>NC_081406.1:238068421-238755308 GCF_030272615.1 Cryptomeria japonica
AAATTGCAAAATGAGAATGATGAAAAGGAATCACTTAATGATATGATAAGCAAGTTGAAACAAGAGATCATGACAACAAAAAATGAAATGCAAGATATGACTATGAGATTTTGCAAAGAGATTGAGGACATAAAGAAGAATAAAGAAGAATTGACCAGAAGACTAAGTGATGCAGCAAATGAGAACACAAGACCTAGCTATGAAAATGACATGTTGAAGACAGATCTGATGCATACTCAGAATGACTCAAATGAACTAATGAGACAAAAAGAAATCTTGGAAAGGGAATTGGAAACTGCAAATCAACATAAAGAAAAATTCAAGAAAAGCTTAGAAGAACTCGGTACCTTATTAAAAAATAAAAAACCCAAAGGTGACACTTCTGGAATTGGCTTTGAAGTTGGAGAAAGTTCTGGTACTGCAAATACTCAAGATCACAGCAAACCGGTAAGACCACCTAATACTTACAAATTCAATGGAAAATGATTTAACTATAATAAATATGGTCATAGGGCAAATGAATGTAGATCTAGGAATTATCAGAATATCAATCCACCCATCGGTCAATGTTCCAAATGCAACAAAGTTGGTCATAACTCTGAAAACTGCAGAATGAATGTGAGATGTTATGTTTGCAGAAAATTTGGACATCTATCTAATCAATGCAGAACACAAATTGGCATAGGTTATGGGAAAGCTATTCAAAAAAATAATGTAACTTGTTATGCATGTAACAAGATTGGGCATATTGCTAAATTTTTTAGAAGTAAAGGTACACCGGTAGACAACAAAAGTGCTAGCTTGAAAGGTAAAGAAAAAGTTGAAGAGGTTAAGCAAGAATTCTCAAAGCAATGGATTAGAAAAGCTGACCTAAATATTGGGAATACTCCTCCACCGGTAGAACCAACAAATGCTCCACCAGTAGGACAGAGCAGTGCTCCACCGACAGGAAGCTCTTCATCTAATTGAAGAAAATTGTCTTGAGGGTTTGGCAATCTAATGACACATGTGCTATTATTCCCTCGGTTAGAGATAAGAAGTTGAAAATCACTTATTACCGGCAAACAAAGTTAAGTGAATACTTAAACGACATGCAATTAATGTGGTAGATAGCGAAAAAGACTTTATAAAATATTTTTTTGGTTCCATTTCATTTCACCGTGATTTCAAACTTTTAGAGAGCGCGAAGATTTTGAGCTAAGGCATTTCAAGCAAGAAGCAAGCACACTCCAAACAATCATCCATCCAAGACAGAAAAAGGTATTTTATCATGGCATCCACCTCTACAATTGAATACATAGCGAACCCTACTATTGTGGAAGTAATTAAAAGACCTAGGCCCATATTTTAGTTGGTCCCCGAAATAGCAAAGAAGGATGATACCTTAGGTGCAGTTTCTCAAATCCCTAAAGGTGTTGTATATGTTGAAGACCCTAGAATGTATATTCACTGCAATATTGAAGAGTTAGGAGATGAGGAAATCAAAACCATGTACAAAACCGAGATATGTGATGATACCGACAATGTTAAAGTTGAACACAAAATCATTGAAACCCTAGGATTCACATAAATCCTTAGCATTCCTGAATTTCCTAAGGATGTGATTAGGATAGTGTTAAGCAGAGCTCATGGAGAATTTTTTTGGTTAGATGCAATTCATAAGATCACCAAGCAAGTAGTAAAGGTTGTCACAGGGTCACCGGCCACCAGTAAAAGACCAAAGAAAAACAAGAAAGTTTCAAATGATTTAGTCATAGACCTAACAGGTGCAACATTTGATAAAAGATCTTTAAGGGTTAATGATGTAAAGGATACAAATTTAAGATTCATAAGCATGATATTAGGTTACAAAGCCACTCATGCTAATAGACTTAACTCAGTTTCAAGTTTATGCATTAAGAGTGCTTATGACATGATAACAGACAATACAAAAATTGACATCTGTGAATGGTTAAAGGATGAACTGATTAACAACCTTGGAAAGATAAAGAAGGATAAGAAAGCAACCTTCAGATTTGGAAATCTGTTAGTGTGTCTAATGCTTCATATAAAAAAAAAGTTCCTGGTATAGGATATAAAGAACTTGGATATGACATACCGGTAGGAAAGCAACTGACAGAACTGTTCAATACCATGGGTGAGAATAAGGAAAACAACATTCATGACTTTTTCCAAGCACTAAAGACAAAAATGAAGAAAAGGACAAGGTTATCTCAGGAAATTGTAGATAAATACAAAGATGATATATGCTTTATTATCAAAAAGGATGAAATATGGATGGAAGCAGTCATCCCAAGGACAATCTGGGTAGCAGAAATGGGCTATGAGACAGATGACCACATAGTTGAAACTTATGCCAAAGCACTTTTGGAAGCCCCCAATGAACCTAAGGAGGAAGCATTTGGTAGTGCTGAAACAATAGAAAAACAAATACAGTCTAAGAAAAGAGTGAAGAAGGTAGAGGCATTTGTGAGAAAAGGATCCAGACAAGCAAAAGCCATTAAGGAAGATGTACTAAAGAAAACCGACATAACTGAAGATGAGTTGGCAGCCCCACAACCTGAAGCTCATCTATCACCGGTAGGTACTTCTTCGGAAGGAGACATGCCAGCAACCTTTAAAAGAGTTGTTAGGAAAATAGATCCCTCACCGGCAACCACTCCTTCACCTAGAAGGACAAGGCAGAAGAAACAAGCTGTGAGATCTCCGGTCAGAAAGGTCACACCTAAAAAGAAGTTGACTCCTAAGAAAAAGAAAAAGGCAAAAACTGACTTGGCACCTCTAGACATTTTGTTAAATGAGATCAAAGAGGAAGGAAAACTGAAGAACATAGGGAAAATTTATGACACCCTATCGACTGATGAGAAAGGGCAAGTTGAGAAGAGTGTAATATTACACATGGACATGTTCAAAAAGTTTTTGATGGAAGTCATAAATGAAATTCTTGATGACTTATACAAAAGACTTGAGGCTAGAAGGCAAGGAGTAATTGAACTGGACAAGAAAATAAAAATAGAAAAACTACTTGCTGTATATCCAGTAAACTCCCCAAAAGAAATTGATGATCTGATAGCTCAGGCTAACCAGACAGTTTTTTCCACTGCACACCGACATATTTCACTGATGGCAGGTAGAGTTACAGAAGTTTTAGAGGAAATAGAAGATGCTTGGGACATATTTTTGGTTGAAAAAGAGAAACAAGAAGAATATAGGAATCCCAAGCCTATTAAGGTATATCAGAAGGATAAGGACAAAGGGAAAGGCAAAATTGGTGGACCTCCAAGCATAAAGGTTAAAGATAACCTACCTCCACCTGTAAAAATTACAATCCCTGAAAACCAACCGGCAGCTGAAAGCATGGATGCAGAGGATAGCAATACAAATCCTGAAGTCCTATACACTGTAAATGTTGATACCCAAAAGATCAACATAATAGTTGATAAAGACACAAGTGAAAAATCAGATATGGCTAAAGAGTCTCTGGTAACAGGAGATACAGAGCAACCGACAGAGGATACAGGGAAAAAGATGGAATCTGAGGCACAAACAGAGAAACCGACAGAGCTAAAGGCTCTGGAACAGATGCCACCGGTAAGCAATGAAGCAGGAAAACCAGTGCTAAAGGAAATGCAGACACAAACTGACCTGCCAGAGGTCAATACAAGCATGGTCACTTCCACCGGTACTCAGTTTGTTGGGTCATCATCAAAGTCAACAAATGTGACTGAGGTATTACTTGAATCTATCAAGAAAATAACTGACTATAGTTCACAACCTTACAAAGCAATAGATGATTCAATACCAATTTTGAAGATAATTGCTCCTGATTGTAATATCGATAATAAAGATTCTTTAGGATAGTTGGATACATTATGTAAATACATTTCTGGAAATATTGAGAAAATAAAGGAAGAATCTGTAAAGGACATTGTAGAAAAGGAGAAACAAAAATTCTTTGAGGAAGAGATAAAGAAGTGTAATAGAGACTTTGACACACTTCTACCGGAACTGTGTAGTTTGTTAAAAGAGTATAAAAACCTGTATAAAGACACATGCAAAACAAACTTCCTGACTGTAGATATTGACAAGAAAATAAGCAAGACACAGGAAGAGATAAACAAGCTTGCAAACAATTCTGTCAACTCACCGGATTCACTATCTGTTTTTTAAGATAAGTTAGCAAATTTTGAGGCAGAATTACTTAAACAGGAAAGAGAGAAAGAGACAATAATAAACAAGGCAAAACACTTGAGATCTAAACTGAGTCCAAGATTGGACTATCTAGCATCTCTGTGGAAGGAAATCTCAGAGGCATTAGCACAGGGAAGTAAAACACCAGCAGAACAATTGCAGCATCTCACCGGTACTGTGAAGAGTGCTGAAACAACAATAAAAGATAGCAAAAAGTTTATATAAACTTAATTTTGGGCGATCTTTTTCAGATAATAACTACCCAACTACAAGGTTGAGGATATGGACCGGTATAACTACAAACTCTATTAACATCTTGACAACCTTTGTCATTGATGCCAAAGGGGGAGTAGTAGGATGAGAAAGTTCAAAGACAGGAATCATATGCTCAGGGGGAGCCCTTCATATTTTTGGTAAATATTTTGGTCTACACATTTTGGACATTTTTTTGAAATTTCTCATGAGTGTTGCCATCAATGCCAAAGGGGGAGATTGTTGGCATATGGACACTCCAATGAGACATTGTGTGTGATTGAAGGTTTTGTCATTGATGGCAACCTTGCAATCCTATGACACCGACAAGACATCATACCGAGAAAGCATTATTCAAGCAAGACAGTGCATCGACATCAACAAGATCACTCTACACCGGCACCGACACTGGCACAGAAGAAAAGATGTATACCGGCATAGAGGCCGACAAGATTTTTGATATGTAATATTTTGATTTTTATTGTAAGCCGACCTGGCAAATTGTAAAATGACTCTTGTATATAAAAGAGATTATTGTAGACATTTGTGAGAGTAAGGAAGCGAACAAAAAGAAAATTATTAGGCAGACCTAATGTGCGAATTATAGGTCAAGGGTATATGTAAAGAACAGAGTTAGAACCGGTACTGAATTTGGCATTGGAGATGCTATTGTAAAGCAGTACAGATCATTGGATTAGTACAATCCTCATTGTAAGTCAGTGTGACTTCTCATTGAGCAGTGAGCTCTAGGCAATTGGCCAGTAAGTGAATATTGTGGGTCACAAATCCCACCGAGGTTTTTCCCACACCGGGTTTCCTTGTTAAACATCTTGTGTTATGGTGTTCTTTTCATGTGGATGTTTTTGATTCTATTTATTACATTAATTCTTGCATACCGGTATACTGCTACTTTATGTTCTGCATGTTTTAACTTAAGAAAATTTGAATACCGCTTAGATATTGATTCACCCCCCCTCTCAGTATCTGTGGGAACCCTAAAAATGTAATCATGGGATAATTCACCATGATAGAAACAAGAATGAAGACCACACCTTGATGGTGATTGGATAATAACCTATAATCACATTCTATCACCAACCAAATACAAGGATGGGATGAGGGAATCCTCAACCTCTAGTCCACATCATGTCAAGCTTAGCAACACTTAAGGACACACTTAAAAATTGACATTGCTGGTTTTTTCAACTAATTCCCCTAAAATCCCTCTAAAGGTTAGCCATTTCTTATTTTCAAAGGCCTTAGATCACTTGCTAAAGAACAAGGAGTAGATGTAAGGTTAGATCCTTCTACACTTTTGGTTTTGTAAGACCAAGTGAGGTAGCCCTATTACAATACCTTATGATCCTACTTCAATAAGTTATTTGGTATTGTATAAAAAAAATATTTCCATTCACTTTACCAAGAAAATGCTTGATAATCCATGACTTCTTCCTATAATCTTAGATTGGTTGCTTTCTTGTTTCTTTGAGAATATAAAACCCCAACTTAACCAACTAAAAACAAAAAAATAAATTTTATGTTCTATTTTTTTAATTTGATCTTTGATTGAAAGACTTAAACTTTATTCCAATGTCTTATTAGGGCTATAGAGTCAGATTACAACATGACATTCATAGTTTCTTAGCAAGCTTGATTCAAAAATAGTGGGTTCATGAAATTAATTCCTTACACTATTTTTTGATTATGGGAAATACATGTTTTGAAGGGATCCTGAAACCCTTTACAAAAGATCCTTAAAAGATAATAGCATTAAGAAACAATAAAAGACATTCTGCCAAAAAACCAGCACAGTTTTGGGCAAAAATCAGCATAAAATCCCAACAAAACCAGCAACATCCAACCATAACAGAAAAAAACAAAAGACAAATTACTTAATGTTTTTCAAGGCATTAGCCAAATTTCCGCTAATCCCTTGTAAATCTTTAATATTGTCCCTGAGCATAGGGATATCCTTGGAAGAAGGCAAAGCATCTTTTTTCATGCTCGCCCTTGTTCTTTTTGCTACACCACCAGGAGCACTTTCCACTGTCCCTGCCTCAATAGAACCCTCATCAATATCTAGGTCCACAACAGGTTTGGAGGTGCTGGAGCCATCAAGGAACTTGGTAATTTCCTCTAAATTCTTAGTCACGGAGGTAAGGATATCCGGAATCATTACCAAAATGTTTTTCATGGCAGTTTTTCCTTCCTCCAGTTTACTAATCTGAGCTTCCAGCTTCTCCACTTTTTCCTACATACCCTTTTTCCACTGCTCCTGGTTACTTTCAGCTGTCTTTCCCTTCTCTTCCTGCTGCTTATCCATTTTTTCCAAATTCTTGATTCCTTCATAAACCCACCTGTCAAAACCCATTCGAGCCTCAGACTGGTTTTTGACTTTATCCAGAATAATCCCATCTCCAGCTTTATCCCGATCCCTGCTCGATTTCTCCTTGTCCTTCTCCTGCTCAATTTCCATTTCCCTTTCCTCATTAATTTGATTGTCGTGCTCCTCCATTGGCTGGCTATTAACATTACCTATACTCACACTATGGGTAGGGCTATTTTGATCAGAAACATCCTCAGCTCCTCCTTCCTCTTCCCTGACTTCCTCTTCTTTCTAGCTCTCTTCTTCTTCAGACTCATCGGTCTCCATCTCGCTTCCATCTTTTTCCATGTCCTCTGACTCAATCTCCGTATCCTTTTGATTAACCTTGTCCTCTTGAATTTTCTCCACAATGACTTATTTACCCTTTTTGCTCTGTGTCAACTCATCCTTGCTAGGCCCACCTTCCTCCATCTTCCTCTTTCCTTTCCCCGGTGAGACCAACAATCTCTTGTTTTCCTGGATAGCCAGGATCTTGCAATGCTCATAAATGAGCAATATAAGGTCATAATGAAGCACATGCGAAGAAGGGTTCTTGCTATGTTTTTTCAGAGACTGCGACAGAGACCTAAAGAGGTAATAGGGTAGATAAATCCTCTTCTTATATCTAAAATGATTTAAAAGTACAAAATGGTATGTGTGGACCTTGGTAAAATGACCCTCCATAATAATATATTCCATAATTGCATTAAGCACACAACCCTAGATTTTCTTAATATTGGAGGCATCATAATACCCCCCCGTGGCTTTTCCTAGTTTTGCTCTCTCCTTATCTTTACGCAGAAAAAGATTAACTGCATTATTAGACACTTTCAGATCTCTAAGAAGTTAAGACCAGAATAAGGCATACCTGTGACCGTCACAATGAGGTCTGCATCTAGCTTAAACCTAACTCCATGAATTTTGAAGGAGCCATTTATCCAGTTTTCAGTAACTTTGGTGACCACTAGGTTAACTCAGCCTTTATCATAGTCGACCAACTTTTCCATGAAATTCGTCATGAATCCTTTCTCCAGCTTTGTCCAAACCTTAGGCATCTCCCACCATTTGGAAATTTTATCAGGTTCCTCTCTTCTTAGATCCCCCCCATTTTAGATTTCGTTTTACAATTTCTCTTCTTCTGCAACTTTAGAGCTTTCTTCCAAATGAAACTCGACTTTTTGAAAATGCATACCCACAAAGTGTGGGGAAAATTAATATTCTTGATTAGGAATTTTCCCTTCTGACATGTCATCATCACCTTTCTAAATATTTGAATATTACTCATTAAAACTTTCATGATTAATGGTGTGATCCATCTTTCCCCAAAAATTTGTCCTTTCTGATGAGTTCTTTAATATTAAAATCAATATTAACTTCCCCATTCCATATTCTTTGAGCTTTGGAAATTACGCCAAGGTTCACTAGACCATCCACTACAATATTTTTTTCTCTGAAGGCATGTTCAATGATGATAGATTTAAAGCTAGAAATAATTTCTCTAGCTTTAAAAATAATATTTTCTATAGTCCACGAAGGCTCAATTTCACCCTTGAGGCATTTAATTATGTTAAGTGAGTCTCCTTCCAACCATAGATTATCATGATTGAGATTTTTAGTTATAATCAAAGTATTCAAAGCCGCCGAGGATTCAACATAATGACTAGTTTGGTTACCCAAAGGGCCAGCAACAACCACAAGGCAACTTCCAACAAAATTCCCGACAATGCCCCCATAACCAGCTTTCCCTGGATTCCCCTTAGAAGCCTCATCAAAGTTGGCCTTAATCCATCCCTAAGAAGAAAAGCACCAGACAAGACCATCCCTACCCTTATCCTTACTAATTCTGTTATTGGAGAGGTTCCATCTTTCATTAAAGTCTTCTTTAGTAGCTAAACCATTATCAGTTCCATTTAAACATTCAAAGATCCCTCTATAGATTTTATCCACCACCACTTCAGGGTTCACACTTTTATCCCTAAAAATCCTTTTGTTGCGGTCCTTCTAGATGTTCCATATGACATTAGGGAAAGTAACTTTCCAAAGCTCAACATTCTTAGAATTGGAACTAGGGAAATACCATTGCTGCCAAAACTCTTCCAGAGAGTTCAGGAAAACCCAGCTCAACTTCCACCTACTAAAAATAATATTCCAAATTTCCTGACTGAAAATACACTGGAAGAGGATATGACAAGCAAACTCCTCCTCCTTGCAGCAAAGAGAACACCTGTTAGAAAAAAAAATCCACGCTTATGGAGATTATCAAGAGTTAGCACCTTATTTTGGATAAAAATCCAAAAGAAGATATTAATTTTGGGCGTCAACTTTTTTATCCACACTTTAGCCCACAAAGGGATCTCTTTTGGAACTTTGTTGTGGATAGACACCGCTGAAGATACAAAATATTTCCCATCCGAAGTTTCCCTCCAAATCAAACAATCCTCTGAATTGTCCATAAAAAATTTAGAAGAAAGCAAGATCTCTAAAAAAATTAATCCCGAGCAAAGCTGGCTAAACTCAATCCACTTCCCATTTCTTCAATAGTCTCTAACAAAGACTCCATACCTGCTTTTGAACCAGTCTTTCCATTCCTTAAGGATGGGAATTTCCTCCAATGGTTTATCCATAAGCCACTTGTCCTCCCACAATCTAATAATTCTCCCATTCCCCAATTTCCACTTTCTTCCAGCTGTAGCCCAAGCTTTAGCCATTTGAACTGCATTCCAAATTGTAGAGCCTTCCACAAAAAAGGAATTTTCCTTAAATTCTTCCTTAGAAGGTTGCATGTAAAGTTATTTCTTTTTCCAAATTAAATTCCATTCTCTTTCCTCCCCTTTCATTCTCCAAATTTATTTAGCTAACAAGGCATTATTCATAGTTATAATGTTCCTTAGCCCCAAACCCCCAAAAGCCTTACGAGTACAAATATTATTCCATGCAATAAAGGGGATTCTATTTTTATGTTCCACTCCCGACCATAAGAATTTTTTTTGAATTCTTTCAATTGCCTCGGCAAACTTTCTGGGGATTTTGAACAGACTTAGGGCATAGACAGGCAAATTTTGAAGGGTAGCTTTAAGCAACGTCACCTTACCCGCTTGACTAAGGAGGGCTCCTTTCCATCTAGCTAGTTTGGAATTGAATCTATCAACCAGCTTCATCCAAAAATTCTCTGAAGGCTTTAAGCACAGAGGGAGACCCAGATAGGTTGAAGGAAACTCAACAATTTTGCATCCAAGGATTCTTTTGATCCTTCTTTGTCTATCCACTGGGGTATTGATGAAGAACACAGAATTCTTATCCCAATTTATTTTTTGTCCAGAAGTAGCTTCATAGGAATCCATTACACTCTTCATGTTTCTCGCTTCCCTTATGGTAGCTTCTCCCATAGTGATCTAATCATCAACAAAATGTTCATGAGTACAGGTTATGTTGGAAGATGTAGGTTTAAGGCCTTTGAGTTTCCCTTCTTCCACATTTCTTATAATAAATCTACCCAAACTTTCAGCCAGAATAGTAAACAAGATAGGAGAGATGGTATCCCCCTGTCTTAGGCCTCTAGAACTTTTGAAGAAGCTGGAAGGCGATCCATTAATAACAACTGTAGAGGTAGAAGTTCCAATCAACTAAGAACAAAGCTGAATCACCTTTTCCCCAAACCCAAAAGCTTTCATAATTCTGAAAAGGAATTGCCAATTCACTTTGTCATAGGCCTTAGACATGTCCAACTCAGAAAAAAGCCCTATTTTTTAGCAGCAGTTATAGAATGAATATTCCCATGAACAGAAATGATAGAATCCAGAATCTATCTACCAGGGACAAAACCATCTTGCTGAGCCAAAATAATGTGGGGGAGAATATCCAACATTCTAGAAGTAAGAACCTTAGATATAATCTTGTAAATAGAATTAGAAAGATTGATAGGTCTGAACTTATTGAGAGAGTCAGCACTAGAGATCTTAGGAATAAGATCGATAAAGGTTGCATTGAGTTCTTTTAGAAGCCGCCTTGAACCAAAGAATTCTTTAACTCCATTACAAATATCAATCTCCACAATATGTCAAAAGTTTTGGAAGAAGAACATAGGGAATCCATCTGGACTAGGAGACTTATCTCCAAGAAAGGAAAACACAACCTTTTTGATTTTTTGATTCGAAGGGATCCGAGAGAGATTTTTGTTGTCATCCTCATTTAAAATGGGAGGGATAGCTTGAGCAAGAAGGTCTTGATTTCTAAAATCCAGAACATCCACCCCTCCTAGTAGATTGCTAAAAAAATTCATAGCTTCCTTTCTTATTTCATTTTCACCCAATAAAATCCCCCTATTGCAGGATAACCTGGAAATCTTGTTGGCCGCCCTATGCTTAAGAGTAGTCATGTGAAAAAATTGGGTGTTTTTATCACCTTCCTTCAAATACAAATCTCTTGATCTTTGTCTCCAAAAAGTTTCTTCATTAGAGATAATTTCATGGTATTTGGACAACAACCCATTTTCATCATTTCTCAAATCCTCAAAAAGCCCTTCCTCTTGGATTTTATCTTGAACTTCTTTAATATCTGTCTTAATTTGAGCTTTACTTTTAAAGATATCTCCAAAAGTCTCTTTGTTCTAGATTTTAACTTTGGCTTTTATGATATTAAGATTTTTGGCAACTCTGAATAAGGTCATTCCCTCAACCTCTGAATTCCACCATTCAACAACACAAACTTCCAAAGACGGGTGGGACAACCAAGCTTTTTCAAATCTAAAAGGAAAATTTCACTTTGCAGAAGTTGAATTAGTAGTGAAAGAAATAGGGTAATGATCATAACCAATCTTAATGATTGATGCCAAAGAACAATTATACTTAGAAAGCCAATCAAGAGAAATCGGGGATCTATCCAACCTAACTTGAATAAGATCAGAACCAGTTCATCAATTGGTCCAAGTGTAATTAATCCCTTGGAGATCCACATCCATCAAAGCTTGATCATTAATAAAATCCATAAGACGGGTGGGACAACCAAGCTTTTTCAAATCTAAAAGGAAAATTTCACTTTGCAGAAGTTGAATTAGTAGTGAAAGAAATAGGGTAATGATCATAACCAGTCTTAATGATTGATGCCAAAGAACAATTATACTTAGAAAGCCAATCAAGAGAAATCGGGGATCTATCCAACCTAACTTGAATAAGATTAGAACCAGTTCATCAATTGGTCCAAGTGTAATTAATCCCTTGGAGATCCACATCCATCAAAGCTTGATCATTAATAAAATCCATAAGATATTATATTCCCTCCTGCTGCAAAGGGAGGCCTCCCATCTTTTCATCCTCTTTTAAAGGGGTATTGAAATCTCCCATAATCATCCAGCTTTTATCAACAAAACTTAGTCTATCTTCAGCCAAGCTCCTCCAAAATTTAGTTCTTCCATCTTTAGAATTAGGCGCATAGACATTAGTGATAACCTAGACAAAGTTATCCTTAATGTGCTCGAGCAAGACTAAGGTCCTATTGACCCCTGAAGCAATTTCCTTACCTATAATAGTATTCTGATTCCAAAAGATAGTTGTACCTCCAAAGGTACCCTCCGAACTTGTTCCAATTACCCCATTAATTTTGAATATTATAATCCTTTCCACTTTTTCCTTACACATCTTAGTTTCCTAAATAAGGACTACATCCAGATTATGATCTCTTACAATATTATGCAACACATCCTTCTTATGGGGGGCATTCGACCCTCTAATATTCCATGAGATTATCTTCATACTTTAACTGGGGATAAGGCTGACTCAATGGAGCTCTATGTTCCATCAGCAGGGTTCTTCCAACTTTCTTGTTCCCTTTGATTCTTTAGAGAGGGTCTCCCCTGCTTTTTGCTGTGACTTCCAACATTTTTCACTTTCTTATTCTTGCTTCTGGTTGAAATACCTCCATTGGGTCCTCCATTATTTGACCTGCCTTCTTTAATACCGAAAATCCTAAGATTTCCCTCAAGAGCCATCGTTTCCATACTTTTAGGAGGAGTTTTGTATTGGGAGTTCAAGATCATATTTCCAGTCTGCTTAAAACTTCCATTGGTTAATAACAACAAAGGCTCAGTATCCGAAATATTACAGTCCTACACTTCATTAAAGTCTTCCTCATTTTCTTTATTATTAGATGAAGCAGAAGCATCATCATAGGAACACTCGTCAGCTTTCCCCTGGATGATAGGACCAACCTTCAAATCCTCTAATTCAAATTTTTGATCCTTTTCTTCTTTCCCATGCTCTTCCTCCTTGTTACTTTCTTTTGACTGTTAGAATAGGCACAAACTGATTTTTCATTGTTATTATTCACACCCTTCTTTTCCTCGTTTTCCATCTCGGTCACTTCCTTCTTAGGGACAACCTCTGAAGGTGGATCATCATTCTTCCCTTTCATTTTCCATTTCTGCTTCGAGTTGCTATCATTTTTACCATTCTTACCCTTTTTGAGTGGACAAGATTTCGCTGAATGACTCGACTTTTTACAATGAAAACAAACAAACGGGAGAGATTCATATTCAATCACTTGGGCCCATTTCCCCAATTTAGACAGAATCTCAATAGTTTGAGGCATATCCGTCATTTGATTAACATTAACACAAATATGAGCAAAACCCAACCTTGATTTAGCTGCAGTCATTGGGTCGATCGAAAGAAGTTCACCAAATGATCCCACAATCCCTTTAAAGACCTCCTCATTCTAGAACTCCAATGGAAGGCCAGGGGGACACGTCCACACAAGCACCGACACAAAAAAGGAATCATCCAAAGGGAGGTTAGGAGCCCATTTCTGTAAGGCCAAGGTTGACTTGCCAAACATCCATGACCCTTCATAGAGTGCTTTATTCATATCTTCTTCATTATTAAAAGCAAACGAAAAAAAACCCCTAGGCAAAGCTACCACATCCACTTGATCTTTGAGAATGCATTTCCTCCTTATAAAGTTCCTTACAACATCAATGTTAGGTCTAAAACCAACAAACCATCCAACCAAGGTCATAGCTAAGGCAGACACAATGAAATCAACTAGCTTATCCGGAACAGAAATAGCCAAAACCCCTGTCCCCGGATCAGAGAGATTTTTAACTTCAGGAAGACTAGATTTTACCAGAGGCCTGACTCCAAAAAGAGCAGACCATTTCTTTTCTTTACCTCTATCATGTGGGTCCCCAGTTTTGGAATCTTTATCTTCCACCAATTTAAATGTCGCCTTGTCCCCCTCAGTACCCTAAGAAGCTTGGGGACTAGCATGATTACCAGCTCCAACCGCATAGAGACCACCATCCCCATGATTTCCGCCATCCCCAAGATTTCCGCAATCACAAAATAAACAATTATCAAGTCGACCTGTAGTGTAACATGTAAACTTGAGTTGGCTTGAACCGGATCATCAAAAACATATCCGGATCCACCAAATGATGTCAAAATGACTTCCATAAGATGGCCATATCACCCCATACATGAATCTCACCACCACACTCACCATAAATATTTCAGACCAAAACTACATTGCTTATTCTAAAATACTGAAGCCAGATTACCGGTTACCGGACCACAATAACTTCTAGATATCAAAATTCGTGATTACCGAATAGGATTTACAAGGAGAGTTTAAATCAATGACAACCCTAAACCATTAATCAAGCATAGATATCCATTAGATGAGTGTCAATTACCAACAATCTCCCCCTTTGGCATTGATGGCAACACTCATGAAAAATGACTAAGTGTTGAAACCTGTACACTAGATCAAAATTTCTAAGGCTTCCCCTTAGATCAAAAGCTCAAAAAATCTGTAGCAACCTATCAACCCAAAAACTTGCATCCTTCCATACATTTTTCACTCTACTCTACCCCTTTGACAACAATTCCAAAGATGGGGCGCTCCTTAAAACTTATATATGGAGATATCTAGATACACTATACATACTTGAAGATATCTACAAAAATGGTTTTCAAAAATCCTAGGTGAGTATCCCACCCATTCTTCAAGTTGTCCAGAACTGTGATGAATGCACTAAAAATGTAGGCATGAACCTCCACATCCTTCAATTCAGTCGGAATAGGTTGTGCCATAGATTTTATACAATCTACTTTATTACTCAGCATGGTGTCCATCCGGGGGGCAATCAAGTTCTGAAGTTCACCAACTCTCCTCAAAATTCTATCTTTATATGCATTAAGGCTCAAGATTTGATCATTTAGAGCCATTACTTGCCCTTCTATGTTGCTAGTTAGGGCTACATTTGTGTCAAGTGATTGTGAAAATCCCTTAACCGGTTCACAGTGTTATGCCGGTTCTCACCTCTTCAACATATTGACATCAATGACAACATACAATGTCATTATGTCCTCATACCGGTTCACATAATGCCAACAATCTCCCCCTTTGGCATTGATGGCAATATACAAAGATATCTCTCCGCTTCACATCTTCTCCCCCTATTTCTGTAGATATCTTCTCCGCTTCACATCTTCTCCCCCTTTGACAACAATGCCAAAGTGGAGGCACAAGCTTCTCTGTTCCATTATGCTGCCCCCCCTGAGGAGTAGCATCCTTCAACACATCAATCCAAAATAAATTTGACTATGCACTACCTGACTAATGTGGAGCATATGCTTTTAGTTTACCTCTTGAAGGGGAAACACCCCTAATTCACCTCTTAAGTGCATAAATGTAGTCTTTGGGAGAGGCTTGGTGAATATGTCTGCTAACTGCTCCTTACTGGAAACATGTTCCAGTGCAATCTCTTTGTTCTAAACCTTTTCCCTTAAGAAATGATACTTAAGCTCAAAGTGCTTGGTTCTAGAATGTAAAACCGTATTGTTGGAGATATTAATTGCACTAGTATTGTCACAAAATATACTTATCAGTTTAGATACAAGAACTTTGAAGCCATTTAATGCATGCTTCATCCAAATTGTTTGAGTGCAGTTCATGAAAGCTGCCACATACTCTGCTTCTGTTGTAGACTGAGAGATACAACTCTGCTTCTTACTCATCCATGAGACCAGTCTACCACCAAGAAAGAATTCACCACTGGTTGTGCTTTTCCGGTCATCTATATTGCCTGCCCAATCAACATTTGTGTATACTTTCAAGTTGAAATCCTTGCTATAAGGATACCACAATCCATAGTCAACAGTTCCCTTTAGATACCTAAGAATCTGCTTGACTGCAACCAAGTGAGATTCTCTTGGGCTTTTCTGGAATCTTGCAGTAATGCCAACTACACGTGCAATATCCGGTCTTCTATGCACTACATAATGCAACTTATCAATCATTGATCGGTATTCCTTCTCATCAACCAATTCTGAGTCATCTTCTTTAGATAGTTTACAACCGGTCACCATCGGAGTACCAACCGGTTTTCTATCTTCCATGCCAAAGGTCTTCAACACCTCTGTTGGGACTCATTAAAAATTGAGTCAAGTTTTGAGGCCCAATTCAAATTTTGCTTTGCATTTCCAAATAAATCAGTTTGAATGGCCTAGTTAGCAAGGGGGTAAATGAAGCCAGTTGATTTTCAAAGGGTAAGGCTCGGGATTCATGTCCCACACCTTTCATTTGGCCTATGTAATGATGTGCAACTTTCAGAATTCAGTTTGGAGAAGTTTATCAGGTACCCATTTTGAGGGGTGAGCTGAAAGTGCATTTTAGACATAAATGCAGATTTTATTGAGTAGCCTAATTTGAACAATTATATCTTTTTCCCTGTTGATCGTCATGGATAAATTCAAAGTGGATTCAATTCTATGCATAAATGTGAGTTATTCTACAAAATTTCAAGTCTTGATGAATGCATTTGCTTAGTTTTCAAAGCCAAATCCGTTTGCAGTTTGTGTGTTTTGGCAAGTCCCTGTTTCGACAACTAGTCAGAGCCCTGTTTTGCATAAGTGTAAAAGTCGCCTCACTAAGCGTCATGTCAGAATGTTTGTTCTAGGCTAATTTCAGTATAAATGATGAGCTACGTTTCAAATTTCAAGCCTCTATCAATCCATTTGATCGGTTTTCAAAAGGGTTCATTTCGCCATCATTTTCAGTTATCCACACTTTCAGTGTCGTATCAGTTAATGTAGCCATTTTTGTGTGCACGTCATTTGCATCCTGTTAGTCTGGTGATCGAATTGAGAATTCAAAGATTTAATATGTACTTTAAGGTACCTATGTTCCAAATTTGAGGACCTACGGAGTAGTTTGATATTTTTGAGAAAGGTGTCATGTGTTGCTAGGACATTGACTTCGTCAGGTCCGTAGTGTCGACAAAGCCAGTTTGTCATTTTCGCTGATTAATATCTCTTCGCTCAGGACTTGTTTCAAGAAACCGTTTGGTAGATTTCATGCTTGTATATCAGAGTACACGCCTGTTAGATGGCGAGCTCCAGAAAGGTGTTTTGACAGGTTTGAAAATTACGTCTTCGCGATTAAATGCGAAAATGTGGCGTAATTGCCTGAAGGATGTAAAATGCGGATTAATGATTCGAAAATGATGTCGATCATTTACAGAGGTATGTTTGAGGTCCATGAAGCATTCCATGGGTCAGTTGTATGAAAACAATTTTTTTTTTAGTCGGACCCACTTTGGGGCCCGACCTAGCTCGTGCCTGCGCATTAAATTTTATGGTGAAGTGTTCTTATTTCATGGTGAGGTGTATCAATATTGGCTTAGTCACAATTCGCCAGTTGGACAGTGAGAGCAGAGAGACTCCAACACTAAATGCAAATTTGAATGTGGTGAATTAGAGGTTTTTAACATCAAAGATGCTCCTGGAGGCTCATTCAAGATGAGCAACCAGATATTTTATTGTAATTCTGAATGAGAGCAATTTGGGGATCCACTGTTTTGGGTTGGAAAGGGAATATATGACAAACAAATGATAGCAGCAGGAGTGATCCCTTTCTCCATGTGGAAAACAATGGTAAAATGAATTAAAATAAAACCCAAGCCAAAGCAACCAGCAGGCTAAGGCCTAGCCAACACCCTTCTCCTCCCACATGAAGTTTGGTGGGTGTTTAAAACAGCAACAATCAAAAACCATTAAGCATTTCCTCTGGCTGTGCAAGGTCACGTGGTGGATGGTGAGGGGAGTTGAAAACAAACTATTTGTCTTGTATTCCCTCTCTCACATGGTCTATAAACCTCCAGGCAGGATCAATGGAAAATAGCCCCCTACGTGAAGAACTCTTGGCAAATGACAAATTCCTCCCTGCCTATGGCACAATTCACCTGGAGAAGCTACATCAGCAACAACAAACTCACAATCAAATTCAATGGAAAATGCAAAATGCCAGTCACATTCCCAATAGTTCACGTGGTGAGTGAAGGGGCAGGTCATAGAAACCATTCAACAAAAATGGTAATTGCAGCAGTAATTCCCTCCCTCACGTGGCATAAAGGGGGCCATGGAAAGTGTTTCAAAATATTATGAAATCAATCCTCCTCCCTGAATGTGGAGATTGCAGAGGTAGCAGCAAACATCTTTTTCCTCATGTGCCTCCCCTCCTCTGCGTTGAACATGGAATAGAGGGAGGCTTAATAAAACTCGGTAAATGCAATTGGCTGGTATAAAGCCATAACCCTCCCTTTCTACAGTGGATGGTAGATGATAGATGGCATTGAACAGCAGCAGAAGATTGGCAAGGTAAGTGAATGCCAATAAAATTCCAAATCCTCATGTGGCAGTTTGGAGAGGTTGCAGAAGTTTAAAACCAAAATTCATGGCAAGTTTAATGCTAATGTTCCTCTTCTCCACTTTGGCATGGATCTGCTACGAATATGGAGAAGGAAATGAATTTCAAACAATAAAAGCAGCTTCTAGTTTACCTCATGCATGATTTTTGAAAGGAGAGGTTTTCATTTTTAAAAACAAATGCAATCGTAGACTTGAAGTGGAGTGTGAGTTTGTTAGAAGGCTCTTAGAATTTTAATAAATACCAGTTTAACCCCTGCGTGGTTTGTTGGAGAGGAAGAGGCAAGGACAAAGCACAAAGCTTTCAATCAACTTAAAAAACGCCATTAAAACCCAAGAGGAAGGCTCCAAAATGCAGTCCTAGGCTTAATGTTTTAATCCCACATTGGCTGGGAAGTGGTATTTTTTAATCTTTATAAGCAAAAACACACACATCTAATATGTCTAAGCCATTAAGGCTTTTGACGGATGGTGCCTATGGGTGCCCAAGGTGGGCCCATGCATGAGCACGGATCCTGAGGCAACGGAGGAGGTGATTGAGCGGTGACCAGGCGGACCCCACGCATGCACGCTTCTTGAGGCAGACAGGCAGAATTTTCCAGAGAAAGGCCGACTTAACTAGTGAGGAGGTTGCAGAGGATTTGAAGAAGTGCATGATTTTGCAGGTTGAAGATGTACGTGAGTTACACCCTACGAAGTTGCGAAAAGGGTAAAGGTCGAGCAAGTTTGATGGAGATCAATGACTCACGCTGCTTCGCGAAAGGAAGATGCACGCTAGATAAACCCTGCAAAGTTGTGAAAGCTAGGTGGCACACAGGTGGCGGGTACAGTCAGATGTCCAGCAAGCAGGTCCCGGTGAGGTGGCGATGATGTGGATGACAAGTAAGCGGACACGTGGCGGAGTGACGAGGTGTCATCCCAGGTAGCATCCAGTGGACCCCGTTGACCAATCAGAGGCTGCCACGTGGCAAGGCGTCAGAGCACATTCAGAGCAAAAAATTAAAATTAAAATTAGTTTATGATATAGTTCTGACTATATTGAATAAATGAAAAATTTAAATGATGGTGCACATTGGGGAATTAATTCGCCCAGGGCTCAATGTTTGGCCAAAGTATGAAGTGTTATATATTTTTGGAAAGCTCTCGGAATGAAGAATCTGATTATGAAGTTAATTTTGGTGAAGATCAGATATTTTGGAAGCATTTTGGTCGAGATTGAAATTCAGTTAGATAGGAGACACTTGGCAATTTAGTTGCAGATTTGATTTGGTTCCCTCTCCTTATTCCTAATTCTTCTCAGTTGTAATGGTTCCAAAAATTTGGAAAATGCTCCAGATTTGATGGCTTCCACTTTCTGAATGTCATGACCCAAATTTGTAAATGCTTCGGTTTGGTTTCAAGGTATAGAGATTGCAGTGCAGTGTTGTAAATGTGGTTTTAGTTGTAGGTCTTGCTTGTGTCAGACATGAGTAAATTCCTCACAGTATTGTCTCTAGGTATGTATTTCATTATCATGAATTGAATCCTCAAGGAGGATGAGATTTGTCAATTTCAAGGAAATTGTTGTGACTGTTTATAGGTATCCTTCAAGGAAGGTTTTAAACTCTGTAGTCAATCATAAATGATGAAATATGTTTCCAGATCTAATAAATTTGTGAATGAATCAAATAGTGCATTAATATAAGGTATTGGTGCATGAATATTTTGTTTAAGGAAAATAAGCTTGCATCTATGATTCATAATTGTAGTTCTGTATGTGACTCTGTTGCCCAATGAACAAGGCACTGGTCTTTGCAAGTTTGAGGATGTTTTTAGATTAAACAAATTAAAAGATAAATCTATTTCCCTTTATGTTTAGGGGTTAATGTTCTGTCCTTCCAAAGCTCTATTTCACCTATTATTTGTATAAGATCCAGCCCATTTGTACATGTTACCTAATTTGGTGAGCTTGTGGAATGGTTTGTCTACTCATTGTTGATGCAGTCTTATGTTTGTGATTGTTGTATTGAATGAATCAAAAGGGTGTCCCCCCCTAGGTCTAGCAGAACATGAAGTGCAAGAGGATCATTAGGATCTTATGTTATGTTGTCCAAGCCCTGAGGTATTTCATTGATTAAGATTGGCTATCTCATAGATAGATTTACAGGTGTTTTGGGTTATCACTTTTGGTGAACAACAAAATGGCAACTCTGCTGGGGAGTAAATGAGCTGTCAAGAGCTTCTAGTTAAGAAAGAATTAATTCATATAAGGTTGAGATTATCCCATCTGAGTCACCACAACAAAAATGGTGACTCTGTTGGGGAAGTGTTATAATAACTCATGTTGAATCGAATCCTAGAGTTGTGCCATATCCATTTGAGGAAAGAGTCATAAAAGTATTATAAATCTGAAAGCATTTTCAGATCTGTAGTTATGTGCCTGGTAGTGTTCTGTGCCAAGTGTGGAAAACTTGTTGTCCTTTTATCTTTGTGTGAGTTCAGATCTGTTCATGTTCTACAAATGATTTTATAAATTCTCATAGCAGTGAGTGGCGACTCTGAAAGATCTCTACACCAGTGTTCATTGTGGTAAAAGTTTTAAAATATTTGGTGAACTTGCATCAAAGATTTAGCAGCTGCTTGGGGTTTTATGATTGTAGATCCCAAAGAATCTATTGAAGATATTTTCCTTCGTGAAGGAGGTGGCAACTCTGTACGAAGATCAATGTATAATGTTAGAAGATCTCAGAGAGATCTTACCGAATATCAGAGCAACAATAGCAACAACAAATTTACTCCAGGTATTCCTCAAAGTATTAATGAGACAATTCATGTTCCTTATGAGGTGAAAAAGTCACTGTTAAAAGGAAAATAAATTTACAATTTACATACTTCATTGAAATAAGTTTTTAGTCAGAAATATGGTGAGAAGTGTGTATGATTTCGAAAATTAGTGACTGCATATGTTTTGGAATGAATTTATGACACAATAAGATGCATGGTCAAAAAATAATGGTTCAGTGACTATTATAAAACCTGATGGATCCAGATGTAGTTCCTAGATCCGTGAATCCTTTGTCAAATTTGAAAGAGATCAATATAGAAATTGAAAAATGTCTTCAAATGATCCAAGAGAGATTTGTTTGGTTGTTAAAAGGGAAAGTAGGGTTAAGAAGTAAAAGAGAATCATCATAAGTCTTCTATGAAAGATTTTTAGCTACATTGAATGAGCTTTCAGTTGATGCTAGACCCCATGAGTCTGTTTTGATTGAGTTATTCTTAGAGCTTTATGAGCCTGACTCAGTTAATTGGTCTACTACCTTCAGAGAAGAATGTGTTGAATGTATTAAAGAATGGATAGATATGATTGAAAAAATTCAATCTGAAAATATACACAAGAATAAAAATAATGAAGGAGATGAGCCCCTGAGTGGATGTACCTCTTATGATGCTAAATGTGATTATTCTCAGTATGACAGTTTAGATGTGTATTCAGAGTGAGAAGAAATTTGTGAGAACAATGATTGTTCAACTAATCATGAGCACGTTGAGGTTTCAGATGCTAATGATGTAGATCACCTTGTTGTTGATTTCAATCCACAAAATGTTGGCAAACAAAGTTGTGAAACTATGTTGCAACATCTAGCAACACATTATGAGCAGCGTGATAAAGGATATGATGCAGATGCAAGTTGTTGTGATGATGAAATAAATGTACATAGAGACATGAGCACTGCAGATCCAATACCTTTATTAGATTGGGACAATGTTTACAGCTCAGAGGATGAAGCCAAGGAAAATGAAAATGAAGAAGGAGGTTCACTATGTAGTGAGCAAATTTCAGAACTCTTAGCTGCTGATTTTCAGAGATGTGGATTCAAAAATGTGCCCAATCTTTCATACCCATTTAGTATATGTTTTGATACTGATGATGTTTTTGAGGGTGTAAAAAATGATACATATGATGTTGATTCTCTTCCTATGTTTGATAGACAAAATGATAATGCATATATGGTTGATAGGTATGATAATGAAGGTTCATATGTTGATATGAATTCTGGCTTTGATATGCATTATGAGGATCTACCTTTTAGAAGACTTGATAGATCTAGGGTATTTTTCTCAGATTTGCAAGGAGGAAATGAACCATTGGCAAGTGACAATCATGTATTTTCATGTGTACAAAGTGCTGATAGAAATTGTGATTAGCAAGACGAATTGCAGTCATGTTATGAGGAAGTTTTCCTCTCTAGTTTGCAAGCCATCATTATGGAAGAGTGTTTATCATTTGAGAAAACTAGCAATAGAGATGTGCCTGATGTTTTCAACTTTCAGAATAAGTTAGGCCACTTTTCATTTCAGCTGAGAAAGAGTGGTAAAGAGTATGACACTCTTATGTCACCTGGTGATCAGCACGTTCAGCATTCGTTTGGTTCCCAAAGATTGATTGATTATGAACATGCTGTTGATTATGTTTTATGTGACCAGCTGATTAGAAGTGGAAGTATTTTTGATCAGGCAGATTGGAATGATGATCTCAACTTACCTCTGGTTAGTGGAAACGAAAATCAAGTGTTTGACAGAGGTAAGAACTGATTTTAGTTTTGATGGCCCGGGGCCATTTATAAGTTGTATATTTTGTACAGTCACTTTTCTTTTAGTTGTGTGGTTTTCAATAAAGTGCCCTGCTATTTGGGTAGAATAAGGAAGCCCTGTTTTTGAAATGAGATGAGAAGAGAAGAATGATCCATTTTTGGGTGGTCTGCTTAACCAAAGATATCTGGATTCTTCTGTTGATCTTGCAATAAACCATCCCTAGTCAGAGCCACTATTGGGACTCATTAAAAATTGAGTCAAGTTTTGAGGCCCAATTCAAATTTTGCTTTGCATTTCCAAATAAATCAGTTTGAATGGCTTAATTAGCAAGGGGGTAAATGAAGCCAGTTGATTTTCAAAGGGTAAGGCTCGGGATTCATGTCCCACACCTTTCATTTGGCCTATGAAATGATGTGCAACTTTCAGAATTTAGTTTGGAGAAGTTTATCAGGTACCCATTTTGAGGGGTGAGCTGAAAGTGCATTTTAGGCACAAATGCAGATTTTACTGAGTAGCCTACTTTGAGTGATTATATCTTTTGCCCTGTTGATCGTCATGGATAAATTCAAAGTGGATTAAATTCTATGCATAAATGTGCATCAGTCTGCAAAATTTAAAGTCTTGATGAATCAATTTGCTTAGTTTTCAAAGTCAAATCTGTTTGCAGTTTGTGTGTTTTGGCAATTCCCTGTTTCGACAGCTAGTCGGAGCCCTGTTTCACATAAGTGTAAAAGTCACCTCACTAAGCGTCATGTCAGAATGTTTGTTCCGGGATAATGTTGGTATAAATGATGAGCTACGTTTCAAATTTCAAGCCTCTATCAATCCATTTGATCGGGTTTCAAAAGGGTTCATTTAGCCATCTTTTTCAGTTATCTGCACTTTCAGTGCCGTATCAGTTAATGTAACCATTTTTGTGTGCACGCCGTTTGCATCTTGTCAGTCTGGTGATCGAACTGAGAATTCAAAGATTTAATATGTACTTTAAGGTACCTATCTTCCAAATTTGAGGACCTACAGAGGTCGTTTGATATTTTTGAGAAAGGCGTCATGTGTTGCCAGGACATTGACTTCGTCAGGTCTGCAGTGTCGACAAAGCCAGTTTATCATTTTCGTCGATTAATATCTCTTCGCTCGGGACTCATTTCGAGAAACCGTTTGGTAGATTTCATGCTTGTATATTAGAGTACACGCCTGTCAGATGGCGAGCTCCAGAAAGGTGTTTTGACAGGTTTGAAAATTACGTCTTAGCAATTAAATGCAAAAATGTGGCGTAATTGCCTGAAGGATGTAAAATGCGGATTAATGATCCGAAAATGATGTCGATCATTTCCAGAGGTATGTTTGAGGTCCGTGAAGCATTCCATGGGTCAGTTGTATGGAAATGAAATTTTTTTTAGTCGGACCCACTTTGGGGCCCGACCTGGCTCGTGCCCGCGCATTAAATTTTATGGTGAAGTGTTCTTATTTCATGGAGAGGTGTATCAATATTGGCTTAGTCACAATTCGCCAGTTGGACAGTGAGAGCAGAGAGACTCCAACACTAAATGGAAATTTGAATGTGGCGAATTAGAGGTTTTTAACATCAAAGATGCTGCTGGAGGCTCATTCAAGATGAGCAACCAGATATTTTATTGTAATTTTGAATGAGAGCAATTTGGGTATCCACAGTTTTGGGTTGGAAAGGGAATATATGACAAACAAATGATAGCAGCAGGAGTGATCTCTTTCTCCATGTGGAAAACAATGGTAAAATGAATTAAAATAAAACCCAAGCCAAAGCAACCAACAGGCTTAAGGCCTAGCTAACACCCTTCTCCTCCCACATGAAGTTTGGTGGGTGTTTAAAACAGTAGCAATAAAAAACCATGAAGCAAAGCCTTTGGCTGTGTAAGGTCACGTGGTGGATGGTGAGGGGAGTTGAAAACAAAATAATTGTCTTTTATTCCCTCTCTCACGTGGTCTATAAACCTCCAGGCAGGATCAATGGAAAATAGCCCCCTACGTGAAGAACTCTTGGCAAATGACAAATTCCTCCTTGCCTATGGCATGATTCACTTGGAGAAGCTACATCAGCAACAACAAACTCATAATCAAATTCAATGGCAAATGCAAAATGCCAGTCACATTCCCAGCAGTTCACGTGGTGAGTGAAGGGGTAGGTCATAGAAACCATTCAACAAAAATGGTAATTGTAGCAGTAATTCCCTCCCTCATGTGGCATAAAGGGGGCCATGGAAAGTGTTTCAAAATATTATGAAATCAATCCTCCTCGCTAAATGTGGAGATTGGAGAGGTAGCAGCAAACATCTTTTTCCTCATGTGCCTCCCCTCCTCTGTGTTGAACATGGAATAGAGGGAGGCTTAATAAAACTCGGTAAATGCAATTGGCTAGTATAAAGCCATAACCCTCCCTTTCTACAGTGCATGGCAGATGATAGATGGTGTTGAAAAACAACATAAGATTGGCAAGGTAAGTGAATGGCAATCAAATCCCAAATCCTCATGTGGCAGTTTGGAGAGGCTGTAGAAGTTTAAAACCAAAATTCATGGCAAGTTTAATGTTGATGTTCCTCTTCTCCACTTTGGTGTGGATCTGCTACAAATATGGAGAAGGAAATGAATTTCAAACAATAAAAGTAGCTTCCAGTTTACCTCCTGCGTGATTTTTGAAAGGAGAGGTTTTCATTTTTAAAAACAAATGCAATCGTAGACTTGAAGTGGAGTGTGAGTTTGTTAGAAGGCTTTCAAAATTTTAATAAATACCAGTTTAACCCCTGCGTGGTTTGTTGGAGAGGAAGGGGCAAGGATAAAGCACAAAGCTTTAAATCAACTTAAAAAATGCCATCAAAACCTAGGAGGAAGGCTCCAAAATACAGTCCCAGGGTTAATGTTTTAATCCCACATTGGCTGGGAAGTGGTATTTTTTAATCTTTATAAGCAAAAACACACACATCTAATATGTCTAAGCCATAAAGGCTTTTGACGGATGGTGCCTATGGGCACCCAAGGTGGGCCCACGCATGAGCACAGATCCCGAGGCGATGGAGGAGGTGACTGAGCGGTGACCTGGCAGACCCCATGCAAGCATGCTTCCTGAGGCAGATAGGTAGAATTTTGCAGAGAAAGGCCGACTTAACCAGTGAGCAAGTTGCAAAGGATCTGATGAAGCGCGTGATTTCGTAGGCCAAAGATGCACACGAGTTACACCCTACGAAGTTGCGAAAAGGGTAAAGGTCGAGCAAGTTTGATGGAGATCAACGGCTCGCGCTGCTTCGCGAAAGGAAGATGCACGTCGGATAAACCCTATGAAGTTGCGAAAGCCAAGTGGCGCACAGGTGGTGGGTACAGCCAAATGTCCAGCAGGTAGGTCCCGGTGCGGTGGGGATGACGTGGCACAGAGGTGGCGATGATGTGGACGACAAGTAATCGAACACGTGGCGGAGTGACGAGGTGTCATCCCAGGTGGCACCCAGTGGACCCCGTTGACCAATCAGAGGCTGCCATGTGGCAAGGTGTCAGAGGAAATTCAGAGCAAAAAATTAAAATTAAAATTAGTTTATGATATAGTTCTGACTATATTGAATAAATGAAAAATTTAAATGATGGTGCACATTGGGGAATTAATTCGCCCAAGGCTCAATTTTTGGCCAAAGTATGAAGTGTTATATATTTTCGGAAAGCTCTCAGAATGAAGAATATGATTATGAAGTTAATTTTGGCAAAGATCAGATATTTTGGAAGTAGTTTGGGTGAAATTGAAATTCAGTTAGAGAGGAGACACTTGGCAATTCAGGTGCAGATTTGATTTGGTTCCCTCGGCTTCTTATTCCCAATTCTTCTCAGTTGTAATGGTTCCAAAAATTTGGAAAATGCTCCAGATTTGATGGCTTCCACTTTCTGAATGTCAAGACCCAAATTTGTAAATGCTTCGGTCTGGTTTCAGGGTATAGAGATTGTAGTGCAGTGTTGTAAATGTGGTTTTAGTTGCAGGTCTTGCTTGTGTCAGATATGAGTAAATTCCTCACAGTATTGTCTCTAGGTATGCATTTCATTATCATGAATTGAATCATCAAGGAGGATGAGATTTGTCAATTTCAAGGAAATTGTTGTGACTGTTTATAGGTATCCTTCAAGGAAGGTTTTAAACTCTGTAGTCAATCATAAATGATGAAATATGTTTCCAGATCTGATGAATTTGTGAATGAATCAAATAGTGCATTAATATAAGGTATTGGTGCATGAATATTTTGTTTAAGGAAAATAAGCTTGCATCTATGATTCATAATTGTAGTTCTGTATGTGACTCTGTTGCCCAATGAACAAGGCACTGGTCTTTGCAAGTTTGGGGATGTTTTCAGATTAAACAAATTAAAAGATAAATCTATTTCCCTTTATGTTTAGGGGTTAATGTTCTATCCTTCCGCAGCTATATTTCACCTATTATTTGTATAAGATCTAGCCCATATGTACATGTTACCTAATTTGGTGAGCTTGTGGAATGGTTTGTCTGCTTATTGTTGATGCAGTCTTATGTTTGTGATTGTTGTATTCAATGAATCAAAAGGGTGTCCCCCCCTAGGTCTAGCAGAACCTGAAGTGTAGGAGGATCATTAGGATCCTATGTTATGTTGTCCAAGCCCTAAGGTGTTTCATTGATTGAGATTGGCTATCTCATAGATAGATTTACAGGTGTCTTGAGTTATCACTTTTGGTGAACAACAACCTCTTTGACATACTTGGACCGAGTGATAAATATTCCATCCTTCATCTGTTGGATCTGCAGTCCAATGAAGAATTTAATCTCACCTATGAGTGACATTTCAAACTCTTTCTTCATCTCATCTGCAAACTCATGACTCATCTTGTCATCTCCACCAAAGATAATGTCATCAACAAATACCTCATAGATCAGGATCTGATCTCCTTCGGACTTCAAGTAGATATTACTATCTTCACTTGTTCTCTCAATTCCAATCTTCACAAGATGAGAATGCAGATGTTCATACCATGCCCTAGGTGCTTGCTTTAGTCCATATAAGGCTTTATGTAGCCTACATACCATGTAACTGTCTTCAGATAGGGAAAACCCATCTGGTTGCTCAATATACACCTCCTCTTCAAGTACACAATTTAGGAATGCAGATTTCACATCCATATGATATACTTTGAAACCTTTAAAAGCTACACATGCAAGAAGCGTACAGACTCCTTCCAATCTAGCTATAGGAGCAAAGGTTTCTCCATAGTCTTCTCCTTCTTCTTTAGCATATCCTTTGCACACTAATTTGGCTTTGTTCCTAATCACTATGCCATCCTCATTCAGCTTATTTCTGAACACCCATTTAGTACCAATGACATTTTTCTGCTCCGGTCTGGGTACCAAAGACCATGTACCATTTTTCTCTATCTAGTCAAGTTCCTCTTCCATTGCCTTGATCCAATATTCATCCTTATGTGCCTCTTTGAATGATTTAGGCTCAAATTCAGAGATTATACATGATTTTTCTCTGACCTTTCTTCTTGTAAGGATTCCTGCATCCTTATCTCCTATGATCTGATTAGGATCATGATTTAGCTTGACATACTGAGGAATGGTCTTGATAGATTCCTCTTGCTTTTCTTCTTCATTCTCATCTCCATCAGTATCAGCATCTACATTTGCCGATGTAGGAATATTGTTATTGGTACTCGGTTAGCTGTCAACCGGTTCCCAGAAGGTTGCGACCGGTTTGTTCACCACTTGCTCACTGCAGGTTTCCTTAGTTTTCTCAGAGGTTTCATCAACTCTTACATTGATGCTTTCCATAATTCTCCGAGTCCTATTGTTGAAACACTTGAGAGCTTTGCTCTTGGTGGAATATCCTAGGAATATTCCCTTGTCACATTTCACATCAAAGTTGCTCTGGTGTTCACTCCTCTTGATGTAACATTTGCTACCAAACACTCTAAAGTATCCGACCACAAGTGTCTTACCGGTCCAATATTCATAAGGATTTTTATCCTTACCTTTCTTGATGAGTACCTGGTTCATTGTGTAGACTGCAGTGCTCACCGCTTCTCTCCAAAAGGTGTGAGCTACCTTTCCTTGAATCAACATGGTTCTAGCTACTTCAACTACAGTCTGATTATTCCTCTCTGCTAGGCCATTCTACTGTGGAGTCCTCAGGGTAGACAATTGCCTCTTGATGCCATGTTCTTCACAATACTTGTTGAATTCACCAGAAGTGAATTCCCCTCCTTGATCAGTTCTCAGGCACTTGATCCTTTTACCGCTTTCCTTCTCCACTAATGCTCTGAAAGATTTGAACTTTAAAAATGCTTCAGACTTGTCTTTCAAGAATGTGACCCACATTATTCTTGAGTAGTCATCGGTGAGAATCATGAAGTACCTATCACCTTGCACACTTCTAATTTTCATAGGACCACACAAATCGGTATGCACTAGATCAAGCAAGTTGTCAGCAGTGAAAGATTTACCTTTAAAGGTTGAGGAAGACATTTTCCCCAATTGACACTCTCTGCACAAGGTATTATCTGGTTTGCTTAGCACTGACAACCCTCTAACTACCTTGATCTTACTAGGCTTCACAATGTTATCAAAGTTTACATGGCAGAGTCTCCTATGCCATATCCAACTATCATCAAATTTAGCCATAAGACATGTACTTATATTTGCATTTAGTTGAAATAGGTTACCTTTGGTCTGCATGCTGGTGGCCACCAATTCACCATTCTTTCCTTTGATTCTGCAAACTCCATTCTTGAGTTCTATAGTGAGGCCACTGTCATTCAGCTGGGCAACACTCAGAAGGTTGTGTCTAAGACCATCAACCCAATACACATTGTCAGCACTACTCTTTCCATTCAGAGAGATGGACCCTCTGCCTTTGACCATGCATGATGCATCATTGCCAAAGCAAACCACACCACCATCATACTCCTCCAATGATAGAAAATTGCTCTGGTCACCAGTCATATGGTGAGAACAACCACTATCAATGATCCACTCATTGGAATTATCAAACCGGGAGACAAGAGTCTTCTTGTTTGACACATCTTCCTTGACAATAACAAACACAATATCTTCATTTTCTTCATCCTCTGATTCTTCATCTATGACACCTTCATCAACTACCACAAAACAACTTCTCTAGTTTCCTCCTTTGAATTTCTTGAACCTTTCCTGTTTGTCCTTGTTGTCGCCATTAGGACAGTTTACAACAATATGTCCTATTCAGTTACAAGTGAAGCATTTCAAAGGTAGCTTACCTCTGCATTTGCTGGTTCCTTTTGGAAGTTTCTTGGAAAGGAGAGCTTCAAATGCCATAAAAATCTCCTCATCATCCATTTCTCTGCCATGTCTTGGTTCACCACTAGTGCTAGCTTCTTTTCCTTTTCTGGATGGTACTACAGAAGCTTTAAAAGCTGATTCAGTCTTTTGAACACTACCATTGAAACTATTTATCTCATAGGCTATCAACTTTGTAATGATGGAGTCTAGGGATACCTTAGTCTTGTCTATTGATCTTAGCTCTTGAATAGCAACAACCCTTATTGCATAGACCGACAATAGGGATATCAGGATTTTGCTTACCACAGTGGCATGTTCTATTTTACCACCCGCACTCTTGATATCTCCAACAACAGTTTTGATTCTTATTCCATACTATTGAATGGTCTCACCTTCAACCATCCACATATCTTCAAACTGCCCTCTAAGGCTTTCTTCCTTAGCCTGTTTTACATGTTCATCACCGCCATAGATATTTTCAAGAGTATCCCATACCTCTTTGGGATTTACCTTATCCTAAACATCAATAAACTCAATGTCAGATAAACTACTAATTAGGGCTTCCATAACTTGCCCATTCTCCTGCATCTCTCTCTTTTGGTCATCGGTAAGGGTACCAGTAGGAGCAACATAGACAGTCTCAACATAGCTCCAGTGTTGAGCACCCATGCTTCTGATGAATATCTTCATTCTGTCTTTCCATATATTGAAATTTTCTCTGTTAAACTTTGGACCTTCCCTCTTCATCATTAGATTAGGATCTTTACCTCAAGCGGTTAAGATTATAGCACAGAGGACCTGGAGGATGCTTTGATACCAATTGATAACTCAATGATGAAGGGGGGGTGAATCAGTACAGACAAAAATATAGTCCTAAACCGGTTTGACAACAAACACTTCAAATGACTGGCTAGCAGTGACGCCAATTTGAAACAGAGTGCAACCGGTAAAGCTAAGAATGACTGTGACAAGCATTAACCGGTTACTCACTTAGCTTTTCACTCAACTCAAGACTACACTACCATTTCACCCTTATGCATAAACAGGTAATCTGTCATCAGATCATAATAACAGCTAGTTCAACATGTTTTATTGACAGGCATAAAACACAAAACCATCATATGCTTGACAGACAATAGGAAAGCATCACAAGATAAAAGCATCACACATGACACACATATTTTTCACGTGGAAACCCAACTGGGAAAAACCACAGTGGGGATGAATACCCACAAGTTGTTTTTGAACTCTTTATAAGTCCACTCTGTTAGGAGCCTTGTCCGGTTAGAGACATTACAATAGGTTCTGCTAGGAACTGATCCCGTTAAAGATCACCTAGTTAAGGGATGGCTACGATACTTGGTTAAGGGTTAAACCCTGTTAAAGGTTACCTTGTTAGAGGATTTCAAGAACTCAATAGCTAAAGGATTTCGAACTCAATATCTTTGAATTGCCGTGTTAAAGGATTTACAGCAAGCCGGTTAAGGCTACCATGTTAAGGGATTTTCCAACTGTTGAGGTGGTTAGAGATCAACAGGTATTACAATGTTCTAGTAACAACACTCAATGCCAATGCAGATCCGCTTAAGCTCCTCTTCACCTTCTGCACTTACACTCTACAGGTATCACTTCTCTCCTTTTGGTCTGGCAAGAATTACATATCCCTTCTTTTGGATACACACAGACAACTCTTGCCAACAACCTCAGAAAGAGACACAACATCGACCTTATAGGAAAACAGATAGGTCGGTAGCATAAACCCTAAATCCTAAACTTGTTAGGTTAAGGAATTCAAATGGTTCAATCCTAACTATTGAGAATACTTCATTAATTGCAACAGTCTTGATCCAATCTCAAGACATTGTCCATCGTCCATTTTCACCGATTTCATGGTAGCTGATAACCCATCACACGTTATCACCATTTTACAGACTTCGCACATTCTCGAGGTAGATAGGAACAATCTCCTTCATGCAAGATCCTTCACGCGCATAAGGCTGACATGGCAACATGATTTGTTCTTCATTACAATGCTAACTCATCACATAATGTCACCGGTTGAGCCACACAGGCTTGAAGCACTTCAACCGGAAACCCTGAAGTTGAGACTACCAATCGGTAGTCATACAACACTTCCATGTGCCAGTTCCCATAACCATATGTTGGTTCACCTTGAACAAGCACACCGCTTCACTTTGGCACAAATGTCGGTTCTCACCTCTTCAACATATTAACATCAATGACAACATATAATGTCACTATATCCTCATATCAGTTCACATAATGCCAACACTCTAACAAGCACTCCAGCTTCAACTAACACTTTCTAATTTGAACAGATCTACATTTCACCATTATGATATGCTGCCGGTTGTTTTCTTTATATCGGTGATCCTGCTTTACTCAACTTGATCTATCAGTTGCTTCCTATAAACCAATCTCTGCTCACCAGTGGAAGTCTTTAGTCCCCTATTCCTTACCAATCCACTATAACCCTTTTTTGATTAGTTATGATGACATCTGAACCGATATTGCCATCAATGACAACTTCTTAAGTAATCCAAACTTCATGATGCCAACAGTCTCCCCCTTTCGCATTGGTGGCAAAAGATCTAGGATGGATTGGACTGGATCTCCCCTTGTTTCGGTTCTACCCCTATTTTGTACCTTCTCTTCCTCTACCAGTGGATCTTTGCCTGTACTGGTGGTTCTCTACCTACTCATATGTATAACCCATTATACATTCATTCTCCTCCTTCTTGCAACAATGACAAAGAATAAAGGAATCAAAGTATACAAAATAATTTATGAGAGTAAGTCAAAAATTTATTTGAAATTGACCTTAGTAGCCTCCAAAGAAGATTCCCATGTAGGCTTGACTTGTTTCATGGTGATGATTTGTCCATGCAGGTGTGTGACCAAATCCTCCATGTCATCCACTGTCTTCCAGTCAGGTCTACTGATGAGAACTTCTACTTGTTTCACATTGCCTTGTAATACATCAATGAAAGGGGCAAGATAGCACTGTATCTCTAGCAGATTTAGAGCTCGTTTTTCTTGTTCCTCTTTTAGCTAGTTGATTTCATGAGTCAACTGTTTGACTTTTCCACTGAAAGTTGCTACTGAGCTTGTAAGAGGATCAAATGAACCTAGTAGATCTTGAATTTCCTATTGAGTCTTTACTCTTTTGACTTCAATAACTTTGATGAAACCGAGGAAGTTTGAGAATCTGACCAATAATTGGCTAGCTTCCTTTAAGATTGATATCACCTTGACGGGAATGGGTATGGGATAGACTAGCCTAGTCTATGCTCCTTGATCCTCTCTGTGGATCACCAGGTGTTCCAACCACATCCTAGGGTGTCTAGGACTTCCCTTGACTATGGAATCCCCTGACCTTGCCCAATCCACCCACCAACAACCTGTGATACTTCTCCTAAGGTCATACCTACTCACAAGCATCAAAAACCCTCACATAGGCTAATAAGGGTTTAGCTCCTCCTTCACCTTCTTAGGTCTTAGCAAGGATAGGATAGGTCTTTGACATGGTTTCCATCCATTCAAGTTCCCCCAAGAGGTTTTAACCTTCCACTTTGTTACTGATCTCACTATTTTGCTTCTTTCCTACAAAATAGGGCTACAAGGAATGTGCCCAATTAGGCCTCCATTCTAGACTTTTAGGGCTTCCTCTTGAAAATGATGCAAAAACTTGTGAAACTTCCCAAAAGGGCTGCCAATTATTTGGAAAGGGCTCAAAGATTTCCCTAGTTTTGGGCCTCCAAGTGTTCGTAAATTGCCCTAGGTAAATTTTGGTGTTTTTGAGGGTTTTTATAAGGGTTTTAAGGCTTGCTTGGGTCATAGTGATGGTTTTCTATCTTTGCCACCTTATATGGATTGATGGAAACTCCCCCTTCTCACCAATGGTTCTCCACACACCCCTCTACATCTCCTCCAAAGGGTGCCTCCTTGCTTGACCTACCTTGCTCTCATGGACCTCTGCCACCTCAACCCTTCCTAGCCGGGCACAGTCCAGTCTCGCCTAGGAGTGGGTCTTTGAAAAGCTTTCCTGCATCTTTAGGGGCCCTGCTTTCTCTGGGATACTGTACAAGGTCTTCACTCCTATTCCCCATGGTTTCATGGTGTTTCCACAATGGGGATAGGAGTTGTCAAGCCATTACACAAAACAGTCCAAAACTAGACAGTGAAAGAGTAACTTCACAAAATAATTACAAAACACACAAAAACCTGCACAAGAACCTAACCTAAGTGCTCAAAATGATAGTAAAAGCACAATACAAGACTCTCAACACCGTTCAGTTTGCAAAGCAATCCATTATCAACCTGTTAATGCTCCATTTGTGTCGACTGGCAACAAAAACACAGTCACAGTCAAGGTCTTTTCTCTATAATCTGACATCCAACCCCTCATTTTAGGGTTTGCAATAGTTTATAGTGTCTCTACCTTGGTTGGTGTGCCATGGTTAGGGTTCCTAATGCCAAACTAAGGTTATGACCTATTTGGTGGGAAAGTTGCATGACAACTTTGAAAAGTTGTCATGCAACTTTTTACAACTTTTGAGCAACTTTCATAATGTTGCTTTTCTTGACTTTTAGGCCTACCTTGTGCTATCCTATGGACACAACCATGCCACAAGGACCCCAAACACATCAAAAGGAACACGTACCCTCTACTCCACAAGAAAACTCAACCTAGACTTATGGATCTAGGACCTAAACAAGACCAATGAGCTCTTGGCTCTTATTACATTTACATGGCTTCTTAAAGAAGCACAATTCCAACAGAAGTCATAGGGAGGAAGACCTTAGAAGGGTGTTCCTACACCATACTCCCCCTCTGCACAAAATTAAGGAGCTAGGGGAGAGATGAGAGCTGGGTCAATACCAAGTTTCTTGAACCTGCTCTCTTCAACCCAAGTGGCTTCAGACTCAGACTGACCTGCCCACTTCACCAAGTGTTCCATGTAGACTTGGTGTCTAGTAGTCTTCTTCACCCTTGACTCCAAGATCTCCTCTGCTATGGGTTGCTTCACTTGAGGTAAGGCATTCACATCCAAGTCCTACAACACCTTGGCTTGATTCTCAGTTTGTCGTGCTATTTCACCTCTGTATAGTATCAAATCAGCAACATTGAAGACTGGTGATATAGCCAAATCTGAAGGAAGATCCACCTTGTAGGCGTTTTCACCATATTTGGCCAAAATTTTACAAGTTTCTACCCTCTTCATTTGTAGCTTAGTAGGATTGCCGCTTTGCATTCTAGCTTTGCTTAAATGGACCATCACATAGTCACCCACTTTGAACTGAACCTCTCTCCTTCTTTCATCCACTTTTGCTTTCAGTTTTTGAGTAGACTCTAGGATGGCTTTCTTGACCTATTCTTGGACTTCCTTGATGGTTTGAGTGAAGTCCTCTGCTTGCCCACTCTTCATCTCCATGGAACCAAGTTCTCTTAGTTCACACACCCCTCTTGGATGTCTGCCATAGAAAACCTCAAAAGAACTCCTTCCAGTGGTCCTATTTACACTGTCATTGTAGGCATACTCATCTTGTGGAATAACTAGATCCCATGTCTACCCATACTCCTTGGTTAGACACCTCAATAAGCTGCCTAACACCCTGTTAATGACTTTAGTTTGACCATCAGTTTGTGGATGGTAAGCTGAGCTGAATGACAAATTAGTCCCTAGTCTCCTCCATAAGGTTTGCCAAAAATGGCCCATGAACTTGCTATCCCTATCTAAAACAATACTTAATGGGAGTCCATGAATCCTTACAATCTCCTTAAAGAAGAGATGTGCAATATAACTAGCATCATGAGTAGTTCTACATGGAATAATGGCTCATTTTAGAAAATTTGTCTACCACCACATAGATGCTATCCATACCTGTCTTTGTCTTGGGGAGTCCTACCACAAAGTCCATGCTCACACACTCCCAAGGCCTATTTGGGACCGGCAATGGTTGATAGAGGCCTGCATTACTTGATCCTCCTTTTGCCCTTTGGCACACACCACATTGCTCCACATACCTTTTCACATCCCTTGGCAACCTAGGCTAATAGTAGTACCTCTATACTAGATCCAAAGTTTTATTGACTCCAAAGTGTCCACTTAGACTACCATTGTGTTTCTCTTGTATGAGATTTTCTCTCATGGATCCTCTAGGTACACATAACTGATTGCCTTTGAACAAGAGACCATTTTGAAGAGTGTAATCTGCATACTCACCATGAAAATGATTCTCAAACTCCTTGCAGACCTTGTAGGCTGATGAGAAGTCCTCATCTTCTTCATAGAGTTCCTTGAAACCTTCTATCCCTATGCTCTACAATTGTAGTTGTTGGACAGTCAACAATTTCTAGCTTAAAGCATCTGCCACCTTGTTAAGCTACCCCTTTTTATGCTTGATGGTAAAGGTAAAGGATTGGAGGTACTCCATCCACTTCAAATGTCTATAACTAAGCTTCTCTTGAGTGTTGATGTAACTCAAAGCCTAGTTGTCTGTGAACACCACAAATTCCTTTGGGAGTAGGTAATGCCTCCACTTCTTGAGAGACTGAACTAGTGCATACAACTCTAGATCATATGCAGAATACCTCTTCTTTGCCTTATTAAGCTTCTCACTGAAAAATGCCACAGGCCTTCCCTCTTGGCTCAATACACCCCCTACTGCAATGCCACTTGCATCACACTCCAATGTGAATAGTTTGTCAAAAGTTGGTAAGAGTAGGATGGGTTTTGTGGCTACTTCTTGCTTCAATAATTGGAATGCTTTATTAGCTTGATCAGTCCATTTGAACTTAGTTTTAAGGCCCCCTTTTATGGTGTCAAGTACTGGTGCACATATGCCATTGAAGTTCCTCACAAACTTTCTATAGAATTGGGATAAACCATGGAAACTCCTAACTTCAGTCCCTATTTTAGGGGCAGGCCAATTCAAGATTGCCTCCACTTTGCTTGGATCCATCTTCAAGGTTCCCTTAGACACCACAAACCCTAGGTAGACTAGCTCTTGCTTCAAAAAGTCACACCTCTCTAAGTTGATTGCCAACTTCTCTTCATGCAACCTCTCTAGGACTAACCTCAAATGTTCAAGGTGCTCCTCTTTGGTTCTGCTATAGATGAGTATGTCATCTAAGTATACTACCACAAACCTGCCTGTGAAGTCCTTCAACACCTCATTCATCAACCTCATGAAGGTGCTTGGGGCATTGGTAAGTCCAAATGGCATCACAAGCCATTCATACAACCCTTTTGTGGTCTTAAAAGCGGTCTTCCACTCATCACCCTCCTTAATTCTAATATGATGATAACCACTTTTAAGATCGAACTTGGTAAAATACATGGAACCTCCTAAACAGTCCATCAAATCCTCTATCCTAGGTATAGGGAATCTGTACCTTATGGTGATCCTATTGATTGCCCTTGAATCAGTACAAAGTCTCCACTTGCCTCCCTTCTTGGTTGCTAGTACTACTGGGACTACACATGGGCTGATGCTCTTCTTGACCAGTCCATGATCCAACAACTTCTGCACTTGCCTTGCCACCTCCTTATTTTGGTTAGGTGTGAGCTTATATGCTACTTTATTGGGCAGGGATGCACTGGGTACAAATTCTATTTGATGGCTAATATACCTTCTTGGTGGGAGTGTTGCAAGTGCTCCATCACTCACTATGTCTTCATACTCTTGCAACATTTGTTTTACCTCCTTAGGTACCTCTGTCTACAAATTATCTTCCTCCTCCTTTGGCTTCACAAAGATGGCACATCCCACTGTCTCCTCTTCATGTAGCAGGTGTAAGAACTCTTTACCAGTATTAAGTAAGACACTAGGTGTTCTTGAGGTTCCCTCATCACTCTCTGTCAGAGACTGAATCTTAAAGGTTTTTCTATCCTTCTTGAAGGAAATGGAGTTCTCTTCTCCATCATAGATCATCTTCTTATCAAATTGCTAGGGTCTACCTAGCAGAAGATGACAAGCATCCATGGGTAACACATCACAAAGGATCTTGTCCTTGTATCCTCCAATAGAGAACTCTACCCAAGTCTGTTCATTGACAAGCACACTTTGTCCTTGATTCAACCATGTCACCTTGTAAGGGCTAGTGTGGGGTATCTTTGTAAGTTTCAACTTCTTGGCTGCTTCATCTGATATGATATTATCAATTGACCCTGAATCAACTATCACCTTGCAAACTTTACCAAAGATTTTACATCTCACCCTAAACAATGCTCTCCTATGCTTAGGTTCATCCTTAACCGGTTGTCCTATCAAGACTCTATTGAACATCAGATTCTCTCTAATCTCTGATTCAATATGGTCCACCTCAGGTGTTTTGCTACTTGATGTGTCTTCATGGGCATATGCGACCCTCTTTCCACTATTTGATGAGGTAGGCTTGTCAAGGCATCTATAGGCCGGGTGTCCCAATTGACCACAGTTGTAGCATTTCATGGTTGCAAAGTAGGAATTACCCCTGCCAGTACCTTTGCCCCTATTTGGTCCCCCTTGTGCACCTCTTCGTCTAGATTAGCCTCCTCTGGGATGGGTTTCACTGCTATGTTCAGTCAACTTGGACTCTCCTTGATTCCTTTGCTCATTTGCCTTGCTTTGGTAACCACCTCGATGACTCATTTGGTCTTTACCTCTGCCTCTACCCCTGTTGTTGGAGTCTCCCTTCCTTTTGTTCCTCTCTTCCACCTTGGCAACAAGCTGATGACACTTTTGGATAGTGGTAGGAGTCCATAGGCTTATCTCCTCTTGAATGTTCCACTTTAGGCCACTTAGATACCTAGCCACCTTGATAGATTCCTCTTCTTGGACTTTGGATATAAGACCAAGCTTTTGAAACTCCTCTGTGTAGGAGGTTACATTAAGGTCTTTCTGCTTCAATCCCTGTCTCTTCTTATGAAGTTGGACTTCATAATCCTCTGGCAAGTAGTTCTCCTTGATCTTACTCACCATGGCCTTCCAGTTTGCAATAGGTAGCTTTCCCATGCTAACTCTCTCTTCTTGCAAGTACTTCCACCATGTCAAGGCTACTCCCCTTAGTCTTGATTTGGCAACCTTAACCTTTTGAGCTTCTGTCACACCTTCACACTCAAAGTGGTTCTCCATACCCTCAATCCATTGCATGACAATGTCAATGTCCATCCTTCCACTAAAATGTGGCAATCCTTCAAAAGCTTTTGTATTCAAAGCCTTAATGGCCTTTACAAAAGGTTCTTTATTGATTAAGGGGTCTAGTTCAGGTATGATTTCATCAAGATCAATAGCTTTCTTGCCTCTATCACTAGTTTCCGCACCCCAGAGTTCTTGTGCTCTTTGATCAACCACTTCTTGCAGCTTGTTCCTTATCTCACTCATGGCATCTTCAAGGAGTCTATTTTTCTCCTTTTGCTCTTCTACCTCCCTAGCTAGTTCTGCATTAGTGACCATTATGTTCTCCCCTACTGATTCACCAGAATATAGAGACATACACGGTCCTCCAAATCTTTAACTTGCTCTGATACCAATCTGATGGGAATGGGTATGGGATAGACTAGCCTAGTCTATGCTCCTTGATCCTCTTCTTGGATCACCAGGTGTTCCAACCACACCCTAGGGTCTCTAGGACTTCCCTTGACTATGGAATCCCCTGACATTGCCCAATCCACCCACCAACAACCTGTGATACTTCTCCTAAGGTCACACCTACTCACAAGCATAAAGAACCCTCACATAGGCTAATAAGGGTTTAGCTCCTCCTTCACCTTCTTAGGTCCTAGCAAGGATAGGATAGGTCTTTAACATGGTTTTCCATCCATTCAAGTGCCCCCAAGAGGTTTTAACCTTCCACTTTGTTACCGATCTCACTATTTTGCTTCTTTCCTACAAAATAGGGCTACAAGGAATGTGCCCAATTAGGCCTCCATTCTGGAATTTTAGGGCTTCCTCTTGCAAATGATGCACAAACTTGTGAAACTTCCCAAAAGGGCTACCAATCATTTGGCAAGGGCTCAAATATTTTCATGGTTTTGGGCCTCCAAGTGTCCGTACACTACCCTAGGTGAATTTTGGGGTTTTTGAGGGTTTTTATAAGGGTTTTAAGGCCTGCCTGGGTCATAGTGATGGTTTGCTGTCTTTGCCACCTTATCTAGATTGATGAAAGCTCCTCCTTCTCACCAATGGTGCTCCACATAGCCCTCTACAACTCCTCCAAAGGCTGCCTCCTTTCTTGACCTACCTTGCTCTCATGGACCTCTGCCACCTCAACCCTTCCTAGCCGGGCGCAGTCCAGTCTCGCCTAGGAGTGGGTCTTTGAAAAGATTTCCTGCATCTTCAGGGGCCCTGCTTGATCTGGGATATTGTACAAGGTCTTCACTCCTATTCCCCATGGTTTCATGGTGTTTCCACAATGGGGATAGGAGTTGTTAGTCCATTACACAAAACAGTCCAAAACTAGACAGTGAAAGAGTAACTTCACAAAATAATTACAAAACACACAAAAACCTACACAAGAACCTAACCTAAGTGCTCAAAATGATAGTAAAAACACAATACAAGACTCTCAACACCATTCAGTTTGCAAAACAATCTATTATCAACCTATTAATGCTCCATTTTTGCCGACTAGCAACAAAAACACAGTCACAGTCAAGGTCTTTTCTCTTGGCCGTACAATCTAACATCCAACCCCTCATTTTAGGGTTTGCAATAGTTTATAGTGTCTCTGCCTTGGTTGGTGTGCCATGGTTAGGGTTCCTAACACCAAACTAAGGTTATGACCTATTTGGTGGGAAAGTTGCATGACAACTTTGAAAAGTTGTCATGCAACTTTTTACAACTTTTGAGCAACTTTCACAATGTTGCTTTTCTTGACTTTTAGGCCTACCTTGGGCTATCCTATGGACATAACCATGCCACAAGGACCCCAAACACATCAAAGGAACACATACCCTCTACTCCATAAGAAAACTCAACCTAGACTTATGGACCTAGGACCTAAACAAGACCAATGAGCTCTTGGCTCTTATTACATTTACATGGCTTCTTAAAGATGCAAAATTCCAACAAAAGTCATAGGGAGGAAGACCTTAGAAGGGTGCTCCTACACCACACCTGTTTAGTGATAGTAGAGAGATAAACTTTTTCAACTAATATTTATTCCATTAAGTGCTCACCTCTTTCTGGTTTCGTACTGCCTTGTTGCAACCTTCTCCAGATCGATTGCCTCTGAACCAATGGCTTTGACAAGAGTGCCCAATTGATCGATGATATGTGCATTCTCATCAACAACAATATCAAGAATTAGATCAGAGAAGATTATCTTTGCAGTATTAAGAATTATTGCCTTCTTTTTCTTTTCTTTAAGTTTGGGCTTTTGCAGCTTGAATTATCAAGTTCTCTGAAACTTTTATTAACCGTTTGGGGGTCATCTTCTTGATATCAATTAATGAGTCTTTCTCTTCTTCCTTCTCTATTTCTTCTTCTTCTTCTTCATCTTCTACCTCAGAGCTAGTTGAGATGGGGAGTTTAGCTTTCTTTTTCTCAATTTCCTTTTCTAAAGCTAACTTCCTCTTTACCGGAGGAGTGTCCACCACTATTTTCTGACCACCTTCAGGTTGACCAGATGAAGAATCTTCTATCTTTTTCTCTTGTTCCGGTTCCTTGGTCTCCCTTGGACTAATACTGGTTGTTCCTATTTCCTTCAACTCTTCATTCTTTTTTTAATCCTTATTTTCTTGTTCCTTATCCTCCATTTCATCAATAGATGGCATTGATGAGTCTATCATCTTGGGGTTTTTGTCCTCTGTACCTTTTTTAGGCAACTGAGGTTCGTTGCCGGTAGAATGTGTTGTGGAAATATTTATTGTCACCGGATGCCTTTGAGGTTTTTCCTCATAAGGAATGTCCTCAATTGTAACTTCATCATCTCCAAGATGCTTGGTTTGATCAGTTCCCTTTATCGGTGTATCATCAATATCAATGGTTTCAACAATTGATTTTTTCTCAACCAGTGGCTCTACATCCTTTGTCAGATTAACAATATCTAACACAACATCACCTATGATATCTTCAAGTGAAAATTAATCAAACCCATTAGTGGTGTCCTTGTCTTTTCCTTTTCCTTTTCCTTTTTGCTTTTCTTGAGTAGTTGTTTCTTGTCCTTGTTTTACTTCTTTTTCTATTTCCTCCTCAACTTCCTTTTGCTGGCTCAAAATTGTTTTCCACATGTCAACGCCCTCATCATGCCACCTTGAATGTCTCCTATGGCCACTCTCCCTGTTCTGTTCCTTATTTTGAAATGTTGTATACATGCTTCAACCACTAAAGTTGCTTGATTATAGTCCAATTCATGTTGCACTTCCATGAGTGCCTTTATTATGTGTTATTTTTCAATTGCCAAGGCAATTTTCCATCTCCCTTCAATGAGATTTTATAAATCTGATGAAATTAATCCATGTAGTTCACTGGGGGTTCTACCAAAATTATGTAGGTTCCAGATGAGTACATCTTCAATTTTTCTTTTTTCTTCTTCATTGCAGAGAGGATACTTTCTCCCAACACCAGCTAAACCTCCATACTCTTTGATCCCATGAACCAATTCATCAACAGTTGGAGCTACATTTCTACCACTTCTTCTGATATCTTTAATTACCACATCAGATTGGGTGTTAGAGTTATCATCCTCCTTTTCATTTTTCTTGGGCTTCATCTTAGCCTTTGTCTCAATTGACTTTTAACTCTTTTTCTTTCTTGCATATGTGACTCCTACTAGTCTACTTCTATCTTGGGAATATGTAGGAGTATCTGAGTCCTTTTCTTTCATATATGTTGCCCGTTTGCTGGATGCAATACCCTTCGATCTAGTCTTGGACATTTTCTTCTTTTCATCTGTTTCTCTTCATTTTTTCTTGATTTTGCCCCTATTTGCTCACTTGTACCGGTGGAAGCAGTGGCACCAGATGCTTCACTTCCATATTTCTTGTCTAAGGTGTGAGTCATTTTCCTAACTTTCTTTTGAATGATAGGCTCTTTGAGTTCCTTCTTAATTTTGGAGCTTGCCTTCTCATAAGTTCCAAATCTCTTATCTTTTTTGTCTATTGGTTTAGACAGTAACATGTTTACATATATTTTGGCAATGTCTACCCCGATCTCATAACCCATAGCTGGTACCCAAAAAGTGGTGGGATCTAATAACACTGAGAGGGGGGTTGAATCAATGTTCTATTGGTATGATAATATTTTATCCTTTTATACCATACACATACAAACCGGTAAACAAATGCATATAACAAGAAGAAAATAAACCATCCACATAAATGAACTATTGGCACTTTGATGATGTTTTGATTGTCATTGATGGACACACACTTTCTTGTTGTATGAGTTATGCTCAACCGGTAATTGTTCCAGCTGGTATTATGTATTATAGTCTTTAGACTATCAGTGTTTTGCAGAAGATGTTTACCGATTACAAATTGACTGAAGACCCAAGCGGTATGAAGACCTCAAGTGGTACGAAGGAACAAAGCAGTAGTTAACATTTTCCAGTCTTCATTTATGATAACCAGTAATCAGTATATTGTATGAACTGGTATTACTCTATGATGAATTATCAGCCGGTATTTCTGCGATGAGTTATCATCCACCGATACTTTGGCAGTGTTTTTGTGTCGTGTTACCAAATGTGTCTAGATGCACTAAACCTAGGAACTTGTAGTTCAATCATATTGGACCGACATGAAATCAGTTTCCTTTATAAGGACATCATGTGTAGGGTTTGTATATGTGAGAGATGTATGATGTATGAGAAGGTTATGTATGATCTTTGCAGAGAAGATTAGGTCTATGTGAAGAGTTAGAGTGTGGAGATATTGAAGACTGAAGTAATGCTGAAATGCATTAACAATGAGCTATCAAGGATCTAACCAAGCATACTGTGCTAGTATCTAGATCACTCACTTGTTGATTACTCACATCTTTGACAAGTTTGAAACCCTTAACCGGGTAGGCCCAACAAAGCCTTTGTAAATCCTCTAACACGGTGGTTCACAACTATGGATCTGAAATCCTTTAACAAGGTAGTCTTTAACAGGACTTATCTCCTAACAAAGATCTATATTCCTAACAGGATCTATTCTGGTGAAGAACATTGTATGACCTTAACCAATCTGACCTTAACCGGTTTGGTTTCTATTTTGTAGATAGTTACTTGTAAGTTTCTGCTCACCATGGTTTTTCCCATTTGGGTTTCCACGTGAAATATCTTGTGTTATGGTGATTGTGCTCTTGTAGGTGAATGCTTTGTTTTCTATTTGGTTTGCATTTATCTTAACCAGTTTATTAGTGAATCTGTTACATCGGTTAACTACTAAATTGTTTAAGAGTTTGTTTATAGTATTTTTTGGTATTCTAATTCACCCCCCCTCTTAGTATTCATCAATTGGTATCAAAGCCAACCTTTCTATAAGTCTAACCACTTGGAAGGAGATATGGGGGAATACACTATGAGGGAACTTACTCATTGTCTCACTCAGACTGAGAGAGCCTATGATGAACTCAAAGTCAAGTACAAAGCCTCTTTGGCCAAGAGAAGAGAGCATGCTGAGAAACTAATGGAACTTACTGAAAATAGCTCTTCTGATGAAGCTGACATGGATGCCCTAGTTGAAGAAGTTGAAAAACTGAATGAATCTAAAGGCAACCTAAGAAAGGAGTTGGAAGGACTGACTATCAGAATGTGTCAAGAGCTTGAGAACTGAAAGAAAGCTGAAGATTTGGTAAAAGACAAATATCATGAGATCTCCAAGCTAAAGTAAGAAATCAGTGCCCTTACCGCTCATCTCCAAGAGAGTAAAGTGGAAAAAGAAGAAATGCAAGGTGAACTAAACATGGCTATCTCTGAGAATGCAAACTTGAAGGAATCCAATGCTTCTATTTCCAAGGAACTTACTGAGTCAAAGGAGATACTTGCCAAATTCAATCAGAGTACTGCTAAGCTAGAGCAAAAGCTTGAATCTGCAAAATCGGTAAAGAATACCACTGGCCTTGGTTTCTTTGGGTATGAGGAAGGTGAGACCTCTGGAAAAAAAATTGAAGCATCAAAGAAGCAACCGACATCCAAGGATAAAGGTAAGCAAAAATTTAAACCTGTTTGCTTTAATTGTCTCAAAGAAGGACATACTGCTAATGTGTGTAGAAGCAAGGCCTACAACAATTTCCCTTATTTTCTAAACAATAAACCTAGATCCAATAGATTTAATGGAAACTGTTATGCATGCAACAAGTTTGGGCACAGAGAATTTGAATGCAGGTCTATTTTACATAACACTGGGAGACATCCTCCAAGGACTCAAGGAGTTATCCCATAACCTTTTGTGAAGCAGAATCCCAACCGGTACAATACCTATGACCATCGGTCAGGTGGCTATCAAGTGGCAACTAGATGAAGAGCAACCTGTTTGATCTGTCATGGTAGCGGTCACACTGCTGCAACATGCTGAAGGAAGAATGGTAGTATGAATAATGGACCATGTAGAACACCTGGAATGGTATGATATCATTACAACAAACTAGGACACACTACCAAAACCTGCAGAATGAGAAAGAACCTATCGTATGATATACCGATCACTCTTGAAGGGAAGATTGATGTTGAAACCATTCAAGTGGGAATGAATAAAACTTGGAAAAAGAAACCTGAAGAAGTGTCACAGGATGAACTGGTTTCTGCACGTAGTGTGGAAGTCTCTGAACCGGTAAACTAAGCTTCAGAAAAGATTAGGGGAGCATATCGGTGAAATATTTAAACCCCCAGTTTATATCAGTAAAGACCTTAATTGGTATATGCTACCTGTCAATTGACATAAGTTTTTAAAGTGGTAAAAGGCAAAATTAGGGTTTATGCCCTAGCAGTAATGCATTTATTATGGTAGGTGAAAATCCTGTTTAAAAGGATTTTGGTCATCATTTTCACTTATCTATTTTTGAGTGAAGAATTTTCTAGAGTAGAGTGACAAAGAGCGATTCATCTAGCGATTCAAAGTGAATTCAAAATCTTGCAGAGGAATCTAGAGATCATTTTCAATCTATCAAGTGAAGAACACTAAGCGGTAATCTAGCAACCGAAGTGGTGTGTTGTGAGTGACATTGGCAAACCCTAAATTATCGATTGTGAAGGTATTTCTCGAATCTCTTTCTTATCATGGCATCTGCATCGCACTCCAGTTCTAGTGCACCTGTAGATTTAGCTGATTTTATTCAAAAGAAGATGAAATACAATGCCCTATCTCAAATACCCATCGGAGTTATAGTTGAGAAAGATATTTCAGGATATATTGATTGTAAATTGGAAGATCTAGGATCCCTAGTGATTCATTCCCAGCTAGGTCTGTTCTGTGGGGATGACAAGAAAATCAAACCTAAATATAGCATCCTAAAGAAGATGAAACTACATAATGCGGTGTATTTTCTGGAAGAGTTCACATAAGATCATATCTGCATCATCCTTAGTAGAGTACATGGTGATAAGATGTACCTCGAGTGCCCGCATGACATCACACCAGAGGCAATTCATGTCGTCACCGGTTTCTGTAACATTGGAGAGATGTCAGCTCTAAGGAAGGTCACCAAGACTGAAATGACTAAGCTCACCGATTCTCTGAGCGACCAATAGGCGACGATGATCATCAACACCATCAAGGATTATTTAGTTAAGTATGCTTGCATGGTGATTGGATACCGGATATTCTATGCTAGCATAATGAATTCTATCCCAACTACTGTGGTGAATGCCGTTGACAAAATGATTAAAGAAAATACTACATTTGACCTATGTACCTGTTTGTAGAAGCAATTGCTATTGAACCTAAAGTTCATTAAACAAGACAATGCTTTAAGGTTCAGATTTGGATAACTACTGGTTGACCTATTCTTTTATTTTCAAGGTTATTTCCCAGGAATAGGTGATGTGCAATGGTCTGCTGACCTACCGGTCTCTAGACAAATCAAGGAAAGTCTTCAAGTAGTGGGAACTTCACATCATGAGGCTTTGAATAAGTATTTTGATGAATTCAAGCAGAAAATGAGCCAAAGAATGAGGATATCTAGTGATATTGTGAAGAAATATGAAGATGATATCTTCTTCACAATAAAGGTAGATGAATGCATAATGGAAGTGGTGGAACCGAGAAAGGAAGTAGTTGAACCAATGGGTTATGAAGTGATGTATGATATGTTGATTGGGTATGCCTCTACCATACTTGCCTCTCCACTGGATGTGAAGAAAAAGAGAACCGGTACCTACTTAGAGAGGGTCACACTGGTTGAAGAACCAAAACAAAAAAAGGACAAAGTAGTGCCATCGGTATCTGCACCGGTTACTTCTACCAATCCAAAAGTGACCAAGCGGTCACCTGCTAAAAAGAAACTTGAGGTTGTTCCCGCTAAAGTCTTTGAGAGGAAGAGGAAAACCAAAACCAGCTCACCAGAGTCAGAAGATACTGAACTAGAAATTCAACCTGAGAAGACAAGACAATCAAGCAAGAAAGCAAAATCTATTGGTAATGCACCTGCAACTTCTGCATCGGTAAATATAGATATTTCCTCTTATAAGCCAATGACACATTGTCAGAGGACTTTAAAGAATATAAAGAGGAAAGTGCTTGATGATTTAAAAGAATATTTTGATGATTTCACTGATAGTGAGAAAGAAGAAGTAGAGCAGGAAATCATTAAATATTCATGTGTTAATGACCAGTCGCCATCAGAAATTAGATCGGTGACACCTAATTCTTTATACAATTCTTTGGACAATAAATGGCACATTGCCATTGAAAAGGAACAGGAAATAAGGGAGAGAGTCTTTGCACAATACTTTCTCGATGCCTCTAATTCTTAATTATTTGAGATAATGGATAAGAACAAAGGCCTCTTCTTCATGAGAAGAAGAAGACTTAGGCTACCAGAAGGTAAAGCTTCTGAAGTGGAGAAGGATGCACATTTACATGCCAAAGCTACTGTCTGGTTACACCAAGTGTCTGAGGCTAATCTGAAGGCTAAACAAGCACCTAATCTAACATCAGGCAAACCAGATGAAGCATTTGATAGTGAAGGGGAAAGAGTGACATAGCAAAACTATCCCATTGATGTGGATGCATTAGATGTTGAGGATGTCACTCCAGACACAGAGAAGGAGAAATAGGACAAAGAAAAAGCAGAAAAAGAGAAGTAGGACAAACAAGAAATGAAGAAAGAGCAAGCAGAAATAGAAAAGAAAGAGGAAGATAAGAGGAAAGAGGAAGAGAAAAAGAAAGAGGAAGACAAAAGGAAAGAGGAAGAGAAAAAGAAAGAGGAAGACAAAAGGAAAGAGGAAGAGAAATAGAAAGAGGAAGAAGAGGAAAGAGGAAGAGAAAAAGAAAGAAGAGGAGAAGAGAAAAGAAGAGGAGAAGAGGAAAGAAGAGGAGAAAAAGGAGGAAGAAAAGAAAAAGCAGGAAGAAGAGAAGAAGACGGAAGAACTGAAGAAGAAACAAGAAGAGGAGCAAAAGAAGAAAGAAGAGGAAAAGAAAAGAGTAGCAGAGGAGAAGGAAGTAGAGAAAACCAAACAAGCAGAGACTCCCAAGGCAACCAGTGGCCAAGCCAAACCGGTTGACACCACCAGTCCGATTGACCTTCAATCAACATATGAGTCCGAGCTACTGTGAGGCATCAAACTAGCACAAGAAAGACTAGAAGAGTTGCGAAGGAAGAAGGAAAAGGATGTCATACAAACTGCGGTTGACACCTTTACCAGTCTGATTCCTGGTACTAACCTCCCCAGTATCAATTCCTCTCTGTCCAAGCTGAAACTCCTTTGTACCGTAGTAGAGGACCAAGTACAATGCTTGGAAGATGTTGCTGCAACCACTACCAAGAAGAATCATGAAAAGGCACTGAACACTACCTCATTCAAGAAACTGAATGAGCTCTGGTCACAACTTTTGAAGCAGCAGAAGGATATCAGGGGTGCTATGGATGAGGGCAAATTACTATTGAGTAAAATCTGCCAACCCCATCTATTTTGTGATGATGTGCTTAAGCAGAAAGATAAACTCCAATCGGAGTTCCAGGCATACATCAACACCTTCAAGATCCCATATGATTCATTTACTACATATGGGCAAACAATTAATCACTATTAGCTGCAGACTACCAGGGTGGAATCAGAAATATGCAACTGAACAAAAGATTTGCAGGAGCTTCAACTGGTCTTATTACCCAGACTGCAGATTCTTCAGAAATATTTTCTCAATTTGGAAGCCATCATGGTAACTCAAGAGATGAGTACCATTGATGCTATGGAGGAACTGGTATTCCAGATGCAGATAGAAAGTGAGGTTGCTACCTCATTACTTGAGTCATGGACATTGGCCATGAAAACTTTTATGCATGATTTTAAATATGTTTTTGATAAGTTTTATTCCTTATTGTTATAAACATTTACTCTATTTTTATATATAAGGAAACAAGGGTTATTCTGCATTACTTTGTCATTGTTGGCAAAGGGGGAGTAGTATTTAAAATTTTGGTGAATGTTACCATTTCATGTATACTTTCATGTTACCACTTTGCGGGAGTAGTATACATTGTAATTTCTGCAAAAGGGATAGTGTATATGCTTAGGGGGAGTAATTTTGATTATGGCATATTTTTGTTGTAAAAACACTTAGATGTCAAAATTTTCCTAAGTGTTGCTATCAATGCCAAAGGGGGAGATTGTTGGCACTTTGATGATGTTTTAATTGTCATTGATGGACACACACTTTCTTTGTGATGGACACACACTTTCTTGTTATATAAGTTATGCTCAACCGGTAATTGTTCCAACCGATATTATATATTAGTCTTTAGACTATCGGTGTTTTGCAGAAGATGTTTACCGGTCACAAATTGACTGAAGACCCAAGTGTTATGAAGACCTCAAGTGGTATGAAGGAACAAAGTGGTAGTTAACATTTTTCAATCTTCATTTTTGACAACTGGTAATCGGTATATTGTATGAACTAGTATTACTCTGTGATGAGTTACCAATCGGTATTTCTGTGATGAGTTATCATCCACCGACACTTTGGTGGTGTTTTTGTGTCGTGTTACCAAATGTGTCTAGATGCACTAAACCTAGGAACTTGTAGTTTAATCCTATTGGACCGACATAAAATAAGTTTCCTTTATAAGGACATCATGTCTAGGGTTTGTATATGTGAGAGATGTATGATGTATGAGAAGGTTATGTGCGATCTTTGCAGAGAAGATTAGGTCTATGTGAAGAGTTAGAGTGTGGAGATATTAAAGACTGAAGTAATGCTGAAATACATTAACAATGAGCTATCAAGGATCTAACCAAGCATACTGTACTAGTATCTAGATCACTCACTTGTTGATTACTCACATCTTCAACAAGTCTGAAACCCTTAACCGGGTAGGCCCAGAAAAGCCTTTGTAAATCCTCTAACAAGGTGGTTCACAACTGTGGATCTGAAATCCTTTAACAAGGTAGTCTTTAATAGGACTTATCTCCTAACAAAGATCTAGATTCCTAACAGGATATGTTCTGGTGAAGAACATTGTATGACCTTAACCGGTCTGGTTTCTATTTTGCAGATAGTTACTTGTGAGTTTCTTCTCACCGTGGTTTTTCCCATTTGGGTTTCCACATCAAATATCTTGTGTTATGGTGTTTGTGCTCTTGTGGGTGAATGCTTTGTTTGCTATTTGGTTTGCATTTATCTTAACCAGTTTATTAGTGAATCCATTACACTGGTTAAATGCTAAATTGTTAAGAGTTTGTTTACAGTATTTTTTGGTATACTAATTCACCCCCCCTCTTAGTATTCATCATGAACACCATAACACATAATTTATATGTGGAAAACCTCAAAGAGGAAAAACCACAGTGGGATTTGTGACCCACAATATCTGTTCACTGGCCATATGAAAAGATATTACATATAATGGGGGTCTTCACATGTAGAAGGCACACTTTCTAGAGCATACTGCTCATCACTAGAGAGCCTCACTGACTACAAGCTTTCTGCTAAATTAAAATACTGAAAATGAACTCAAGAATGCATTTGCAATGCCAAATAGAGTTTTGGTTCTAGCTCTGCTCTGTACTGGTTCATAAACCCTGAACACTACTACCGGTATCTCTTCTCCTCTAAGAATGCTTTCCAAGCTATCTACAAATCATTGCATGATATAACATTCATATACAAAATGATCTTCATATATATATTTTGCATTATGGAGTTCTTCTATATTCTCCTATTTCCATATCATGTCACTATTATCTTTCAAAATGACCTAGCAGACTAACCTATATACCCATTACAAACAATATGACTTATGTCGGCTTACATTACAAAAAGATATTCAATATCGGCCTTGACAATAATTACAAAATTATTATTAAATAAATCTTCCTTGATTTTGTTTTCCTTGAAGTATTGATGCTGGTGCTGGTGTCTGTGTACCCTTGAATGCTCCAAAGTAGGTGTCTGTCGCTGTATGCCTCCTAGTGCTGGTATATGACTTCCATCTGATCTTGTTGCCATAAATGACAACAAAATGAATCCAATGAGTGTCAATTGCCAACAATCTCCCCCTTTGGCATTGATGGCAACACTCATGTGAAAAATGGATTCCCTACTGGTTCGACTGAAATATGCTCCCCCTGAGCAATACACTCCTTCTGATATCCTGATATCCTTCCCATTTGTTCTTATCTGGTATTTTCTGATATTTTTCATATATATACATACTCCCCCTTTGAAATTAATGCCAAAGACAGGTGAAAGAATTGAAAGAATTCATAACAAAGAATAAATTAATATTGTTAATTTCATTGGAGCTTAATCAGTTTCAAGATTTCTGGGTAATCCTTATCCAATAACTGACGATATGTATCCTAGCCAGTTTTAAAAGTTTCAGAAATGGATACTAGTCCACTTAGTAAGTGTTCTAGTGTTTCCTTCTCTTTGACTTCTGCCGGTGTGGGTTTAGCTATCATGTCCATGAGCTCTCTCTTATGAGCAACCAATGAATCTAATCTGGGACTTACTAGTCCTCTAAGACTTCTTGCCCTATGAATGATCTTATCTTTCTCTTTCTCCAAAGCAAAAATTTGGTTCTCCAAGGACAAAATTTGTCCATCAACAGATCTAGTCAGCACAGTTAATCCATTAAAAGAATTAGCAATGTTAGCTATCTTGTCATATAACTTCAATTTGACATCTACATTAGCTATAAGAATTTCTATGTTACAACACACTCTTTAGATATTTGTACATTGTTTTAAACAAACCTCAATAAGAATAAGTTTGTCCTCAATTTTCTTCTTCTCTGTATCTATGATCTTATCAAAAGATATTCTTTTAGTTGCTGTGAACTTTTCCAAAGCCTTTCGGTCTGCAATCTGCTTCATAGATTGAAAATTGTTAGAAATGTGCTCTGTTAGAGCCTTGAGCTTACCGGAAGGGCTTGCTCCTTCTTCAATCTGATAGTTAGGTTTCAATCTGTGCAACATTGTAACCGATTGATCAAATATTCCTTTATTTGTAGTATCCTCCTTTAGTAATTTCTGAGTAGGCATCATCATCAACTTAGTTGGACTCACCTCAGAGACTGATTTCTTCTCAACCTAAGAAGTATCAATTGCCATAACCTTTGCCGAGAAATCAGTTTTAACTGCCGGTATGGACTCATTTGCTTTTACTTTATCCTGTTCAACCTCTTTTGCATCGGTGGCTTTGCCACCTGGTGTAGTGTCAGTTACTGTCGGTGGATTGTTATCCATAATATTCACAGTGTCCTATACATTTCCTTGCTCAAAAATGGTTTGTGCTGGTATAAACTATACACTTTCTTTTACTATCGGTTTTGTTTGTATATCTATAGTTACTATCAGTTGTGTCAAAATTGGAGTTGAATTGCCCAAAATACCTTTCCCTTTTGATTTTTCAGGAATGGTGGAAGTTGTTGCTTTTGCAAATTCTTCTTGAGATTTAAGAAAATTTGGATTTTTCTGAAAGAATTTGGTCCAACCCATACTAGTCTCATTTATCACCTCATTTACTCTGCCCATCATAAGGCTTATTTGCCAGGGTTTACTACTAAAAACTGTCCTGTTTGCAATATCTATGCATGTTTTCATTTCCTCATTGTTTACAACACCGCACATTTCTAAAAGTGCTACTTCCTTAATCTCCCTATCCCTCTTGACAGCTTAAAGTCTTCTAGCCTCAAGTTTATTATACAAGGATAGAGGTATCTCCTTCAAAATTTCAACTAAGGCTTTCTTATAGATGTCTATATATAACAAAATATCCTCTTCTACTTCATTTTGCTCATTTTCTTCTAAGTCTTCATAATACTGATACATTTTTTAAAATTCCATTGTTTGTAATTTCATCAATTAGCTTAGGACATGACATTGTGGTCTTATTGGTTTCAGTATCATCACCCTTCTTCTTTTTGCTTGTGGATGCTGAGGTAGATGTGACTGGTTTCCTCTTTTGCATAGGCTTCCTTGCCAGTGGTGGAGGTGCAGTAGGTTTAGTTGCCTTTCTAACAAGTCTCCTCCTAGACTTTGCCTTCTTCTACTCTACCGGTGGTTGTACCACTTTCTTCCTTTGTACCCTTCTGAAAGCTAGAGGTTCATTATCCTTAGGGTCAGAATCAGAAGTGATAGGGGAAATGAAATCTTCAAGCTTCTTCACTTCTGTAGTACTAGCCTCTACCGGTTTTGCTGCCTGTTTGGATCCAGAACCTAGTTGAGTGTCTATTTTATGAATTACATCATGTACATATGCAAACATATTCTCTATTTTCTTCTCTCTTCTCTTCCTGTTAAAACTGGTTTTCACTTCAAGAGCCTTCTCTTCTGCCATACCAAAATGCTTTATTTTATCATCTAATGGGGCATCTAACAACATTTTTGCATAGAGTTCAAAAATGTTGTCATCTACCTCATATCCAAGCTCTATAATCCATATGGTCCTTAGTTCAACTGCTTCCATAAGAGTTTCATCGGTTTTTACCATTAAATAGATATCAATGGAGTACTTCTCCACAATGTTCTTTGATATTCTCTCCCTTTTCCTCATGTTTTCTTGGAATATTTTGAAATACCCCCAAAGATTCTCATCTCTGCCGGTACCAAGACCGGTAATTGCTTCCTTGATCTGCATACTTACCGGTATGTCATGAGCCCAATGCTTCTTCCCTAGACCGAGTAGCTCATTCAGGAAGTAAAGCATTAAACAAACAATCAAATTTCCATATCTAAAAGTGTCTTTCTTAACTTCCTTGATCTTACCAAGGTTTAACATCAATTCACTCCTCATCCATTCACATAAATCATACTTTACATCATTTCGCAACATCTGATATGCAGCATGAATGCATGAACTAGCAACAAAATTCAATCGGTTGGATTGAGTTACCTTATAACCTATTATCATGCTTGCAAATTTCACATTAGTGTCGATGATTATGTTGATCCTCATTGATCTACTATCAGGAGTTGCACTGGTGAGTTTTTCGACCTTATTGTTGGAAACTTCCTTGCTAGGTTCTTGTCCGACTTTGGGTGTTAGTGACTTCTTGAATAGCCTCCTTTGTGATCATGTAAGGCTGATCCAACCGGATAATTTCATTGTGAGCCCTTCTCAGAACATATCTAATGACCTCATCTTTAAATTCCAGTATGTACAAAATACTGGTTAACCCTAGATCCTCAATTGCTTTGTATTCCGCCTTAATGGATCTAGAGTCTCCCAGTATCATAGATTGATACATGCTTTTGATGTCCTCTGTGCCCAAATCCTCCAAGGTGCAGTGAATGTATTCCCTCACATCTTCAACATACATCACGTTGTCAAGAACCTGAGAAAATGCTCCCGCAGAGTCTTCTTTCTTAGCAATTTCGGGAACCTCCTTGAATACAGGCCTTAACCTATCCTTAACTTTGAGAATGGTAGGATTTTCAATGAAAGTAGGAGCTGAAGTTCCAGATGCCATTTTGAAGAATACCTAAAAGTGAAAACTGGTGGAAGATTGAGTGCTTCTCAGATAATTGCTCAAAATCCTTTCACAATGCTTTTGCTTGCTCTTAATTCTCCTAAAATTCACCCTTTCTTTGGTATGAATGCTTGAAGGCTCAGTGAGTGAAAATGAATTCACTTACCCTTTTTATCAGTGAATAAAACCCTAATCTTTCTTTGTAATAAATGCTTCACGAAAAACCCTAGTGGATGTCGGTTTCACAGTCTTGTGCTGGGTGAACCTTCATCAATGATGAACATAACTCTCCAGATCCCTTCTAGATCTCCTTAGATCTCCTCTGAGGTAATATGCAAGATTTTGCAATGACTCTGCCAACCCCTAAGGCTTATGCCTCTGTTACCGGTGGAATTTCCTTCCAATAGAGGAACACCTTGTTCTACCGATGGAGTTACCGATATAGATCCATCTCCACTTGGTTCTTTAGGTTTTCTAACCCATCTCTTGGTGTGATCTAGTTGTATTTCATCTACCTTCTTCTTTCCTTTCTCATTATCTTTATCATTACTAACCGGTTGAGTCTTGCTTCTGCAATACTTAGCAATATGACCTATTTTGTTGCATGCATAACATGTAACATTGCTCTTTTGAATTGCTTTGACATATCCAGTGTCATTTCTTGACCTACAATGATTAGCAAAATGAAAAAAACTTTCCACATGCTTGACATTTAACATTCATTCTTCAATCTTCTGATCTATGACCATATTTCTTGCAATTTGTGCATTGACTGGGAATAAAATTTTAGTTTTGATTTGCTTTATTTATACATTGTTTAGCTCTATGCCCAAATTTATTGCAAACAAAACATCTACCATTGAATTTATAAGCATTAGATTGCCTCACTAGTTTCCTCTGTTCTGATGAGTTCTGCATACCGGTTGTCTAATCTTCATTTGTAGTACAAGAGATTTCACCTTGTACAAATCCAAGTCCTCTAGAATCATCAATCCATCTTTGTCTTTTCAATAAGTCATTCAACTGTGCAACACTGATCCTAAATTTTTCTTTATACTCACTTGCAGTAGTCAGATCATCTCTCAAAATAGTTATTTGTCTTTCAAGTTCTTGTTCATTATTTCGGGAGTGTGCTAAATCAGTTCTCAACAAATTATTCTCATGAGTCAATCTGCCACATTCATCAAATTTGTTCTTCAGAGATATAACAAGATTATCTTCCTTCTTCTTTATGTCCTCAATATCTTTTGATAACCTCATAGTCAGATCTTGCATTTCATTCTTCATGAGCATGTTTTCTTGACTTATTTTTTGATATTGTTCCTTTAAGTGCATTCTTCTCCTCATCATCTGGGTTTTGCAAAAGTTCTTTTCTCTTGGCTTGAGCTAATGATAGCCATTCTTGTAGGATAAGAATGAATTCATTAGCATAATTCAATTCATCTTGCAATTTCAAGTTCTTTATCCTTTCAACATCATAATCCTCAAGAGCCATCTCAAGTTGCTTCTCCATAGTCATGTTCAAAGATTCCATTTTCAGGATCTTCCAGAAGTTGTTAAACTTCTTTCGAGGAATCAGGTTCTGATACCAATTGTTGGGATCCAAGAACATTGACGGGGGGATGAATCAATGTTCTACTGGTATGATAAGATTTCATCCTTTTATACCATACACATATAAATTGGTAAACAAATAAACATATATCAAGAAGCAATTAAACCATCCACATAAATGAACACCATAACACACAAAATTTATATGTGGAAAACCTCAAAGAGGAAAAACCACGGTGGGATTTGTGACCCACAATATCAGTTCACTGACCATATGAAAATATATTACATATAATGGGGGCCTGCACATGCAGGAAGACACACTGCCTAGAGCATACTGCTCATCACTAAAGAGCCTCACTGACTACAATCTTTGTGTTAAAGTAAAATACTGAAAATCAACTCAAGAATGCATCTTCTATGCCAAATAGAGTTCCGGTTCTAGCTCTGCTTTGTACTGGTTCATAAACCTTGAACACTAATACTGACATCTCTTCTCCTCCAAGAATGTTTTCCAAGCTATATACATATCATTGCATGATATAACATTCGCATACAAAATGATCTTCATACATATATTTTGCATTATGCAGTTCTACTATATTCTCCTATGTCCATATCATGTCACTATTATCTTTCAAAATGACCTAGTAGATTGACCTATATACCCATTACAAACAATATGCCTTATGTCGGCTTACATTACAAAAAGATATTCAATATCAGCCTCAACAAAAATTACAAAATGATTTATTAAATAAATCTTCCTTGATGTTGGCTTCCTTGAAGTATTGATGTTGGTGCCTGTTGGCATTCCACACTCTAATGAGAAATGATGGTGTTGTCATTGATGGAAATCTTCAGGCAACCTTGTGGCATTCATCTAGTAAACCATCGGCAGGTAACGACACCGGCAGTGGCTACAATGCATACCAACACTCTAGCTGACAAGGAATAAGCTTTTGTATTTAATGTAATTATATTTTGTAAAGCCGACATGGCATATTGTAATAGACTCATATATGTATGAGATCTTGTAAATCATTTTGAGATATGAGATGGAATATGAATGAGTGAATAATAAGGAAGATATATGTGAATGCATAAGCTAGATTTTGTATAAGGTTTATGGTTATAGTATGAGCTTAAACTGGTATTGAACCTGGCATAGTTGATGCTGATTTGAAGCAGTACATTGTCTTGGATTCTCGTAATCCATTTTGTAAGTCAGTGAGACTTCTATTTTGTAGATTGAGCAGTGAGCTCTAGGCAGTTGGCCTTCCTGCATGTGCAGGCCCCTCATTGTAAGTAATATTTATTCATTGGCCAGTGAGTGAATATTGTGGGTCACAAATCCTACTGAGGTTTTTCCCACACCAGGTTTCCTTGTTAAACATCTTGTGTTATGGTGTGTTTTCTATGTTATCTTTATTGTTCCTATTTACTACATTAATTCTTATTTATCGGTACACTATTTTGGAATGCAAAATACTTAATAAGGTTAAATATTTTGTACACTGGTTAGATACTGATTCACCCCCCCGTTTCAGTATCTTTGGGACTATCATTAATCCTAACAATTGGCATCAGAGCCTGGTCCTCTATTTTTAAAAGCCTAACAGCTTGAGAAAGATTCTGACACTGATACAGATGGAGAACTTAAGAAAGCAATTGGAAGGAGCTCTTATAGACTATGATTTAGAGAAGTTGAAGAATATCAAACTTGAAGATGATCTGAGGACTGCACAAGAATTCATTCAAGGACTTTAGGAGAATCTTACTATTGCTAGAAATAAAAGAAAACAACTTCATGTGAAGATGCATAATGATAATGATGAAAAGGAAACTCTTAATGAGCTTGTGAACAAATTGAGGCAAGAAAACATGACTATGAGGAATGAAATGCAATATGTGACTATGAGATTTTGTAAAGACATTGAAGACAGGAAGAAGAATGAAGATGACTTGACTGGGAGACTCAATGATGCTGGAAATGAAAATCTAAGACTCAGTCATGAAAATGATATGGTAAAGATAGATCTGATTCACATGCAACATGATAAAACTGAACTTATGAGACAAATGGGAATTTTGGAAAATGAGTTGGCTACTACAAATCAACATAAAGAGAAATTCAAGAAAAGTTCAGAAGAACTTGATGATATGCTGAAAAGTCAGAAACCTAATGGAGATACTAATGGACTTGGATTTGAGGTTGGAGAAAGTTCTAGTACTGTAAACAATCATGATCACATTGAAATTGGTAAGACAACCTAATGCTTACAAATTTTATGGGAAATGATTTAACTGTAACAAGTATGGTTATAGAGAAAATCAGTGTAGATCTAGAAAAAATTAGAACATTATTGCACCCACTGGTCAATGTTCCAAATGCAACAAAGTTGGTCATAATTTAAAAAACTACATAATGAATGCAATATGTTATGTTTGTGGAAGATTTTGGCACTTATCTAATCAATGCAGAACACAAATTGGCATAGGATATGGAAAGGCTATTTAGAAGAATAATGTGACTTGTTATGCTTGTAACAAAATTGGACATATTGCAAAATTTTGTAGAAGTAAGACTTCACCGACAAACAAAAAAGGACCTAGCTTGAAAGGCAAAGAAAAGGTTGATGAGGTAAAGCAAGAATTTTCAAAACAATGGATTAGAAAGATAGATCAGAATATTGATGAGACTATTTTTTCACTAGTAGAATAGAGTATTACTCCACTGGCAGGAAATTCTTCATCCAACTGAGAGTTAACCCTTTGGGGGTATTGTAGCAAGTTGAATATCATGCAGATTACCCTCGGTTGATGGTAAGAAGATAGATTTCTTCTTTACTGACAGATGTGTTAAGTTTTCACTTAACCGACGAGCATTTATTGCAGTTGTTGAAAGAAATTTCATTATAAATCATCGGTTTTCCTTCATTTTTGATTCACTGAGCATTCAAACTAGCAGAGAGAAAGAAATCTAAGTGAAGGCATTCAAGGCAAAGAAGTGAAGCAATTTATTTCAAGCACTTAAACATTATCAGGCAACTTAAGGTATTTTTCAAATGGCTTCCTCTTCTGCTAACAAATTTATTGCAAACCCTACTGTTGTGGAAATTGTTCCCGTTTTCAAAATTATTCCTAAGATATCTAAGCAAGATGATTCCATAGGTGCATTTTCAAAAATTCCTAAAGGTGTAGCTTATGCTGAAGACCCCAGGATTTATATTCACTGCAATATTGAAGAATTAGGTTATGAGGAAGTGTTAAAGATGTTTAAAACCATACTTTGTGATGAAAATGGAAATGTCAAACCTGAGCAGAAGATTATTGAGACTTTAGGTTTTGTGGAAATCTTGAACATCCCTGAATTTCCGAAGGAAGTAGTGAGAATTATCCTAAGTAGGGCACATGGAGAATTTCTTTGGTTAGATTCAGTATGCAAATTCACTCGGCAAGCAATTACGGTAGTGATAGGTTTACCCTCAACCAACAGCAGACCAGACAAGACAAAGAAGGTACCTAACAACACAGTCATGACTTTAACCAGAGCAACATCTGATAGTAGATCTCTGAGAGTAAATGACATCAAGGATATCAATGTGAGATTCATAAGTATAATTTTAGGTTACAAGACTACACATGCAAACCAAATTAATTTAGTTTCTAGTCTTTGCATTAAAAGTTCTTATGAAATGGTAAACAATAATGCAAAAATAGATGTGTGTGAATGGCTAAAGGATGAACTAGTAGATAACTTGAAAAATATAAAAGGTGAAAAGAAAGGGACATTTCATTTTGGTAATCTTTTGGTATGCCTTATGTTGTATTTCTCAAAACAAATTCCCGGTATTGGACAGAAAGATTTTGGATATGACATACCGGTAGGCAAACAATTGCAAGAAGCTTTCATCGGCATGGGTACTGCTAGGGAAAACAATATAATTGAATATTTCAAATCTTTCCAAGCCAAAATGAAAACCAGAGAGAGACAACCACAGAGTATGGTAGATAAATATGATAAGGAAATTTGTTTTGTGATTAAGAAAGATGAAATATGGATGGAAGCAGTTCTTCCTAGAACTGTATGGGCAACTAAAATGGGGTATGAGGCTGATGTGAATATTATTGAGACTTATGCTAAAGCCCTATTAGAAGCACCTAGAGAACCAACATAAATTTTTTTTTAGTACAGAAACAATTGAGAGTGGTGTACAAACAATGAAACAAAGAAAGAAAAGAGAAAAGTACATAAGGAATGCATCAAAATAGATAAAGGAAATAAAAGAAAATGGTATGAACCTTACTGGAATAAAGGAAAGTGAATTGGAAGGATTGCAACTAGAGGCACATATTTCACCAGTTGGTACATCATCCGACAGTGAGATACCTGCTGAATTTAAGAGAATTGATAGGAAGAGAAAACGCTCACTGGTACCCTCTCCTTCACCCAAGAAAACAAGAACTTTGAGAAAGAATCAACAAGCGGTAAGACAACTAGCAAAGAAGTTAACACCCAAGAAGAAACAAAAATAGGTTATACCACCTTTGGATAATTTATTGAATGAAATCACTGATGACGATTGTGTAGGGGAAAAAGCGAGACTAGGCTAACATGCCCTAATCCTACCTTTTGACACACATTGTGGAATACGAAAGAGCCTAGAGGTATCACACAATTGGCTACTTCTTTTTGTGGAAGAGAGAGCCATGGGCTACCTATTAGGATTTCTATTCCTTTGTTGCAAATGATAGATAGAATGATGCAAGTTCAACTATTAACCCTAAAGTGTAAGTATGAACTAGTAACAAGATTGCAGAATTAAGATTAAACAATGGAAAGCTATAAACACAAGGACAAGACAAGAATGCAAATGCGTACTTGGAGTTAAAATTTGAGTGAAAATGTTCGGGATGGGGGCGTAGGCGCCACTGTCCTGATTCTGCTCCTGAAACTGTTGTTTTGCAGCCTGAAAAGCTGTCGGCAAATGTTGAAACTTGCTGTCTGACAGAGGGACCAGGGCGCCCAGCACCACTGTCCTAGGGACCAGGGCGCCCAGTGCCCCTGTCCTGGCAGGACCAGGGTGCCCCACACCCCTGTCCTAGCTTTCTGGGCTGGAATTTGGTGTGAAGTTCTATCTCGGTCTGCTTCCATCGGATCTGCAACTTGCGGCGTCCTTCGAATTCGGAAATCTGCACTTATATCTGAAAAGGTATGGTGGGCAGCTATATAGGGTTTTACCTTAGTCAAACCCCCGCTTTGGTGATTTCCACCTCCACGAATAGCCAAGTTGTATTGTAAAAGTAATGTGTGCACAGACCTTGTGTGTGTGCAAGATCCTAAAATGCAAGTAAGCAAACTAGAGCAACCTAGAAAGTAAACCCTAATTGCATGTAAATGATAATGTAAATGCTCCAAATCAAGATGCAAAGTGATCTAAAGCATGAATACAAATGATATAATGAGGCTTATGCAAAGACATGAAAACAACATGAAATCATACCCAACCCCAAGGAAGGGGTACAAGCCAATCTTCAGTCGGTGATCCCTTATTGCTCTTCAATGTCTTCAAAGCCCTAAATGGATGAATGAAATTGATGAATGCTTGATGGATGGATGTTGAATGTTGTTGAAGTCTTCAAAGATCTGCTCTTTCGCTGCATAGAAGGTCCCTGAAACCAAAATTCGGATCCTTTCAAATGAAGAAAGAGAGCTCTTATATATGAAACCCTAGGTCTTAATTTCAACTTTAGGCCGACTTAGAGATTGAATCTCCCACCAATTTCTTGGGGTTAAGCTTTATTTTATGATTGGATCGCGCTCCTAAAATTTTGGGAAAAATGTCCGAGACCGTGTGCACTCCGGGCGCCATGGTCCCAACAACTTTTCACCAAATTTTCAGGGCCGTCGGATATGATGATTTTAGAGAGAATCTTGAAGTTACAGGCGATTTCGAGATGTTTTGACCCTCGAAATCAAGCCCCCAAGTTCAAAATAGGACCTAATTAGGGTTTTTGATTAAATGATGTATTAGAAGAATAAAATGAAAGGGCACACTTTAGTGAAAAGGGCCCAACTTTATGATATGGGAGATGATAAAATAGAACCTTAGACCTAATTAATTTAATTAATTAAGTGCTAAAGGGGAAATTCAATGCAAAATGCAAAATGCGCAAAGGTGGGTGCTAAACTAGGTGTGAAATTGTACCACCCTAGCAAGTGCGTACAATTTACGATGCTACATTTAGCCCCCATTTTAGCGGTCATATGAACACTACGTGCATATGCAAGCTAAAGTACATAAAAGTAAACATTATTTGAAAAAGGATATATCCATAAGTTGTCGGATGAAGCCCCCAACGGCATCTGCGGTACTCAGTTAAGAACCACAACCTACAAAACCACATGTTAGATCACAAAATCACCTAATGCTTACTAAGGAAGGTGATGAAAATTCGAGGGTAGCTATATGCCCCCTGTGTTTCGGCTTGCTAATTTTGGTGAGTTGAAACAGGGTATCATGTTTACCACTTCGAATTGTTAAAGAATATTGATGACAAATGCTCACAAGAAGATTTGATATGAGATCAAAAACTAATGGAGAATAATTTGGTAAGAAAGAGGACTAAATCTCAATTCCAACACAACAAAGAGTGTGAGGATTTGAGAGTTCTCTAACACAAGATGAAGGATGTAAATGGAAACAAAATGCAAAGAGAAGAAAAAGCAGCATGAACACACACATTGGTGATCCATGAGAAGAATAGTGAGAGAGAAAACATGGACTTCTCGCCCCTAGATCTTGTCTAGGTGATCCATGGGAAAAAGGACATGGAAAACTAGCCCCTAGAGTCTATCTAGGTGATCCATGTAAGGGAGGAGAGTGAGAAAGTCTAGCCTTATGCCGCTAGTTCCACTCAACCTCGTGCATGGGTGTGTAAGTGAGGTTAGAAGCACCTCATAGGAGGCTATGCCCGAGTATGCTACAACCTGTATATGTATAGTACAAAAGCATGACATCTCGCTCTAAGAGTCTATGCTCTGGTTCCGAGAATAATCACCTTGCATAAAAGAAAAATGGAGACATCTCGCTCTAAGAGTCTGTGCTCTGGTTCCGAGAATGACCCATTGCTCAAAAAGTGTAATGTTTATGTCATAAGCAAAGTAGAACAAGGATACCTACCTTCATCACAAAAGAAGATACCCCAAAAATGCAACAATGTCATAGATCCAAGCAAGAGAGTTTTGCACTCTTTAAGCAAGGATAAGATAGTTGAAAAGGGATATCTTGTAGTATGTGTAAAGGAGATCCTTAGAGGAGAAGAGATCTTTGTACAAAAGACACCTATCCCCGAGAGGAATTGTTTTAGACAAATATAATACCTTCTAGAATAAGACAAAGAAGAGAATAAGAATGCAATACTTCCTTCTTTTGCAAGGTGAAAGTGATTCTTAATGAAGGATGACGCTCCTTTTAACCCAATCGGGAGAGTGAATTCATTATGGATGTATTTGACCAAGTGCAAAAGAGGTTGTAGTCAAGGACTTACACCTCTTGTAAGAGAGAATCCTTGAACAAACAACAACAAATGCATACAAGGAATAACATCAAGCAATAAAGTTCACACCATCCACGAAATAGGAAAAAGTGGATCCTTAGATAAAAATAAGGAAAGATCATTGCCTCCCAAGGATAAGGACAATGAGAAGGACTTACACAATCTTCTAGGGCGAGATTTAGACATAAGCAAAATGTAACACATACCCACATGAGTTCATGCAAGCAAGACATTAGTGTATGTAAAATGCTCCTCACAAGAAGTGGGTAGGATAAGAAAGAGAATACACATCTTCTCCCATATCTAGGAAAAGAGGACTCTAAAGAAACGATGATCAATATTTCCACACTATTACCCCATAGGAACAAGAGATAACATAGAAAAATTAGGCTATTATGTTGCTTCAAAAATATGATTGCACTTGAAATTGTACCATCAAGAATGACAATGAGCCCCCAGTAAATGAGCTACCAATGTCACATAATGATGAGCAACATAATAGCCATTAATGTTATTTAAAGACATGATAGATTAAATGAGGTATTTGAATATAACATGCTGAATGCTCAACTATAAGTGAGATGAAAAACATGTATAAAGTGATAAAAATTGAAGAAGGACAGTTACGAGAAATCTTAGAAGAAAGATGAGTGTAATTTATTAGAGCCTTATCCCTTGAGGAAAGGACTTTATGATGAATAGGAGATAAAGATTCATAAGTGGATTTAGAAATTTGAGGGGATTCATAAAGAGATTTGTTCATTGCCAAGATTTCCTTATGAGGGGAATGAGAGTTGATAGAAGTAGAAGATGATTTAATTGAAGTGAGATCATCATCACTACTAAATATAGCATTCACATTGAGAGATGGTCTTTTAGATTCTTTGGTGGGCTTAGAAAGATTATATCCAAGTCCAAATGAATATTCATGCATGTTATGTTCTAAAGGAACTTTAATTCCTTGTTCATTTGTTGCACAACCATTTCCACTATAGCCACTCTTAGCCAAAATATGAAAACCGCGACCATAACGACTAGCCATTTCAGAAAGAGAAGGTGGTTTTTCATCAGACAAAGAATCAAATTCTTTAGAATTAGAGGTGTGAGGAGAAGAAGTTTGAGAAGCGGCCACAAGATTATTGCTCATAGGTTCAGGTAAGACTGATTGATCTCTAGTTTCTTCCTTCTTTTTAACTTTAAGCTCTCTAGGAGGAACCCTATACTCACCTACAAAGGTGGGATTGAAATCAAGAGATCCCTAATCATCTTCTGCGAGAACCTCCTCAGGATCAAAAGCCTTTTCATGTGTAGATTCAAGTTGAGAAGAATCTTCTTCAGGAACTTCAGACTCATCCAAAGAATTTTGATTATCAGAAGGTGATGATTCATCCATAGGTATCTTGTTTAATGAGTCATCACTAGAAGAGGAAGGCTTAGAAGAACTCCCTTTGGAAGTAGATGTTTGCAAACAAGCTTGAAAATTAGTATCACCTATCAAGGTATATGTCTTATTATTATAAATAAATTTAACTTGTCTATGTAATGTAGAGGGGACAACTTGCATACTGTGAATCCAAGGTCTCCCTAATAACAAGTTGTATGTTAGATTTCCTGACATAACATGGATAGGAGTAGGCAAAGTAACAGGTCCCACTATGATGGGTAAGGTGATAATACCTAATGAAGACTTAGCCACATTATCAAAGCCTCGAATGGGATGAGAGTCAGGCTCAATAAGGGATGTATCCACATTCATCTTATGCAATAGATTAATGCTACACACATTAAGGCCAGAACCATTATCTACCAGTGTTCATCTTATAGCAGTGTCATTTATGATAACCACAATCATCAAGGGATCATATTGATGTTGAATTTCACTAGTAGGAAATTTCACTAGTAGGAAACTCATCTTGAGTAAACACAATTTGAGCTTTAGGATTCATCACAGAGTTAACCAAAGACACTATATTACTAGATGTATTAGGTGGAGGAACATTCAAATCTTTCAAGGCATCTTGTAACATTCCATGATGAGCGGAAGAAGTTTGGATCAAATCCCAAAGGGATATCTTAGCAGGGGTAGCTTTAAGTTGTTCTATGAGATCATATTCCTTACCAAGAACTTGTGAAATACGTGGAGCTTGTGGAAGAATTGGTTGAGGATTAGGAAGAGAAACTGGAGTAACAGGAGGAGGATTAGGCTGCCTATTATTTCTAGTATTATAGGTATGAGCAACCGCATTATAACTCTCTCTAGTCAGTTGCTTAGCATACTCATAAGGGCTCTTAGTAGAATAACCTCCTTGCACAGTAATAATAGGTTTGTTAGGAGTGCAAAAAGAATCATTAGCATAACCACCTTGAACCACTAAGATAGGCTTATTTAAAGGTTGAGAATTTTGAGAAGGACAAGCACCTTGGACAGTGAAGAGAGGTTTGTTAGGTGTTTCATTCACATGTATCAAATTGATTGAGGATGGTTTAGGGGAATGAACAAAAGTGTTGGAAGAATTGTTGATAGTCTTCTCTTGCACTAAAATCTCATCACGGATTAAATCAATTTTAGGAGAGAGACAAGGGGTAGGCATTGATGTTCTAGTAGGCAGAGTAATACTAGGAAAGGTCATATCATCCTCTATCATCAAAGGACCTACATGGGGAATAAACTCTCTAGGAGAAGGATCAACATTCCTCTCTAAAGTCTCACTCTTGAGAGGGAGATCTTTGAAAGAGATGCTAAACATCTTGCCTTGAACTAGGGTTTCCTTATGAGTAGAACCAAGTTGAGGAAAGGGAGAATAATTGAGATTCAAGGAAGGTGAGAAACTATCAAGGGAGTTTTCAATCTTGATTTAATCCCCTTTGGCTAGGGTTCTCTCATGGGGTAGAGAATAATCTACACCTTCTTCTAATGGTTCATCCCAAATAGCGAAGTTGTTGAAAGGAATGTTTGAAGTATTGTCAATTTCAGGAGAGGGGATAACATTGTTTATTAATTCCTCATCCTTAGGAGGGAGAGCATCAATAGATGTGTTAAAATCATCCTCTTTCCTCAAAATATGTTCAATATGATCTTTAGGGGAGAGAGAATTAAGGAAATTGTTTATTATTTCATCTTCTTTCTCTAAGGGATGCTTATGGGTAAGACAAACTTTAGGAGAAGGGTAAACATTTATCATTAATTCATCATCTCTAGTGGGAATTTTGTTGGAAAAGGAAATGCCATCACTAGGAAATGTAGGGATAATGTCATCTTCTTGCACAAAATGATCCTCATGAAGGGAGTGTTTTTTAGGAGGAACATGAACATATTTCTCCAAAGATTCATGCTTAGGAAGGAGATCTTTGAAAGAAGTGCTCATAACCTCTTGTTGCATTAACATGCCCCCATTGGAAGGACCAACTTTAGGAGAAAATAAGTCAATGTCCACCAATACCTTTTCACTTAGAGAGGCATCATGTAGGGAAGGTGAAGTAACATTAAGAAAGGTGTTTATGATATCATTCTCTTCCTCTAGGATAGCTAAATAGGAAGGGCACATTTTAGGAGAATCGTCAAGATCACTCTTAAAGTCTTCATCCTTAGAGCATGGGAGAGTCTCAAAGGGATTGGTAGAAACTCTTTTAAGAACTAAAATGTTATTATAGATGGGGGGAGGTTCTTTAGGAGAAGGAAAAATTGAAACAAGGGAAGCTAACCCATTATCACATCTATGAAATGAATGCATCATGACAACAATTTTCCTCTTTCAAATGATAACACATGCAAAATAGAAGGAAATGTTTAATTTTAACCAATGCAAGAACTTAGAATGTAGATTTAGAAAATGAAATTTATTATTCAAATGAGTTCCTAAATCAGATTTGAAATTATTGATCCCAATTAAGCTATCCACAAGTTCAACTTTGAATTGAAAAATTAGGGTTTTAGCAAAAATTTCCTCTAGATTTTTGAATCTTGCAAGAAATTAAAACTTGTAAATACAAATTTGATTTTGAAATAGCATAAACACTCAAATTTGAAAACATAAATCAGAATTAGAGAAGATTGGAATTCACGTCAGGTTCACCAAAATGTGTAGGGGAAAAAGCGAGACTAGGCTAACATGCCCTAATCCTACCTTTTGACACACATTGTGGAATACGAAAGAGCCTAGAGGTATCACACAATTGGCTACTTCTTTTTGTGGAAGAGAAAGCCACGGGCTACCTATTAGGATTTCTATTCCTTTGTTGCAAATGATAGATAGAATGATGCAAGTTCAACTATTAACCCTAAAGTGTAAGTATGAACTAGTAACACGATTGTAGAACTAAGATTAAACAATGGAAAGCTGTAAACACAAGGACAAGACAAGAATGCAAATGCATACCTGGAGTTAAAATTTGAGTGAAAATGTTTGGGATGGGGGCGCAGGCGCCACTGTCCTGATTCTGCTCCTGAAACTACTGTCGGAAAATGTTGAAACTTGCTGTCTGACAGAGGGACCAGGGCGCCCAGCGCCACTGTCCCAGGGACCAGGGTGCCCAGCGCCCCTGTCCTGGCAGGACCAGGGTGCCCCATGCCCCTGTCCTAGCTTTCTAGGCTGGAATTTGGTGTGAAGTTCTGTCTTGGTCCGCTTTTGACGGATCTGCAACTTGCGGCGTCCTTCGAATTCGAAAATCTGCACTTATATCTGAAAAGGTATGGTGGGTGGCTATATAGGGTTTTGGCTTAGTCAAACCCCCGCTTTGGTGATTTCCACCTCCACGAATAGCCAAGTTGTATTGTAAAAGTAATGTGTGTGTAGACCTTGTGTGTGTGCAAGATCCTAAAATGCAAGTAAGCAAACTAGAGCAACCTAGAAAGTAAACCCTAATTGCTTGTAAATGATAATGTAAATGCTCCAAATCAAGATGCAAATTGATCTAAAGCATGAATACAAATGATATAATGAGGCTTATGCAAAGACATGAAAACAACATGAAATCATACCCAACCCCAAGGAAGGGGTACAAGCCAATCTTCAGTCGGTGATCCCTTATTGCTCTTCAATGTCTTCAAAGTCCTAAATGGATGAATGAAATTGATGAATGCTTGATGGATGGATGTTGAATGTTGTTGAAGTCTTCAAAGATCTGCTCTTTCACTGCATAGAAGGTCCCTGAAACCAAAATTCGGATCCTTTCAAATGAAGAAAGAGAGCTCTTATATATGAAACCCTAGGTTTTAATTTCAACTTTAGGCCGACTTAGAGATTGAATCTCCCACCAATTTCTTGGGGTTAAGCTTTATTTTGTGATTGGATCACGCTCCTAAAATTTCAAGAAAAATGTTCGGGACCGTGTGCACTCCAGGCGCCATGGTCCCGACAACTTTTCACCAAATTTTCAGGGCCGTCGGATATGATGATTTTAGAGAGAACCTCGAAGTTACAGGCGATTTCGAGATGTTTTGACCTCTGAAATCAAGCCCCCAAGTTCAAAATAGGACCTAATTAGGGTTTTTGATTAAATGATGTATTGGAAGAATAAAATGAAAGGGGCACACTTTAATGAAAAGGGCCCAACTTTATGATATGGGAGATGATAAAATAGAACCTTAGACCTAATTAATTTAATTAATTAAGTGCTAAAGGGGAAATGCAATGCAAAATGCAAAATCCGCCAAGGTGGGTGCTAAACTAGGTGTGAAATTGTACCACCCTAGCAAGTGTGTACAATTTACGACACTACAACGGTAACTTGGCAAATGTGAGCAAACTTGTATAACACATTCACTGATTCAGAAAAGGAAAGTGTTGAAAACAATATTATTCTACATCTGGACATATACAAGAAAGTGTTAATTGAAGTGGTAGATGACTTACCAAATGATCTATATAGAAGGTTAGATGCAAAGATGATTGCGGTAATGGAGTTGGACAAGAAACTTAAGGTTGAAAAACTTCTAGCTGTACATCCAGTTAACTCTAAAGAGGAGATTGATGAATTAATTTGTGAAGCTAACATATTAGTTTTTGCTAGCGGTCACCGACAAGTAAGCTTAATGGCTGGTAGAGTTAATAAAATTGTAGAGGAAACGACTGATAAATGGGATATCTTTTTTGTAGAAAAGGAAAAACAGGAAGAATTAAGCCGACCTAAGAAAACAATCAAAGTATATCAGAAGGACAAGGACAAAGGGAAAGGTAAAGTTGGTGGAATACCAAACATCAGAATAACTGACAACTTACCACCACCCTTGGATACTACACCGGTACATATTGATGATACACCGACTATTGAAAATGTGGACATAACACATGATGACACTAACCCTGAATCAGAAATTCAATTCACCATGAATGTTGATACTTAGGAAGGGAAAATTGTTGTGGACAAGGACAACATAGAGGTACAAAATGATATTGCTGGTAGTGGAAACATTGTTGAGCAACCAACATAAAATGTTGAGGTTGAAATACAAATAGAGAAAATAGAGCATACAAAGCAACCTTTGGATAGTGGAATGAATACTGGTAGTATAGATGTTGGCACTGAGAAACCTACAAAGACAGAGATACCGACAACTGATAACACAAAGAAACCAACAGAGAAACCGACAAAGGCATAGGTGCATACTGAGATAGTGAAACCAGTAACCACTAAGAAACCCAAACCATTGCTAGCTGAAATGGAAACTCAGACTGATCCACCAGAGGTTGATACAAGCAAATTTGTTACTAATACTGGAAGCACTGAAATAATAAAGGCAGTTGGTCAGACATCCAAATTCAGACCTACTAATGTGATAGAGGTACTTTTGGACTCTATTAAGAAGATAACTGACTGTAATGCATTGGCCTACAAGGCAATTGATGATACAATACCTATTCTTAAGATGATTGCACCAAAATGTAATGTAGATCATGTAAAGGATTCTTTAGGATAGTTGCACACATTGTCTAAATTTATTGTTGGAAATGTAATAACAGTTGATAAGGTGAATGAGGATACATTCAAAGAGAAAATAGAAAAAGAAAAGGAAAAATTCTTTGAGGAGATAATAAAGAAGTGCACTGAACATATTAACACACTTTTACCTACATTGAATACAACAATTTTGGAGTATAAGGAACTGTACAGAGAAACATGCAAGCCACATCTGTTGACCTAGGACATTGAAAAAGAAATAAGCAGAGTACAAAAGGAAATTGATGATATAGCTGATAACATTATTGGTTCATCCAAACCTATATCAGTTATTGAGCAAGAAATAGCAAGATTTGAGGAAAAGTTGGAGAAATTTGAGAAGGAAAAAGAAAGGATCAAGGCAAATGCCAGAGAGCTTAAGTATAAACTTAGTCCTAAATTGGATAACCTTATCTCTCTAAGAAATGAGATCTCTAAGGCATTAATTCAAGGGAAAAGATCACTGGAAGAACATTTGCATCATCTCACCAGCACAATCCAACAAACTGAGGCAACCATGAATGATAACAATAGATTCATGGAGAGTTTAAATTTGGTTTTGGCTGATATATTTCAGATTGTAACCAGCTGGTTACAAACCTTAAGGTGAAATTTTGCACTCGTTTGATAATTTTGACAACCTTTGTCATTGATGTCAAAGGGGGAGTAGTAGATAGAGAAAAATGATCATTCGGAGGAGATCATCTGCTTAGGGGGAGCACATCTTTTTGGTAAATTTTTGGACTTCACTTTTTGGAACAGTTTTTGGATTTTTCTCATGAGTGTTGCCATCAATGCCAAAGGGGGAGATTGTTGGAATTCCACACTCTAATGAGAAATGATGGTGTTGTCATTGATGGCAACCTTCAGGTAACCTTGTGGCATTCATCTGGTAAACCACCGACATGCACTAGCACTGACAGACACTTCATCGGCAGTGGCTACAATGCATACCGACACTCCAGCCGACAGGGAATAAGATTTTGTTTTTAATGTAATTATCTTTTGTAAAGCCGACATGACATATTGTAATAGACTCATATATGTATGAGATCTTGTAAATTATTTTGAGATATGAGATGGAATAGGAATGAGTGAATAATAAGGAAGATATATGTGAATGCATAAGGCAGATTTTATATAAGGTTTATGGTTATAGTATGAGCTTAAACCGGTACTAAACTTGGCATAGTTGATGCTGATTTGAAGCAATACATTGTCTTGGATTCTCATAATCCATTTTGTAAGTCAGTGAGACTTCTATTTTGTAGATTGAGCAATGAGCTCTAGGCAGTTGGCCTTCCTGCATGTGCAGGCCCCTCATTGTAAGTAATATTTATTCATTGGCCAATGAGTGAATATTGTGGGTCACAAATCCCACCGAGGTTTTTCTGACACCGGGTTTCCTCATTAAACATCTTGTGTTATGGTGTGTTTTCTATGCCATCTTTATTGTTCCTGTTTACTGCATTAATTCTTATTTACCGGTATATTGTTTTGGAATGCAAAATACTTAATAAGGTTAAATATTCTGTACACTGGTTAGATACTGATTCACCCCCCCTCTTAGTATCTTTGGGACTATCATTAATCCTAACAGTGTCGGTGTCTGTGTAGCCCTGAATGCTCCAATGCTAGTGTCTACCGGTATATGCCTCCTAGTGTCGGTATATGACTTCCATCTAATCTTGTTTCCATCAATGACAACAAAATGAATCAAATGAGTGTTAATTTCCAGCAGAAAGTTCTAGGTTCGACTGCTTGATTGATGCAACAATCAGTATCAGCAAGAAAGAAAATATTATCCTTATATTTTTGAACTATACCGGTCAAGATTCTTTCTTTGAAGAATTCTAGTTTAGAATTATTTAAAGTAACCCCACATTGTCTCTCCAAACTTTATCACCTAAGTCTATAATCATTTCACCTATCTAAACTGTAATAGGTTTATCTATAGACCACACTACATTGCCCTTACTGGGAAATAAATTTTGCAAATAGAAGTAGATACATACTAGTATTGAACCATACTTGAATGATTGTTTTTTGTCCTTCTTAATTTGATCCATGTTCACCAGAAATTGACTCCTTATCATCTCATAATTGTCATATGTTGCATCCTCTTTGATTATCTAGTGAGCAGCATGGATAACACCTCTCGACACACTGTTCATGTGGCTTGATTGGTACACTCTATAAGCTATTACTGTAGATGCAAACCTTACTTCTGCATCCTCAATGTGAGTGACTATCATTTCTCTCTTGTCAGATCTAAATTGAGTAAACTGAGTGAACTCATTGGATGATATTGTTCTTAGGGTTAGTGCTTCATCTGTTTCACTAAACCCTATTACTCTTCAGATCACATCCTTTGTGATTTTGATTGGAGCTTCAACTTCCAACCGTAGAAACTAGTCATCTACTCTACTTAGCACATATGATCCAATCAACATGGAATTGGTTTAGAATATCAACAACATATGTCAAACCCTTGGTATTCAGATGCATATGCTCTACCTTCAATATACCATTATCACAAAACCCTTTGAATTCATCTTGAATGAATTTGTCTCCAAGATCTTCAAGCTTGCAGTGGATGAAGGAATGAACATCTTCAATAAGTAACACACCCGTGGGAACAAATGATATGGAACCTATTTTATCAACTTCTCCAACATTCATAGGATGTAGCCTGAACTTAGGTTGTGGTTCCTTAACAACCTCAACCAACACAGGGGTCGGCATGAAAGTTGCCATGATGAATTAGATCAAAATTCACATATTAATTTCCTCTACCATTTTTGCTAGAGCTTCCGATCACCAAAGCTTCACCACTTGATCTCCAAACTAACTTTGCACGTAATGCAATTAACAAATTTAGAAAGCCTTTTATTGCACTAAGAGCTCTCTAATGCACAAATGAAAGCAAGGTAAACAAAATGAGATTTTATTTCCTTATTTATAAGTTAAGTTGTTCATGTTGGCAATTGACACTCTATTGGTTGGTTCCACTATGTTGTCATTGATGGCAACATGATTTTGTGTTCCGACTTCATATGGTGTACTGACAGACACTTCAAAGATTCTACACCGGCTCAAAAGATTTCTTTGGTCATCGGCAATGTAGGCTGACATATCTTAGATCCAGCATCGACAATTTATTTTAAAGTTTATACATTTATGTTATCTAGCCGACATGTAATATGTCATTGTATATATCTTTGTAAGCTGACATAAGGCATAAAAGTTGTATAGGGTATATAGTTCAGTTTGATAGATCATTTTGTGTGTGACTTAGAATGGATATGAAAATGTAAAGTGATACAAAATTATTTAGAGAGATTATGTTGTGAGGAATTTATTGTAAGGCTTATTCTGGTAAAGGGGTTTGGGTTACAATTGGAACAAACAGAGGTTAAATCGGAATTGTATTATGGCATAGAAGATGCTATCTTAGTAGTTCACACTTCGCTGGATTGTTGTCTGGAATTCTTTGTAGTCAGTGAGACTCCTATTGTGATTGAGCAGTGTGCTCTAGGCTGTAAGCCTTCCTGCAAGTGCATGCCCCTCATATATTGTAATATCTCTTCATATGGCCAGTGGATTGATATTGTGCGTCACAAATCCATCCATGGTTTTTCCTCTTTGAGGTTTTCCTTGTATAAATCTATGTGTTATAATTCTGATTTATGTGTTTGGCTTATTGGCTGCATTACTTCTTCCAATTCTATTTATACCAGTATACTGGTTGGTGTATGAATGCTTTATTAAGGCTAAAATCTACTATTCTAGTATAACACTGATTCACCCCCCCCCCTCTTAGTGTTATTGGTTTCCAACAATTGGTATCGGAGCCTTGTGCCTCAGAGGAAGTTTAACAACTTGAGGAAGATCCTGAAACCAAAATCATTGAATATGGTTTTGGAGAAGCAGCTTGAGATGGCATTTGAAGATTATGATGCTGAAAGGTTGAAGAACTTGAAGCTACAAGATGCATTGAATTCTACCAAGGAATTAATTCTTGGCCTACAAGAGAGACTATCATCTGTTCAAGCTAGACGAAGGAACTTTTGCAAAATTAGGATGACGAAGAGAAAAATGCACTTAAGGAACAATATCAGAAATTGAGTTAGGAGAAAATGGTTATGAAGAATGAAATGCACACTATAACTATGAGGATGTCTAAGGAGATTGAGGATAGAAAGAAAAAGGAAGAAAATATTGTTGTATCCCTAAAGATCAAATTTGAAGAATGTGGTAGGTTGGTTCTGTTGGCAGTGGGCCAGCGTCCCTTGCAGGGATTCGTGACATGGTTTAACAACCTCATGTGGATTCTATAAGTCTAGTGGTTGTATCGGGCATTGACAGGTTGATCTTTTGGTGCAACGATAACTCTAGCTTGTAACAAGTGGTATCAGAGCTTGGTCACAGGTCCAAATCACGCAGGCCGTGACGAGTGACGCTGGGAGGGGGATTGTTGGCAATGGTCAAGCATCCCTCATAGGGATTCATGTCATGGTTTAACACCCTCCTATGGATTCTATAAGTCTAGTGGTTGTATCAGGCATTGACAGGTTGATCTTTTGGTGTAACGACAACCATAACTTGTAACAAGTTCATGAAAATGAGATATTGAGAATTGATTTGGTACAATCCAAGAACAATAAGAAAGAGCTTGAGAGACAAATGATAATACTAAGAAAAGATTTAACTGCTACAAGTGAGTACAAAGAAAAATTGAAGATCACCTCAGCACACGTGGACAAGTTATTGAAGAGATAGAGGTAGATTGAAGATTTCAGTGGACTTGGATTTGAGCAAGGATAGAGTTTCAGTACTGCTAATGAAGATCAAAACCATAAGGCACCGGTAAGACAATTCAATGCTTATAAATTCAATGGTAGATGTTTTGTTTGCAATGGATTTGGTTACAAGGCTAGGCAATGTAGAAATAGAGAAAATTAGAACCCTGATTCTGCTCCCGGTAAATGTTTTAAATGCAATAAAATTGGTCATAAGACAAAAGATTGCAAAATGCATGTAAAATGTTATGCTTGTGGAAAATTTGAACATATGGCTAATCAGTGCAGGTCAAGCAATTTCACCGATTTTAGCAGAGCAATTCATAAGATCAATGTTACATGTTATGCATGTAATGAAGTTGGGCATATTGCTAAGTTCTATAGAAGTAGAAATCCACCAGTTAGTAATGGAGGGTCAAATGAAAAAGGGAAAAAGAAGGTTAGTGAAATCTGACATGATCATACTCAAAGATGGGTTAGGAATACTGAAGAACAATCATCAGATGGGAATGTCCTAGCTACCTATATGGTAGAAGAGGCTCCTCCTACACCAATAGTGAGCTCATCCGGTAACTAAGCCAGATGCCTTAGGGGTAGGCAAAATTCATGAAGATGGTGCATATGCCCCAAGAAGCGATTATGGAAGATATTCCAGATATTGGAGGGGATTATCCGCCATGGATATGTTCTGAGCGAGATCTTGTATCTTTCACCAGCAACCATTTATGTCAATGGAAGATTAGGGTTTTTTCTTGAAGAATAAAAGGTCGAATACACTTCATTGTTAATCACCCTTCACTTACAGTGAATTTAGAGAAATTCAGAGTGACTAAGTGTGATCAGAGGCTATTCAGAGGCAATCATATTTCTTCTTGAGCGATTTCATGGGCGTCTGGAAGAATTTATTGAAGGTTTTCACTGAGAGCGATTAAAAGGTATTTATCTTGAAACATGGAAGCGAGATCATCTTCTATTCATGTTTTTGTTGCAAACCCAACTATAGTGGTGATCAAGGACCGCCCTAGGACAATTTTCAAGCGGTATCCACATGTGGTTACCCTAGAAGATTCGGTTGGAGTGTTTTCTCGTGTTCTGGAGGGAATTGTGTATGTAGAGGATGTTAAGGCATACATTCACTATCATATAGAGGACTTAGGAACTTTAGAAATCAAGGGAATGTATATGAATGAACTAATAGGAGAATTTGGAAAGATTAAACCGACATATCAACATATTCAAGATCTAGGGTTTACATATATTTTGGATATTCCGTAGTTTGAGGATGAAATAATTAGATATGTACTGAGTAGAGTACATGGGGAATTCATATGGATGGACAGACCTTACAAAATCACTAAGGAAGCCATGCGAGCAATTACTGGTTTGTCATCGATAGGGAAACGTCCAGACAAGAAAGTGTCAAACAACTTCGTAAGGAAGACCACCGATGCTAAATCAGACAAGAGATCCATGAAAGTGAGCACTATCATCAACACCAACATCAAATTTGGTAGCATGATTATCGAATACAAGGTAACTCAATCAAATCGATTGAAATCTATTTCCATTTCATGTATCTTGGCTACATACAAGATGATGAGAGATAATGTAAAATTACATCTATGTGGTTGGATGCTTGATGAGTTGTTAATCAACTTAGGAAAGATTAAAGGTGAGAAGAAGGGCACCTTCCGGTATGGGAACTTTTTAGCCTACTTGATGTTATATTTTCTAAATGAAACACTCGGTTCTGGTAGGAGACAATGGGCTTTTGACATTCCGGTAGGAAGACAATTAAAATAGTCAATTGTTGCATTAGGAAGCCAGAGAGATGATATGATATGGGGTTATTTGAAGGCATTTAAAAAATCTACGAGGTCTAGGGTAAGAGTACCTAAGCATATAGTAGAGAAATAATCTGTTGACATATGTTTCATGGTAAAGAAGGATGAGACTCTCATGGAAGCAGTCAAGCCCCAAAAGATTTGGATTGAAGAAATGGGCTATGAGGTGGATGCACAGATTTTTGATGCTTACGCAAAAATGCTAATTGATGTAGAAATTGATGAGGTAGAGAAGCCCTATGGAACTGCACAATAGAAGACTCTAGAGGTTGAAATAGAGTTCAACCAGAAGAAAAGGGAGAAAAAAGAAGGCAAAGAAAGTAAATTTGTATAGAAGATCTCAAAGGACATAAAGGCACTAATTGATGTTGTCCTGGAGAAAGGTAGAAAGAGGAAGGATCTGGTAGTTCATATTGAACCTGTTACTGCAGATTCTGAATAAGAGGATGACACACCATTAGCATTTAAGAGGGCTGTTAGGAAGAAACTAGAAGAAACAAAGGTGGAAGCAAAGAAGCAACTGGTTAGGAAGGTCACAATCAAGCTACCGACTCAGAAGCAAGCACCTAAAGCTACACCTATAGCTACATCTGGAACTAGCAAGAGGAAGAAGAAGAGTGGTATTGATTTAGCACTTGAAACTGGTAATGTAACTATCATACCACCCAAAACTTGTGCAGAAATTGTAGATGAAATAACTAAAGATGACATGCTAAAGAATGTTAAGTTTTATTATGAAAAATTTGAGGATGATGAACAAAGAGAGGTAGAAGAAATAGTCCTATTATACTTAGATATTTATCAGAAAGCCTTAATAGAGAGAGAGAAAATTAAATACCGACTGAGTTATATAACATGTTAGATGTTAGAAGATTATTTGCTATGCAAGAAGATAAACACATTAAAATGCAATAACTATTAGCTATCTGTGTTACTATAGCTCTAGATGAAATGAAAAGACAATTGAGGCGACAAACACAAAGGTCTTCAATAGAAAACATAGGATAACTAGTTTGATGCTAAGGAGAGTGAATGGAGTAATAAAGGAAAATCAAAAGGCATGGATTAAATTTTTGGGAGGACATAGAGGATTATTTACTTCACTGGAGACCAAAACAAACACTGCAGATATCCTGGTTGAAGGCAAAGGAAAGGGGATTATAGGTACTCCACCCTCAGTTTTGAAAAATATCAAGATAGTGGAAATTGAGCCACCAGTAAATACAAATGTATAGACAAAGACCGAGACACTAGTTAATACCAAGAATGAGCAAGATAATATTGTATAGGATTCTAACATTGAGGACAATTGTCCTTTGGATACTAAGGTACAGGTTGAGGATATTGTTCCTACAGAGGAACTGATAGTTACATAGACTGCACCAATTGGCAAAGCCACTGGTGCAAGTGAGGAGGTAATAAAGGATAAATTGTCAGAGAAAACAGGGGAATTCGATAGGGAACTAGTTGTTGGCCCATCATTATTGTCAATTTACACTTCTCAAGTAGAAAAGAAAACCATCACAAAAATGAGTCCCATTGAACTAATGATGATGGCTGCTCAGAAACTGATGAAGGAGGGATCCACAGATAAGGGGATTATAGATCAATCAATCACTATTCTACATAGATTGGTCTTGAAATGTAAGATTGAAAATGAAGTGAGCCCTTATGGCAAGATTAAAGTAATTACTGAGAACATATCAAAAGACTTCCAATCCTTACAACAAATATCAAACTGACAAGCACTTGAAAGATTTACTCAAGCTAAGAGAGTCGCTTTTGATCAGGTAACCAAGATAGAGAAGAAAAAGATTGAGGAGAAGCTAATTCTAATAGAAAATTCTTTGAAACAATGCACAAATATATATAGGGTATGTTGCAATATTGAAATACTTACAACAAATGTAGATAAAAGGATAAAAGAGATACAAGAGAAAATTGCTAGTATTGCTAACTCTTTTGATGGATTAATTTCATTGATTACATCAATTGATGGTCAAATTTTGATTTTGGAGAACCAAATTTATGCTCTTGAAAAGGAAAGAGATAAAATCATTTGAAGAGCCAAAAGTCTGAGAGGTTTGGTGAGTCCAAGATTGGATTCACTCTATGTACATAAAAGAGAATGCATGGATATGGTGGGAAAGCCCACACCGACAGAGGTAAATGAGAAAGAATATTTTGCATATTTATTGAGTGGACTCGTATCTATCTCCAACACAATCAAAACTGGCTGGGATACTTATGTGGAATTACTCGAGAAAGCTTATCTAGAAATTTTGAAATTGGTCAAGCTCTAGTAAGACATTTTTGGAGATATTCAGTGTACGGTTCTTATTCTTTGACATTCTTTTTATAATTTTTTTGGGCATTGATGCCAAAGGGGGAGTAGTATAGATGTGAACAAGAATAAAATAAGTTGCATACATTAGGGGGAGTTATGAAGTTTTTAGAGTTTTGGAGATATGGAGTATTTTGCATATTCAGCTCAGGGGGAGCAGGGCAGGATGAAACCAATAGATGAAACCATGACCATTTTTCACATGAGTGTTTCCATCAATGCCAAAGGGGGAGACTGTTGGCAATTGACACTCTATTGGTTGGTTTCACTATGTTCTCATTGATGGCAACATGATTTTGTGTTCTGGCTTCATATGGTGTACCAACAGGCATTTCACAGATTCTACATCGACACCAGCAGGTCAGAAGATTTATTTGGTCACCAACAATGTAGGCCAACATGGTATAGTAAAGGTTATCAGTATTGGAGGTTGACATATCTTAGATCCGACATCGGCAAATTGTTTTAATGTTTATACATTTATGTTATCTGGTCGACATGTAATTTGTCATTGTATATATCTTTGTAAGATGACATAAGGCATAAAAGTTGTATAGGGTATATAGGTCAGTTTGATAGATCATTTTATGTGTGACTTAGAATGGATATGAAAATGTAAAATAATGCAAAATTATTCAGAGAGATTATGTATGTGAGGAATTTATTGTAAGGGTTATTCTGGTAAAGGGATTTAGGGGTTCAATCAGAATAGACAAAGCTTAAACCGAAGCTATATTCTGGCATAGAAGATGCGATCTTAGTAGTTCACACTTCTCTAGATTGTTTTCTAGAATTATATGTAGTCAGTGAGGCTCCTATTGTGTTTGAGTAGTGTGCTCTAGGCTGTAAGCCTTCCTGAAAGTGCAAGCCCCTCATATATTGTAATATCTCTTCATATGGCCAGTGGATTGATATTGTGGGTCACAAATCGCACTGTGGTTTTTCCTCTTTGAGGTTTTCCACGTATAAATCTATGTGTTATGATTCTCATTTATGTGTTTGGCTTATTGGTTGCATTTATTGGCATTTGCATGAAGATTGCATTAATGATATGTTATGTTGTCACTGGTGTCAATTAACTAGTAATGATATTGTTGTTATTATTGATATTGTCTTGTAACCAGTAGGAAGAGATTTTTGGAGGACAATGTAAACCGGTATGTAAGTTTGTGAGTTAAACCGGTGACCGGTATAAAGGTTAAACCGGTGACCGGTATAAAGGTTAAACCCTATCTATGTAATGTAATTGGTAAACCGTACCAGTTGTTTTTGTTAAACCCTAACCGATTAAGGTTGTTGAATTGGTTATGTTGGTTTATGATCTAATGATGAGCGGTAATGATGACGACACGTGTGATCATTGTATGAAGACAAGTTCAAATGTTTTGGCACATTTTTGTCTAGGGAATGAGAAAACTGTATTGCATCTAATGCAAAGCGTGTGATGAGTTACTGAGTCTGATGAAACAATGATCAAGGAGTGGTTGGAGTTTTCTTGATTGATGTGTACAAATTGCTATGTAAATCCAATGGTCATACTTGAACCAATTTGTTTTGTAATATCTATGAGAGAATTAGTTTTTTTTTGTGTTACCAACCTAATTAATTTATTATAAGGTCGATGAAGTTGTTTTGTAAAAGGTGTTGGTAGAAATCAGTTGAGTGTGTGGTTGCCGAACTGGATAATGAATCTATAGTTTGAGTAAAGGCAAATAGAAGCTTAAAAGGATCTGATCAAGCAAGTGTAGTTCTATTTTGACAAATCAAGTAAAATCTTGTTGTTTTCTAACAATTACAGTAGAACTGAAATCCCCTCATCGAGTAAGCTCTAACAAGCTTGGTTACTTCTTAAATCCTCTAACAAGGTGATCCATTAGCTTGGATTCTCAAATCCTTTATCGAGGTTACTCCTAACAGGGTACTTGCTTCTAACAAGGCATTTGTAGTCAATCCCTTAACTGGGAAATTCTTAATAGGATCAATTCTTAATAGGAATTTTGTAAAGCTTTAACAGGCTTGGCTCCTAACAGGACGAACTTTAGAAGAGTTCAGATAGTTATCTTGTGAGTCTCATCTCACCGTGGTTTTCCCCATTTGGGTTTACATGCCAAAAATATTTGTGTCATGTGATGACTATTTTTGTGGTTATGATCTTATGATTGATTTGATTAACTACTTAACTATTCTGATAAGGCATGATAACTGGAAGCATTGAGAAATGAAGTTTGTTGACATATGATAAAACATTTGGATGTTTACAAGTTGAATGTTGTTTACTATTAAGTTGCTATAACAGTCAACTGTTTTTTCTTATGAGTTTTTATCTTGACAGAGATATTTATTTGATAAGTTTACTTTGTGTGATTGAGATTGATATTGGGAAAGTTTGTATCATTTTTTCAATTTATTGGTTCACCCCCCCTCTCAGTAATCTACCAGATACTTATTCTTTCATCATACCATCAACATTACTTCTTTCAAATCTATTTATACCAGCATACCGATTGGTGTATGAATGTTTTGTTAAGGCTAAAATCTACTATTAAGATATAACAATGATTAACCCCCCCCTCTCAGTGTTATTGTTTCCCAACAGTTCAATACGCTTTTATAACAGTTAAGTTGTACAACCTCAAACAATAGCATTGTTAGGAGATTACAAATACACTATTAGGTGCCACCCAGTGAAGGGATTTTCTTCAAGGCCTATTAAAACCTTTACCCTATTAGGGGTTGCCTTGTTAAAGGACTTAGGATCATCATTTAGGATGTCACCTGGTTAAGGGATTTTACAAAGGGACCTGTTAAAGTCCACGCGGGGAAGGGATTTTACTATGCTGTAATTATTAAAGAGAGACAAGTCATTGATCTAATGATGACACTTTTCTATTTTATAGATCCATTCTATATCTACTTCAATATCTACTCAGTGATGGCTTCACCGATTAATGAGGAACCCTTCTACACTTTGCTTATTCTACACCTTTTCTCTAACTTCCAACCTCAATCCACTCACCACTCCATAAACATGCAAATTCAAGATGAAAAACATGTATGTAGTTGTCTTCAATATTGGTGCTAACTTTCCCTCCAAAACAAGAACTCAAAAAATCATACTATGTGCCAATCTGTCCATTCCTCAAATCTTGTTGATTATACTGATGGGACTAGCCATTCATGCCACAAATCTTGTCAGTTCTCTAACAAGCACTCCAACTTCAACTAGCACTTTCTAATTTGAACATATCTACATTTCACCGTTGTGATATGTTGTTGGTTGTTTTCTTTATATCATTGAACCTTCTTTACTCAGCTTGAACTATTGGTTGCTTCCTATAAACCGGTCTCTACTCACCGGTGGATGTCTTTAGTCCCCTATTCCTTACCAATCCACTATAACCCTTTTCCGATCGGTTATGATGACATCTGAACCGGTACTTCCATCAATGACAACTTCTTAAGTACTCCAAACTTCATGATGCCAACATTATCAAAATTAATGGATATCTGTAGGATAATTCTTTTCTCTTTGTCCTTAGGAGTGTCAATTTCCAGGACTACCAGGACATGTTGGCATAACTGATGGAGATGATGGTGTACTGGTAAAGGACTGTTGGTGATGTTATATTGTAGGAATGTTGGTGATAATATAACTATGATATGATTCTTTATGATCAGTTATTTGTGTTGTCATTGATGGCAACTATGAGATTTTTCCAAGATCAAGATCTCAATGAAAAGTACAAATAGAGAGAAAATATAGGATAATAAATGATCAATAGTTGTTACATACATTATAGATGAGCCTGCATATATAGGCAAGGCTATATAGACATGTGAGAACACAAACATGACATGTGGCTCAATAAGAAAGAAGGGTAGGTAGGAAATATGTGTGGTAGGTAGCAGAAACAATAAAATATTCCACATGAGGTGGATCACTCACCGAAGGTGGAATTATCACTTGACAATAAGTGGATATGATAGAGTAGTAACAAGATCACACCATAAAAGGTGGAATTCTCCTACACACACTATCCCAATGTGGCACAAAAACTCAAGTGTCTCATACCCAAACTACTATGAAATGCATTATCCTAAGTAAACTTAAGTAAGGTGTAATAATATCCAACATGAATAATTAATTAGACCAACACCCCCCCTTAAAGAGAAACTTAGGGGAATGAACTTAAGTCTACAATGCAACTAAGCAATGCAAGATGGGTCCTGAATACAAGGCCATGTTAGGTATCCATGTACAAATGCAAATGCATGAAAACTAATGCAATGGGAAAGAGAGAAAAGCCCAATGGGAAAAAAACCCTCCCCCAAAAGAGAGATGAAAGCTATACAAGAGAACTCTCATAGAAGAATGTGAGGAACAAAACCCCATGTGAGGAAAAAGTCCCCCCTCATTATGAGAGAAGAAGAGAAGCTTGGTAGCCCCCACCTCAATGTAGAATCTGCACCAATGGTAGAACCTCGAGAATGAATGAAGAAACTACTCCATGAACATCGAACAACATTCCTCCTCTTGGGAAGAAACACAACCAAAGTTGTATCCATGAAGTCTCCCCAATCATGAAGGGAAAATGTAGGAAAAAAACTCATAATGAAAGGAATCTCTAAGAACTACTCAAGTGTCCCCATGTCGATGCTGAAAGACACCCCATCTAAAGGTGGTAAACTGCTCCACACTCTTGAAAAAGGCACTCCAATATCTAGTGGAGATGAATGTAGAACAAGTCCCAAAGACTCACATGTCTCCTCAAAGAATAAAGAGACCTCCTCCAACTGTTGTACATAAAAATCCACCACAATCATATCAACCTCGAAAGAATGATCATGTAGAGAATGAACAAGAGGGTCAGAGTGTTCCCTCGCAACAATCAAAGAAGGATCATCTTCATCAAAGAGAAGATGAATATCATCAATGACGTCTCCCAAATCTGTAATATAGGACTCCACAAACAAACCTGCAATATTTGGCAAGTAATCATCCCATGAAACTGAAGCTGGAAGACAAGAAATATCATGTTGCACTGAATCACAAGAAGGCAAAATTGTCGCACTATCCGCATCATCAAGTCCAATAGGTGATATGATATCAATAGGAGGAGATGAAACACAAGGCTCAAGAATGGGGTCATATGTGAGAATCCCCAAGTTCAAGTACCCAAAGTCCTCCTCAAAATCTGAATCATCGCAAGAAGTGTGATCATCATGTGTAGAATCATCATATGTGAAATCGTCCTCATCAACTAAATCTGAAAAGGAGTATAACCGAGATGCATGATCAACTACCCCAGTCGCAATGATAGCTCTAGCCTCCAAGTCTCTAATGAAAACTGACTCAAGGGTGAACTCCACAATTCTCTTTGTTACCCCATGTGTGATTTGATAGATGGAAAGGAGATTGTTTTTCAAGTGGGGTACACACAACACATCATTAAATGAGTTATCCCCAATGGTAATAGTTCCTTTCCCAATCACATCCATGTATGTATGATTTCCCATCAAAATTTGCGACATGGTGTAAGGCTCAAATGTAGAGAACATAGACTGCGAAGATTCCATATGATGAGAAGCCCCTGAATCTAGAAGCCATCTCCCTGAATCATGACTTTTAGTAGAACAAAGAGCTTTTCCTTTTCTTGTCCAAAAAGAGTGATTCTTACCACTTGTAGAAGCCATGAATGCTTGCCCTTTCCCTTTTGAATGTGAGGAAGTGGAAGTTGATGAATCCTCCTTGTAAGAATTAGGCAAATCAATGTTGTCCTTTTTGAGGATATGTGTGAGCTCATCAATCTTCTTAGAATGGTAACGACACTCCTCATGACCAAAATTTTTACAATAGGGATAAGTAGGTATCTCCCTCTTTGGTGAATTGTCCCTCTTGGAGGAGGATTAATCTCCTTGTTATGGAGAAGGTGATGCTTCGTCCTTAGGCTTGGATTTCCATTTCTTCTTGTTTAAGTTGTCCTTTCCTTGGTTTCCTTTGTTCCCTTGATTTGCCACTGATGCTTGAGACTTAGAAGTCTTAACAATGCCCATGCTTATCAACTTAGTTTGTTCCATCTTCAACATTTCGGCAAAAGCATCAAATATAGGCATTGTGTAGCTTGAACCCATTGTCATCCTATGGGTTTGGAAACTCGAAACAAATATTGCATATTCTTGTGGAAGTTTGCCCATCAAATTGAAGATCAATTGAGAATCCTTCTTATAAATGCCACAATCTTTGAGTTGTGCCCTCAACTATTTTTCCTTAGTGACATAATCTTGTATAGTATCAAAGTTATTGGGATCTAACATGGTGAGATCACTATCAATTTGATATCCCCTAATCTCATCAACTTGACCATACAAGTCTTGAAACTTTTGCCAAGCACCCTTGATTAGAGTACATTTCTCAATATGCAAAATGAGATCCTTTGATACATACTTTCTTAAGGTACCAATTACCATGATATTTTTAGTGAACCAATCCAAGTGAGCAATAGGATCAGCCTTAGGATCAGTGGGAGCAACAATAGTTCCATCAATATAATGAGTTAGTCATTTTTCCATAAGTTTACTCCATGCATCAATTTTCCAAGTAGTATAATTATGAGGAGTTAAGAGAGGAAACTTAGGAGAACCCATAGCAGCAAAAAGGAAGAAACACAAGAGCACAAAAGCACAAGAGACACTCAATCAAAGTACCCCCCCAAAATGATGATTTTTGGCACTTTATGTGTAGTGCGTGTACAATAGGCCACTTTCAAACAATGGAAAGGTGGACTTCTAATTTTGTTTTACAACTGCCCCAATAAGCTGAGAACTACAATGCAAAAGACCAACAAGATAGATCTATGCAATACAAGTGACAAATTGGCCAAAAAAGACCATATGCTGAAAGTACAATTTTTACCCAAAAACACTGCAAACTGATAGCATATTATGAGAGTAGAAAAAAAATTATGCACTTAAAAAAAAAAGGGCACCTGAAAAGGAGTTCGTATGAGCCCAAACAGAATCCCAAAAGTTGCAGAAATGAGGATTGGACATGTCCTTTCACCAAAAGCTAAGATTTTTGAAAAATTTGTCCATCAAAATCAGAAAATTATGCCACCATGTGAAAGTACACGAACTATTAGCCCATTTCAAAAAAACTTGCACCAAAAAAGGAGCCAAAATGAGCAGGATATGGCCTTCCAAATTTGAACTGCAAAACCAAAAATATCAACAGGAGGGGGCTGATAAATTTTCAAAAAAGATGAGGTTAGCAATCTGCAAGCCTAAATTTGACGACTGTATGGCCATTGCAGAAAACTTCACCCCTGCTGATTTGGCGTCCATATTGTATGGATGAATGACATGGCAAGATTTGATTGGTGGATGATGGTTTGGCAAGTGTATGGCTTGTTGATGTGTCAGTACACATGGCTTGCTGGGGTGGTATATGGAGCTAAGGTGTCTTGACACATGGCAATACGATTGATGATGATGCATTGGAAGGGCTGTGTGGCGGTTGGAGGTCAACATCGACGGTAGTTGTTTGACGGTTAGGGAGGACTGTGGGTGAAGCAGTGATGACCAACGAGGGGCCTGTAAAGTAGTGCTGGTTGTTGGGAAGTCTGCAGGCGATGGTCGGGAGAAACGTCGAAGGCCGGGTGTTGGTGGCTGCCAGGAACTTTGCGGGCAGTGAAGGAGACAAGTGGAGCGGATACGACAATGGGAAGAGGTTAACAACTAGTAGGCAAAGGAATCAAGACTGCCGGTGGGATGCAGGGGAGGCTGTCGGTGGTTGGAACATTGACAAGTGAGTTGCCGATAGGACGGGTTGCCCGGAGCATCGGGGGCCGTAGGGCACTGCAAACAGGGCTGAGGATGACGTACAGTGGTGGGGCCACTCCCTGCAAGTTGTAGACACGAGTACGATAGAGGGGGTGGGGGTAATTATCCTCCCCCCCCCACCCAAAAAAAAATTAAAAAAATCATTTATTTATTTGGCAGAAAATATAATTTTTTTTTTTTTGAAAATCGATACCGTACAGCCTAATAGGCTGATTTTTTCCTCCAAGCCCCAAATTTGACTTTCACCCAATATAGGTGAATTTATAGTCAAAATTCATGGAAATGACCACCTAGACATGATGGTGAGGTTGGATTTGGTCTAGGACGCATCTAAAAGATGTTTCTCCTTAGATCTACCTCTTGACATTGCAATAATGTCTCTGAAAGATGAATCAATGACGCTCTAATGGCTCTGATACAATGTGAGATTTTACCAAGATCAAGAGCTCAATGAAAAATATAAATAGAGACAAAATATAGGACATGAATAAACTGTATTCTCATCAATAGATAAATTATCAATAGTTGTTACATACAATGTAGATGAGCCTACATATATAGGCAAGGCTATATGGACATGTGGGCACACAAACATGACATGTGGCTTAATAAGAAACAAGGGTAGGTAGGAAATAGGTGTGGTAGGTAGGAGAAACAATAAAATATTCAACATAAGGTGGATCACCCACCGAAGGTGGAATTATCACTCCACAATAAGTGGATATGATAGAGTAGTAACAAGATCACACCATAAAAGGTGGAATTCTCCTACACACACTATCCCAATGTGGCACAAACACCCAAGTGTCTCATATCCAAACTACTATGAAATGCATTATCCTAAGTAAACTTAAGTAAGGTGTAATAATATCCAACATGAATAATTAATTACACCTACAACAACCATGTTTGTTTATGTTTGGTATATCATCTAAAATATCCAAGTTTAGTCTAACCGGTAATAGATTGAGTTGAACAACAAACTACTAAGTGTCAGTCAACTGGTAAGAAGGAACAAATAAGGAGATGGTTGCGGTAGAGATCCATGTTGAGTTAGATGTTGTGGTTTGGAATGTATGCTTATGACATTGTAATGAGTCTATGGTTGTAAGTGCATCATGTTTGGAGAACCAGAAGTCATGTTTGTAATTGACTGTTGTATATTCAGTGTAGGGTTTGAGAATCGGTATCAAGATCTTTAACTAATGATGTTTTATGGTTTGGTGGTGAATCTTATCATATTCATTACTTAGTGATGATGTGTCAGAAACTGCGTGTAATGATAAGATTGCATTTGAGCATGTACAAGGATCGAATTTCTTGGGAAACAATGAAGTGCTTAGTAGAAAGTGTTAAGGGTTTGTCAACTTATCAGATCGATGTGCAGTGATGTGTTATGATCATTCAATGATTGTAATTCTTTTGAAATTTGTTGTAATGATATATATGATGATTTTTAATGATTTGTAATGATCTATGATTTAAATTCATTGTAGGTTAGGGATATGTAATCGACCTAATTAATAAGGTTATTTAGGTCAAGTTTGAGAAGGTTTCATGTGTCAGTGATCAGAGAAGAAAAGTGTATCGAACCAGATTGAGATGTCTGCATGAGTGAAGCAGATTGGAGCTGAAATGGATCTATACTATCAAGAAATGAGTGCTTTGATCAGATCATTTATATGTTGTTCCCTAACAGTTGCAGCAACATTAAAATCCCTTAATCGAGTAGGTCCTAACATGCCTAATCTTGTAAATCCCTTCACCGGGTGGCTCATTAATTTGGGTATAAATCCTTTATCAAGGTTACTCCTAATAGAGTAGAGCTCCTAACATGGCTAAGGTTAAAATCCCTTCATCGGATGACTCCTAATAGGGTATGCTCTTAACCGAGCATTATTGTAAAGCTCCTAACCAGGCTAGGCCTTTAACAGGGGGCATTTCGAAAGAGTGCAAACAATTTTGTTGGTATCAATTCCCATCATGGTTTTTCACATTTGGGTTTCCACATTAAAAATCCTTATGTTCATGTTGTGGATGGATTGTTGAGTTATTCATTTGATGTCTTTGATAGACTTATAAAGCATTGAGAGGGGGGGTGAATCAGTGGTAGTAAAAACAATACCACTTTAAACACTGACTGGTTGAGATAATTAACAAGTTTACTAAACACTATGCATGCAATCCAAAATGATATTGAAGCATCCACAATAAGTAAAACATCCACCATAACACAAGTGTTTATACGTGGAAAACCCAAATGGGAAAAACCACCGTGAGATGGGACTCACAAGTTAACTATCTACAGTAATAGATAATTGACCAGTTAAGGTCTACAAAAATGCTATGCTAGGAGAAAATCCTATTAAAGATCCCAAAGCTCTGTTAGGAGCTATACCCTGTTAAAGGTAGTACCCTGTTAGGAGTAACCTTGGTAGAGGATTTCTGAATCCAAACTAATGGATCGCCTTGTTAGAGGATTTATACATTGAATCTTGTTAGAGCTTACTCAATTAGGGGATTTGACTATTGTAGTGATTAGAAAATAACAGGTGGTGTGATCTACAAGTAGCACAACTTGCTTGAATAGTTCCTCTTCTGCTCACTCAAACTTGCATCACCAACAAATTATGCAATGCCTTCAATAACTTAGCACTTCTATCTTGCATCATACCATATATCAAAATAGTTCATTATAATGTCATTATATAGATATTTAGATCTCATGTTGGCTTAGGAATCAAATCACAATTTCCTAGGTACAGTGTATCTTGACAATCAAACATAACTCATCATAAATTGTTGCCAAATTTGTCGGTTAGGGATAACTCATCACATAATCAATGAATACTGGTTGGAACACCAATACCAGTTAAGAGTTAACCACTTTCAACATATAAATCGATTGTACTCCATTTTCTTCTTTGATGGTTTTCGCTGAATCTCCAAGTTGATGTCAAGCCATTTCTGTATATACCGGTTGTCTACATATACCAGTTAGACACCTTCTAAACCATCTTAAACTAAACATCAATACCAGTTGCAATACAAGTAACTTTTAGAAGTAAAACCGGTTTGTCTTAACTAAGATGACAATGTGAACATATGTGTGTGTCTACATGTTCTATAAATGACAACACATGAAGTCATCCATTACAATCATCATCAAGTCAATAGTCTTTACTATATTTTCTTAATGATGAACACTTAAGGAGCTACCAGTAATGTTTTGGTAAATCTGATTTCTAGATTGTTTGATCAGCTACCGGTACTAGTTATGAACTATTTTTTGAAGTATTTTACAGATTAGTGAAATATTGCATTTTATTGTTATCACTTATTCACCCCCCTCTCAGTGTTAATCGGATCCTCAAAATAACAGGACATTGAGAGTTATCCGATCTACCTTCTCTTGTGTCTTATCCTTCTCTGCCTCTTCTTTACCTACCACTGGTTGCTGCTTAGTAAGAACTTATTCTTTATCCTTTACTTGTGCACCTGTGATGCCACTTGGTGTAGTAACATCCTTAGGGGTCTCTTGAGCCTCTTCACCTTTCATCTCCACTATGTCTGGAGGATTTTGACTATCTATAGCATCAAGGGTTGAATGGGTCTAGTCTACTAGATGAGAGGTGTCATCCTTCCAAGATTCATCTTCATTGATTGGTACTTGGTTGTTCTTTAGAAACTTTCTCCATATCTCTTTTGTTTCTTTTTTCACTTCAACCTTGCCAACCATAGGCCTGTTCACTCTATTTTTGCTTGTGAATTCCTTCTGGTTGGCCATCTCCATAAGTCTATTAACCTCTTCTTGAGATATGCAAGCACTTATGTTTATTAATTCTCTCTCTTTCATTTCTTTATCTAATCTACTTACAGTTAGCCTCCTATAATCAAGAATATTATACAAAGCTTTTGGAATACTACGTTCTAGCTCAATTAATGACTTGATGAAGTTATGAAGATGCAACAAAACAACTTCCTCAACTTTCCTTTGCTCTTTTTCATCAAAATCATCATAGTATACACTGATATTCTTAAGATTACCATCCTTAACAATTTCATCAATTAGTTCTTTTACAGTTAAAGGAGGAATAAAGGTATATTTACCCTCTACCTTGCCAGCTTCAAGGTCCTTATCAAATTATGTTCTTAGTCTTCTTCCTCTTTTAGGCCTACTAATTAGAGAGGGTTCTAATTTTGACTTCTTTTTGTTGGCAATTGACACTCATTGGATTCATTTTGTTTTCATTGATGGGAGTCATTTACCGGCATTAGGAGGCATTTATCGACAGACATCATCTTTGGAGCATTCATGGCTATATCGACACCGTCACTGGCACCGACATTCAACACTTCAGGGAAGCCGACATCAAGGAAGATTTATTAGAAAATAATTTTGTAATTATTGTATAAGGTTGACATTGTATATGTTTATAATGTATTGTAAGCTGACATAAGTCATATTTTTTGTATGGGCATATAGGTCAGTGTGTTAGATCATTATGGGATATGTATATGGTGAGTAGTAATTGTTATGCGAGGATAGAAATTTTGAGGATCATGGAATGCGAAGATCATTTGTATGCGAATGTTGTATCATACAATGATCTGAAAAATGTTTGTAAGACATTCTTGGAGGGAAGGTGATACCGGTAGTAGTGTTTAGGGTTTATGAACCGATTCAAAGCATAGCTATAACCAAAACTCTCTTTGGCATAGCAGATGCATTTTGTGAGTTCACTTTCATTATTTTACTTCAGAAGAATCTTGTAGTAGTGAGACTCTTTAGTGATGAGCAGTGTGCTCTAGGTAGTGTGCCTTCCTGCACATGCAGGCCCCCATTATATGTAGTATCTTTCATATGGCCAGTGAATTGATATTGTGGGTCACAAATACCATCTTGGTTTTTCCTCTTTGAGGTTTTTCACTTATAAATTCTGTGTGTTATGGTGTTCATTCATGTGGATGGTTCATTTACTTCAAGTTATATGTTTATTTCCTTACCAGTTTATATGTGTCTAGTATAAAAGCATAAAATCTTATCTTACTGGTAGAACACTGATTCACCCCCCCCCCCACCTCTCAGTGTTCTTGGATCTCAACAATTGGTATCAGAGCCTAGTACCTTAGAGGAAGTTTAACAGTTTGAGGAAGATCCTGAAACCAAAATCTTTAGGCATGGCTATGGAGAAACAACTATAGATGGCTCTTGAGGATTATGATGCTGAAAGGATGAAGACCTTGAAACTGCAAGATGAACTAAATTTTGCAAATGAATTCATTCTTGTCCTGAAAGAAAGGTTATCATCTGCTCAAGCTAGAAGGAAGGAACTTTTGCAAAAACAAGATGATGATAATGCTCTCAAGAAACAATGTTAGAAACTGAGTCAAGCAAACATGCTCATGGAAAATGAAATGCAAAACCTGACAATGAGGATGTCTAAGGATATTGAGGATAGAAAGAAGAAAGAAGAAAATCTTGCTACATCTCTGAATAACAAATTTGAGGAATGTGACCGATTGGCTCATGAGAATGATATGTTGAAGACTAGTTTGGTGCAATCCTAGAATAATGAACAAGAACTTGAAAGACAAGTAATATCTCTAAGAGATTATCTGACTACTGCAAGTGAGTACAAAGAAAAGTTTAGGATCAATGCTGCACAATTGGATGAATTGTTGAAAGGATAAAGGCATAGTGATGATTCTAGAGGACTTGGATTTGTACAAGGTGAAAGCTTCGGTATTGCATATTAGACAATTGGTGTGCAGAACTCATTAGAACAGAGGAAACCGGTAAGGCAATCTAATGCTTATAAATTCAATGGTAGATGTTTTGTTTGCAATAAATTTGGGCATATGGCTAAACAATGTAGAAATAGAGCAAATCAAAACTACAATTCTATTCTCGGTCAATGCACAAATTGCAAGAAGTATGGTCATAAGTTAGAGGACTGCAAAATGAATGTTAAATGTCGTGCATGTGGAAAGTTTGGACATTTTTCTAATCACTGTAGGTCAAGGAATGATTATGGATATGTCAAAGCAATTCAGAAGAACAATGTTACATGTTATGCATGCAACAAAATTGGTCATATTGCTAAGTACTGCAGAAGAGAGACTCAACCGGATAGCAATGATAAAGATAATGAGAAAGGAAAGAAAAAGGTAGATGAAATAAAACAAGATCACACAAAGAGATGGGTTAGAAAATCTGAAGGACCAAGTGGAGATGGATCTACACCAGTAACTCCACCGATAGAACAAGGTATTCCTCCACCGTCAAGAAATTCCACCGATAATTGAGGCATGAGGTTAGGGGTTGGCAAACTCATTGAAAAATTATGCATATTACCCCAGAGGAGATCTAAAAGAGATTTGGAGAGTTGGGTTCATCATTGATGAAGGTTCACCCGACACAAGACTATGAAACTGACATCTGGTAGGGTAGTTTGCGAAGCATTTATGACAGTGAAAGATTAGGGTTTTATTCGTTGATAAAAAGGGTAAGTGGATTCATTTTCACTCACCAAGCATTCAATTATTCAAAGCAAAGTCAAGGTGAATTTTGGGCGAATTAAGAGCATGCAAAAGCATTTTGAAAGGATTTCGAGCAGTTATCAGACAAGCACTCAATGTTCCAACCGACGTTCACTTTCAGGTATCCTTCGAAATGATATCTCGATCTTTAGCTCCTACTTTCATTGCAAACCCCACTGTTGTCGAGGTTAAGGATAGGCTGAGGCCCATATTCAAGGAGGTTCCCTTGATTTCTAACAAGGAAGACTCTATAGGAGCATTTTCTAGGGTTCCTGATGATGTGATGTATGTTGAAGACATAACGACATACATTCACTACACCCTGGAGGATCTAGGCACAAAGGAGATCAAACGAATCTATCAATCCATGATACTGGGCAATGTAATACCCTAAAAATAGTCACCTAAACCATGGGCCCCTAATCTTGACAACATCACCAAGGTCCTTACCAAAGGCAATTAAATTAACCTTGAGCACACAATTAATTAATTCTTCAATCATCAAATTACATATGGCAAGTTAATCACTCAATATTAATTAAATATTTATTGAATTAATTAAATTATTCCAAGTAAATCAATTTGATCAATTATCCTATTTAATTTATTAAATATCCTAGCATATTTAATTAATTAATAAATTTGCCATTTAACCATAAAAAAAAGAATTAATTTACAAAAAAAGAGGAATTAATATGCAAAGAAAGAGTTAAATTGAAAATAAAAGAAAATAATTAAATTGAGAGAATAAATCAAACTTGCGATATTTCTTCTTGTAAATTGAGATAACTTGAAATCAGAAAAGAAATTAAATTGAATTATTAATCATTCTCTAAAGTTAGAACTCAAAGCTTTTGAGAAAAGAAGTTCAGTTGCATTAAAAAGACATTTTTCTTGAATAAATTAAAGAAAAGTGCATGGAATCACCTATTTTTATCTCAAGTGCATGGAATTAATTAAATTTTATCTCCAATGCAAATTCAAACTTATAATCTGAATGCATTTCAATCAAGCTATAATTAGAATCTATCTCAAGGTTAACTGAATCTGATCTCTCAATTATTTCAATTATCCTAAATTGTGCTTTTTCTTGAGGAATCTGAACTGCTCATTACTAATTGATCTTGACTATTGGTCTCTCCCTTGAATCTCTATAAATTCAGCTTTCATCTCTCATTCAAAACACCCTAGAGATTTATTGTTATTATGCAGTTTTTGCTCTAGAGTCATTGAAGATATTGTGTTTTTGAGATTACTGAATCTTAGTTTAGCTTTTTGCATATTTAGTTCAATTATGATTTCTTGAATTCATATAGCATAATCTTCATTCATTTAGCTTAATCTTGCATCCATCTTGTATCCATTTATCTTATTCATGTGCTCATATAGATTAAATCCTTCATCTTGGTACTCACTGGTATTGCTTATACAAATCTGAGAGCAAGTCTATACTCGCATCTTTTAGAAGGCAATGGGTCGATTTTTTATGGTTTTTATATTCATGATTATATCTGTCTAACCATACATGTAATGACTTAATTGAAATGTTGTGTCTTAGAGCTTGCAAATCCTTATTCCACTTTCCACACACACATTTCTGGCATCCACTGTGGGGCACAAGACTACATCTTTTGGCCTCGCAGACTAACTTTATCTTATTTTTCAGATTTATTTTTTGGATTTTGTCTGTATAGTTACTGGGAAAACTTGTACAGGTTTTCCCACAGGTGCGAATGACAAACTCTAGGTATCGTACGGTCATGTGCGAATTATCGTACGACCCGGTGATAATTGTACGATATTCTGTATTTTTGTGTTAAAAAAATAACAGACTACATTCTTCAGGTTCTTTGTTGAAATTTGATGATACTAATCCTGACCCTGGCTTGTTGTCTATTTGTCTGAGAAATTTTCATAGCCTAATTAGTTTTTGCAGAACGCTTGTAGAAGAATATGCTTGTCGCACAAAGACAATATGACTACTGATTCATTTTCTTTTCAGGTTGCCTGAGGAGATTCAAGTAAACATCATGTATTCTTTAAATTCATTTTTAGGCACCTAAATTTCTATCTAGTTAATGAACAAATCTATCTTTTGTGTTTTAAGAAAATTCTAAGAGGTAGGAGAGTATGCTCTTGTCTACATAGACAATCAAAATTCCAGACCCTTGAGGTTTTTTTTAAATTTGAGATTTGTGTACCTTTAGCGGGCCTGTCATAGTGAGAAAAAGTAATCGCCCTGTGAGAATGACCCAAGTGAGTATAGTTAGACCTGAGCATTCCAACTCACTATAAATAGCCCTTTGGTGGTTAAAGTCTCAGAGGATGAGATTATTTGAGTTTTCTCTTTGAGATCTCTCATATTAGACATTTTGTAGGGCCTCGTGGTCTCAATCACGTTTACGTGACTACAACTTGTTTCGGTACCTTGTCAGGCTATAGGCCTTAATCATTATTGTGTGAATTTAAGGGGTAATTTCAAACGAATTCCTAACTAAAAACTATAAGATAGAGGCTACCCAATTCACCTCCAAAAGGGGGATAATCTTTGTGCAAGAGAGATAGTAACTCTCCCAAGATACTTGCCATTTTGTGCCCCCATTAGCGTTTGGAGTTGGCTAATACGGTGTTGAGAATCCATTGCATGAGACTTAGCGACCATATTCTGATTATCTATTGGGTGTGTACTTGAGTCTGCAAGCAAAGGTTTTCTTCTCTAAGCCAACTTTTGTAGGGCCCATGATCGGTATCAAGTTACTTAGGACTTTCCTCCCACTGGAATAGAATCAACTAATTTTGATCCTCCGCTATGCTCTTGCCTCCCACCCCCTGGTCAAGTTGTCATAGAATGTTAGCCAAGGTGTGGGGCATTCTTGGGAGTCGCATTCGCTCAACTTTGTTGGAGATAAATTACTAGGGAGTTGTATTAGTTGAGGGCGGCTAACTCCCTTCCTTGCTGGACATATCTATCATAGCTTCCACCTGATCCAGAATACCTTATTTAAAGCTCAGGTAGGCTCCTTCCTTGTTTACTTATTACCCACTGGGGGTGTAGGAAGGGGCACCAATGGTTGAACCCCTGTGGGAGGAAACAACGACATCTAGCTCCATGGAAGGAAAGCAAGCACAAAAATGGCGAGTGTGTTGTGATTGAAGTCATTATACAACTTGCGTGTTTTTGTGTTTTCATCCCTAAAATTGAAACTGAAATACTAAAACTGGAGAAAACAATAAACAACTCAGTGATAAAACTCTGTCCGTGTCAAAAACTAGTCTACCTCAGTCATCAAAACTCCATCCATGTCCAAAAATGGTCGTCGTCAATCATTGAAAACTTTGTTTGTCAGAATCTTGTCTCTGTACAGTAAATTGTCATATGAGCTTGCTGAAATATTGTCCTACCACATATGTATTGTTGTACGAAACTTCATTAATCATGGCAGTTTGTCGTTTGGTCCTTCACAAATTGTCATCTGACTCTGTTAGAATTGTTGTCCAAGTTAGGGAATTGTCATCTGATCCTCTTTCTTGTGTCATATGAATAAATATCATAACAATCAGATTGTCATCTAGAGACTACCAACCTATCGTACGAATCTAGGTAGCAACTCGTACGAAAAACTGTTTTCATCATTCAAAAATCATTAAATTGTCATCTGGGTCTGTAAACTCCGTCGTACAAATTCCTGATTTTGTCAGTCCAGAACCGTCAAAATTGCCTAAAATAGTTTACATCAAGCATAAACCTGGTTATCATCATCCTGAGCATAAACAAATCTAAGTAGTGTATCCTTGTCATTATATTGGACGATTTTGTTGATCATCTTTCAGCTAGTTCAATCAACTATTTATCAAGCCTAAGTCACTTAGACCACGTCTTACACAGGATAGATCGTTCCTGAAACCAGAATGAGTCTTAGTTACTTCTCTCAAATCAAAGTAAGTTACTTAGATAACGTCTTATATAGGATAGATCATTCTTGAAACCAGACTGAGTCTTAGTCACTTTCCTCAAATGAACAAATAGATCCCATTTGATCTTGACTTTTGCATCACATACAACTCTAGGTCACATAAGACAATAAAAATGCCTACTCAAACTAGAAGTTCTAGAAAGAAAGCTGACAAAGGCAAAGGACCATGCTTTTTATATCAGGATAATCGATTTTACATAGAGGACCCTGTCACTAATAAACCTTCATTATCAGATATACAAGTTTTTGATCAACCCTTATCTCCCACCATATCTAAAGTAAGACAAGAAAGATGAGTTGCTAAACACGATGCTTATGACGATCTCAATATCCATGCTACTAACAGTGATTCCTCATCAGGTGATTCTGAAGCCTTTGAACCTACATAAATTGTTATAAATAAATGTTTAAAAGATAAACATTTCCAAAATATGATGAAGATTGTCATGGCTAGAGAAAAAGAAGACTATTTTCTAGAACTAGCGAAACAAGGTGCCAAACTTCCTACTGATTATAACATTGAGACCATTATCACTAAAGAGGAAGATACACCCTTAGCAATGACAAGAAAACAATTGCAAGTGTTACAGACTAAAGTCACAAAACTGAAAAACAAGGATAAATCATCAAAGCAATATTCTCTGGACACGATATGCCCATTTCCATTTGAAAAAAAACCTTTACATGCCTCCATTTTCTTCAGGAGTGGAGATTCCTAAGTTTGACAAATATGAGGGCAATGCAGATCCTCAAGACCATGTCATAGAATTTTGTGCTTTATGTATGGAATTCATGAACGAACAAACATATCTCATGTGCCTTTTCTCGAGAAGTTTAGGAGGGAAAGCTATGGAATGGTTATCAAGCCTACCTATGGGAATCAAAACTTTTGAAGAATTAATCCAATTATTTCTAAAACAATACTCCTATAACATTCGTCAGCCAGTCACTATGATTGAGCTTTGCAATACCAAATAGAAAACAGGAGAGCCCTCTCTCACTTTCCTCCAACTTTCGAGAAAGATGTTCTCTAGATATTCACGGCCTATTCCAAATTCTGAGAAGATGGATATCTTCGTCTGCAACTTGATCCTTGAATTGAAATATAATATCCAAATGCAAGTGTACCCTTCATTCAACAAAATGGTAGACAATGCCCTCAGAATGGAAGATGTGCTTATAAAGAAAGGAGATATCTCACTTTGGAAAGAAACACAACAAGGTTCTAGTTCCAAGGAAAAGAACAAATATTGGAAATATGATAAAGACAACAATAGAAATGTTGTTAATGATGGAGTGGTAGACAATGTTAAAGAAAAATCAAAATCCATGATATCTAACTTGGCTAGTGGCACACAAGCACTCAAAGCAGCTGAAACTGCAGTAGAAAATCCTCTGAAGAAATTAAAAGAGTGGTTTAAAGAGAAACCTTGGCTTTCAAAACCTAAACGTGACTTCACTCCTCTGGAAGAATGATATGAATCCACTTTTAAAACTTTATTGGCAAATGATCTGATAACATTACTAGACAATTCTAGGCCATATGATCCAGAGGTCAAACCAAAATGGTGGAGAGAAAATGAATACTGTGAATACCATCGAAACAAAGGTGATAACACAAACAACTACATGAAGCTCAAACATGAGATTCGAGACCTCATCGATGCTGGAAAAATTGTCGTTGGAAATCACATGACTAATGCTGATCACAAAGCTTTTAAGGATCCCTTACCTATTTATGAACAAGGTGATTCCTCAAAGACCAAAGGAGGTGCCAAAGTCAATTACACCTACACTAACAATGACAATGTGATCATCATGTTTGAGTCTTCCCAACCTGAATATTGCAATGTGATCATAATCAAAGATAAACAAAATGAAACACAAACTACAAATGTTGTGACCCGCACTCAAAAGAAAGTTACTCTCCAAGGAGATAGTTCCTTAACTCCTACTCAAACAACATAAAACCTACCAACTTCTTCAAATAGACAAACATATACAACCATGGCTAAATCAGAACAACTGGCTTCATCATCCTCTCCTAGTTATAGCATTGTCGAATAATTGAGCTCAAATCTCCATCTTTGAACTGCTTAAAATCTCTTTTGCTCATAAAGAGATCCTGAATAAATCTTTTCTCACAACTAATGTCCCAAAAGATTTAGATTTCGATCGATTTCAATCTATGGTGGGTCACCTGACTTCGCCCCATTATCTCACTTTCTCTAAAGAAGATGACAACTCACTAAGCCAACCACATAACCAACCATTGCACATTGAAGCTATGATCCATAAACAGTGAGTCAAACGTGTTTTGATAGATGGAGGCACTGGGTTAAATATTTGTACCTACAATCTACTGACACATCTAGGCTTTTCTGAAAATGTCATTGATTCGACAAAGAAAATAACAATCAAAGCCTATGATGAAGAAGAAAGAACCTCTAAAGGTCTGGTACTATTATTGATCAGGGTAGGACTTGTGGAAAGAGATGTTATTTTTCAGGTGCTTGATCTTCCTCTTTCATACAACATCTTATTGGGCAGGCCATGGATTCACAAAATGAAGGAAGTACCATCTACATATCATCAATGCTTGAAATTTCCTTATAACCAAGTTGAAGTCAGTATTCCTACCGATACAAGCTACCCCTATAATTCATTAAATTAGGGTGATGATACCTTTGTTCCTCATAATAGAGCAACCTCTATAGCTAAAAGTTTAGAAACCTTGATGAAGGATTTAGAAAAGAAATTGAAAATCATAGATACTGGCATGGATGGATACAAGATAGAACCTGTACTTTCACTAATCTTTCTTCCCCATCACCAAGACAGTCAGGAAAACAATAAGAGGTTATGAAGCCATAGACTTCAACTCCAAATGTCATTTATGATGGTTTCTTTGCATAATCCTCTACTTCCCTTGCAGATGAAATAGAAGAGGATGTTGTTCTCAGATGGTTTTTTCAAAGAAGATAGTGAAAACAAAGAAGTACAACATTGTGAGATTTCCCTGACACAATATGGTCCAGGCTATAAGATGATTCAACGTATGAGATATTTAGGTATCGGTCCTCTAGGAAAGCATCAAGAAGGTATTGTTGAACCTATTCAGCTACAAACTAAATCTACAAATGATAAAGTTGGACTAGGATACAATATAAGAAAGTCATCAGATCAAAAACATACTTCTCATTATCAATCTAAGTGGAGGAAAATGATACTACCTTCAACATCATAGGAAGTAGAAGATATATCCTTTCTATATCAGCAATAACACTACAAGGAGTAGAAGTCCCAGAGGATATGAGAGAAGAGGTAGAAATAATTAGAGAATTGTTTGCACCATTGAACATTCTAGTCACATATACTAGTAGACAACAAGTAGGTGATTCAAAAACTGACTCGAATGAGTATGAATGAGGTCCAAATCATCTCTTAGATACATCTACTATAGAAACCCCTGAAGAATCTAGTGATATCACAGATGACGCACAAGAGCTGATACACTTAAAACTACAAAAGGAAATGGAGGAAATTAGACTAAAAAGACAAGAAGACTATGAACAAAAGGTGAAAACAGAAAGAACACAAGACAATTCTTCTCCTACTATATCTCCCTCTGATAAGATAGAACAAATCAGGTATGGAACTACACAAGAAGAATTAGAAGTTACAGAAGTAGAACCAATCATTAGTCTAAAAGAAGTTGAATGGAATAGACGACAAAGATTCACAGAGCCATCAAGGTTATGTCCATAGGTATGTCAAGTACAAGTGATCAATGAACCAAATTACGAAGGAACTTGTATCATCAAAGATGTAGGTGTTGATACTATACATACTTTTACCCAATCACTTGAAGAAGAGTTAGAAAATTCATCCCATGACTCTGATAACTCCAACAATAGTTCTATTCATGACAATACCTATTCGGCATCACACTATGACTACTCTGTCATGAATGTCAAGAACCTGTCTACTGACCCTGTTACTATCGAACCATGATATGTCATCCAGTCTGTAGTAGATAACCGTGCTAGGAGTAGATCTGTTGGATTAGGTCAACTAAATATTAACGTGCACTTCGATGATCATGTTGTAACTCTTCCTAGTCTCAAGACATTTACACAAGGTAGTCTTCTGGAACTCGACTTTTTGGTCCAAAGTTGTGATGATAATACCATGAACTTCCTTGAACCTATCCAAACTTTATCCTTGGTACATCCTGAACTAATTGACTGTAGTCTCCAAAACCAACCTATGAATGTACCTAGCTTTGCCAATGACTACATGTTAGCCTTCTATCTTAATGCAGTTGAACCAATGGAATCTTCCACCAGTGAGAAAAGTGGGAATATGATTGAAATAGACATCAAGCATCTTAGTTACAAAAATCAAAAAAAGAAAAATAAAAGATCTGATGGCAAAAACCACATTGTGGCAGTGTTAGAATCAAAAATAGTGAAAATAAAGGACGTACCTAAGGGTGAAAACCTCTCTGAGGCACTTGAAGGTGAGATAATTGATATACTACCAAGTCACTTCTAGGAAAGGTCTTCAATATTGATTGAACCAACTCAACCAGTAAATATTGGGAGTCAAGAGACACCACATATCATCCACTTAGCTCAATCACTATCAACAAAAGAGTTAAAAGATTTCAGCAACCTCTTTTCAGAAAAGAAGATCAACTTTGCATGGACATACTCTGATATGCTAGGCCTAGACCCTGATCTCATCATGCACCATCTCTCTATTACACCAGGATTTAAACCAATCAAGAAAAAAATCCGTAATATGCATCCTCATGTTGCACTTCTAGTCGAGGTTGGGCTAGAAAAATTGTTAAAAGTTGGATTTATCAGAGCTATAGACTATGCAAAATGGATATCAAACATAGTACCTATATCAAAGGTAGACAAATCTATTAGGGTTTGCACAGACTTCAGGGATCTCAACAAAGCATGTCCTAAGGATGATTTTCCATTGCCCAACATTGATATGATAGTGGATATTACTGCTTGGTATGAGATGTACTCATTAATGGATGGATTCTAAGATTATAATCAGATCAAAATAGATCCTGGAGATCAAGAAAAGACAACTTTAACATGTGCATGGGGAACCTTTTGCTGGAATGTCATGCCATTTGGACTAAAGAATGCAGGAGCAACTTACCAAGGAGCAGTAACCACTATCTTCCATGATATGATGCACAAAAACATGGAAGATTATGTTGATGACACCTTAGTAAAGACCACGAAGAGATCCACACATATTCAAGAACTAGGCCTCATACTAGATAGAATGGAAAAATTCAAGCTCTGACTAAATCCTAAAAAGTGTGCATTCAGAGTGACATCAGGGAAATTGATTGGTTACATCATATCAAAGAAAAGAATTAAGGTTGATCCTGAGAAGGTCCAAGCCATAATGGAAATGCCACCTCCAAAGAATATCCATCAAATGAGAAGTTTACAAGGACGTCTCCAATAAATAAGACTCTTTATTTCTTAGCTAGCAGATAAAGCTCAACCCTTCACAAAAGTATTAAGGGAAGGAGTAACAGACAAATGGGATCAGGAATGTGAGCAACACCTTCAACAAATCAAAGAATACCTTTCTAATCCACCTATATTGATGCCACCAATTCAAGGTAAACCATTGATTCTATACATATCAGCTACCTATACATCACTGGGGGCACTTCTGGCACAACAGGATGAGAATAAAAAGAAAAGAGATATATATTATATCAGTAGAACTTTGGTGTCCTATGAGATGAACTATACTAGAAAAAGTTTGTTTGGCATTTGTGTTTGCATCACAAAAATTGAGACACTACATGTTAGCACATTCAATTAAACTGGTGGCTAAGATTGATCCACTCAAATATATTCTCAGCAAAGAAACACTTACGGGAAGATTGGCTAAATGGGTCATGGTTCTTACAAAATTTGATATTGAATATGTAGAACACAAAGCCATCAAAGAATAGGTCATTGCAGATCAACTTGTTGATGCTCCACTTGAAGACAGTCAACCTTTGCACATAGAATTTCTGGATAAATCCATCATGCACCTTACTCAACAATCATGGAAGATGTTCTTTGATGGGTCTTTCACCCAACATGGTTCTGGTGCTAGAATACTTTTTATTACTCCTAAAAAATATTCAATCCCGAAGGCTTACAAGATTATTTTCCATTGCACAAACAATATTGCAGAACATGAAGCTTTGGTAAATGGGATCAAGCTAGCTATCAAATGGAAGGCTGTTGAATTACACATCTATGGAGATTCTCAACTAATCATCAACCAAATCAATGGTACATATCAGACTCAAGATGAGAAACTGATGCCTTATAGGAGAATGGTTGATGATCTCAAGAAATATTTTACTTTTGTATTATTTCAGTAGATTCCCAGATCAACAAACAGAGCAACAGATGCTATGGCCACCTTGGCATCTATACCAGAGTTACAAGAATCTAATTTTTGCTTTGAATTCCTAGTGGAAGAGTTACATTATCCTGCCTATGATTCTCCTGAGTCCTAGATGGTCTATTCTATTATTGGACATGACTCATCTCACTATAGCCACATTTACTCTTACTTGCATGACCAAATTGTCCCTGCTAATCTTATTCATAATGAGAAAACGAACCTAACCTGAAATGCTTTTTGGTACGTCATCATCGCTAACAATCTATTTAGGTGAGGTTTGGATAGTACTTTGCTTAGGTGTCTAGAAACTGAAGAGTCCCAACGTGCATTATCTGAAGTCCATGAAGGTATTTGTGGATCTCATTCAAATGATCTAACTTTAGCTCGGAAACTACTAAGGGCTGGCTACTACTGGCCAAATATGGAGAAAGATGCTATAAAGTTTTCTAAAACATGTGAGAAGTGTCAGCTACATGGGAATCTCATGCATGCTCTAGCAATGGGATCTAATACCCTTCATTACACATTCGCCTTTTCAACAATGGGCATTTAATCTCATTGGCCAAATATATCCCACATCATCTAACAGACACAAGTTTATTATAACTTCCACTGAGTAATTCACTAAGTGGGTAGAAGCAGTTCCATTCATCAAAGCAACTGGTAAACAAGTAGCTCTGTTCATCCTTAACTATATCATCTACAGGTATGAGATACCTTCGTCCATTATAATTGACAATGGACGAAAATTCAAGAATAAAGATCTAGACGAGCTCTGTGAAAAATTCAAAATAAAACAGCACTGGTCATCCAAATATTACCCTCAAGGTAATGGACAAGTTGAAGCATCTAACAAAAATCTGTTGACTATCTTACACATAACAATAAATAAATTTGGAAAGGATTGGCATCTGTAGCTCAATCCTGCACTATTGGCTTATAGAACAAGTATCAAAACACCTACTGGGGCTGCACCATTTTTTGGGTGTATGGATCCATAGCAGTCTTACCTATTGAGGTGGAAATACCATCTTTGAGAGTTTCTTTGCAAGGTCTTGTTATTGATGAAGATTACAAAATATCTAGATTGCAAGAACTCGAGTTGCTGGATGAACGTCGACAAGTGGCGTTTGATAATCTGAGAGCGTATCAAAAGAGAATCTCTAAAGCTTATAACAAGAAGGTTTGACAACAAGAATTTCAGGTTGGTGACCTTGTTCTGAGGGAAAATCCTAAAAATCAACAGTTTTGAGACAACAAAGGGAAGTTTGAACCCAACTGGCTGGGTCCCTACATCGTTATTGCAGTCTTTGGCTCTGGTGCCTATCAACTCTCAACATCAGAAGGAGAACAACTCCATGGACCGATCAACACCATCCACTTGAAGAAATTCTTCCCTTAGTATTCTCTGCTCCAGTAACTTGTACAGCTAAAATATCCTAAAAAAATCCTAAAAATCCTAAAATGTCTTGAAAGAAAAAAAAAAGAAAAGATCTTTGCCAAGTAGGTGAAAACTTGGTAAATAGGTGCCTCTTGTACTCAAACGCTCCATCTATCAATGCAACATTGTCATTTCTCGATTTTCATTCCTACTTTCCTACATCTTTGATTTGACTTGCACATATCTTTTAGTCGTTTTTGTGACATCCTAGTTCTTTTGGAGCCCTCATGACTTGAAACTAATCAATGTCCTAGTCTTAGGGTAATCGACTGACCAATTTACGTGTCCTAAGTTGTATCAACCAAGTCATCTTTCTGTCAGTGGTAATTGGTCGTCCACTCTGAGTCAGTCACCTGTCTCCTAACTATTGAAGAGTTTTATCACTGAGTAAACAAGCAAAACAAGATTACTGAAAACAATCACTACACAGTTTGAGATATGCATGAAATTTTCTTTGTGTGCTATCTTTTATATTGGTTTTTGATTATTATTCCCTCTGAGTAATTGGAGGAAGTCTATCTTGACCAAGAAGAGCAAGGATTGAGGGCATAATATTTTTCTTTGTTTTCTACTTGTAGGAATGATTCTGATGATCTGGAAACATCTAATTAGTGGGGTGTCTATGATAAGTGCCTTCACATCAAGGTGAAATTGCCACACATACCTCGACTCCACTTATTTGTATGCTACAGGGAGGTTGACATCATTTATTTGTCTATTTTGAGGGAATTTCTTTAATGTGAAATCTAGATGCATGCGTAATTTGTCCAAGGATATGAATGAAAAAAGGGTCAATGCGGACAAGATAATTAATATTGCATATGAAAAGGAAGGAAATCTATTCTACCTGTTATGTTTGTAAATGCTCAGTGATGAAAATTAAGCATTCCAAATCCAGTGACTAGGTTTAGGTTGCATTCATTCTATATTTTATGCATTTCGAGTGATTTCGGCATGATAACAATGATCTCTTTATCTTTTGAATGAGAGTTTGAAGCATCATCATTTCTCAGCTAAGTGGTCTCTTTTTCATCATCATTTCTCTGATCGAGTACTTGTGTATTGATATGTTAGTTGCATACATAAGCATCTTATATATATCCATACATTTCATTATATACTTGTTGGCATTCATATTATTGCATGAAGAAAGATAAAAACATTTGCATTACTAGTTACACATTTTCATCATTTATTTGCATATTGAAAGAAACAAAAACAACATCCATATTCATCTGCATTACATACATCCATATTGAAATGATATGCATACATATGTAATAAAGAAAATAGAAAGACACTTCATAATCAATCAACACAAGTACGATGAAATCAAATCAAGATCTCGTATATATCATCATAAATGTCTTAGAGTACAAATGATGTCAACTATCATATAAAATGTCTCATTGGAGAAATAATCGTATGGGCTACAAAAAAGGGGTATATAGCAAAATCTAGGAGTTATATAAAAATCTATTTCTCTGCCTCTCCCTCATCGCTAGGTGTTGGATGAGGTGGTGCCTGCTGACCAACATCCTGCCTAGGTTCCCGAGCTCCCTCAGATCGAGCCATATACTAAGAATATGGGACAACCTACTGCGCTATTGGGACTGCTACACTATACGCTGCAACATAATATGCTGCCTGACTCCTCTAGTGCAAAACCTCTTGCTGGAGAGTATCTCGCTCTACCCTAACCTCCACAAGCTATCGGTCTCGCTCTGCAAGCTATGTCTAAGCCACTATTAAGTATGACTGCAAACCTGCTAATTTGGCTCTCATAGACCGTAGTGCGTCTGCTACCCCCTATTCTCTAACAGGCTCTCCACCTCCCTCTCTACCCATCTCATCTCTCTGCTGTCTCACCTGCCTAGGAGTTGCTCACTCACCTCACCTCCACCCTCTGCTGCTTTGGAACCACTAGCCCCAACACTAATAGCTCCTAGGGATCCACCCTCCCCTCTTTGCTGTTGTATCCCCCCAACTGGTACCTTGCTGCTACTAGCACTAGGATCACCTCATGCCCATCTAGGAACCTCCACTCTCTGTCCCTATACCTGTGCCTATGCAGGGGTCTCATCCTCAGCCTTGTCTATGAGAGGTGCAAGCTCTGCAAGATATGTGAATCTATGGAAGGGATATCTCTGGAACCAATCCCTATACTGGGGAAATACCCCCATGTCTGCAATATCCTCCAAGTAATCCCATCACAGTCACTGTAACCTGACTAGCTCTTGCATGCTCAGTGCATACGACAACCTGGGGGCCCATCCTCATCTCTCCTTGTTTCCATAGTGGGTGTAGGCAGTGAACTCCTGTGATATACATTGAGGCCTGCCATATTGCCTCATAACCCTAGATACCACGAATCACTCAATAATAGATACTAATCGACCAATGAGGGGTCGAGTCATGAACATGTCTCTCCCTTGAGCTCTCCACTCATCCCACAGCTCCAGACCCCTATATGGTCTCCACACTACAACGATCAAATCATCAAGCTATCATCTCCAATACTCTATCTTGCCTAGATGGAGATGAGTAACATATCCTTAATATCTATATATGATTGGCTGGTGTGGATCTCTGGCATCATCTACTATCGGTTTACAAATTGGGATATGCTCCTAGGCCCAAATATGAAGAACCAAAACTCTTGCCACCATACTCTTCGCCCCTCTATAGGAAATCTCATGCATCTCATGATACATGTGGGCTAACAAACAAGATCCCCACCCTAGTCTCTCAGGCTGAGTCAGTAGCCTCTTGAGCATCCTTCCCACCCACATAGAAAGCCCCACTGTCCCCTGTCTGGCATGATGAAACAACCTATCATACCTGCTAATACACATGCTAGCGGAAACTGATCACAATATCTACTAATCATATCAGCCCAAGTGATATCCCACTCAAGAATGTTCTCATCATGAAATATGCATCTCAAGGCTAAGATACCAGGTCACTGAGTAGAATCATAGTCAACCTTATCCCTAGCAAATGGAATCCTCAAAATCTTGTACACATCCTTTGGTGTAATGGTCATCTCTCCAACTGGTAGATGAAAGGTGTTATGCACTAAATGGAAACACTCAACTAGTGTAGTCAACATCCCATGATTTACACAGATATCCAACATATGTAAAAGGTGAGTAAAACCACACAAATCAATATGTACTCTAACTACATTTGATAGATTATGGACTAGCCTCATCGTTGGAGGATATACACACCAGAACAGGATATCCGACAATCGAATCTGCAAATAATCAAACAACAGAGTATCAACAAGTCATCCAAATTGCATTACAATATGTTAAACATGAACACAAATCCAAATACACAAAATGCCAAATCAAAAGTTCATGTTTTGACTCTTAAAAATTCTCACTGTTTTCCATACAAGTTTTTACAGTGTAGCAAAAACTCGTACGAGTCAGGAATACATGCTGAATGATAAAACATTCTCATACGATAAATGGTGTTCTCTCGCACGATAATATGGGCTATGAAGAAAAAATCCCGTACAAGACTTGGGACAACACTGAACGACAAAACATATATGCTCAAACGATAAAACATAAGAGTGACGGTTTGTCATATGAAAGACAGTGTCTTACCACACGACAAAATGACATTAAAGGACTTTTCAATGACATAAAAAAACAAAAAATTCATCATAAATTCAAAATTTATGAAATGCAAGGGCTTAAAATTGATCACTTACTGCTAGGTCATAGTTCCACGGTCGATTATATCATCTCTGGTGCTTGAATTGATGCTCCTTGATTAGAATGGCCATTTTTCTTTGCAGAAGGCTTTTCAAATTTCAAACTTTGGGAGGTTAAAATGAATTGAAAATGACACTTGGAACCCTTATATAGCCAAAACCCTAATTTTTTAACTTGCTTCGATGGATGTGAAATTTGTACCCTAAGCTAATTTGACCGTCCTGATTCCATGTTCGGGATAGAAATCAAAATCCAAGATCATCCTCCTAGTCAATTTCGCACAACTGAGACCACTTAGTGCTTTCATCAAATGCTCATTCTTTCTTTAATTTGTGCTCAATTTCTTGATCAATCATCGCTAAATTTTCAAATATTCCATTGAATCTTTCTTCATGCTCAAATAATTATGATTGCCAAACATTGCCTAAAATCGTGTACTATTGCTATCTTTCGATTTCACTCCCGAGGAGGCATACTCATGACCTCACATCTTCAAAGTTGAGAAAGATTTTCAAATCTTCATCAAAAGCTGAGCAAAAATATTTTCAACTAAAGAAAATCAAACAAATCCTTATCGCTAGGGGCATTTCAGCTTCATTGCTTCATATCAAGTTGAGATTTATCGATCATCTGAATCCAATCGATCTCTAGGGGCATATTGGTTTCATTGCTTCAAATCAAGCTGGTATTGTCTTCATCTGAATCAGTCTCTTAACGTTAATTGGTTTCATTGCTTTTCATCAAGCTGATTATTTGTTTAAACTCAATCAAGGGTTTAAAGAGTATCTTTGATCACACGCTCAATCTAAGAAGGTGTTCAATTTCATTGCATCAAATCAAGCTGGACAGTTTATCTTTGCTCATCGTGTGTTGATCCATCAAGTTCAAGATCAATTTTATCTTCGCCCATTGTGTCTAGTTTAATCAAGTTCTAGATCAGTAAGATCCACTTCTTGATCAATCAAGTTCAAGTTCAGTATCTTTTCTCTTCATCGGTCCTAGTTCAATCAAGTTTGGGATCGGTGTTGCTTTCAATCAGTTTATTTAGTTTCATCACTTCAAATCAAGCTAAACACCTTGCTCTTCATCTGGTTCGTGATCAATCAAGCTCAGAATTGGTATCTCCTAGACATCAACTATTCTTTGAACCAATGTGCTGCTTGCACATTAATTCAAAGTGGGGCAAATGTAATACCCTAAAAATGGTCACCTAAACCATGGGCCCCTAATCTTGACAACATCACCAAGGTCCTAACCAAAGGCAATTAAATTAACCTTGAGCACACAATTAATTAATTCTTCAATCATCAAATGTCATATGGAAAGTTAATCACTCAATATTAATTAAATATTTATTTAATTAATTAAATCATTCCAAGTAAAACATTTTGATCAATTATCCTATTTAATTTATTAAATATCCTAGCATATTTAATTAATTAATAAATTTTCTATTTAACCATAAAAGAAGGAATTAATTTACAAAAAAAGAGGAATTAATATGCAAAGAAAGAGTTAAATTGAAAATAAAATAAAAGAATTAAATTGAGAGAATAAATCAAACTTGAGATATTTCGTCTTCTAAATTGAGATAACTTGAAATCAGAAAAGCAATTAAATTGAATTATTAATCATTCTCTAAAATTAGAACTCAAAGCTTTTGAGAAAAGAAGTTCAGTTGCATTAAAAAGACTTTTCTCTAGAATAAATTAAATAAAAGTGCATGGAATCACCTATTTTTATCTCTAGTGCATGGAATTAAAAAAATCTTATCTCCAATGCAAACACGAACTTATAATCTGAATGCATTTCAATCAAGCTATAATTGAAATCTATCTCAAGGTTAACTGAATCTGATCTCTCAATTATTTCAATTATCCTAAATTATGCTTTTTCCTGAGGAATCTCAACCGCTCATTACTAATAGATCTTGACCGTTGGTCTCTCCCTTGAATCTCTATAAATTCAACCTTCATCTCTCATTCAAAACACCCTGGAGATTTATTGTTATTATGCAGTTTTTGCTCTGGAGTCATTGAAGTTATTGTGTTTTTGAGATTATTGAATATTAGTCTAGCCTTTTGCATATTTAGTTCAATTATGATTGCTTGAATTCATATAGAATGATCTTCATTCATTTATCTTAATCTTGCATCCATCTTGCATCCATTTAGCTTATTCGTGTGCTCATATAGATTAAATCCTTCATCTTGGTGTAGTCTAGTCACTGGTATCACTTATACAAATATGAGAGCAAGTCTATACTCGCATCTTTTAGAAGGAAATGGGCCGATTTGTTATGGTTTTTATATTCATGATTATATCTATCTAACCATACATGTAATGACCTAATTGAAGTGTTTTGTCTTATAGCTTGCAGATCTTTATTCCACTTTTCACACACATAGGCAGCTACAGAACCATCAAGCCATAATACAAGGCAATTAAGGATCTAGGGTTAACCGATATTCTATACATATCGAAATTCAAGGATGAGATCATCAGATATGTTCTGAGTAGGGTTCACAATGAGTTTATCTGGCTGGATCGGCCTTACATGATCACTACGGAGGCTATTCAAGCAGTCACTAGCTTACCCAAGGTTGGACAAGAACCAAGCAAGAAAATTTCCAACTCAGAGATCGAGAAATTCACCGGTGCAACTCATGATCATAGATCAATGAGGATCAACACAATCACCGACACTGATGTGAAATTTGCAAGTATGGTAATCGGTTATAAGGTAACTCAATCTAGTCGATTGAATGCTATTGCTAGCTCTTGCAATCATGTTGTATATCAGATGCTGAGGAATAATGCAAAGTATGATCTATGTGAATGGTTAAGGAGTGAGTTAATGTTAAATCTTGGAAAGATCAAGGGAGTTAAGAAAGGAACTTTTAGATATGGAAATCTCATTGTATGTTTGATGCTTTACTTCATGAATGAGCTACTTGGTCTTGGAAAGAAGCATTGGGCTCATGACATACCGGTAGGTATGCAGATCAAAGAAGAAGTCACCGGTCTTGGTACCGACAGAGAAGAAAAAATTTGGGGTTACTTTAAAACATTTCAAGAAAATATGAGACAAAGGGAGAGGTTATCAAAGAACATTATCCAGAAATGCTCCATTGACATATGTTTCATGGTGAAGACCGCTGAAACCCTTATGGAGGCAGTTGAACCAAGGACCATCTGGATCAAAGAGCTTGGATATGAGGTGGATGACAATATCTTGGACCTCTATGCAAAAATACTGCTAGATGCCCCATTAGATGACAAAACCAAGCATTTTGGCACAACAGAGGAGAAGGCCTTTGAAGTCAAAAATGGCTTTAACAGGAAGAGAAGGGAGAAGGAATTAGAAAAGATGTCTACTTTTGTACAGAATGTCATACACAAAATAGATACTGAAATGGGTTTTGGATCTAAAGGGGCAAGAGAACCAACAATGGCTAGTACTCCAGAAGTGAAGAAGCCTGAAGCTTATTTTCTATCATCACTTCTAATTCTTACCCTGAGGACAATGAACCTCTATCTTTCAGAAGGCTATAGAGGAAGAAAGTAGATCAACCACCAGTAGAGTAGAAGAAGGTGGAGCCAAGGAGGAGACTTGTCAGAAAGGTAACAAAACCTACTACACTCCCACCTCTAGCAAGGAAGCCTACACAAAAGAGGAAACCAGTTACATGTACTCTAACAACCCCCAACAAAAAGAAGAGTGATGATACTAAGTCTGGTAAGGCTAAAATGACCTGTGCTGAGTTAATTGATGAAATTACAAAAGATAGAATTTTCAAAAAATGTATCTATGCATTATGAGAGTTTACAAGAAAATGAGCAGAATGAGATAGAAGAGGCAATTTTGTTACATAAAGACATTTATAAGAAAGCCATAGTATAAATTTTGAAGGAAATATCTCTATCTTTATACAATAAACTAGATGCTAGAAGACTTGACGCAGTTAAGAGGGATAGGGAGATCGAAGAGGTAGAAATTTTGACTTTATGTGGTGCTATTAGTAATGATGAAATGAAGAGATGTATTGATGTTGCTAATAGGATAGTTTTTAGTAGCAAACCTCGATAGATAAGTCTAATGATGGGTAGAGTTAATGAGGTGATTAATGAGACTAGTGAGGGTTGGGCAAAATTCTTCGAGAAGAATCTAGATTTTCTTACATCTGAGGAAGAGTTTGTTAAAGAAACAACTTACACCATCCTAGATAAATCTAAGGGGAAAGGTATTTTGGGTAGTTCAACTCCAATTTTGACCAAATCAGCAGAAACTATAGATATACAGACTAAACCGATAGTAAAAAGGAGTGTATAGTCTATATCGACAGAAACCATTTTTGGGGAAGGAAATGTACAGGTTACTGAGAATATTGTGGATAATACTCCACCAACAGTAATAGACACTGCACCAAGTAGCGAAGCCACTAGTGCTAAAAAAAGATAAGGTAAAGGGAATTAAGTCTACACGGGTAGTCAATATTGACACCCCGACAAAGGTTTTGGCAATTGACACTTCTTAGGTTGAGAAGAAATCAGTCACTAAGATGAGTTCAACTGAGTTAATGATGATGGCTACTCAGAAACTTCTAAAGGAGGGATCAATAGATAAGGAAATAACTGATCAATCAGTTACAGTGTTGCACAAATTAATCCCTGATTGTAAGATTGAAGATGAAGCAAGCCCTTCCAGCAAGCTTAAAACACTAACATAGTATATGTCTAACAATTTTCAATCACTACAATAGATAGCAGACAGGTAGGCATTAGAAAGATTCTCTATAGCTAAAAGAGAAACTTTTGATGAAATCATTGAAATAGAGAAAAAGAAAATTGAGGCTAAACTCATTCTTATTGAGATTTGTCTAAAACAATGTACAAATATCTACAGGGTTTGTTGTAACATAGAAATTCATAGAGCAAATATAGATAAAAAAATTGAAGGAATTATATGATAAGATAGCTAACATTGCAAATTATTTTGATGGATTAACATCACTGACAACATCTATTGATGGAAAAATTTTATCCTTGGAGAATCAATTTTTTGCTTTGGAGAAGGAGAAAGAAAAGATCATTCGGAGAGAAAGAAGTCTTAGAGGACTTGTGAGTCCCATATTAGATTCATTGGGTGTAGTGTATGGACATGACTGCCAAAACCACACTGGTAGAAGTCAAAGAGAAGGAAATACTGGCACATTTACTAAGTGGACTGGTATCCATTTCTGAAACCTTCAAAATTGGCTGGGATACATATCTTCAGTTGCTGAATAAGGCTTACCCAAAAATTTTGGAGTTAGTCAAGCTCCGGTAAAATAAACAGTATTTATTCATTCTTTTGTTCTGTATTCTTTCACTAGTCTTTGGTGTTGATGCCAAAGGGGGAGTGTATATATATGTGAAAAATATCAGGCAAGAACACATGGGAAGGATATCAGAATATGAGAAGGAGTGTATTGCTCAGGGGGAGCATATCAGCAGGGAATCAATTTTTCACATGAGTGCTTCCATCAATGTCAAAGGGGGAGATTGTTGGTAATTGACACTCACTGGATTCATTTTTTTGTCATTGATGGAAATAAGATTTGATGGTAGTTAATTACCAACATTAGGAGGCATTTACCGATAGACATCAACTTTGGACCATTTAGGGCTATATCAACACCGTCATCGGCACCAACATCCACCACTTTAGGGAAGCCGACATCAAGGAAGATTTATTTAGAAAATAATTTTGTAATTATTGTATAAGGATGACATTGTATATCTTTGTAATGTATTTTAAGCCGACATAAGGCATATTGTTTGTATGGGTATATAGGTGTTGTCCTTAATTTCAGCATAGCCAAAATCATGAGGCAACCCTACGAAACTAGTCCATTTCGTACTTTACGACCTCCAGAAGAGCTTGATCGAATTTGTCGGTTAGCTCATTTTTTCTTTTTTCTTTCCTTTTTATTGTTGTTTTCTAAGTTTTTAAGATTTGCAGTTTTTCCTGCAGGTCAGAATTTAAAGTCCGACCTGTAGGGTTCCTTATTTTCAAAGGTAATTGCAGATTTGATTTTAAAGTTCGATGTGCAAAGGTTTGATTTTCCCCTGTAGACCAAACTTTAAAGTCCGACCTGCAGGTAATCCTTCCCCTACAGTTCAGACTTTAAAGTCCTATCTGTAGGTTGTTTGGTCAAAAAGTTGCATGCCGAACTTTAAAGTCCGACTTGCAAGGGTTTTATTCCTGCATGTCAGACTTTAAAGTTCGACATGCACTACGTGATTAGGAATTAATAGTCACATTTATTGCTAATTTAGGAGATTATTTATTGAATTTTGGAGATTATTTCTTCATTCTTGTTTATGAATTCTCCTCCGTGCGTGCCCTTCTCTGTTTTCCTCCATTTTCATTCACCGGCCTTGCGAATTTGTCGAATCCCTCTTAGATTTTTGTTCATCTTGGCAGATTGAGGTAGGTTTTGTTTTATTTTTATTTTTATTTTTCTTTCTGGGTTTTTCCCCTGCATTATTTCCTCTTTGGGTTTTTTGTTGGTTGGAGGCATATCGGACATTAAGATCCGATTGTTCCTCAAAATATCTCAATCTGCAAGCTATGTGCAAGGATCTATCTTATTTTCCCTTTTACACACCTGCATGATGGAGTTCATAACCCGATTCACAGGACTATGTGTGGAGATCTCTTTGCATATCGGATTTTAAAGTCTGATATGCAGGAGTGTAAACTTCGCATATCAGACTTTAAAATCCGATATGCGAAGAGGAGAATGTCCGATTGACATGTTAGGCTTTAAAACCCGACATGTCAATCGGTTTCCCTTCCCCAATTTGCACATCAAATTTTAAAGTTCGATGTGTAGGTTTTCCAAATATTTTACCTATGTGCATATCAGACTTTAAAGTCCGATGTGCTAATGATTTTTTCCCCAATTAGCACATCGGACTTTAAAGTCTGATATGCAAGAAAAGATGTTTTATCCTCGCACATCGAACTTTAAAGTCCGATGTGCAAATTTTCACTCCTAAGGTGCAGATTGGACTTTTTTCCCTGACCTGCTATTTTTGATAGTTTTGCTCCCAAGCCTATTCTGAGTGTGATTTTTCGATCCGATTGATAAAAGATGATTTTATTGATGATGATAACTATCAAAGAAGCTAATCCTCAGTGTTGAATGCAGTCATTTGCAAATGTCAAATCCCTCTCATGATAAATCAAAGCCTTCTTCGAGCCAGTTGGAATCTTCTTCGGGTAAAACATCAACAAAATAGATGAAGTACAGGTAAGATAAGTACTTGAATTTGTACCCAGAAAGTTCAATAGACTCAAAAATCAAGGAGATCAAAGATATAGAAATTGGACATGTCAGTATGCAAGAGTTTATTGATCGAGTTTAGAAAGCTCCTGCCCGCCTAACAAAATTGATCAAATCCGAGTTCCATAAATATGCATCCTTCCCAGTTGCAGCTCATGATCCAGATTTTGTACTTGCAGTAGTGGATCACTTTGATCCAAATACAAGATAGGTTAGGGATGCTGATTAAAATATCATCATGACTCTGGATAGTGTTTTCAAAGGTTCTCTAGCTGAGGAAGTAGCTGACATTTCTCAAGAAAGTGCTCAAGAGTACTATGAGAAAAATGAGGTCAAATGCAAGAAATTGATCAATACTATGTACCTCTCTATTGCTAAAAATTCCACCACCTCATGATGGCCCAAGTTTTTTTACAGGAGTGACTTCAATGAGGAGTACAACGACATGGTCACCATGTTATCAAGAGTACAACGACATGGTGAAGTTAATGTTCTAGCCACTTCACAGGCACCAACTCATTCACAAGTGATTATCCATTCCATCAATTCTGATTCTAATCAAGAGGAAGAGGAATTTGATGATGAGGACCTGGGTATGGGTATGAATCAATCAGAGACTGCTCAATAATTCTTCGCACTATCCAACTTTTCCAGCCTTGATGATATTCCTTCAACAACTATTGAATCTTCAATATTGGAGTTTGCTAAAGCTATGGAGCAAGAGTTTGCGGAACAACAAATGATGACATTGCCTTCTACGGTGGTCGTAATAGAGATTGCATCTCAGGTAAGCACTGAAGTTATTTCTACTACGACAGTTATAAGAAAAAATCCACCTTTGGTTACTACTCAAGTTGTTTCAACTGCAGCTTCCACTTTCTCCTCTGTGGCCATAAATGAAGAAGGGTTTGCATCAGCAACTATTGCTACATCAACAGCTATTGCTGTATCAATAGGTATATCACTGGATACTTCAACATTGATATCAGTCATCGCTGCTAGTTCAAGCCAGTATACTCCTAAAATACCAAGTGACACTCAACAAGAAGCTACTACCCCACCGGCCAATCCTGAATTACCACCTTGGATGGAGGTAGTAGCACCTAAGAGGAAGAAATAAGTGATTTTGCCTGATGAGTTTGACTTTGAGCAATTGGTTCCCCCAAAGCCCAAGGGAACAAAGAAGCCAAAGACTATTTCTCGGGTTTTAGTAGACCCAACCTCTAAAAGGAAGTATGTTGAAGTCATGGTGCCATCATCAGATAAGAATAAGGATGATATACGACCTGAGGATTACATCATGCAAACTGTAGAGCTTGGGGAGGAGACACATGAAAGTGTTAAGCTGGATTCTTAGATGGCTTTAAACTCTTTGTTACAAAGACTTGACCAAGAGAGGGATGAGAAGAATGAATTAAAACAGAAATGTGAACAATTAACTAATGTTCTTCTCAAAGTTACCCAATCCTCTCAGGAAGTTGAGCCCATAGGATCCTTAATGGATGCTGAAGCTCTCAATAAAATTGAATAGGTAGGAGCCAAGGGCCGAGTGGTGGATGAGTGGATAGCACGACTGAAGTCAGAAGGGTCTCATCTCCTAAGTTCAATAGTTGGGTTATTGATATATTTTGAAGTGATCCAAAGTCAGATGCAAAGTGTCAAACCTTCACTATCTCAGAAGATTGAAAATATTGAAAAAAGTACAACACTTTGGAGCAAAATGGAGGACTTCAGAATAGACGTCCTCGTTGAAAATAAAGTGGTTCCTTCAAGGGAAAAATATATCCAAATCTTGTCGCTACTGTCTAATAGGAAAGAGACAATAAAGTTGATGATAGCAGAGCTGGATCGAGAATGGAAGGAAGGTGATGATGAGATTGATCTCATTTCTGCTAGGATTGCTGACCTTCGTTGTTATCTGTATGAGGATAGTTAGAATCTCATTACTAGTAATGCCATCACACAGGAATTTATGTCCTTAATGGATCACTGCACTGGACAAAACTTCTCACTTTGTGCATTTGATAAGTTATTGGAAATCCAAGTCAATTTTGAGGTCCTCACATCAATGCTAAAGGATGGGAAAAAGAAATTTGTAGAGGCCAAGGATATGATCTCCCATGTTTGTGTGATCACAGATTCTACCCAGATGTCAAACCAAGCAAAGATGGAGGCCATCTTGACTAGATTTGAGGAATTCCACAAATCAAATGAGGAGGAGAAAAATGAATAAAGTACCCCTTTTTGGCATTTTCTTTCCATGTAGTTGTATTTTCAGATGTTGCAAGTTTTCTTGTAGCTGCATATTTTCTGTCTGCTGTAGTTGTAGTCAAGTGGGACTGTGCAGTTGAATTAGTCAACTGTGCCCACATTTTTCTCTTATTTTCTTATATATAAGGGGGAGCCTCATTTGTATATTTTTATCTTGGATTATGCTAAGCAAAACTTTGCTAAATTTTTGGCTCAACTAAGACTTTAAGCTTTGTTGTGAAAATTTGATCAAGCAAATAAAGAAAGCAATTTTATTTGATCTCAAACTTTGTGTTGTGTTTAAAAAAGAATTGCTTATATGAGTTAATGTTCTTAAGTTCATGACTTATATATGTTCTTGAATTTCTTGATATAGGAAGTATTGTTAAGTGGATTAAAGAGTTGTTGAATTATGAAAGTAGACTTTGTGCTCCTTGAATATTTGAGAAATTTTCTATTGTTAAGTAATTAGTAGTAGGCTTTGTATTACTACTATTTCTTGTAGTTTTTAGGATTAAGGAATTATACTTGAGGACTTTGAGCTACAAGTTGAATTCCTTTGCACTGTGATAATTAGTTTAGTTGGTGTTATATTTGAGAAAGACTTTGTGCTTCTTGTTTATAAAATCTTGATATAGTTTGTTGGATAAATTCATTAATTTCCTTAAGTATCAAAGTGATAGGGAAATTGTAACAAAGTGAAGGGAGAATACATTAACTCTAAAAAAAGAGAGTTATATGCCCAACACTAACCCACATATTTAATTTTTTTATTAATTAGAGAAGAGATTTCAAAGGGAACCTCCCCTTGATGAGAGGAGAGATTAATTTCTCAATATAGCTGCGAGTGAATCATATATTTTGTCATTGGTATGCTAGTGACAAAATGTCAGTGTGTTAGATCATTATGGGATATGTATATGGTGAGTAGTAATTGTTATGCGAGGATAAAACTTGTGAGGATTGTGGAATGCGAAGATCATTTATATGCAAATTTTGTATCGTGCAATGATTTGGAAATATTTGGAAGACATTCTTGGAGGGAAGGTGATACCAGTAGTAGTGTTCAGGGTTTATGAACTGGTACAAAGCAGAGCTATAACCGGAACTCTCTTTGGCATAGCAGATACATTTTGTGAGTTCACTTTCATTGTTTTACTTCATCGGAAGCTTGTAGTTGGTGAGACTCTTTAGTCATGAGCAATGTGCTCTAGACAATGTGCCTTCCTACATGTGCAAGCCCCCATTATATGTAATATCTTTCATATGGCCTGTGAATTGATATTGTGGGTCATAAATCTTACCGTGGTTTTTTCTCTTTGAGGTTTTCTGCGTATAAATTCTCTGTGTTATGATGTTCATTCATGTGGATGGTTAATTTGCTTCAAGTTATATATTTATTTGTTTACCGGTTTATGTGTCTAGTATAAAAGCATAAAATATTATCTTACCAGCAGAACATTGATTCACCCCCCCTCTCAGTGTTCTTGGATCCCAACAATTTCTTTACTCACCATTGGACCGAGGTTTCCTGATTACTCTAACAAATTCACCTTTCTTCTTTGCTTTCTCTGCTTCCTCATCTGATTTAGTCTAAGAAGAAACAAGGGATACAACTATATACTTCTCCACCACTTGCTTAGGAATCATTTCCCTATCCTTCATTTTTCCTTGGAAGATTTTGAAAAAGGTCCATAGGGTAGCAATCTGATTCTCCCTATTTCCCAATCTCTTCATGCCGTGCTTGATTTGGGTGGCCACTAGTAAGTCAAATGCCCATTGTACTCTCCCTATTCTAGAAATCTCATTCATGAAATATAGTGCAAGATAGATGATTAGAGAACCAAATTTTAAAAAATTCTTCTTATCTATTTTAATCTTCTTTAAATTGTTGAGAATCTCTTCAAGAAGGATTAAAAATAGATCATACTACACATCTTCCTTCACCATCCAATATGTTGCAAGATTGTTGTACTGAAGACAGAATTCAGTTTGCTAGACTGGTAAACTTTATATCAGATGATCATGGATTCAAATCTCATATGATGTTCCAGGATATCATCAATTGTCATAGATCTATTATCAAATTGTGCATTGATTATCCTAGTGATGGTAGGGTTCATTACCTTCCTCAAATTAGGTTTTTCATCAATTTGATTCAAACAAGTGACTACATAGATGGCCTGCTTGGTTATTTTGTATGGTTTGTCCAGCCAGATAAACTCATCGTGTACATGAATCAGAATTTATCTCATCCGCTCATCTTCATCAAATAATGGGAAATGAACAAGTTGTGTGAAACCCTTCCTTTGCAACCAAGCATATTCCGGTTTAAGATTTCCATCTCTGTCCTAGAGGTGTCTATTATAAAGTGCTAGTATCGCCTCATTTTTTGGTCTCCTCAATGTTTCAATGAATATAAGCTCTCACATCATCAGTATGAAGAACTCCATATGGTACGGATGAGAAAGTACCATTGGGATTGTCCTCAACTAAATTAAATGGATGTTTCTTGAATTGTGGTCTCGCTCTTTCAAAAACCTCAACTACCAAAGGTGTATTAACATAAGAAGATGCCATTTCAAGAAATTTATGGTTCAAAATGTGCTTTTGTAAATACCTCTTGTTCTTGATGGATGCACAATAGTATTTGTCAGATTGCCTCAAAGCTTTTGATCGCCTTGGGAACTGGTTCACCTCGCTCTACTACTTCAACTCTTCGATCATAATGTGAGAAATGATTCACATTATTCCTTTTTAACCTTGCAAACCCTATTTTTAAGTTGACATAAATGCACTAATAAGGTTTGACCAAATGCCTTGTTCAGCATAGTCCATTCAACCAAATTCCAAGATCCATATGAAGAGTTCTAGATAATCATTTACAATCAACTATGATCGATGACAGATCTCTCTAGGTAAGATTTTTCATGAAAATGCCACCCCCTAAGGCCAAATGCCTTATTTATTGGATGAAGATCCTGCATCGGATTCAGGTGCAGATCCAATATCTGTCTTGGATTCATCTTTTCTAACCCACATCTTCTCATGCTTTTCTCTGATCTTTTCTACTTTTTCTTTTCCTTTCTCATCAAATTTGTCTTTGTTTACCAGATCATTATTCTTGCTTTTGCAATATTTTGTAATGTGATCGGTTTTGTTGCATGCACAACAAACAACATTTCTCTACATAGGTCTAGAATTCATTTGATTTGGTCTCATCCTGCATTGGTTAGAGATATGTCCAAACATGCCACAAGCATAACATCTCTTATTGTAAAACTTATTTATTACTACTTTGCATAGGTTTGATTTGTGACCAAAATTATTGCATATGAAACACTGACTTGTAAAGGTAGGACCATTGTTCATATTATTCTTTTCATTATTCATCCTACTTTTTCATTTATTCACCCTATGACCAAATTTATTGCAAGTAAAACATCTACCATTGAATTTATGAGCATTAGGTTGTCTTACCGAAGGATTCTTGCTCTCTTATGACTAGGTTTTGCATTTCCTTGTCCAGATTTGGAGGATTCACCTTTCTCAAATCCAAGTCCTCACATGTCCTTTCCATGTCTCTGACTTTCTAGCATCTCATTAAGCCTTGTCGAGCTAGCATTGAATTTGTCTTTGTATTCATTTGCAATGGCAAGTTCATCTCTTAGGGCAACAATCTGTCTCTTAAGTTCTTGACCATTATACCTTAATTGTGTCAAGTCAAGCCTCAACTGATCATTCTCATAGGTAAGCTTAAAGAATTCATCCTCTCCATCCTTGAATGATTGAGTCAAACTTTCTTTATTCTTCTTTCGATCTTCAATATCCTTAGTCAGCTTCATCACAATGGATTGCATTTCATTCTTTAATACAACATTCTCTCTAGCAAGCTTGTCACATTCATTGACTTTGTCTTGATTCTCCATGCTTTGATCTTCTTTCTCCTTCAACTTGTCCATCAAATCTTTCCTCTAGTCTCTTGAAGTGTTCACTTGAGCTTTCAAATCATTAATGAAGTCTTCAACTGCATTCAGGTTTCTCTTTCAGCAGATTATCTCATTTCTTGCTGCATCAAGATCCTCAAGTACCACAGAAAGCTAATTTTTCTTGGACCTTCCTCAAGCGGTTAGGCTTCCTTGGAGGAACTAGGATCTGATACCAATTGTTGGAATCAAGGATCACTAAGAGGGGGGGGGGGGTAAATCAATGATTTACCAACAATTTTTTTCTGACTTACACTTAAACCACCAGAAGTATATGCAAGAAAGTAAAGTGTAGAAACATAAGATAATCAACCACAAAATCATAACACCAGAAACACTGCCTAAAGCTTACAACTCAATTACAATAAGGGATGCAACCCCGAAAGGCTCACTTCCTTACAAATATTTCACAATGATAAATTACAATTATTGAAATCCAAAATAACATCAACACAACGGTATTATGAGTTCTAGTTAAGTGCATAAAGTCTGACTGTCCTACCTCTGCTACTTTGCTCTATTTTCTATCTCAGTTAGCTACCGGATTAATTATGCACATGTGAAACTATTCCAAAATGATTTCTCGATCACAACTCGCTCATACCAAATACCAAAAAGATCTTCTACATCGGTCTTATATATCTGCAATCATAAAATAAACAATTATCAAGTCGACCTGTAGTGTAACGTGTAAATATGAGTCGGCTTGAACCGGATCATCAAAAATATATGCAGATCCATCAAATTATGTCAAAATTACTTCCATAAGATGGCCCTATCACCCCATACATGAATCTCACCACCACAATCACCAAAAAGCTTTTGGACCAAAAGTGCACTACTTATCCTAAAATACTAGAGCTAGATTATCGGTTACCAGACCGCAATAACTTCTGGATATCGAAATCTGTGATTACCGGATAGGATTTCCAAGGAGATTTTCCATCAATGACAACCCTAAACCATTAATCAAGCATTGATATCCACTAGATGAGTGTCAATTGTCAACATTCTCAACACTACAACCCAAACCCTCATGTTCTACCTAGAGTAATTTTCATCTTTTCCATACAAAAAGAGACAAATGTAATATACACCATGAATAAACCACACAAATGAAATATAACAAGATTGTCCATTGTATTCCAAAGAGTTACATGTATAATTTGTGGAGATAATTACACAAATTATTTGAAGCTTTTTGTATTCAAGTTTTCAACTTGCAAAAAAAACATGCAAAAATGCTCAAAATATATCTTGATATTATAAACAGCTATCTATGGCACTATACAAAAATATGATCTCTCCTTAAAATTCTAAGGTTAAAAAATAAAATACAATGACTTAGAATTCCATTTTATAAGAAGAAGGGGGAAAACAATCTTAAAGTTAATTATACACTTGTTATATTCTAATTTGACAATCTCTTACAAATCATGCCAAAAAACATAGAATACTAGTATTTGTAGAAAAAAGAATAAAAAATTGAAGAAAAATAAAGAGAAATCAAAGCCACCTTGGTGTGCTGAAAATAAGAAAGACCGTCTTGCTTCTATTTCTAAAGATATCAAAATATGTTGTACACCAAAAGAATAAGAGTTGATGCTATTACAAGGGAAGTGTTAGAATCTAGTGATTTATAAAATTGATTTGGTCTAATTAAAATTTTATGACCGACTAAAAAGGCACAAGCGCCCTTATTATTCATACTTGTCTTGCAGAGCTTCAAATGTTCTATTTGTAGGACATTGAAATTATTGAATTTTGTTGACATTGCCATTAAACTCTACATACTTTGCATCCAAGATGACTCTAGAGTATCTTTAATAGTTCTCACATATCACCTCAAAAGCATGCATTTCATTAAGAAATGAGTTTAGTTGATCCATACTCAAGTCCTCATCAGAATAAACCAAAGATATTACCTTTGGACTTGTAGTATTAAACCCAAATTTCTATTATTCAAAGGTTTTTGCTTTATCTTGACCAACTTTGATATTTGGTATAGACACCTAAAAATGTCTCATTAATCGCACACTAATTATTCGTCTTATTAATTAAGTAATTATTTAATTATTTAATAAATCTAATTTCTTATAAATTAATTCAATATTCACCTTTCACATTACTAATTATTCAATTTTCAATTCTCCATCAATTCATCATTCAACCCTTTCTCAAATATTAATTATTTAATTAATTATGATTTAATTCATTAATTAAATAATCTTTATTATTTAAATAATTCCATTTCTAATAATTAAATAATTTCATTAAATTTATATAATTTATTAATTCATTCTTCAAATCCACAAATTTGAATTTCAACTAATTTCATTTTCTCCAAATTCACATTTCACCAAATTTCAATTTCATCAGATTTCAAGAGAATGTGCATTTCAAATTCATCATTCAAAAATCAAAATTCAAATTCAAATAAAAATTAAAATGAATTCCAATTCAAAAGTCCTACAACACATGTTGAAGAGTAGGGTTGATCAATCAAATCAGTTAACTAACCAGTTAACTCTGCAATCTCCCCTTTTTACTCCTAATCACCTTTTTCTAACAAATCAATCAATTCAATCATCTCCCTAGTTAAATCAATTAACTATCCAATCTATTTAGTCAACTTTCCAATCTATCCTATTAATAGATCAATCAAAAGAGTTAATAGATCAATCAAAAGAGTTAATAGATCAATAGAAAGAGTTAACAGATCAATCAAAAGGAGTTAACAAATCAATCAAGTCAGGTTACTATCAATAAACACTTGAGTTCTATTTCTTACCAAATTTGTCTCAAAACTTCATAAAAGCAACCTCATTTCTCCATTATCAACAATCGCAAACTTCAAATCTTTATGTCACATGAAGGTTACCAATGCGATATTTGAGAGCCACCATACCACAAAGAAGAGAAGAACAATTGGAAGAAACATGAATAATAGGGAGTTTCAATTAGATCTATTTGATTAAAATCTCTTATTAAGCTAATTACTTTCATTAATTTATGTTTAGGATTGATTTAATAGTTAAGGAATTCATGATTTTCCTTATTTCCCATTTAGCAATGATGATTTTAAGCATGAAAGCACTGTTGAACCTGATGTGAACATACAACAATGAATCCCTTTTACATCATTTTTTGTTAATTTTTACAGATCTCTACAGATTCTGTATGGACAAAACATGATTTGTTGTGTATTCATGTTGACGGAAATTCACATTTGTGCACATAGAAGTTTGCATTCTTGCACACAAACATTCACATTTGCACAGACAATAATTCATATTCGTTGTGATGCTTATTCGCATTCGTATGGATTAATCATATTCTCCTTTCAATTTTCCATTGATTTTAGTGATTTATCTGCAACTCTAACCCACATTCAATTTTTAAATATGGAGTTATTGTCTTTTTCTTAAAATGACTCAGATCTCCTGGTAGGAAGAGTCAGATTTAAGATTTCCAGTGCAAGAAAGAGAGTCGATGAAATAAGACAACAAAAATCCTATCAACAATTGTTATGAGTAGAAAGAAGAATAAGAGACCATAAAGAACAAAGTACTATTTTTGCATACCATACCCGAGTCCACGCTTACATCTTGAGATACAACATGATGAATGGAGATGAGTGAATGGTCAATATAATTTTGCAATAACTCACTATTTTGCAGATATCCTTAATTTTCCAAAACTCTGTTTATCAGTTTGCATTAATGTTATCTTTATGTCGCATTTGCTTTGACATGAGATCACATTCAATAAGTCAGAAATTCACATGCAAAGATACATAAATTTGCATTTTTTTAGAAACCTACTCACATTCATTCTTACATCAATTCACATTTGGTGGATGAATTTGATCGTTTCCTGTTATGTGTTTTTCTTTAATATTTCTGATTTTTTGGTTCTATTAATATTCTATCTGTAGTGTGTGGCAAGGAAGAATAGGGAAGGTATGATCGATCGAAGAGATTCATAAATCTACTGACATGTGTGAATGCAAGATTTGATAAGATTTTAGTTTATATTTCATTTTGGTGCCTAAAATGAACAACACAAATTTCACATTTGGTTTTGGTGCCTGAAAATGAACAATACAAATCACACATATTCCTTTGAGGTTTAAAATGGACATGCTTATGCGTAAATTTCACCTTTGGATTTTGGGTTTAAAATGGATATGAGCTTATCTTATAAATAGTTTATTTCACATACTGCAATCTTAAAAGGAAAGAACATTTTTTGTGTTTGAAGTGGTCCCACCGCTAAAACACACTATCCTCTCCCCTAGCTTTTGTGGACTTGGGTGCAAGAGAAAAGTTTTAGCAACACTCATTTTTTTTCTTTTTAGTAGTGGAGGGCTATATTTTATGAGGATTTCATCACCTCACAGGGGGATCTCAAACTGAGTTGCGTTGGGGATATCGATCTTCATAGCGTATTCTTGAGCGGTGTGCTTTCGAGACACTATACAAAATACTCGACTAGATGACTATGGTGTTGAGTGAATTCGACATATATAAGATCACCAAAAGTCTTAAGTGTCTTTCCTTAGAATCCATTGTTTGAATGGACCCATCGAAAAACTATTTGTCGTGCCTGTGAAGTGTGATACCTGCAGCTGCAACACAAAACACTCAATAGATCATTACAAGCATGGTTAGAAAATAATAAGAAAACAAAGATGAACCATGACAAAGCGACCTATCGCCTCCTAAGAGATGGGAGTATGGATTTGCTCTCAGATCTGGATAAGCAATCCCAATCACTTGACTACACCTAGATGGAGGATTTGAAATGATAATGATATGCAAAGTTGAGATTGATTATGCTAGATTGATCCAAGAGACTAATTAAGCTAATGATATGCATGATTAAGCTATGATGATGATGCAATTAAGCTAGAAAATAGATTAATTAAGCTACATGATTCAATAATTATGCTAGAAAATGATCAAATTAAACTAAATCTAAGATGCAATTGCCTAAAACAACAATGCTCAAATGATATGCCTATAGTAACAATGCATAAGATGAAATGAGATGGGATCCTTTTTGCTCCAAAATGGGGGATATTTATAGGATTTCCAAGGCCAGGGGTGAGGTACAGGAATCAATGGTCAAGATTGAGTCTGGAGATATCAAGGGTAAAATTGGAGGAGGTTGGAGAAGAGGTTGGAGGAAGAGACACTTGTCATCTCTGTGGTGACAAGTGTCAAGGAGATTTTCTCATAAAAGGGCAAGTGTCCAAGAGAGGAGACATGTGGCCAAAGTGCCATGTGTCTCAAGAAGAAAACATCCACACCATAGGAGGTTAGGATAAGGAGGTTAGAATGTGCAAGATAGGATAGGGTTAGTTAAACCCAAGGTTAGGTGGAATGGGTTAGGTTAGAGGGATGGTTAGGTTAGGTGGCTAGAAGCTAGGAGGCATGTGGGTAATTTAAATTAAAAAATTCAAATAATAGGTAAAGACTAATTAATTCTCAACAACTCATAAATTGATTTGTTTTAATTAATTAGGGGATTAGAAGAATTGATTGAAGTGGGGGGAGGAGATTAATTAATTTGAATTAATTAATTAAAGGGGACTATGGAAATGAACCTATTAAATAAATCCTTAGATTTATTAATAAGTAGATGAAAGGGAAAATTTAATCAAATTGCCTAATGAATTCAATTAAATTAGGAAGGGGGATTAATTAAATAATTTCTTATTTAATTAATTATCTTCAAACCATTTTTAGGTGTATACATTTTTCCCTTCTTTGAAGCGAGGTGTGATGACGCGTTGATTCAAAGAATAATCTCATTTGGATGATGATATTAGTTTGATAGGATGCCCCAACTATTGATTGATAAATTGCGGTACGATGATGCCCCCTCGGGAGATCAATTGAGATAATTGACCTTTGGAGTGTTTGGATCTTTGCGAAATTGATATCCTGATTAATTTGATTTCTGCAACTGTGGTTGATGAAAATGCAAGTTCTATGACTAGCTTGATTGATTAGATTGATAAGATCAAGATTTGGCCTGGTTTCAGGAAGAACTTCTGGTTTCAGGAAAGATACATCTTGTATAAGACATGATAGGATGATTTAGATGTGATTTATTGATAGATTGATAAGATTTATTGGATAAAGAACTGACAATTTATTGATATCAAGTTGCAAAAAGATTTAAATATGTTGATGTTGGGTCTATTGGTAGGGATAACATAAGATTTTCGCTGGGTTGACAATATCTAGAAAGAGATGAGTCATCATTCCGATTGCATATACACTTATGATGATACCTTGATGATTCCTGTGATAAATTTAACCTTGGATAAAATAAGCATGCAGGATCCCATGCAAGAATGAAATGCAACGTGATGATTGGATCAATCACTGGGTTATTGCGTGTTGTCATCATTGAGCTTTTTAAAATTTGGGAAGTGAGTGCAAACATCAATGGTATAATTAAACCATGATGACCTGAGCATGACTTTCCTTGATTTTGATATGGCAAGTTAGCACAAGCATCGAGGTATAATTGAACTGAGATGACCTGAGTGTTGCTTGCATAAAACATGCAGTATTAACCATTTCAATATGCAAATCAGAAATGCCTTCGATGATACTTCGATGATCATGTCCTAAGACAAATTTTCACATATTAATGATTAATTTACAGACAATAGACAAGAAAAATATCATGTTTCTTCCTTGTTCCTCTAGTTAGAGACATCCTGGAGTCACTCCGAAATCATGATAGCAAAAATTAAGATAGAAAAATTGAACAATCATGTTAAAATCATTATCCAAAAGATATCATCCGTGTGCTTAGATTGACTTTGTGATAGTTTGATGTTTGATAATTTGATCTCGTGTTCAATGTTGGATATGTCTCAGTTTTCGCTTGATAAGGGTTGTCTAACTGTTGTTCTACCTGTTTGATTAAGCTCAAAATGATCAAAATTTCGCCCCTAGCTAGGTGTTGGATTTTGCCCCAAGCCTAGAAACAAATTCAATATGATATACCCATTGATCCAAACCATGGCAAGAAGCCACCTGGGATGCCTGCGTATGTACAAAGGCTTTATTATGGATATGAACAATGCTTAATGAATGCAAGTGGAAGGATGCATGAACTAATAGATGAAATTTTTATTGCACTTTTTCTCATATTTGATTTTTTTTTCTTCTTTTTCACTGTTTTTGGATTTTCTTCTTTTTCACTGTTTTTGATTTTTCTGCTTTTTCATTGTTTTTGATTTTTTTGCCTTTTCACTATTATTGATTTTTTTGCTTTTTTAGATGTAAAACTTCTTTAGATGCATGCTATTGATAGGTTCTTCGAGCTGATCTTCATCCTATGTTGATAGTTGATATGATCCTGACCCAAATACTGCTGTGACCATAAAAGGACCTAACCAGATTGGTTCAAACTTTCCTTTCTTTTCTCGATCTACCTGGTTTTGTGGATTTTCCTTTAGTACTAGTTCCCCAACTTGAAAGACTCATGGTTTTACCCTGTGATTATAACTTTGGCACATTCTTTGCTGATATACCTTTAAAAGATCAATGGCATTTTGTCTTCATTTATGGATCAATTCTAACTCCTGCAGTCTAGATACTCATTGTTCTTCATCTAGAATAAGACCTTTTAATGATACTCGTAGAGAAGGTATCTCTACTTCTATTGGCAGTATTGCTTATGATCCATACACAAGAGAGAAAGGTGTGGCACCTGTTGGTGTGTAGATACTAGTATGGTAGGTCCATAGAGTAGGGTTCAATTGAATATGCCAATCTCTTCTAGCATCATTCACTGTCTTTTTGAGGATTTTTAGAATAGTTTTGTTTGATGCTTCTGCTTGTCCATTCCCTTGTGGATAGTAGGGTGTGGAAAATCTGTGTTGGATATTGAATTTCTCACATAGCTCTTGTACATCCTGATTCTTGAATGGTCACCTCTTATCAATGATAATGGTCATGGGTATTCAATAGAGATAGATAATGTAGTTCAAGATAAATGCAACAATTTGTTTTCCTTTGATATTTGTGAGAGGTACTGCCTTAATCCATTTTGTGAAATATTCTATAGCGACAAGGATGAATTTGTGACCATTAGATGAAGGAGGATTTATCTTTCCTACTAGATCAAGACCCCATTGGAAGAAAGGCCAAGATGTTGCCAAAGCATGAAGTTCTTGTGTTGGTGCATGAATCAAATTCCCATGGATTTGACATTGTTTGTATGTTCTAGCTATCTGAAAAGAATATCGTTCCATAGTTGGCCAATAATATCCCAAGCGTATGAGTTTTTTTGAAAGGGTAAAACCACTTGAATGAGGGCCACAAATGTCATTATGGACTTCATGTAAGGCCTTCTCATATTCTTCTTGTTCAAGACATCTTAAAAGAGTATCGTCTAGACCTTGTTTAAATAGGGTATCCACGACGAGAGTATAATGGGAGGATTTGCGAATAAAGTTTCTCTTTTGATTTTTTGATAAGTTAGGAGGGAGGATATTATCTTTTAGGTATCTGTAAGTTTGGCCATAATGGGAGGAATAATGCCCAACAAGGTGACATATAGTTTGGGAATTAGGACAATTATGAGAAGGGTAAAACAACTCTTCTACCAGGAATTCATAACGCTATTGATTTTCCTATGTCTGAAGGAGAGAAGCAAGTGTAGGCATGGCATCTACTTCTTTGTTGTCATTCATTGGAATCTACTGGAAAGTTATTTCTACAAAGTATTTCTTGATATCATTAACCATATTTTTATAAGGCATCAACTTTTTATCCTTTGTTTGATAATCGTCATTGATTTGATTGATGATGAGCTAAGAGTCTCCAAAGACTTGAAGTTGTGTAATGTTCCATTCTATAGCCATTTGATACCTGTAACTAAAGGTACATATTTTTTTGTATTGTTGGTGCATGGAAAGCTTAATTTGTATGCATTTGGGATTGTATGACCTTGTGGTGTGATGAATAGAATACCTACTCCTGATCCATGTTGTGTATATGAACCATAAAAGTATAATTTCCATGTTTTTGTGGTGACCGTTAGGATATCAGCATCGAGAAATTCAATCTACAAAGGACGATTATCTTGAAGCGGTGCCTCGACTAGTTGGTCTGCAATGACTTGTCCCTTGATAGATTTTCTGTCTACATATTCAATATCAAACTCACTCAAGATCATGATCCATTTTGCTAATCATCCTGTTAATGTTGCCTTACTGAGTAAATACTTCAGAGGATCGATTTTAGCTATCAACTTGATGGAGTGAGATAATAGATAGTGTCTTAATTTTTGAAAAGCAAAAACTATCGCCAAGCATGCTTTTTCTGTTGGAGAATAGTTGATCTCGTATCCCACTAATATTCTTCTGATGTAGTAGATGGCTTGTTCTTTTTATTCATTATCCCGTTGTGCAAGAAGAACTCCTAATGATGCTTCAGTGGTTGATGCATAGAGTAATAATGGCTTTCCTGGAATTGGTGACATTAGGACAGGTGGTTGCATGAGATATTCCTTGATCTTGTTGAATGCATCCTCACATTGATGGTCCCCCTTGAAATGAACATTTTTATGTAATAGATGAGTAAATGGTTGACATTTATCTGCTAGTTGAGCAACAAATCTTCTGATTGACTAGAGTCTTCCTTGGAGTGATCTAAATTGACTTATATTTTTGGGAGATACCATTTCCATGATTGCTTTTACCTTAGCTGGATCTACTTCGATACCTCTAGCTGAAACAATGTATCCCAATAGCATGCCTAAGGTGACACCAAAGGCACATTTCTTAGGATTGAGTCGTAGCTTATATTTTTCTAACCTGTCAAAGATCTATTCTAGTATTCCTATATGGTCTTCTCAGTTGTATGATTTGGCCAAGATGTTATCCACATATTCTTCCATGAATATATGCATCATGTCATGGAATATTGTTGTCATAGCTCTTTGATATGTAGCACTTGCATTCTTTAGTCCAAAAGGCATGATGTTCCAGCAAAAAGTACCCCACGGGCATGTGAAAGTTGTCTTATCTTGATCTTTAGGTGATATTTTAATATGATTGTATCCAGAGAAACCATCTATTAGAGAAAACATGAACTGTCCAATAGTTAAATCTACAATGATGTCAATGTTAGGCAAAGGAAAGTCATCCTTTGGACATGCGTTATTAAGATCTCTGAAGTCTATGCATATTCTGATGCTTTTATCTAGTTTTGAAATAGGAACAGTGTTGGATACCCATTGAGGATATGCTGCAGGTCTGATGAATCCTACATCCAATAATTTCTTTAGTTTTTCTTTGACCAAAAGAGCTATATGTGGATGCATTTTCCTTAATTTTTGTTTGACTGGTTTGGCTCTTGGATTGTCATTTAAGTGATGCATAATAAGCTCTGGACCCAATCCTGGCATGTCTGCATATGAGTAGGCAAAATTGATTTGTTGTTGTTTGAAGAATTTCATATATTGCTGCATTTCTTGCTCTGAAAGAGAAGTTGCTAGATGGAGAATTTTTGGTTGCTTTGTTGTCCCAATGTTAACTGCCTCTGTTGGATTGATCAAAATGGATGACCTTTCTTGATAGTGTGCAGGTAAAGTGTCAAATATCCCATCTTTTGGTGCCTCGAGGAGGTTTTCAACGTTAGATTTGTCCTTTCTTTTTACTTTTTCCTGATCTAATGTTGCCAAGAAATGGTTTTCAACATTAGACCTGATATTGTTGTCTTTATTTTCCTTTTTGTGACTAGGAGATTTGGCACCCACTTGATTGGAAGATGCATTGCTGAAATTCCAGGTGAGAGTTGTTGTGGGTTCAATTGCATTAAGATATATAGATATGGCATTGTCATTTGGAATGGTATCAATGGTAGTATGTCCTTCATTTTCCCAATCAATAAGTTTAGGGTGGATTAGAGTTAGGGGGTCCTCAGGTTGAGATGTTTCAAGAGTATCAAGGGTCATGATGGATGTATCAAAGTTTTTGATATATATGTCCATGTCTAGAATGGTACCCTCATCAAAATGATCTTGCTCAAGGAGATCCTGATCATCCTCGATTAAATCCAAATCAATTGAATGTGATTCTAATTCAAGTGAACTAGTTCCTAATGTTTTCCCTACATACGCGTGAACTACATCGACTCCTACATCTTCTTCAAAGCAATTTTCTTCAGCTGATTATTTAGAGTGATAGGAATCCCATTCCCATTCATTAGAATCTATATCACTTGCAACTTGCAATCTACAGATTTGTTCATATAGTATTTGATTTGTTTCTTAATCTTTTCTTGTTATATCTTTTCTTCTTTCATATTCAACTTCTTCAGGACTAAGATTGAGTTCTATCAACTTTACTATGAGCTCTCTTTGACTTGTATTAGCTTCTTTATTGTTTTGATTGAGATTTAATGCTGCTTGGGAGGTATCATTGGTTTGTTTCTCTTGTTGATTAGGGGATTGCTTCTTTTTCCATTTCATCTTTTCTTGTGTTTGTTTCTCTACATGTGCTTCTTCTCTTTCAATTGAAAGTTGTTCTTGTCTGTTTTGGTATTCTTCTTGTTGGTGGTTAGACGATGTGTCTTCTGGTAAAGTAACTTGTCCATACCCTAAGCCTGTTTTGTCTATAGCTTGCTGAGTGTAAGGTTGGATAGGTTTTGATATACCTTCTTTTCTTTTCCCTATAGGACCTGTTCCACTGTATCCCATTTTTTTGAGAATGTTAAATCCTTTTCCATACTTTTTTGTAGGTATGCGAACATTGTTGATCTTTTGTTGAACTTCTTCATCCTTGTATAGCCACTGTAGCACATCTTTGTCTTCTATTTCCTTTGATAAGGTTCCAGCACTAACAAATGCTCCATCAAATATCAGAAGATGTTTCACAATTGGTTGTTGTTTAGAGTTTGATGGTTTTCCAATGGATTTAGGAGAAAGGGATAATTATGATATTGAATATTCTCCATTCCCCTGATCTCTTAGCTGCATTTGTTTTTCCATACTTGACAAAATTGAGGCAAATGATTTTTCTTTAGATTGTGTGTTTGAAGATGATGCCTCCTTGATATGAGGAACAATGACTTCTTGAGTTGGTTTGAGATTACTACAATACTGAAATGGATTTGAATCTGCTGAGATCAAGATTTCTTTCCCATTGTAGAGAAACATTAGGCATTGATGATATGTCGATGGAACAACTTGTATGTCATGTATCCAGGGTCTTCCCAAGAGTATGCTGTATGATAAGTCCAAGTCTAGAACTTGACATGTTGTGTCTTTTTGCAAAGGTCCCACTCTGATGGGTAACATCACAATTCCTTTAGAGGAATACTCTTCTTCATTATAGGCTTTTATGGTGATCTTTTTCCGGGGATCAACTGCATCTTCTGAATAATCTAGAGCATGAACAAGACTCAAAGAACAAATGTTTAAGCTAGCTCCTCCATCTATTAGGACACGTTTAACTCGTGTCTTATGAATCATGAATTTGATATGCAAGGGAGCATTATGGGGATGTTGCAAGGACATGTCATCTTCTTCAGTGAATGATAAGCAATGACAGGTCATGAGGTGTCCCACCATGGTTTGGAATTGATCGATATCAAGATCTTTGGACACTGTTGTATCTACTAATGCTCGTTCAAGAATTTCTTTGTGTGCAGGTAAAAGATTTAAAAGTTCTAAGATGGATATTTGGGTGGGTGTTTTCTACAATTGTTCCACTAGATTATATTGTTTTGTAGTGGATGACGTGTTTGTTGTAGGACCCAACAAAACAAATTTATCTTTACTTCTTGTGATAGCATGAGAAGGTTCTTGATTTTTCTTTTCTTTAACTACAATCACATTTACCACATTATCATATGTGTGAGAATAGTTTACCTTCACTTTGCCCTTACCATTATTTGTTGTTGATGATTCACCCTTCTCATAGTTTGGAAGCGGAGTTTTCAAAGTTGTATGACATTCGTTTGTTGTATGTCCATCCACTGTTATTACTCCATTATCAATCAAATCTTCGATGACATGTTTCAACTACTAACAATTATCTATGTGATGTCCCTTGTTTCAATGGAAATCACAATAATGGTTATCATTCCACCAAGGTGGTTTTACTTGAGGTTTGTAGTTCCTTTCCTCTAGCAAAGTAATCAATTTGTTTGCGATAAGTGTTTTTAGTGCGGATCCAAGGGGTTCACCAATGTTTGTAAATTATCTTCAAAATAAATTTTTGATAGTTGTTTTTTGGTGATAGTTGTTTTGTTGAGCCACTGCTGAGTGGTGGGATAAATTAAAAACCGGTTGCTTTGGTTTCACATTGTTGTTATCCAATATTCCATCATTGATGACATTACGATTTCTATTCCAAAACTTTGGCTTATCATTGTGGTTGTTGTTAATGTTGTTAGGAGGATGAAGTCCATCTTTGTATATATTCAACTCACCTTTCTTTATCATTGCTTCCTCCATTCTGATTCCATTATCAATCATCTTTCCGAAACTTTGATTTCCTTTCATTTTTAGATGATAACTCATTTGATCATTTAGGTTGTCAATGAATATGTCCATTTTTTCATACTCTGGCACTGTATGAGGATATCGTGAAGCTAACCATCTCCATCATTGTAAAAATATAATGAAAGGTTCTCCACTCTTTTGTTTGGAATTACATAGGTCTAGCTTTGTTACTTCATGTTGTAAGTTGTAAGAGTATCGTGAAACAAAATTATCCATCAATTCTGATAATGATTTGATTCCAGGTGGAAGTTTGGAGAACCATTCCATAACTAGTCCAATTAAGCTTTTCAAAAATAATCTCATCAAGTAGGTATCCTCATGTGCAAACTCCATACTCATTGTGCAAAATTCTCATATATGATCTTAAGGGTCAGTGCTTCCAAAATATTTTTCGTATCTAGGAGTTTCATAACCTATAGGAAATGGTATCATGTTTAGATTTCTGTCGAATGGATAAGGATAGATTTCTTGAAGTGAGTATCTTCTAACATTTCCTCTCTGCATATCTTGAATTTGTGTTTGCGGTGTTTGTATTTGTTGCATGAGAGTTGTGATAGGATTATCAACATGATTTGTTCTTGCATAACCATGATTTTGCATTCTAGGAGGATCTGGATCTCTTCTTGTATCATCTCTACCCCTTCTTGTATCTTCATTGGATTGAACGTTATTCAGAATTTCTACTTCATCCCTTTTGGGCATGTAAGTTTCCTCATTGGTTCTGGTGTTACTAGGAATTGATGTGTCATTCATTTTGAGACCAAAAATATCTTGATATTATTCATTATTAGGGGTAGGGTCACTTTTAATTTGTTCACATCAAAATCTTGGGGGAGTGTAGCACTAGGTTTTGCTAACATTAGGAAATATTTTTCTTTTTCTCCCTCCAATAATTTCTGCATAAATTTATCAAATTGGGGATCTTTTTTGATGTCTCTGACATCTTGTTCTATTATTTATCCTTCAACTTTTATTTCATCTTCGTGTTCCATGGTTCTATAATCTTAATTTTTTCCCAATGTTTCAATTTCTGTCTCTGTGATTTTTTGTCTCTGAGCTCTAGTTAAAATGGGCATACACGTGTGTTAGATATTGTACTAGGATTCGATTGTCCAAAAGTTGTTTTGATAAGTGATCAACTGTCAATGTAAATGTGATAGAGAGATATGACATGAAAAGATGGTTCAAGTGTTTAAAAGTTTGCAAGTTTTTCAATCTTCGGTTTAGGAGTGCAATGATGATGATTTTGATAAAAACCAAGTCTAATAGGAACAATATCCTACGATGTGGGACAAGGTTGTCTTGACCAAACATTGGAGTTTGGTGATAAATGATGATAGATGCTAATGAGAAACTATTTTTTGAGTGATCAATTTATCAAAGAGGGTGATAATGCACTTTGAGATATTTAGATCTTGAACTTGTTGAAGGTGAATACTTGAAAATCTTGAGGTGTTTAGCTTTAGAATCCAATTTTGACAAATGATAACTTGACCAAGAGAACAAAGAAGACAATCTAAGAACAAAATGATAGATAATAGCTATTTATGATCACTGCAAATTGACCGAGCAAATAGGACAGACCCGAAAAAGATGCACAAGAAGACAACTCTGGACCAATAGAGATAGAAATTCATATGACAGTTTAAGCAGCTTTAGATGACAATACATACATGCCCATATGACAAATTAGGAATTTCATATGACAATGCAGAAGCTCGTACGAGAATTCCCATTGAGCAAAATGATAAACCAGAGACCTCATACAACAAAAAATTCTAAACCATACGACAAACAAGAAGGCTCGTATGACAAAACACAAGCTCATATGACTCAAGATAGAACAAAGGTAAAAAATGTTGTTTGGATAGATTTTTGATCATTGAAGTTTGATGTTTTCCTTCTATTTTCCAGTTTTAGATGTCTGATTTTCTTGTTTTTGGGGTGAAGACACAACAAACACGCAATATGATAAGTGACCTCAAGCACATTACGCTACCTAAGGAAGTTGGTTGAGAGAGAAAACCTTTGCTTGCAAAATTAGGTACACACCCAATAGCTAATCAAAATACTACCACTGAGTCTCACGCAATGGATTTTCAACACCGTATTATCCTAATCCAAACACTAATGGGGGCATGATATGGCAAGTGTCTTGGGAGAGTTACTATCTCTCTTGCACAAAGATTATCACCCTTTCAGAGGTGAATCAGGTAGCTTCTAACTCAACTGGAACTAGTAAGGGATCCGTTCAGTGCATTGGGGTATAAACTCAATTAAGAGGTCTCCTAGCCTTGAAAACCAAGGTTTGATATACCCAAAGGTACAGAGGAGAGCTATTCCCGAGTACTGCTATTGACTTGATTTTCATCAAATCATGTTTATTTTATAGTGGGTTGGAGTACTTGGCGTTAGCCGTTCCCACTTGGGTCATTCCCCTCTCACCGACCTTAATGGCTTAGAGTTATTATCTCCTCGGGAGGGTAGGCCCGCTAAAGATATGCACTAATGAAAGAAAAGGATGATTCTAGATTTGTGATCACCTAGGAAAGGTGAGAGCTTACTCGCTTGTCATCAAAACACATAGTACATGATTGTTCATTTCCATTAGCAAAATCAAGTGCCCCTAGAAAACTTAAAGAAGACATAAAGTTTGATCGAGTCCTCCTAGGCAACCTGCAAAATAGATGCATTAGTAGTCATGATGTTTGGATGAAATGAAGCTTTGACAAGCATAATCTTCGACAATTGTCCTGCAAAAACTAGTTAGGCTACAGAAAAACTCACAAATAGACCAGGGTTAGCATTAGTAATAACCAAATTGAAGCATGAAAACCCTAAAATGCAAACTTCTTTGAAAACACAGAAGCAGAATTTCGTATGACACTATTTACCTGAGCGTACGAGTGTCTTTTCGTGACTGTATGAGTGCAAAATAGAGCTCGCATGAAAATTCAGTATCCTTAAAACCTCGTACGAGTTAGAAGGAATTCTCGACTGAGTGCACAAAGGAACTCATACGAGGCTAAAAAGGAAATCGTATGAGATTTTGATTTTGACCCGGTCAAAAATGAAGATTTGATGATGCTTGAGAGGCCAAAAATGAGATTTCCGGCCCCACGGTGGGTGCCAAAATGTTGTGCCTGTAAACTGTGATACCTCCAGCTGCAACACAAAACACTCAATAGATCATTACATGCATGGTTAGCAAATAATACAAAAACAAAGATGAACCATGACAAAGTGACCTATCGCCTCCTAAGAGATGCAAGTATGGATTTTCTCTCATATCTAGATAAGCAATCCTAGTGACTTTACTACACCTAGACAGAGGATATGAAATGATAATGATATGCAAAGATGAGATTGATTATGCTAGATTGATCCAAGAGACTAATTAAGCTAATGATATGCATGATTAAGCTATGATGATGATGTTGATAGTTCTGATACTTAATATAAGTACAGATCCATTAGCCAACAAGATGAGAGGGGGGGGTGAATCATACAATCTTAATCTTCCGTAAAAATATTAGATTCAACCTTGGTAACATATACTTTAGTAATATAACAATAACTATCAAACATGCAAACTTAAAAGCATATAAACATCATAAACCTCATAACACTAGATTTAACATGGAAACCCAAATAGGGAAAAACCACTATGGGATTTCGGACCCACTAAGAAATATACTCTTCTAGAGTATGCTCGGTTAAAACAAAATCCTGTTAAAGATTACAAACACATTGCTAGATGTGACTTGGTTAAGGGATTTCCCTCAGATTTGTTAGGATCTTCACCTTGTTAGAAGTGACCTTGTTAAAGGATTTCAAACACTCAATCAGAATGTCACCTTGCTAGAGGGTTTTACAAATAAGACTGTTAAGTCCACTCGCTTAAGAGATTTTCTGTCACTTTCACAAAATAACAATAATAAAAATCTATCTGCAACTTCACATCTAAAATGCTAAAGCAGATTCTTATTTGTTGAATACAATCTAGACATTGAACTAATGTTATCCATTTGTTGGGCTACTATACTCTGTTATTCAAACAGGTCTTCAAGCTTCAATGCTCGGTAATCATCATGTAGCATCCATGTGCATACACTTGCCTGCATCCATTTTTTATCAACAGTGTCCTATTTATAAATAATTAGCTAACTGCTTAATCTCCTTGATCACATTTCCCATTCAATCATAGCCATCGGATCTTCAATATTGTTCAGGTTCAATGCATCTTTCAATCTGAAAGCGTTTTACCTTGCCTAGGAAATTGCATATATTTCTTGGAACTTGTGCCAGGGTATTGCGGTTCAATCTGTGCTATAGATCTTCATGCCGACTTTCCTTTGCATAGATTCATTAACAAACTATATTTACGACATACCAATCATTTAATCAATTCCAGCTCATCAGCTTCCTTCATTAAATAATGTATGTAACCATTTAATGCATTCTGTTATAGCTCAGTTACAACTCGGTAACAACTCGGTAAATACTAAACTTCACTCAGTAGACATTTTGCCTTCATTAACTGATAGTGATAACCTTAGGGTTTACCGACTAGGTTCTTTGTTTGATAACATAGTATAGTATTAACCCTTACAATTTACAACATATGTATGATGTTAAAACAATCTAAACATCATGATTTCATCATTATCTGACTCGGTAATAGTTTCCCATTGAATACCTTATTCATCCCCTTATTCATCATATTCTTTCCTGTGTGTTTTACCGACATCTTTATATTCTTCAAATCACACTTCTCAAGATATGGCAACATCATACTGAATTAGAAAATCAATTTCTTGACATCAATGACAAAATAATAATATCAAGACAGTAAACATCCTTAATAAGTTATATCCATAATCATCAACAATCTTCTCAATGTTTGTTATAATGCTATATTGCCAACAATCTCCCCCTTTGGCATTGATGGCAAAACCAATTGATTTGACCTTGAAAGATTCAGATAGCTATGATTTTGAAATGCTGAAATGCTCTCTTGTTGTTGTCAGACTTTCTCCCCCATACATTAGTCTTCTCCTCTTTTTATTAGTCTTCTCCCCCTTTCACAATAATGCCAAAAAGTAAAGAACTAAAACATAATTTCTTCCTAAATGAAGTGAATTCCTATTGTAATGTGTCAATTCAGTCTCGATCAGAGCATTTATGTCTTCAATTCCTGTTCCCTGTATTATTTCCTATAATATTTCCTGTAACATTTAGAAAAACATCCTAAAGTGTATAATGCAACATCAACTCCTAAAAGATGTTTGATAGAGTCATCGGATTGATGCTTTCACCGAACTCGGTCAGTGAGTAGAAGATAGGGGTAGGACCCCTAACTTACTTCTGAGATATTCAAAAGTGTCCCTTGGTAGTGGATTGGTGAAGATATGTGCTATTTGTTCCTTTGTGCTAACATACTCCAACACCACTTTCTTCTCTTGAGCTTCTTCTCTAAGATAATGATATTTGATAGAGATGTGCTTTGTCTTAGAGTGCATAACAGGATTCTTTGAAATGTTAATGGCATTGGTATTGTCATAGAATATAGTTACTGGCTCGGTAACTTTCTCATTTATACCTTCCAATAGTTGTTTGATCCATGCAATGTTGGTACAATTCAATGCTGCAGCAACATATTCAGCTTCTGCTGTTGACTATGAAACACATCCTTGTTTCTTGCTAAGCTAACTCACTAGTCTTTCTCCTAAAAAGAAAGCTCCTCCACTTTTGCTTTTTCTGTCATCAATGTTGCTTGCCCAATCAGCATCAGTATAAACTTTTAAATCAAAATCATTTCCTTTCTGATATACTACGCCATAATCCTCAATGCCTTTCAAGTATCTAAAGATTCTTTTGATTGCTATCATGTGTGTTTTCATAGGATCTACAGAGAATCTTGCAACTATACCTACTGCATGTGCTATGTCTGGTCTGCTGTGAACAACATATTGTAGCTTTCCAATCATGGATCGGTAAAGTGTCTCATCAACAGATGCAGATTCATCATTCTTTGATAATTTACAGTTGGTAGTCATAGGAGTACTTACTAGTTTTGAATCCTCCATTCAAAATTTCTTCAAGATTTCCTTTATGTACTTGGATTGAGTAATGAAAATCTCATTTTTCATTTGCAATATATGTAAACTTATAAAATACTTTATCTCACCGATTAATGACTTCTCAAATTCTTTGCTCATTTCATTTCCAAAGTTCTTGCATAAAGAGTCATTTCCATAAAATATAATATCATCAACAAATATGGCTGAGATTAGTATTCCATTTTCATCATTCTTCATGTACATATTGCTGTTCTTACTTGTCCTTATAAAACCAATCTTAACCAAATAAGAGTGCAATATTTCATACCATGCTCTAGGTGCTTGTTTCAAACCATATAAAGCTTTGTTCAATTTACATTTTTGTCCTTTAGTCTTGGGATTAGTGTCCATCATTCTTCTTGATTTGATCAATCTCTTCTGTTATAGCATTTATCCAATCTTCACTGTTAAATGCCTCTTTCACTATTCTTGATTCAAATTCAAATATCAAACATGTGTTCTATCTCAGTTTGTTCCTTGTCATCACTGGATCATCCTTATCTCCTATAATCTGACCTGGTGCATGATGTCTTCTGACATACTTGGCTAATACAGGCTCAGTAGCCTTTGTATGATCTTCTTCATCACTTGGTAACTGGATATTCTCTTCATTTTCTTCAGCAGTCTTCTCGGTTGAACATAGACAAATTCATCATAGTCTTCTGGTTCCTTGGAATTTCCTTCATCATTTCTTTCTGCAAATTCATCAATTTTCACATTTGCACTTTCTACTATTTAGTTAGATGATTTGATCAGACATTTAAATGCTTTGCTTCTAGAAGAATAACCTAGAAATGTTCCTTCCTCACTCTTCTGATCAAACTTGCCATTTCTATCATCTTTGTGAACATAGCATCTACTTCCAAAGATTTTAAAATAACTTACATTGGGTTTCTTATCATACCAGATTTCATATGGTGTCTTCAAAGTACCTTTCTTCAATTGTACTCGGTTCAGGGTGTAAATTGCTGTGCTTATTGCTTCTCTCCAAAATGTTTGTGGCACCTTCTTTTCAATCATCAGTGTTCTAGCACAATCCACAATAGATCTATTTCTTCTCTCAGCTATTCCATTCTATTGTGGAGTTCTCAAAGCAGAGACTTATCTTTTAATACCATGACCATTGCAGAAGAAGTTGAATTCATCAGATGTGAACTCTCCTCCTCTATCTGATCTAAGACATTTCAGTTGCCTTCCTGTTTCATTTTCAACTCTTGCCTTGTACCATTTAAACATTTGAAAAGCTTCTGATTTATCTTTTAAAAATATTACTGATATCATCCTTGAATAGTCATCCACAAATAATATGAAATATTTATCACCATAATAACTTTGAACTTTCATAGGACCACAAAGATCAATGTGCATGAGATCTAAAATTCCCTTAGAAGTGTAAGACTTACTTGTAAAGCTTTATCTTGTCATCTTACCCATCTAGCATCCTCGGCAGATAGCATTCTCAGGTTTTTCAAGACTTGGTAGACCTCTTACTCGGTGCTTCTTGCTTATTTTGATCAGATTATCAAAATTTACATGACAAAACCTTTTATGCCATAACTAGGTATCATCTATCTTTGCATACAAACACTTGTTACGAGTTGAGTCAAGGTGAAATGTGTTACCTTTTGTTTGTGTCCCAGTAGCAGCCAACTTTCCATTCTTGTCATGAACTTTGATAATTCCTTTATGAAATTCTATTCAGTAACTTGTGTTGTTTAGCTGTGCTACACTCAACAAATTGTATTTCAAACCTCCAACCCAATAAACATCATTGCATCTTGCATTGTCAAGAAGTGTTATAGATCCTTTACCTTTCACCGAACATGGTGCATCATTACCAAATCTGACATAGCCTCCATCATAATCTTCTAATATAACAAACTTATGTTTATCTCCTGTCATATGATGTGAGCATCCACTATATATGATCCAAGAATCATTAGTGTTTATGTGAGATATTAGGGCTTTTTCTTCATACATTTGATCCATCTTTGATACCCACATAAACTACTTCCTCTGTATCAGTTTCATTTGATTTATCATCATTGAATTCCTCATTAGCTATTAAACATGTCTTTCTATCTCTTCTTCTGAAGTCTCGGTGTCCTCTGTAATGATTATTTTTTTGTCTGTCATCTTGGTAATCTCTCTTTTTAGTAGAATCTTTGTTAGAACAATTAGAAGCTATATGTCCTATCTTATGACAATTGAAACATTTCAAAGGTAGTTTTCCTTTATACTTACCTTTGCCTCTCGGTAACCTTCTGGCTAATAGTGCTTCAAACTCTTCCTACTTTTTGATTTCCTCATACAATTTGTGTACTTCTTCCATGTTCTTACCAAATCTTTCACTTGCTCCACTGTGATCTCCTTCAGAGTATTTATACTTTCTTTCATTGAAATCACTAGATTCATCAAGATGAAAATAAATAAATGCAGATTCAACTTTATTTACCGAAGATCCACTGTTATCAAAGTTACTTAACTCAAATGCATGTAGCTTACCAATAGTAGCATCTAAAGAAACTGACATATTAGGTACAAACCTCAATTCATTGATTGCAGAGACTCAAATTGCATAAGCCGCTAGAAGGGTTCTTAACAACTTACTTGTTATATCCTTTTCTTCAATAGCTCCACCCGCTCCTTTGATTTGATTGACAATCTCCTTTAGTCTTGTACTGTACTAAGTTATGTTCTCACCTTCATTCATCCTCATAGATTCAAGTTGTCCTCTTAGACTATCTACTTTTTCTCTTTGAACATGTTCATCTCCTCCATACACTAATGTGAGCTTATCCCACATTGCCTTTGCATCATTACAGCCTTCTAGATCATTAAATTCCGAGTCAGCCAATGTAGATGTTATTTCAATCATTGCTTGAATATGTTATTTCTTTGCCTTTATCTCTTCCATAGTCAATGGATAGGTGCTCGGTGTAACAAAATCATTCTCTAGATAGTATACAACATATTCTCCAACTCCTGATAGATGTAGCTTCATCCTTTTCTGCCATGTAGATAAACTTGACTTGTTCAGCTTTGGTGCATCCCTCTTATACATCTTTGGATCTTTAACTCAAGTGCCTTTAAACTTTTCTTCTAGAGTCCAAAGCTCTGATACCAATTGATAGTTCTGATACTAAATATAAGTACAGATCCATTAGCCAAAAAGATGAGAGGGGGGGGTGAATCATACAAACTTAATCTTCCATAAAAACATCAGATTCAACCTTTGTAACATATACCTTACTAATATAACAATAACTGTCAAACATGCAAACTCAAAAGCATATAAACATCATAAACCTCATAACATCAAATTTAACGTGGAAACCCAAATAGAGAAAAACCATTGTGGGATTTCAGACCCACTAAGAAATATACTCTTGTAGAGTATGCTTTGTTAAAAGAAAATCTTGTTAAAGATTACAAACACATTGCTAGATGTGACCCGGTTAAGGGATTTCCCTCAGATCTGTTAGGATCTTCACCTTGTTAGAAGTGGCCTTATTAAAGGATTTCAAACACTCAATCAAAATGTCACCTTTCTAGAGGGTTTTACAAATAATATTGTTGAGTCCGCTTGGTTAAGAGATTTTCTATCATTTTCACAAAGTAACAGTAATAAAAATCTATCTGCAACTTCACATCTTAAATGCTAAAGAAGATTCTTATTTGTTGAATACAATCTAGACATAGAACTAATCTTGTCCATCTGCTAGGCTTCTATACTCTGTTATTCAAACAGGTCTTCAAGCTTCTGTGCTTGGTAATCACCATGTAGCATCCATGTGTATACACTTGCCCGCATCCATTGTTTATCAACAGTCTCCTATTTATAAACAATTAGCTAACCCCTTAATCTCGTTGATCACATTTCCCATGATCAATCATAGTCATCAGATCTTCAATCTTGTCCAGGTTCAATGCATCTTTCGATTTGAAAGCGTTTTACCTCACCTAGGAACTTGCATATATTTCTTGGAACTTGTGCCAGGGTATTGCGGTTCAATCTGCGCTGTAGATCTTCATGCCGACTTTCCTTTGCATAGATTCATTAACAAACTATATTTACGACATACCAATCATTTAATTAGTTCCAGTTCATCAGCTTCCTTCATTAAATAGCACATGTAACCATTTAATGCATTCTGTTATAGCTCGGTTACAACTCGGTAATAACTCGGTAAATACTAAACTTCACTCGGTAGACATTCTGCCTTCATTAACCGATAGCGATAACCTTAGGGTTTACTGACTAGGTTCCTTAGGGTTTACCGATTAGGTTCTTTGTTTGATAACATAGTATAGTATTAACCTTTACAATTTACAACATATGTATGATGTTAAAACAATCTAAACATCATGATCTCATCATTGTCTGACTCAATAATAGTTTCCCATTGAATACCTTATTCATCCCCTTATTCATCATATTCTTTCCTGTGTGTTTTACCGACATCTTTATATTCTTCAAATCATACTTCTCAAGATTTGGCAACATCATACTGAATTAGAAAATCAGTTTCTTCAAATCAATGACAAAATAATAATATCAAGACAGTAAACATCCTTAATCAGTTACATCCATAATCATCAACAATCTTCTCAATGTCTGTTATAATGCTATATTGCCAACAATCTCCCCCTTTGTCATTGATGGCAAAACCAATTGATTTGACCTTAAAAGTTTTAGATTGTTGTGATTTGGAAATGCTGAAATGCTCTCTTGCTGTCATCAAACTTTCTCCCCCATACATTAGTCTTCTCCTCTTTTTATTAGTCTTCTCCCCCTTTGACAACAATGCCAAAAAGTAAAGAACTAAAACATAATTTCTTCCTATAAGAAGTGAATTCTTGCTGTAATGTGTCAATTTAGTCTCGGTCAGAGCATTTATGTCTTCAATTACTATTCCTTGTATTATTTCTTGTAATATTTCCTATAACATTTCCTGTACACCTTTAGAAAAACATCCTAAAGTGTATAATGCAGCATCAACTCCTAAAATATGTTCAATAGAGTCATCGGATTGATGCTTTCACCGAAATCGGTCAGTGAGTAGAAGATAAGGGTAGGACCACTAACTTACTTCTGAGATATTCAAAAGTGTCCCTTGGTAGTGGCTTGGTGAAGACATCTGCTATTTGTTCCTTTGTGCTAACATACTCCAACACCACTTTCTTCTCTTGAGCTTCTTCTCTAAGATAATGATATTTAATAGAGATGTGCTTTGTCCTAGATTGCATAATAGGATTCTTTGAAATGTTAATGGCACTAGTATTGTCACAGAATATAGTTACTGGCTTGGTAAATTTCTCATTTATACCTTCCAACAGTTGTTTGATCCATGCAATGTTGGTACAACTCAATGCTGCAACAACATGTTCAGCTTCTGCTATTGACTTTGAAACACATCCTTGTTTCTTGCTAAGCCAACTCACTAGTCTTTCTCGTAAAAAGAAAGCTCCTGCACTTGTGCTTTTTCTATCATCGATGTTGCCTGCCCAATCAGCATCAATATAAACTTTTAAATCAAAAACATTTCCTTTCTGATATACTAAGCCATAATCCTCAGTGCCTTTCAATTATCTAAAGATTCTTTTGATTTCTTTCATGTGTGTTTCCTTAGGATCTGCAGAGAATCTTGCAACTATACCTACTGCATGTGCTATGTCTGGTCTGCTATGAATAACATATTGTAGCTTTCCAATCATGGATCGGTAAAGTGTCTCATCAACAGATGCAGATTCATCATTCTTTGATAATTTACAGTTGGTAGTCATAGGAGTACATATTGGTTTTGAATCCTCCATTCCAAATTTCTTCAAGATTTCCTTTATGTACTTGGATTGAGTAATGAAAATCTCATTTTTCATTTGCAGTATCTGCAAACCTATAAAATACTTTATCTCACCGATTAATGACATCTCAAATTATTTGATCATTTCATTTCCAAAGTTCTTGCATAAAGAGTCATTTCCACAAAATATAATATCATCAACAAATATGGCTGAGATCAGTATTCTATTTTCATCATTCTTCATGTACATATTGTTGTTCTCACTTGTCCTTATAAAACCAATCTTAATCAAATAAGAGTGCAATCTTTCATACCATGCTCTAGGTGCCTGTTTCAAACCATATAAAGCTTTGTTCAATTTACATTTTTGTCCTTTGCTCTTGGGATTAGTGTCAGTGTGTCATTCTTCTTGATTTGATCAATCTCTTCTATCATAGCATTTATTTAATCTTCACTATTAAATGCCTCTTTCACTATTCTCGGTTCAAATTCAGATATCAAACATGTGTTCTATTTCAGTTTGTTCCTTGTCATCATTGGATCATCCTTATCTCTTATAATTTGACTTGGTGCATGCTGCCTTCTGACATACTTGGCTAATACAGGCTCGGTAGGCTCTATATGATCTTCTTCATCACTCAGTAACTGGATATTCTCTTCATTTTCTTCAACAGCCTTCTCGGTTGAACATAGACAAATTCATCATAGTCTTCTGGTTCCTTTGAATTTCCTTCATCATTTCTTTCTGCAAATTCATCAATTTTCACATTTGCACTTTCTACTATTTAGTTAGATAATTTGATCAGACATTTAAATGCTTTGCTTCTAGAAGAATAACCTAGAAGTGTTCCTTCCTCACTCTTCTGATCAAACTTGCCATTTCTATCATCTTTGTGAACATAGCATCTACTTCCAAAGATTTTAAAATAACTTACATTGGGTTTCTTATCATACCAGATTTCATATGGTGTCTTCAAAGTACCTTTCTTCAATTGTACTCGGTTCAGGGTGTAAACTGCTGTGCTTATTGCTTCTCTCCAAAATGTTTGTGGCACCTTCTTTTCAATCATCAGTGTTCTAGCACAATCCACAATAGATCTATTTCTTCTCTCAGCTATTCCATTCTATTGTGGAGTTCTCAAAGCAGAGACTTGTCTTTTAATACCATGACCATTGCAGAAGAAGTTGAATTCATCAGATGTGAACTCTCCTCCTCTATCTGATCTAAGACATTTTAGTTGCCTTCTTGTTTCATTTTCAACTCTTGCCTTGTCCCATTTAAACATTTGAAAAGCTTCTGATTTATCTTTTAAAAATATTACTGATATCATCCTTGAATAGTCATCCACAAATAATATGAAATATTTATCACCATAATAACTTTGAACTTTCATAGGACCACAAAGATCAATGTGCATGAGATCTAAAATTCCCTTAGAAGTGTAAGACTTACTTGTAAAGCTTTATCTTGTCATCTTACCCATCTAGCATCCTCGGCACATAGCATTCTCAGGTTTTTCAAGACTCGGTAGACCTCTTACTCGGTGCTTCTTGCTTATTTTGATCAGATTATCAAAATTTACATGACAAAACCTTTTATGCCATAACTAGGTATCATCTATCTTTGCATACAAACACTTGTTACGAGTTGAGTCAAGGTGAAATGTGTTACCTTTTGTTTGTGTCCAGGTAGCAGCTAACTTTCCATTCTTGTCATGAACTTTGACAATTCCTTTATGAAATTCTATTCGGTAACCTGTGTTATTTAGCTGTGCTACACTCAACAAATTGTATTTCAAACCTTCAACCCAATAAACATCATTGCATCTTGCATTTTCAAGAAGTGTTATAGATCCTTTACCTTTCACCAAACATGGTGCATCATTACCAAATCTGACATAGCCTCCATCATAATCTTGTAATATAACAAACTTATGTTTATCTCCTATCATATGATGTGAGCATCCACTATCTATGATCCAAGAATCATTAGTGTTTATGTAAGATATTAGGGCTTTTTCTTCATACATTTCTTCATTTGATCCATCTTTGATAGCCACATAAACTACTTCCTCTGCATCAGTTTCATTTGATTTATCATCATTGAATTCCTCATCAGCTATTAAACATGTCTTTCTATCTCTTCTTCTGAAGTCTTGATGTCCTCTATAATGATTATCTTTTTGTCTGTCATCTCGGTAATCTCTCTTTTTAGTAGAATCTTTGTCAGGATAGTTAGAAGCTATATGTCCTATCTTATGACAATTGAAACATTTCAAAGGTAGTTTTCCTTTATACTTACCTTTGCCTCTCGGTAACCTTCTAGCTAATAGTGCTTCAAACTCTTCATGCTTTCTGATTTCCTCATACAGTTTGTGTACTTCTTCCATGTTCTTACAAAATCTTTCACTTGCTCCACTATGATCTCCTTCAAAGTATTTATACTTTCTTTCATTGAAATCATTAGATTCATCAAGATGAAAAGAACTAAATGGAGATTCAACTTTATTTACCGAAGATCCACTGTTATCAAAGTTACTTAACTCAAATGCATTTAGCTTACCAATGGTAGCATCTAAAGAAACTGGTATATTAGGTATAGACCTGAATTCATTTATTGCAGAGACTTGGATTGCATAAGCCGACAGAAGGGTTGTTAACAACTTACTTGTTGTATCCTTTTCTTCAATAGTTCCACCTGCTCCTTTGATTTGATTGACAATCTCCTTTAGTCTTGTACTGTACTGAGTTATGTTCTCACATTCATTCCTCCTCATAGATTCATGTTGTCCTCTTAAACTATCTACTTTTGCTCTTTGAACATGTTCATCTCCTCCATACATTGATATGAGCTTATCCCACATTGCCTTTGCATCATTGCAGCCTTCTAGATCATTAAACTTTGAGTCGATCAATGTAGATGTTATTTCAATCATTGCTTGAATATGTTCTCACTTTCCCTTTATCTCTTCCATAGTCAATGGATAGGTGCTCAGTGTAACAAAATGATTCTCCAGATAGTATACATCATATTCTCCAACTCCTGATAGATGTAGCTTCATCCTTTTTTGCCATGTAGAGAAACTTGACTTGTTCAGCTTCGGTGCATCCCTCTTATACATCTTTGGATCTTTAACTCAAGTGCCTTTATACTTTTCTTCCAGAGTCCAAAGCTCTAATACCAATTGATAGTTCTAATACTTAATATAAGTACAGATCCATTAGCCAACAAGATGAGAGGGGGGGGGGTGAATCATACAAACTTAATCTTCCATAAAAACATTAGATTCAACCTCGGTAACATATACTTTAGTAATATAACAATAACTATCAAACATGCAAACTCAAAAGCATATAAACATCATAAACTTCATAACACCAGATTTAACGTGGAAACCCAAATAAGGAAAAGCCACTGTGGGATTTTGGACCCACTAAGAAATATACTCTTCTAGAGTATGCTCGGTTAAAAGCAAATCCCGTTAAAGATAACAAACACATTGCTAGATGTGACCCGGTTAAGGGATTTCCCTCAGATATGTGAGGATCTTCACCTTGTTAGAAGTGACCTTGTTAAAGGATTTCAAACACTCAATTAGAATGTCACCTTGCTAGAGGATTTTACAAATAAGACTGTTAAGTCCACTCAGTTAAGAGATTTTCTGTCACTTTCAAAAAATAATAGTAATAAAAATCTATCTGCAACTTCACATCTAAAATGCTAAAGCAGATTCTTATTTATTCAATAAAATATAGACATAGAACTAATCTTATCCATCTGTTGGGCTTCTATACTTTGTTATTCAAATAGGTCTTCAAGCTTCTGTGCTCAGTAATCACCATGTAGTATCCTTGTGCATACACTTGCCTACATCCATTGTTTATCAATAGTCTCCTATTTATAAACAATTAGCTAACCACTTAATCTCCTTGAGCACATACCCCATGATCAATCATAGCCAAATGATCTTCAATCTTGTCTAGATTCAATGCATCTTTCGATTTGAAAGTGTTTTACCTTGCCTAGGAACTTGCATATATGTTTTGGAACTTGTGCCAGGGTATTGCGGTTCAATCTATGCTGTAGATTTTCATGCCGACTTTCCTTTGCCATAGATTCATTAACAAACTATATTTATGACATATCAATCATTTAATCAGTTCCAGCTCATCAGCTTCCTTCATTAAATAATGCATGTAACCATTGAATGCATTCTATTATAGCTCGGTTACAACTTGGTAACAACTCGGTAGACATTTTGCCTTCATTAACCGATAGCAATAACCTTAGGGTTTATCGACTAGGTTCCTTAGGGTTTAGCGACTAGGTTCTTTGTTTGATAACATAGTATAGTATTAACCTTTACAATTTACAACATATGTATGATGTTAAAACAATCTAAACATCATGATCTCATCATTGTCTGACTCCATAATAGTTGCCCATTGAATACCTTATTCATCCCCTTATTCATCATATTCTTTCCTGTGTGTTTTACCGACATCTTTATATTCTTCAAATCATACTTCTCAAGATATGGCAACATCATACTGAATTAGAAAATCAATTTCTTGACATCAATGACAAAATAATAATATCAAGACAGTAACATCCTTAATCAGTTATATCCATAATCATCAACAATCTTCTCAATGTCTGTTATAATGCTATATTGCCAATAGATGCAATCAAGATACAAAACTGTGTGATTAAGCTACATGATTCAACAATTATGCTAGAAAATGATCAAATTAAACTAAACCTAAGGTGCAATTGCTTAAAACAACAATGCTTAAATGATATGCCTATAGTAACAATGCATAAGATGAAATGAGATGGGATCCTTATTGCTCCAAAATGGGGGATATTTATAGGATTTCCAAGGCCAGGGGTGAGGTGGTAGGAATCAACGGTCAAGATTGAGTCTGAAGATATCAAGGATAAAATTGAAGGAGGTTGGAGAAGAGGTTGGAGGAAGAGACACTTGTCATCTCTGTGGTGACAAGTGTCAAGGAGCTTTTCTCATAAAAGGGCAAGTGTCCAAGAGAGGAGACATGTAGCCAAAGTGTCATGTGTCTCAAGAAGAAAATATCCACACCATGGGAGGTTAGGATAAGTAGGTTAGAATGTGAAAGATAGGATAGGGTTAGTTAAACCCAAGGTTAGGTTAAAGGGATGTCTAGGTTAGGTGGTTGAAAGTTAGGAGGCATGTGGATAATTTGAATTTAAAAATTCAAATAATAGGAAAAGACTAATTAATTCTCAACAACTCATAAATTGATTTGTTTTAATTAATTAGAGGATTAGAAGAATTGATTGAAGTGGGGGGAGGATATTAATTAATTTGAATTAATTAATCAAAGGGGACTATGGAAATGAACCTATTAAATAAATCCTTAGATTTATTAATAAGTAGATGAAAGGGAAAATTAAATCAAATGGCCTAATGAATTCAATTAAATTAGGAAGGGAGATTAATTAGATAATTGCTTATTTAATTAACTATCTTCAGACCATTTTTAGGTGTATACACTATTAAGAACCAATTTCTATAATCCCAAATCCTACATTTGATGGTTCTGGGTATGCGGATCGTACCCCATAGATACCATCCATGTATCGTGCTTAGTGAGATAGAAAATCCTTGGTGATAAGATCTTTGGATCTTTGGGGTAAGAGAGCTTGGGATGCGTGAGAAGTGTGTACTGTGGAGTGGAACCAGTGCTGCTAGGGTCTCTATCTATTTGTTTTGATTTCACTATTTTGCTGCGGGGGCCCCATTAGATGGTTTCCAATTTCTACCCTAATCTATGTTTATCGTGTTCTTCATTGTTTGATGTTATAGAACAGTATTGAGTCAGTTGTATTCTGGGCTAATTTAGGCCCTTCACGTTGCATTACTCTGATTCACAAAGTTGTTCAAAACAAAATCAGTGGATATACCTTTTCACAGCAGTGTTCTCAAATAATCAGAAAATCTATCACCGAAACAATCTCCCCTCAACAGAATTGATCAAATTAGAAATCAAACAAGAGTCATATTAAAAAAATAAATAGAAAAAACACTTTACTCTTTGTGATCTTAAGTCCCATAGGTGGCATAACTTATCCTAAGTCCTTAGTCTTCATCGTCCATTCTTAGTACTCATATTGTCATTACATAGTCCATATTATCTTAGTCTTTCATAGTTCATCCTCAATCCTCATATGGTCTTTACCTTAGTTCTCATAGTATATGCACAAGTCTTGTCATAATTTCTGCATTTCACATCAAGCCTAAGTTTTTCATATTTACTTAGTCCTTGCATAGTCTTGATCTGCATCAGATTCAAGCACTTTCCCCAATACTTTCAATTAGGTGACCATAAACTCTCGATATTCTTGAGTAGTGTCAACCGCTTGGTCATTTGAGTAAGTCTCCTCTAGTTGAATTACCATCATCGTTAGAGAGTCTTCATAGCATGTGTTACCATGGTATTGCGTGGTGATGATTTCTTCTTGTTTGAGAAAACCAATCTTGGTCCAAATGATGATTAGGGATAAATCATTGATAGTCTAGATAACCTTGCATTAAAGTTAAGAACTAGTGTCCCCCAGTACGACAGATTCAAATTTGTAATAGATGAGGAAATATGAAAAGTAGTCGGAGTCCAAAGAGCAGCTGAAAGAGAAATCATTCAACAAAGACTTGAAAAACTTAGACTGCAACAACTACAACTTCCTCGTCCAAATCCCAATAGAGTGTCAGAGTCTAGCATCATAACTTTTCCAAGGTCTTGTATTTCCTAGGGGTCATAAAAATAATTCATGCTAGAAACCAAATCACAAAGAGCTAAAATAAATCCAAATAACAACCCATTGTTGAACTCCACGTGGAACATGGATTTATCAACTTACCAACAACCACAGGCTAGACGACCTACAACATTGCCGATAAATACAAACAAAATGCCTTCAATAGATGAAATCCAACAAAATTTGACATAAGAAGAATTGGAGGCAGCTCAACAAGATCCACAACTCCTCATGGTCTTAAACATGCTTATTAACAATGACAAAGTTCAATACCTTTCCCTTTTGATTCAAAATGGGGCCATGTTACCCCCAAATGTTGATATTTCAACAATATTGCCACAAGGAGTGAATCAAACACCAAATGTTACACAAACACAAGTGACATCTTCAAGATCAATTCATGGTGCATCTCAAAACACACAAGCCATAGTAACTCAAAATACGATGATGTCAACTCAAAATTCTCAATCACAAGTTACGTCAACAAATGCAAATGTCATGTCTCAAACTACTCCCAATGTTACTTCACAAACAACAACAACAACAGTGGCTCAGAATACTGCAAGCACGAGTGCTACCCAACCCCCAATATCAATTTCACTTGGGTCTATGTATAGTGGTTAGAATGTGAATCAAGGCTCCACCATAATGTATGGATCACACCAGCCTAATGTTAGTACTGTTGAGCACTATATTTGAAAATAAAAATATATAAAAAAAAATGTATGTTTCCATAAGCATGAAGACTAATGGATATTTCGACCAGCAAACTGTATTGAGCACTGCAAAGGAAGTTTCATCGAAAGAGTGTTTTCATCGACACAAGCACTAAGCAAAGGTATTTCGGCAAAAGGTTACCTTCGATGAACGTAGAAAACCACTCATTGATACTCTAAGTTTCATCGAAAAAGTGAAAACAAAAGGCGAAAAGGCAAAAAGGTGATTTCGAAGGAATATCATTACCAGAGAAACTCAAAAGGCATTCATCGAAATACAAGTTTTCATCGATGAACATGACGTCGAGCAAAGGCAAAATTGTTTCATCGATAAAGAGATATCGATGAAAAAGGGATATCGATGAAGATACATAGGCCTTCACCGAAGAAAGAAACTCACCGAAAAGAATGATTTCAATGGAAATTACATGTGACTTATCGAAAAAGGGGACTATCGATGAAAGAGTGATTTCGATGAGTCTTAAAAGTGGCTTCTCGACATAAGCTTTTCACCGAAACAATTGTACCGAAGAAAATGAGCTTTCGATGGAAGATTTAAACACTCGGCTGAAGTCAAGGGTTTCATCGATAACTTGAAATATGAGCACTTTTGAGCGAACTGTACTTCCCGTGAAAGAGTTAAAGGCCCAATTGAAGAATGTCACATCTGCAATTAAGTTTAAACACTTGAGTAACCGTTGTAGATGCAGAACATTAACTGTGCACAAGTTGCCCATACGATTACAGTTGAACTGAGTGAATTTTCGTAAGAACCGGATCGATGCTAAAAGATTGAAAACTGTGAAGAACTTGCGGAGACTTGCGAACGATAACCAGAAGAATTGAGCATTCCACCAAGTAAGTGTTGTCTCTCTTATTTACTGTGATTATGGAACCTTCGTCTTCTTCTTCTAAAAAGAGTAGGAAAGGAAAAGAGCTGAACCCTGAAGAGAAGCCCAAGAGACAGAAGAAAGAAGGGAGAGCTCTGACTCAGGATTTGTTAGACTAGTGTCCATCGTCTAGTGTGAGGTCCAAGAAGATTAAAAGTGAAGAAGAAGGATTAGAGGACAGATTTGAAAATCTAGGAGACATTTGGACTGAGATAAGAGGGCATGAGTTATTTTTGTTTGGTTACAAAAGAAGGGATGCACCTGAACCCATAAGCAATCTATGGAAGAAGAACTTAGGCAAATTAGTAGTCCCAAATGTGTTTGTAGATGTAGAATTAATGAAATCTTTGGCAGATTGCTACAACCCAAGAACCAAAACCATATGTGATTACAGAGGGAATACATTAGTAGTAATTAACAAACAGACTATTGATATGGTTTTTGATTTGGACTGGGAAGTAGAGGAGAGTATCGATATGAAGAAACTTTCACAAGAATTCTTTAGTTTGGAAAATATCTACAAGACTTGGAGACTACCTGTTCACAGGCCAAAAGTGGGTGGGTCATTTGTTCAGTTCGGCAAAGATGACAAGGTGCCGTTTGATGTCAACCACTTCCATCCATATTTCAAGTATACATATTATGCTGCAGCCCAAGTACTAGGCCTAGAGGCTCATCCACTCATGGATATTGGGGTTATGGTTCTGTGTGCCGACTTGCAATCAAAAGACCCTAGGTCATTTGATTTTGCCACTTATGTTGCAGATGCCTTGAATCATGGGCTGGAGAAATTGAAAGGAGACCTTGTGAATGTTCATTTTTCATTATACTCCATGTTAATGCATATCCTTCTTTATTGTGGACAAGAAATTAACTTCTGGCCAGATGAGTTCAGCATTAGATCTTATGATAAGAATGGTCTGAAGAAGCCGGTTCAGTTATGGGTATCAGCATGGGACCAGAGGTTCATGAATAACCAATATTGGCATTTTCAAGAATACTTTGTGAAACCTCTCAGTGTAGCTTTTGGGCAACACAAGGATTACACTTTGTCTCTTGAAATCAAGAGATTTCTCAGACCAAAGGACTTCTCTCCAGAGTCATAGATTGAACATAATTGGGGTGATTGGTGTTGCCATGATAATCACACAGAAATAAGGGTATTTGGATATAAAGGGCAACCCCATATGCTTCCAATTACGGTACCAAACAGAGTGGCTAGCTTGGAGATTATAAGGCAATTGTCTATTGCCAGTGCTAAACACTTAACTGATTTCGGTAAACAATCTATTGTTCCAGGTTTATTAGTTTTTTCTGATTTCATTGTCAAAAGTTCAAAAAGTTATCATTTACTTCAGAATAAATTAGACTATTATGGTATGACTCTGGGTGAGCCTAGGGAGAATTTTGATCCTGAAGGATATATAAGAGCCGCCAGAGCCTCACAGAAACTCAAAGCTGGAATACATGTGGCCAAAATGCCAGATGACCTAATCAAGAACCTTGAACGAGAGGAGGCCAAAGCTTTAAAAGGAAAGAGTGAGTTAGTTTGGGAGGCCTACAAATGGAAAAGGGCAAGGGGAATGATAGATGGAGACCTAATTGGAAATCTCCAAGATCCTCTGGAAGTAGCTAAAAGGCTGCTTCAACATGAAGCATAAATTATGCACAAAGTGCCTTCGCAATTCCTTCATTTTATTAATACTGAGAAGGACAGTCAGCCCCTAGCTCACATGTCACCAAAGTCGACTGCCAGTAGTATCCCACCTGATTCTCCTAGGGAAGATTATCCCCCTGGTTTTGAAGCAGAAATGAATATGGACACTCGCGAGATTAACATCAAGGATGTTGTTGATATCAGAATGACTGAGCATGAAGACTTCGTTGCTGATGATGGATTTGCCTCTTCTAGGGAGTTCCTCTCATTTTTGTACCAATACAAAGGAGCTCATGTAAAACGAAGCATGGCTGGAAGACCAGAGGAGGAACAGATGAAGAGATTACAGGATGAAATTGATGTCCTCATGAAAGACATGACTCCTGAGAAAGGGAGGAAACTATTAAAAGAGGCCGGTGTAATCATCTTCTTCGGTTGGGATATTAACTCAACACTCTTATTTGATGGCTTCCTGAAGAGACAAGATTTGAATCAACAGGTGTTGCCCCAGGAGGTAGATAAATTGTTCCTAGGCTCTGGATATGACCCAGACAAGAAAGCTCTCCTACAGTGGGCACTATATCCAAAGGGGAAGAGGCCTATCATTGTAGACATTGAAGAAACCTTTGGACACCTCATGGTTCATCAGGTTGGGAAAACTGATCCTAGGGTCACTGCAAAGCTCAACTTGGATGTTGCAAGATTGAACCTGGACCAGACAGAGTTTTTGATCAGAGAGAACGTCACATATAAGGGACTGTATGAAAAATCTAAGGAGGAAAATCAGAAGCTGCAGGCAAAAGTATTGCAACTAGAGACGAGGACTCCTATCAGCGAATACACCTCATACCCCGCGGGACGCAGCTTGGACGATGTTTCCGATGCTCTGTACTGGAAGTATCAAGCAGAAAAGGCCAATAAATGCGCAGACAATATCCAACAAAAGATGGACAAATTGGTCAATGACATCATAGGACATCGGTTTAACACCATGCTCTTACAGGTCGAACCATATTGGATAGTATACAACTGAATGATAAAAACGCTAACAGAGCATGAAAGGTTAAGAGCACGATTGCAGGAAGTACTAAACAATGTCGATACCATGACACCAGAGGAAAAGGCTAAGGGGAATGCGTATATGGAAAATCATGTCAAACTTGAAGATATGCTGAGAAGAGACTTAAAAGAATTAGATGATGAGAAACCTGTTGGAATGCCCTCTGTCTACAAAGAAGGAGAAGTGATATCTTTGGAGGATTTGCGAAAAGAGCTTACCAGCGTCAAGGATTGGGCCTTATCAGAGATAGATCGAAGTAAAGATATGGCCCCTACTGTCAACCAGATAATATTCAAATATTTGTCGCTGGGAGATGAATTGAAAAAACAAACTCCTCGAATCAAAACCTTCAGAGACGATGACTATATTCATCATCTAGGACTTCTAAAGCTCTTTTTGCTTAAGTTTAGAAACACTCAAGTTAACGACTAGTATTTTGAAAAGTCGTGTCTCTTCGTGAAAAGCCTTCATCCTCATATATATATGAGAATGATTTTTGTAATGTAGGATGATAGATATGAGATAAGAGGAAGATGGCGATGTATGACAGCCTGTAAGTTTTACAAATTTCGATGGAATACATGCTATGAACTATTGCTTTTCTTTGCGTATGTGTTGTGGATTATTTCACTTTGTCTCGGCAATCGTCTGTGATATTATCTAAAGTGATAAGGTTATTCATATTCTTGAAATCAAATCTGTGCTTCATGTTATAACGTTGAAACAAAAGTTTTGCTTGCGAATTGTAATTGTTCCTTGCAGTACTTCATTGATTGGTCCCTTAAAGGTAGGGTTAAATTCATTCAATCAACACATGATATAAGCATTCAAATTGATCTCAAAAGAAATAATAACCGACAGGTCTACAAAAGGGTGGATTAAAAAACTGTCTCACAGGCTCACACAATAAGTCCTGAAGAAAGTACAATGACTCTGTAGCCCAAATAGCAAAGAAGGCACTGGTCAAAATAGATTACACTCATCATTATATTTCACCATTTGTTATTTTAAAAGCAGACAGAAGTAGTTAGGAAACATAGATCGAATAGCTTCTACAACAACAATCTTGAACTCATCTGCTATATCTCTATTCAAGGAACTCATGCCATTTCAAAGATTGGGAGATATCAGATTAGGATAATACATCTGCTATAAAAAGCACTGGTTATTGGAGACATTCAGTGAATAGGTATACCCGCCTAGGTCCTGCAGAGCCTAAAGTGAGAGAGTTAGCAACTAAACAGGTTCACTCTATATGTTGGCCAAGTCAATTGGAGGGTTTGATCATAGGAGTTGGCATTTCCTTAGAACCTATCCAATCTGTTGATTTGAGACCCAACAGATTGGCGACTCTGCTGGGGAAAGAATTAAGACTCTGTTGTGGGAGAGAACTCAGAAGAAATAAAAACAATTTATATCCTCTAGAAAGGAGGTGGCGACTCTGAAATAAGAACATCAATGCACAGGACAAGATCGGTCACAAAAGGACAACCTTTATCCCAATTAGATTTCTCTCAATGAAGGAACAAAAATAAAGAACCCATGAATGATTCCATGAGAGAAAGATACAACTAGTATAAACATGAAAGTAGCCAACATTCACCCTTGAGAGAGCAAGATAGAACAACAACTTCAAGCCCGGTGAATGAGGATTTGGTTGCGGCATATAAAGCTCAGAAGGGGCGATGCCAAATTCCCCCTGGTTTTGAAAGTCACGAAGCACGGTCTAGACAAAACACACCGCTTTCATCAGGATCAGGTATGGCGGATCCTGCAGACAGGTTTACAGATTTAACTAGACAAATGATGGAGGCAGTTGCTGAAATGAGAGATTCAGGAAGGACTCAGGAATGTCTGGAACTGTGTGCCAAGTTAGGCATAAATGTTGGTGAGGATGACTTTAATAAAGATGTAAACAACTACAAGAAAACATATGCTCAAGGAGTGGGTAAAACAAAGAGTAATGATTTCAAAGCTTATGAGAATCCTTTGTTTGGTAACAAGAGGGATGATCATGTGCAATCAAGTGCACCACCAGTCCAGCAAAACTCACATACAGGCTTCATTCCTCCTAATCAGTACCCGCCCCCTGGTCAATTTTATAACCAACATCCACCCCCTAATCAGTTTCCATATCAACACCAGAATCAATACCCTCTTCCTTATCAAAATCAAATACCCTTATATGGTAATGTGAACCAAAACTTTGGGAATCCTCATGGAGGGCATGGACTAATAAATATGGAGCAAATGAGGCAGTTTGATTTTTCAGGAATGATAGTGTACCCATATCCTATCCCAAATGAAATTAGGACAGCGATACCAAAGTTCACAGGAAGCAATGCAGTTTCAGGTGAGGCTCACTGTAAAGCTTTTGATGCAGGAATTGAGGATTTTGGGTTACCATATGAAGATGTCAAGATCAGGTTGTTTATGCAATCATTAATAGAGGATGCAAGAGATTGGTTTAGGACGTTGCCTGACGCATCCATTAGAGATCTTGCAGGATTCAAAGATTTGTTCCTTGAGCAGTATGGAGACCATAACAGCCCTGAGTTTGCTTTGCACGAAATCATTAGTATAAAGAAGGAGCAAAATGAATCAGTGATAGATTTTAACAAAAGATTTAACAGGGTTTTAAATAAAATCCCCAATAGGATGAAACCAGTACCTGAGGTGAGCATTCTGTATTATATCAATGCTTATGACAGTAAAACAAACTATGAGCTAAGAACCAGAAATCCTAGAGACCTCCGGGATGTTATGAAAGATGCTATTGTTATAGAAAACAACAGAAAGGCTGCTGGTAAAGTGGGAAAGAGAGAGGATGCAAGGTTATACAATCCTAGAGCACCCAAGGCTAATAGAGATGAAGATAAGCTTGACAAAGTTTTAAATGCCCTGAAGGATTTATCTGTAAGAGTAAACAAAACAGAGAAGCAGCAATACTACCGTCCTGAGAGACCTAGACTACATGACATGCCTTATAACACCACATGGAAGGATGGAAAACCAGTAGACAGGAACCACAGAGACAATCAACAAATTCCAGATCCTTTAAAAAGAACAGTAAATTATACTCAAGACGATGACATGTGGTGTTATGCTTGCAATATGCCACACGCTTCTTCTTTGTGTGCAGTAGCAAAAGGATTGCAAGAGAAAGAGGATAGCTATGAAGAACATGTGGATGATTCAACTGTTAATATGATATCATTTAGTCAGGAAGGAAGGTTAGATTCCATGAATGTTGATCAATGCTCTGTCTTGCCTGTGACCACCAGCAAAAATGAAAATGTTAAGCTCAGAATCCCTACTGAGGAAGAAAAAAGAAGAATTACAGCCTATGCCGTTGCACAAGCGAAAAGGACTTATGATTTAAGGAATAGGGTAGTGAATCCAGAGCAAGGTAAACCTACTAGTCTTTTTATGAAAGAAACTGATGAGACACTCAAGCGAATAAACAAAGGAGCTATGACTAAGGAGGTTGTACCAAAGAATAATAAGAAGGGTCCTAATGTTCAAAAGGAAGAAACAGTAAAACTCCCTTCATCACAACACTCTACCTCATTTGATATCTCAACTGCATTAACACAATTAAAAGTTTCTATTCCATTAATGGAAATAATGAGGTTTCCTGAGTATAGAGAAAAAACTTTGGAGATGATTTCAGGTGTCCAAGAAGAAAAGATTAATGAACAGAAACAAGAGGTCCCAACAAGTGACAACAATGAACAAATGGCTCCAGTTATATACTTAGGGTCCACTATAACTAAAAACCCAACACAAGTAGACCCATTTTATCTCACTTTGGTGATAAACAACAAAAGGGTAAAGAATTGTATGATTGATTCAGGAGCAGCCATAAATGTCATGCCTGTTGGGGTAATGAAAGAACTAGGACTGGAAGTTGATACTACCTTTGGGAAATGCTATGCCATGGACAATAGATCAGTCCCAGTGGTTGGTATCATGAAGGATGTAGAGTTCAGATTAGTAGCCTGTCCAGAAGCATCATATAAAACAGATATCACGGTGGTAGATGTTCCACCAAACTATGGAATGTTGTTGTCTAGACAATGGTCGAATATGATTGGTGGATATGTGCAGCTGAATTTGTCATATGCTACAATCCCAATAAATGGACAGGAAATAAAAATTGACAAGGAACCTCGGTCCACATATATCATAGAAGACATGGAAGAAACAGTGAACCAAGTATGTTTTTTACAAACTGATATGGACAACTTCCAGGTACAGTTGACAAAACCTAAATTTCAAGAGTGGATCCCCATTGAGTCATGTCTAACTAAAAAGGATGGTCAGATATGGAAAATGTTCTTTGATGGGTCTTGTAGCAAAGAAGGGAGTGGGGTTGGAATCCTTTTTATTTCACCCACAGGGGAAACTTACAAATATTCTTTCAAGTTGTTATTTGAATGTACAAATAACATTGCTGAATATGAAGCTCTACTCACTGGTCTTAACATAGCAGTCAAACATGGAGTCAAATTGATAAGTGTCTTTGGTGATTCAGAACTAATAGTCTCACAAGTAAAGGAAAGATATGCCTCGAAACACTTAAGACTGAAACAATACAGGAATGCTGTATGGGATACCATGGAGCTTTTTGATGCTTTTCAGATAACCTGGATAGATAGATCAAAGAACATCATGGCAGATTTTTTAGCAAATATTGCACTAAAAGGCAATGATATAATGCTAACTGGGATATCTGAAGTAGAGATGAAAGTAAGACCATCTGTTCCTAACAACTTGTATAATTGGCAAGTGTTTCAAGATGATGCAGATTTGCTGAACTTCTTACAGTGTGTTGATCATTATCAGGCTCAAGCTATAAATTTTAATGACTTTGTGGAAAAAACTGAAGGTAAGGAAACTTTATTTGGACATGAAATTATACAACTAAAGTCAAATAAATTACCAAGAGGCCTAGTGGCATTAGAAAGAACTTTTAATGCTCAAGATGTGATTGAAACCAAAGGGTCAGCTGTTAAAGAGAGTGATGTTGAACAAATCAACCTAGGAAATGAAGGAGCCCCCAGAAATGTTTTTATTGGAAAAAAATTAACTCCTGCTATGAGGCAACAACTGATAATGTTGCTAAAAAGATACAAACATGTGTTTGCATGGTCTTATGAAGATCTCAAAGCTTACAGGGAAGATCTCTTTCAACATGAGATACCACTTAAGCCAGAAGCTAAGCCATTTAGGCAAAAGAAGAGACCTATTAATCCTACATTGTTACCAAAAATGAGGGAAGAAATTATAAAGATGAAAGACGCAGGAATAATTGAGCCATGCAGATACTCCACATGGGTTTCTAACTTGGTACCAGTCAGGAAGAAAAATGGGGATATTAGATTATGTGTAGACTTTAGGAATTTAAACATATCATCTCTAAAGGATAACTATCCATTGCCAAATATGGATAACATGCTGCAGAAGGTAATAGGGTGTGAGTTGCTGTCTATGATGGATGGATTTTCAGGTTACAATCAGGTGAAAGTTAGAGAAACTGAAAAATATAAGACAGCCTTCACAACTCCATGGGGCACTTATGTCTATGCACGAATGCCATTTGGATTGACCAATGCTGGAGCTACTTTTCAAAGGGCAATGGATGTGGCTTTCCCAGAATTGATTGATGTAATCATGGTAGTATACCAAGATGATCTGACTGCATACTCAAAGAAAGCTGATGATCACTGTGAACACCTTGAAAAGATATTTAAAAGGGCCTTAGAATATGGGATTTCCTTGAATCCTAAAAAATGCCACTTTGGTGTTGAAGAGGGAAAACTACTTGGACACATAGTATCCAAGGAGGGGGTGAGAATTGACCCTGAAAGAGTAGCAGCTATCAATGAGGTTCCCATCCCTCGAACTATCAAAGCCATTCAATCATTCTTGGGACAAATTAATTTTGTGAGAAGGTTCATTTTGAATTTTGCAGACATAATAAAACCTATAGTAAAAATGTTGAAGAAAGAGGCCCAAATTGACTGGACTGAAGAGGCAATTGATTCTTTTGTGGCAATCAAAAGAGCAATTTCTGAGGCACCAGTACTAATTTCCCCAGATTTTGGTAAACCATTTATGATATTCTCATTCGCCTCTTGTCACACTATAGCAGCAGTGTTGTTACAGAAAAATTCAGAAGGGTATGAGCAGCCCATTGCATACTTTAGCAAGTCTTTGAGCCCTTCAGAAGTAAAATATGAACTGAATGAAAAGCAAGCCTATGCTTTGGTCAAAGCAGTGAAACAATTTAGACCATACTTAGTAGGGGCTGAAGTTATAGCTTATGTCCCAAATGCAGCAGTAAAAGATATCTTCAGACAGACTGAGGTCATGGGCAAAAGATGCAAATGGATCAATCAGATACAAGAATTTAACATTGAGCTTAAAATTTCACAGGTTATCAAAGGACAAGGGCTGGCCAAACTCATGACGGGAACTAAAATTGAGGAGTCTGGTGTGAATCAGGTTGAATGGGAAGAAGCTAACTTCAGTATTGAAAGAACAGCATGGTACACCAATATCATATACTATCTCAAGCATTTGAAATGTCCAGATGGCATGACTGATAATCAGAAGAGAGCTTTGAAGCTAAAATCAGCAAGATATGTAATTATCAATGGGGACCTATATTGGAAAAATAGAGATGGGATATTGTTATTATGTCTGGACAATTACCAGGCAGACAAAGTTCTTCATGAAATGCATGATGGGGTTTGTGGTGGCCATTTCTCGACTAAGACTACGGCACATAAAATATTGAGAGCTGGATATTATTGGCCATGTGTCTTCAATGATTCTTATAGATATGTCAGAAAGTGTGAAGCTTGTCAAAAGTTTTCAAACAAAACAAAGTATCAAGGATCACTCCCATTGAGACCAATGTTGGCTGAGGAACCATTTCAACAGTGGGGAATAGACTTTATAGGGGAAATATCAGAAAAGTCCAGTGGAGGACACAGATGGATATTGGTTGCTACAGACTATTTTACCAAATGGGTGGAGGCAATACCTACCAGACAGGCCACTAGCAAGGTGGTGATAAAATTCTTAATGGAGAACATTATTACTAGATTCGGTGTTCCTACAAGGATCATCTCAGATAATGGCATGTCCTTTAGATCAGAGGAATTCAACACTTTTTGTGAAGAATATGGCATTAAGATATCACATTCTTCTCCTTACCACCCCCAGGGGAATGGGCAAGCTGAATCAAGCAACAAGAATATCCTAAAGATCATTAAAAAGATGCTGGGATAGAACAAAAAAGCATGGGATTCGAAGTTGAATCTTGCACTATGGGCAGACAGGATAACTGTGAAAAAATCCACAGGAAAGTCTCCATTTGAATTGGTTTATGGCAAAAGGGCCAGATTACCTTTGGATAATCTCTTGCCTGTACATAGATTTATGATTCAAGAAGAGATAGATGTTGAAGATCCATCACAAGAAAGGATAATGCAGTTAGTGGAACTTGATGAAGTCAGGGTAGAAGCTCAAAGGCAGAATATCAGGATTCAAAATCAAATGAAGAGGTTGTATGACAAGAGGACATCAAACATAAAATTTTGTGTAGGAGATTGGGTTTTAATGTGGAATGCCAGGAGTCAAGACAAAGGCAAGCATGGTAAATTTGAAGCCTTGTGGATCGGCCCATATGTGATTATAGACAAAAAGGGGGAGGATTCTTATTTGCTTCAAAACGCGACAGGGGAGGTCCAAGAATTGCCAGTACATGGGCAGTTCTTAAAGAACTTCTTTTCCTGAAACATTCTGTATCACCTGTACAGTAGATTAGGATCCATTTCCATTGTAAATACCATCATATCTGCGCTAAGCAGAGATTCTGGATTCTTGAAGACATATTCAATATGCCTCCATCCTCAGTCAGAGCCGCTGTTGAGCACTATATTTGAAAATAAAAATATATAAAAAAAAATGTATGTTTTCATAAGCATGAAGACTAATGGATATTTCAACCAGCAAACTGTATCGAGGACTGCAAAGGAAGTTTCATCGAAAGAGTGTTTCCATCGACACAAGCACTAAGCAAATGTATTTCGACAAAAGGTTACCTTTGATGAACGTAGAAAACCACTCATCGATACTCTAAGTTTCATCGAAAAAGTGAAAACAAAAGGCGAAAAGGCAAAAAGGTGATTTCGAAGGAATATCATTACCGAAGAAACTCAAAAGGCATTCATCGAAATACAAGTTTTCATCGATGAACATGACGTTGAGAAAAGGCAAAATTGTTTCATCGATAAAGAGATATCGATGAAAAAGGGATATCGATGAACATACATAGGCCTTCACCGAAGAAAGAAACTCACCGAAAAGAATGATTTCGATGGAAATTACATGTGACTTATCGAAAAAGGGGACTATCGATGAAAGAGTGATTTCGATGAGTCTTAAAAGAGGCTTCTCGACATAAGCTTTTCACCGAAACAATTGTATCGAAGAAAATGAGCTTTCGATGGAAGATTTAAACACTCGGCCGAAGTCAAGGGTTTCATCGATAACTTGAAATATGAGCACTTTTGAGCGAACTATACTTCCCACGAAAGAGTTAAAGGCCCAATTGAAGAATGTCACATCTGCAATTAAGTTTAAACACTTGAGTAACCGTTGTAGATGCAGAACATTAACTGTGCACAAGTTGCCCATACGATTACAGTTGAACTGAGTGAATTTTCGTAAGAACCAGATTGATGCTAAAAGATTGAAAACTGCGAAGAACTTGCGGAGACTTGCGAATGATAACCAGAAGAATTGAGCATTCCACCAAGTAAGTGTTGTCTCTCTTATTTACTATGATTATGGAACCTTCATCTTCTTCTTCTAAAAAGAGTAGGAAAGGAAAAGAGCTGAACCCTGAAGAGAAGCCCAAGAGACAGAAGAAAGAAGGGAGAGCTCTGACTCAGGATTTGTTAGACCAGTGTCCATCGTCTAGTGTGAGGTCCAAGAAGATTAAAAGTGAAGAAGAAGGATTAGAGGACAGATTTGAAAATCTAGGAGACATTTGGACTGAGATAAGAGGGCATGAGTTATTTTTGTTTGGTTACAAAAGAAGGGATGCACCTGAACCCATAAGCAATCTATGGAAGAAGAACTTAGGCAAATTAGTAGTCCCAAATGTGTTTGTAGATGTAGAATTAATGAAAGCTCTGGTAGATTGCTACAACCCAAGAACCAAAACCATATGTGATTACAGAGGGAATACATTAGTAGTAATTAACAAACAGACTATTGATATGGTTTTTGATTTGGACTGGGAAGTAGAGGAGAGTATCGATATGAAGAAACTTTCACAAGAATTCTTTAGTTTGGAAAATATCTACAGGACTTGGAGACTACCTGTTCATAGGCCAAAAGTGGGTGGGTCATTTGTTCAGTTCGACAAAGATGACAAGGTGCCGTTTGATGTCAACCACTTCCATCCATATTTCAAGTATACATATTATGCTGCAGCCCAAGTACTAGGCCTAGAGGCTCATCCACTCATGGATATTGGGGTTATGGTTCTGTGTGCCGACTTGCAATCAAAAGACCCTAGGTCATTTGATTTTGCCACTTATGTTGAAGATGCCTTGAATCATGGGCTGGAGAAATTGAAAGGAGACCTTGTGAATGTTCATTTTTCATTATACTCCATGTTAATGCATATCCTTCTTTATTGTGGACAAGAAATTAACTTCTGGCCAGATGAGTTCAGCATTAGATCTTATGATAAGAATGGTCCGAAGAAGCCGGTTCAGTTATGGGTATCAGCATGGGACCAGAGGTTCATGAATAACCAATATTGGCATTTTCAAGAATACTTTGTGAAACCTCTCAGTGCAGCTTTTGGGCAACACAGGGATTACACTTTGTCTCCTGAAATCAAGAGATTTCTCAGACCAAAGGACTTCTCTCCAGAGTCACAGATTGAACATAATTGGGGTGATTGGTATTGCCATGATAATCACATAGAAATAAGGGTATTTGGATATGAAGGGCAACCCCATATGCTTCCAATTACGGTACCAAACAGAGTGGCTAGCTTGGAGATTATAAGGCAATTGTCTATTGCCAGTGCTAAACACTTAACTGATTTCTGTAAAGAATCTATTGTTCCAGGTTTATTAGTTTTTTCTGATTTCATTGTCAAAAGTTCAAAAAGTTATCATTTACTTCAGAATAAATTAGACTATTATGGTATGACTCTGGGTGAGCCTAGGGAGAATTTTGATCCTGAAGGATATATAAGAGCCGCTAGAGCCTCACAGAAACTCAAAGCTGGAATACATGTGGCCAAAATGCCAGATGACCTAATCAAGAACCTTGAACGAGAGGAGGCCAAAGCTTTAAAAGGAAAGAGTGAGTTAGTTTGGGAGGCCTACAAATGGAAAAGGGCAAGGGGAATGATAGATGGAGACCTAATTGGAAATCTCCAAGATCCTCTGGAAGTAGCTAAAAGGCTGCTTCAACATGAAGCATAAATTATGCACAAAGTGCCTTCGCAATTCCTTCATTTTATTAATACTGAGAAGGACAGTCAGCCCCTAGCTCACATGTCACCAAAGTTGACTGCCAGTAGTATCCCACCTGATTCTCCTAGGGAAGATTATCCCCCTGGTTTTGAAGCAGAAATGAATATGGACACTGGCGAGATTAACATCAAGGATGTTGTTGATATCAGAATGACTGAGCATGAAGACTTCATTGTTGATGATGGATTTGCCTCTTCTAGGGAGTTCCTCTCATTTTTGTACCAATACAAAGGAGCTCATGTAAAATGAAGCATGGCTGGAAGACCAGAGGAGGAACAGATGAAGAGATTACAGGATGAAATTGATGTCCTCATGAAAGACATGACTCCTGAGAAAGGGAGGAAACTATTAAAAGAGGTCGGTGTAATCATCTTCTCCGGTTGGGATATTAACTCAGTACTCTTATTTGATGGCTTCCTGAAGAGACAAGATTTGAATCAACAGGTGTTGCCCCAGGAGGTAGATAAATTGTTCCTAGGCTCTGGATATGACCCAGACAAGAAAGCTCTCCTACAGTGGGCACTATATCCAAAGGGGAAGAGGCCTATCATTGTAGACATTGAAGAAACCTTTGGACACCTCATGGTTCATCAGGTTGGGAAAACTGATCCTAGGGTCACTGCAAAGCTCAACTTGGATGTTGCAAGATTGAACCTGGACCAGACAGAGTTTTTGATCAGAGAGAACGTCACATATAAGGGACTGTATGAAAAATCTAAGGAGGAAAATCAGAAGCTGCAGGCAAAAGTATTGCAACTAGAGACGAGGACTCCTATCAGCGAATACACCTCATACCCCGTGAGATGTAGCTTGGACGATGTTTCCGATGCTCTGTACTGGAAGTATGAAGCAGAAAAGTCCAATAAACGCGCAGACAATATCCAACAAAAGATGGACAAATTGGTCAATGACATCATAGGACATCGGTTTAACACCATGCTCTTACAGGTCGAACCATATTGGATAGTATACAACGGAACGATAAAAGTGCTAACAGAGCATGAAAGGTTAAGAGCACGATTGTAGGAAGTACTAAACAATGTCGATACCATGACACCAGAGGAAAAGGCTGAGGGGAATGCGTATATGGAAAATCATGTCAAACTTGAAGATACGCTGAGAAGAGACTTAAAAGAATTAGATGATGAGAAACCTGTTGGAATGCCCTCCATCTACAAAGAAGGAGAAGTGATATCTTTGGAGGATTTGTGAAAAGAGCTTACCAGCGTCAAGGATTGGGCCTTATCAGAGATAGAGCGAAGTAAAGATATGGCCCCTACTGTCAACCAGATAATATTCAAATATTTGTCGATGGGAGATGAATTGAAAAAACAAACTCCTCGAATCAAAACCTTCAGAGACGACGACTATATTCATCATCTAGGACTTCTAAATCTCTTTTTGCTTAAGTTTAGAAACACTCAAGTTAACGACTAGTATTTTGAAAAGTCGTGTCTCTTCGTGAAAAGCCTTCATCCTCATATATATATGAGAATGATTTTTGTAATGTAGGATGATAGATATGAGATAAGAGGAAGATGGCGATGTATGACAGCCTGTAAGTTTTACAAATTTCGATGGAATACATGCTATGAACTATTGCTTTTCTTTGCGTATGTGTTGTGGATTATTTCACTTTGTCTCGGCAATCATCTGTGATATTATCTAAAGTGATAAGGTTATTCATATTCTTGAAATCAAATCTGTGCTTCATGTTATAACGTTGAAACAAAAGTTTTGCTTGCGAATTGTAATTGTTCCTTGCAGTACTTCATTGATTGGTCCCTTAAAGTTAGGGTTAAATTCATTCAATCAACACATGATATAAGCATTCAAATTGATCTCAAAAGAAATAATAACCGACAGGTCTACAAAAGGGTGGATTAAAAAACTGTCTCACAGGCTCGCACAATAAGTCCTGAAGAAAGTACAATGACTCTGTAGCCCAAACAACAAAGAAGGCACTGGTCAAAACAGATTACACTCATCATTATATTTCACCATTTGTTATTTTAAAAGCAGACAGAAGTAGTTAGGAAACATAGATCGAATAGCTTCTACAACAACAATCTTGAACTCATCTGCTATATCTCCATTCAAGGAACTCATGCCATTTCAAAGATCGGGAGATATCAGATTCGGATAATACATCTGCTATAAAAAGCACTGGTTATTGGAGACATTCAGTGAATAGGTATACCCGCCTAGGTCCTGCAGAGCCTAAAGTGAGAGAGTTAGCAACTAAACAGGTTCACTCTATATGTTGGCCAAGTCAATTGGAGGGTTTGATCATAGGAGTTGGCATTTCCTTAGAACCTATCCAATCTATTGATTTGAGACCCAACAAGTACCCAATTTGTATATTTCTTAGCACCTAGTGGAAACAAAGGCACACAGTTACATACTCAGTCAAGGTTCCAACAAGGTCTAGTATACTCAAACAAAAGTCCTTTTGTGGGGAATACCTATGGCCTATACACCTTTGACACATACATAAATCTTGGCTCAGCAAGTGTAGAACCTCCAAAGGTAAATGAATAATATGCAAATAGGAAATGAAAAGAAGAGCTACACCATGAAATATCTCCATCCTTATCCTTTTTATAGGAATTTGTATATGCCACCTTTTCCACAATATTTTGAGACTCCAAAGTTCAAGAAACATAGAGGAAAAAGTAACCCCCTAGATCATGTTAGAGAGTTTTACACAACATGTATTGAAGTAGCCCATGAAGACACATATTTGATGCGTCTATTTCTTAAGAGTCTATGAGGAACAAAATTAGAGTGGTTCTCACACTTTCCACCAAAAATTGCCTCATGGGGTGAGTTGGTAGAGCAATTTCTAACATTTTTTTCATACAATATAGACAATCTCTTGGTTATTGTTGTTGCTAGGATATGTTGTTGTCATTGATGTCAACACATTCCTGTGTTTGGCGTTTTGGTGATTGCAAAAAAATGAGTTAGTTTGAGGATTTGCAATTCAATAATGAAGTATCTCTAGTATCTTTAATTATTCCATGATGTTATGTGGTGATTTGGTCAAGTTGTCGATCCAGGTATTAAGATTGTTCTTTTGTGTTCTATGGTTGGCAGAGTCTAGTATTTGATCTGATGTTCTCTTGTATAATTATATCTTTGGTTGTGGATTTTGGAGAATGTTTTGGATGTTTATGTGTATCTGCATTTCAGATGGTTCATGATTTGGTTCTCCACAAGTTATCTTTCGAGTCTGAATTGTTGTTGTTAAGTGCTCTTGAGTGTTAGCATGTTGATTGATGAAGTTTTGAATAAGTGGTGTTGGTGTAACTATTGTGGATGATTCTAATGTGCTTGTTGGTCTTTCTTGATCATTTCCTATTTGTTTTGATGGTCTGCATTGATTATTGTGTGTAGGAATGGTTATTTTGTTGATCCGATGATATTCTTCATGTTATGCGACATTTTTGGAGGTGTAACGTACTGCAGCTGATCTTGGAGATATTTCTGGTGGTGATACATGTTTGGAGATTTGATTTAGGTCCATGCTATATCATCCATGGCATTGTATTGGTCCGGTGGTTTATTTATGTATAATATGATGTAATTTTGTAATTAAGGGTTGAGGGTTTGGCCAACCTTGTAGTCAAGGTTGATGAATTGTATAAATAGGTGTTATATTCATGTATTTTTTATGTCGATGTGGTGTCTACATTACCAGAGAGTGGTGCATTTTCACCCAAGAAAATTTATCTTTCGGTATGATACATTGAGTAGAGATTGTTGTAGGGAAGACAAATGTGCTTAACTGGAACTATCATCAGGCATTAGCAAATGCTATCTTTGCAGTTCATGTAATTTGGATTGTAGTTAGATTATTAATGTAAGGTAGTGAATCTTCCCCATGGTTTGGAGCCTTTTGGTTCATTATATTTTGAGTAGTGTACTCTAGGAAGTGTGCTTTAATTCATGCACATTCCCCTTTGTTATATTTAGACATACTACTACAGAGTATCATCTTATTATGGGTAGGTTCCCACCATGGTTTTTTCCTTAACAGGGTTTTCATGTCAAAATCCTTGGTGTTATGTGTGTTTTTGTAGTTGTGCTTATCTTTATTCTTGTTGTAGTTGATTGAAATATGAGATTGTGTTTAATTTGTTTAATCCAGTGAAAACTGATTCACCCCCTCCTAGTTTTCCTTCATTGTTGTTGCCAACAATTGGTATCAGAACTAAATCCTCTGGAAGAATCTTTATCGCTTGAGGAGATTCGGGATGGCAACCTATTTGTTTAAGAAGGAGATTCTAAGATTTGATGGAAACAATTATACTATATGGAAGGACTAGATGGAAGTTCACTTGAAGTGCCTTAGAGATGAGTATTGGAAGACTACAAATAATGTTTGCAATGTTCCTTAGAATGGACCAGTTACTGTTGTTGAGATCAAGGATTTTGAACATAACATAAGAGCTAAGGAAGCATTATTGAGTGCCTTGACTGATTTAGAGATGGCTAATGTGATGGGTCTATAGATTGCACATGAGATCAAGAAGAATTTAGAGACCTTGTATGAAGGAGATACTCAAGTCAAAATATCTAAGTTGCATAGTTTGAAAGGGAAGTATGAGGCATTGAAGATGGGAGAAGATGAAAAAATAACATCCTTTATGGCTAAGGTGAATGAGCTTGTCATGAACATCAGATGTGCCCATGTAACTCTTGAAGAAGATGAGATTGTTGCTAAAGTGTTGTGATCATTGCCTTCTGCTTACAAGCATAAAGTAGTGGCTATTGATGAAATATGGAGTGCGACTACTGTGACCAAAGACATGTTGGTTGGCAAGATTACTGCATTTGAGCTGAGTGAATTTGGAGAATCTCATGGTATATCTGAGACTGCAGTTAGAGCTTATGTATCTGAGAAGTAGAATTACGACCTGGGAGAAAATTCATGTTAGGTTTCTAGATATGAAATAGAAAAGAGAGAGATGGAAGAGCAGGAAAGAAAATTGGATGAGCTTGAAGCCCTTATTGCTCAAAGATTGCCTAAAGGAGCTGGTAAGTATGATGGAAAGTTACCTTTGAAATGTTTCTCTTGTAATAATATAGGACATTTTTCTTCAAGTTGTCCTGAGAAAATGTCTCTAGATATAATAAGCATGATAAATTTGAAAGGCATGATAGATATGATAAGTATGATAGATATGAGAAGCATGAAAATAATGATAACCCCTACAAGCCTAACCAGAAGTTCAAATATCAGAAGAGATGTTATTATGCTGCTGATGAAGGTGTAACAAATAAAGAATTAGAGAATGGGAATACAGATGATGAGTTTGTATTTATTGCTATCAAAGAAGATGATCTGGTACCAGTGAATACTACAAGCTGCACTCTTGAGGAGAAAGCTTGGCTGCTAAGATTGAAGAGAAAGATGAATAGGTGATTGACATCGGTTGTTCACATCATATGGCAAGTGATAAAATTAATTTTTGAGTATGGAAAGGTATGATGGTGGCATAGTAAGATTTGGAGATGATAAAGCTTGTGTGATTCATGGGAGAGGTTCTATTTCCTTTAATGGTAAGCATAATATTGACGATGTCTTGTATGTTGAAGGTTTGAAGCATAATCTTTTGGGTGTTGGATAGATGGTTGACAAGGGATATGATTTGTAATTCAAGAATGGTAAATGAAAGATCCTAAATGCCTCTGGTATAAAGATTGCATCAGGGATGAAGACTAAAGGTAATATCTTTCATTTGAATGATGATGAGAAAAGTTGTTTGATTGCTCAGATAGATGAAAGCTGGTTGTGGCATAGGAGGATGTGTCATGTTAATTTTGACTGCATGGTAAGGATAAGTTCTACTCAAGCAGTTATATATTTGCCTAAGATTGCGAAGCCATCTAATCCGGTATGTAAGGAATGTTAGTTGCGAAAGAAAACAAGAACTACATTCAAGAGTAAGTTGTATTCATCTAGTAGATTGTTAGTTCTAGTGCATACTGAATTATGTGATCCTACTAGAGTGAGAAGAATGCAGGCTAACAAATATTTCATGTTGCTAATTGATGATTATTCTAGGATGATGTGGGTTATGTTTCTAAGGGAGAAATCAGAAGCATTGGAGAAATTCAAGATATTCAAAGCTAAAGTGGAGACTAAGACCAGGTTCAAGTTGAAGTGCTTGAGATCTGACAGAGGAGGAGAATTTACATCAGGAAAGTTTGATACATTTTTTAAGAGGAATGGAATTAGAAGACAATTATTTGCTCCCATAACCCCTCAACAACTCAACAGAATGGAGTTGTTAAAAGGAAGAACAAAACCATTTTGGATGTTGCTAGGATTATGATGAGAGAATGAAATGTTGCACAAACCTTTTGGAGAGAAGTTATTAGCATTTCTATTTACACATCCAACTAGGTGGATATAAAAGGTGATTCTGGTAAGACTCCTTATGAGCTATGGTTTGGTCATGTTTCTACAGTTAGATATTTTAAAGTTTCTGGAAGAAAATGTTATATCAAGAGAGATGAGGATATAGGAAATTTTGATGCAAGATATGATGAAGGAATCTTCTTGGGTTACTCTACTAAGACTAAGGCCTACCAGTGTTACAATAAGAGATTGAGAAAGATAATAGAGAGTGCAAATGTGAAAGTTGATGAATGTCTTGGAAAGCAAATCAGAGCATGCAGATATGAATTTGATGAAGAAGATGCTATTTCAAAGCCTGTGCAGAGTGAGATCTTAAAGAAGAATCATTTAGTAGAGATAGTTAATCTAGATATTGCTATTGCCAGTGAAGAAGTTCAAGAACCAGATAATGAGAGCAATTAGAAGACTCCAAGGTATGTAAGATTGAATCATTCAGAAAATTATATTACGGGTAATAAGAATAAAGGTGTGATGATGAGGAGAAGGATTGTTGCTGAAGAGATATGCTTGATTTAAAAGATTAAGCCTAAAGATTTTTTAGAAGCATGTAAAGATGAGAATTGGATAAAAGTAAGTGAAGAAGAGATAAACCAGATTGAGAAGAATAAAACTTGGCAGCTTGTTTCGAGACCTAAAGACAAGAATGTGATTAGTACTAAATGGGTGTTCCAAAATAAATTGAATGAAGCCGGTGAAGTTGTTAGAAACAAAGAAAGATTGATATGTAAAGGGTGTTCTCAAATGGAAGGAATTTATTTTGAGGAGACTTTTTCTCTAGTAGCTATAATTGAAGTTGCTAGATTACTACTTGCATATGCTGTCTACAAGAATTTCAAGGTGTATCAGATGGATGTCAAGTTAGCCTTTTTGAATGGTGATTTCGAGAGGAAGTCTACATTGAGCATTCGGATGGATTTTTTTTATCAGATGAAGGAGATATTGTATGAAAATTGAAGAAAGCATTGTATGGACTAAAGCAAGCCCCTAAAGACTAGTATGGTAGCTTGGATAAGTATTTGTTGAAGTTGGGATTCTGTAAAGGTACAGTTGATAATAATTTATACTTTAAGGTTGATAAAGATGACATTTTGATTGTTGAAGTCTTTGTTGATGATATCATTTTTGGAGGAGATGATGATTTGAGTATGAAGTTTGCTAATAATATGCAAAAGGAATTTGAAATGTCTATGATAGGTGAAATGAAATTCTTCTTAGGATTGCAAATTACACAAATTGACAAAGGCATTTTTATTTCTCAATATAAGTTTGTAAACAAATTATTGAAGATGTTTGGGCTAGATGATTCTAAACCTGTTGGAACTCCTATGGTGATTGGATGCAAGTTGTCTAAAAACAATGAATCTCATAAATTTAACTAGACTTTGTATAGGTCTATGGTTGGTGGATTGTTGTACTTAACTCAGAATAGATAAGACATTATGCATGTTGTTTGTCTTTGTGCTAGATTTCAAGCTGATCCTAAAGAGACTCATGTTACTACTGTGAAGAGTATTTTTAGATACTTGAAGGGGACTGTTGACTATGGCTTATGGTATTTGAAGAATGATGATTTCATGTTATGTGCCTATACTAATGCTAATTGGGAAGGTGATATGATGACCGTAAGAGCACTACCAGTGGAGCTTTCTTTTTGGGAAAGAAAATGATTTCATGGTCCAGTAAGAAGCAAAATGTTGTATCTCTATCTACTGCTAAAGTTGAATACATTGATGCCGCTAGTTACTATACTTAGGTAGTTTGGATGAAGCAAATATTGAAGGATATTAGCATTATTTATGATGAAATTATTATTTATTGTGATAATTCAAGTGCTATAAATATTTTCAAGAATATGGTACTGTATTATAAAACAAAGCATGTATCAATAAAGTATCATTTCTTGAGGGAGAAAGTCAGTGATGAAGAAATCGGATTGGAATATGTATCTAAAAAGGATCAGATTGCAGACATTTTCATTAAGCCTTTTCCCATAGATACATTTGTCTATTTGAAAGACAAGTTAGGGGTCTCTGCCCCTCTTGATAAGAACTAGATGCATGGAGTTGCATCAATCCAGTGGAATTCACAGTGTTATATTTTTATCCGAGTTGATGAGTTGGTACTGCTACTCAGTCATAGTAGTTAGTGTGTGGTTTTGGTGATCAGTTCTGAGTTTATCCTAAGGGGGAGATATTGTCCCTCTCATAGGATATTGTCCTTCTTAGAGGATGATTTTTGGGGAGAGAAGCATGATTTGTATTCTATCTTTGGCATTGTTGTCAAAGGGGGAGAGAAGCATGTGAAAAACTGCTTTATCTTTGAGCTTTGTGTGCATGATATTAGGGGGAATTTTGTTGGAGTTTGCTGGTGTTGATTCATTCCTTTTCATTGATTTTTTTTCACATTCATATGTTGCCATCAATGCCAAAGGGGGAGATTGTTGGTTATTAATTTTGCTAGGATATATTGTTGTCATTGATGTCAACATATTCTACTGTTTAGTGTTCCGATGATTGTAGAGAATTGATTTGGTTTGAGGATTTGTGGTTTAGTAATGAAGTATCTTTAGTATCTTTATTGATTCTATGATGCTATGTGGTGATTTGGTCAAGCTGTGGATCCCAGTATGAAGACTGGTCTTCTATGTTCTCTGGTTGGCAGAGTCTGGTATTTGATTCGATGTGATTTGATATGATTATATCTTTGGTTGTGTATTTGAGAGAATGTTTTAGATGTTCATATGTATCTATATTTCAGATGGTTCATGATTTGGTGCTCTACAAATTATCTTTCCAGTCTGAATTGCTGTTGTTAAGTGTTCCTGAGTGTCAATATGTTGATCGATGAAGATTTGAATAAATGGTATTGGTGTAGCTATTGTGGATGGTTCCAACATCCTTGTTGGTATTTCCTGATCATGTCCTATTTGTTTTGATGATCCACATTGATCATTGTGTGCAAGATTAGTGATTTTGTTGATCCCATGATATTCTTCGTGTTATGCGATATTTTTGGAGGTCTAACATGTTGTGGTTGATCTTGGCGAGATTTCTGGTGGTGATGTATGTTTGGTGATTTGATTTAGGTCTATGCTATGTTATCTATGGCATTGTATTGGTTTGATGGTTTATTTATGTATTATGTGATGTAATTTTATGATTAAGAGTTGAGGGTTTGGTCAACCTTGTAGTCAAGGTTGATGAATTGTATATATAGGTGTTATATGTTAGGATCTAGAGGCAATTGAGAGGGGGGGGATGAATTAGTTGTCTTATTCATTTCAAACCAAATATAACTTAACCAAACTTAATGCCGGTAGATAGTTTAACAATTAATAACAGTACTGGTAAAGTTTAATGCATGCAACAAGAAGATAAATAACATCCACAACACATAACACATATATTTGTACGTGGAAACCCTGTAAAGGGAAAAACCATGGTGGGAAACCTTACCCACAATCAGATGATACTACTGCAGATAGTATGTGTGTACAAATGGGGTCTGCACATGTAGAAAGGCCAACTGCCTAGAGCTCACTGCTCAATCATAAAATGGGAGTCGCACTGACTATATTTGGATGGTTAAATCCAATGATAATGTATTGCTCAAAATAGCATCTTCATATGCTGGGTTCAGTACCGGTTAAGCTCTGATTGTCTTCTTCATACCTTCCTTGAATCTTCAAAAGATGTCTCTGTGTATAGCTCTTCTTATATTCACATATGCCTTATTACATTCCCTTTCACACCTTCCTATTTAATCTCACAAATGAGATCTTACATATATACCAAAACATAAGACCAAATGTGTAGGTCAGCTCACTAAGAATATTACAATTAAATCAATTACAAATGAATCAATATGTGATGCATCATGTCGGCTTAATGCATTTATAATAATAACCAATCAATAAAACATCTCCATAACATGCTGTTCTGATCTGGAATAGATAACGCTTGTCGATCCATAACCTAGACCTATTTGCCGGTAACAAAAAATATGCAAACTTGACTAGACCAATAACCAAATCACCAAAACCAAGTGTCCAAACAATGTCTTTGACATAACCAAGTAATCTCCAGATGATAACAGATCATCCTCAGTGCCGGTGAACAATATAACCTGTCGGTGAACTAGATACCGGTGACTGTGCATAAGTCACTGAACATGCCAGTGAACATAACCAAAGATCTCCAATGCTGATAAGTGTTGACAAGTGTTGACATCAATGACAAAACCAATGCAACACGTCCATAATACCAACAATCTCCCCCTTTGGTATTGATGGCAACACAAGATGGAAAAACCATCTAAGTGCCAAAGCAGAAATGCCAAAAACCAAAAAACCAACAATCTCCCAAAGAGATCAATCATAATACATAATATTTCTCCCCCTAGGAATAATCTCTCCCCAAAAGATAATGTGTTTTTCCATAGATATCTCCCCCCCTTTGACATCAAATGCCAAAGCAATACAAAACCAAATACAATCAGTTCATATAACTTATTACAAATACCAATTGTTATAATCAAATTTATCCAATCTACTCCCCCTGAGAAGTAGCTCTCCTTCATCAAAGTTGGTAAAAGATTTCTCTGTTAATTCTGCCAGTCTGATGCCATGCTCCAACTATATAAGTTTCTACTAGTGAGGGTATAAATCGAAGCCGCTCTCTTAGATATTCAAAATTTTCCTTAGGCAAAGGCTTAGTAAAGATATCTGCAATCTGTTCTTTAGTATTCACATAAACCAATTTCACTTCTTTTGCTTCAACATTCTCTTTCAAAAAATTGAATTTGATAGAAATATATATAGTTTTAGAGTGAAATACTGGATTCTTTCATATATCAATTGCTGCCATATTATCACAGTAAATGATTATAGGTTCTTTGCATTTTACCTTTATGTCCTTCAATATTTTCTTAATCCATAATACCTGTGTACAATTAGATGTTGCTGCAACATATTCTGATTCTATTGTTGATAGTGATGTACAACTCTATTTCTTGCTCAACCATGAAATTAGTCTACTACCAAGGAAAAATGCTCCGCCGGTGGTGATTTTTCTGTCATCTACATCTCCTGCCCAATTTGCATCTGTGTATGCACATAGATCAAAATTTTCATCTTTAGGATACCATAAACCAAGATTTGTTGTGCCTTGTAGGTACCGAAAAATCCTTTTTACTGTTGATTCATGATTTTCCTTAAGATTACTCTGAAATCTTGAAACAATACATACTGCATTCATAATATCAGGTCTTGTTTGTGTCAAATACAATAAACCTCCAATCATAGATTTATATCTTGTTAGATTAAGAGGAGTTGATTCATCCTTCAATGATAGTTTATTAGTTGTAGTCATAGGAGTACTTACCGGTTTAGAGTTTTCCATACCAAATTTCTTTAATAGTTCTTTCAAGTACTTTGATTGATTTATGAATATACCTTTATCAGTCTATGAAATCTGCAATCCTAAAAGAATTTTATCTCCCCAATCATAGACATTTCAAATTCTTCCTGCATCTTATTAGAAAAGTCTTTACACAATCCTTCTTCTCCTCCAAAACTGATATCATCAACAAAAACTTCAATAACCAAGATGTCATCATTAGCCACTTTGTAATATAAGTTGTTGTCAGCATTACCTTTAGTGTAACCAAGCTTCAAAAGGTATTTGTCCAATCTAGCATACCAAGCTCTAGGAGCTTGCTTCAATCCATATAAAGATTTCCTTAACCTGCAAACCATATCTTTGTCATCTGTCAAATAAAATCCATCAGGTTGTTCAATGTAAACTTCCTCTTCAAGATCACCATTCAGAAATTCACATTTAACATCCATTTGATATACTTTATAGTTCTTGTATGTTGCAAAAGCTAAGAATAATCTGACTACCTCAATTCTAGCTACCAGTGCAAAGGTTTCATTGTAATCAATTCCTTCTTTCTATGAATATCCCTTACACACTAATCTTGCTTTGTTTCTGATTACCTTACCATCTTCATTAAGTTTATTTCTAAATACCCATTTAGTTCCAATTACATTTTTGTTTTTAGGCCGGGGAACCAATGTCCATGTGTTACTATTTTCAATTTGTTGTAATTCATCTTCCATAACTTTAATCCAATGTTTATCTTCACATGCCTCATTAATAGTTTCTAGTTCAATTTGAGAAATTAAACATACCTCTTCATTTGCGAGTCTTCCTCTAGTCATAACTCCTTGATACTTATTCCCAATTATCTAACTTTTAGAGTGATTCAATCTTACATACCTGGGTGTATTCACTTGCTGCTTTTCTTCAGTCACTATGGAATTCTTAGATGATGCCGGTGTGACTAGATCAATATTTTGTACCAGTGTACTCATTGTAGGTTCATTTGTGATTATCTCAACTGCTGGTTCAGAGTCCATAGACCTTGAATTACCTCTAAATTGTTCATCAATCTTCACATTTGCACTCTCAATGATTTTCTGCAATCTCTTGTTAAAACATCTATATGCCTTTCTCTTAGATAAATAACCAAGAAATATTCCTTCATCACTTCTAGGATCAAATTTGCTAATATAATCATCTCTCCTAATATAACATTTGCTTCCAAATATTCTAAAATATTTAAGTGTATGAGTATTACCAAACCATAGTTCATGAGGGGTCTTACCGGTTTCACCTTTGATGTGAACTCTGTTGAATATGTAAATAGCTGTATTGACTACTCTCCAATATACATGAGGTAGGTTTGCTTCTGATATCATGCTTCTAGCTGCATCCAACTATTCTTCCTTTCCATAACTCCATTTTGCTGGGGTGTCCGAGGTGTTGATAATTGTTTTTATGATTCCATTTACTTCACATAATGTATTAAATTCCTTAGATTTGAATTCACCTCCCTGATCTAACAATGCGCTCAAAATTGCTTCTCTTGCTTTGCAATCATTCTCTTGATCTTTAGCCAAGGTTGGTGGATTAGGTTGACTCTATGTAGAACCAACATAGCCATTCTTTGTAACATCCCATATGTGTTTTCCAATGCAATTTAGATGTGTCTCCATTCTGATATTCCACATACCATAGTTAGTTCCGTCAAGTTTCAAATTGTCCTTCCTGAAATAGTTAGTTGCCATAGAATCTCCTCAAGTTGTTAAACTTCTGCAAAAAGAGGACTTAACTTTGATACCAATTGTTAGGATCTAGAGGCAACTGAGAGGTGGGGGGGGGGGTGAATCAGTTGTCTTATTAATTTCAATCCAAATATAACTTAACCAAACATAATGCATAATACAAGTAAGCCAAACTTAATGCCATTAGACAGTTTAACAGTTAATAACAGTACCGATAAAGTTTAATGCATGAAATAGAAAGATCAATAACATCCACAACACAACACAAATATTTGTACGTGGAAACCCTGTAAGGGGAAAAACCACAATGGGAAACCTTACCCACAATTAGATGATACTAATGCAGATAATATGTGTGTACAAATGGGGTCTGCACATGTAGAAAGGCCAACTGCCTAGAGCTCACTGCTCAATCACAAAATGGGAGTCACACTGACTACAATTGGATGGTTAAATCCAATGATAATGTACTGCTCAAAATAGCATCTTCATATGCTGGATTCAGTACCGGTTAATCTCTAATTGTCTTCTTCATACCATCCTTGAATCTTCAAATGATGTTTGCATGTATAGCTCTACTTATATTTTCATATACCTTATTACATTCCCTTTCACACCTTCCTATTTAATCTCACAAATGAGATCTTACATATATACCAAAACCTAAGACCAAATGTGTAGGTCGGCTCACTAAAAATATTATAATTAAATCAATTACAAATGAATCAATATGTGATGCATCATGTCGGCCTAATTCATTTACAATAATAACCAATCAATAAAACATCTCCATAATGTGTTGTGCTGATCTAGAATAGATAACGCTTGTCAGTCCATAACCTAGACCTATTTGTCGGTAACAACAAATATGCAAACTTGATTAGACCAATAACCAAATCACCAAAACCAAGTGTCCAAACAATGTCTTCACCATAAACAAGTGATCTCCAAATGATAATAGATCATCCTCAGTGCTAGTGAACAATATAACCTACCAGTGAACCAAATACCGGTGACTGTGCATAAGTCACTTAACATGTCGGTGAATATAACCAAAGATCTTCAGTGCTGATAAGTGTTGACAAGTGTTGACAAGTGTTGAATTCAATGACAAAAACAATGCAACACATCCATAATACCAACATTATATTCATGTAATTTGTGTTTTGATGTGGTGTATGCATTACCAGGGAGTGGTGTATGTGTGCCTAAGAGATAATATCTTTTGGTGTGATGTATTGAGAAGAGATTTTTGTAGGGTAGACAAATGTGCTTAACTGGAACTATCATCAAGCATTAGTAGATTCTATATTTGTAGTTCATGTAATCTAGATTGTAGTTCAATCATTATTATAAGGTAGTGAACCTTCCCTCCGGGTTGGAGTCTTCTAGGTCATTAAATTTTGAGCAGTGAGCTCGAGGAAGTGTGCATAAATGCATGTGCATTCCCCTTTATGATATTTAGACATACTAGTGCAGAGTATCATCTTATGGTGGGTAGGTTCCCACCGTAGTTTTTCCCTTAACAGGTTGTCCATGTCAAAAACATTGGCATTATGTGTATTTGTATAGTTGTGCTTATCTTTATTCTTGTTGTAGTTGATTGAAATCTGAGACTGTTCTTGAATTTTTTAATCTGGTGAAAACCAATTCACCCCCCCCTCCTAGTTTTCCTTTAGTGTTGTTGCCAACATAATCTAGTTAGTCTAATGGATTTATGTGCTGCCAAGAAAAGAGAAGGTGAAACATTCACTTCATTCCTACAATGATGGAGAGCTTTGCACCACAAATGTCATAGTCACATTCTAGAGGTTGAACAAGTGGATATCTTCATTAAGAACCTCATTCCTCAAGTTAAATATCCACTACAAATGCAATGTCTTCATACATTCAAGAAGATAAGAGAAAAGGGCATAAAGTGTGAAAAGGGTTTAGTAGAGAAAGGGATATTAAAGCATCACATAATGGACCAAACAATAATTCATGCTTTGAAAAATGAATTTTTTTGGTCAAAGAATAAGAATGTAACAAGTGATTGGATTGTAGATGCTCATGTTGTCCATAGAACTCAATCAGTGGTATTGCTTCAAGGACCAGTTGGTTCTTTTGTCCCCAATAGAAATTAGTTTCAAGACAACAATACAACATCAACAAATGCCAATGCAGTTCATTCTGGTAATCAAAGACCTCCAAGAATTAGTGCACCTAGAAGAAATTATACACCCATTGGAGAACCAATTGAGTCCACTCTCAAAAAGATGATACAAACCAAAGTCATCACTCTACCAGAAGTTAGGCCATATGAGTCGGGCCCTTTCAAACCCGCTTGGTGGAACAACAATGAATTTTGTGAATACCATTGTTCTAAAGGCCATAAGGCAATAAGTTGTTATAAGCTCAAAAATTTAATACAAGATCTCATTGACCAGGGCGACATTACTGTAGATGCTAATAAGGGAGCAACGAACACAAATCATACCATATTCAAGGATCCTTTTGTTAAACAGGACAAAGAAAAATCTTCCAGTTTAGGGACACATAACAACATTGCAAATTATACCAATGTAGCATATGATTATGTAATCAATACAATCAGTGCATGGGATGAAATAGTGACTAAAATTATAGTCAATTTAAGAAACTGAGATTGTGCAGTTATCACTCACCGGTCTAGAGTCACATTGCAAAAGGGTCTATCTAATCCACCTCCACCAACTCGTAACTACAATGTGGTTGATCAACTAAGAAAGACTCTGACATAAATTTCATTGTCGGAGTTGCTTCATTTCTCCTCATCTCACAAGGAAATCCTCAATAAGGCTCTCCAAGAATTTATTGTCTCCCGCAACATAGATGAAAACACCCTTCAATCCATGGTTGGAAATCTAGTTTCTTCCAAGGTAGCATTCACAGAGCAATATGTACCAATTACAAACCCTTGCACAATGATCCCCTTCATCTAGAAGTACTTGTTCATAGAAGAAAAGTCAAAAGAGTCTTAATAGATGGTGGAGTTGGCCTCAACATATGCACTCTTAACTTGATTAAAGCTTTGGGCTACTCACACCATCATATTGATATCACTAAGTAAATAAATATTAAAGCTTATGATGATGAATAACACCCATACAAGGGTGTGGTGACCTTATTTGTGCAAGTAGGACCTATCACCACCGATATCACCTTTCAAGTTCTGGACTGAGAATTGAGATACAATATGCTTCTAGGGAACCTATGGATACATTCCATGCAGGCACTATCTTACACTTTCCATCAATGTGTTAAGTTCCCTTATAATGACATTGAGATAACAATAAAGGATGATCTGAACCCCTTTTAGCATTGTAACTACCTTAGGGAAAGCATAGAGAATCAAGCCCCAATCAACTGAGCAAATCCACTCACCATGCAGATGGACTCTTTGAAAATTTCAGTTGCACCAACATCATTATCTCACACACATACAACACCACCTCTCCAAATCAAGGATGAAGAGTGTGGTGAATATTCATGTTCTAGAATAGTATTAGCAAGCCAATTGTCTCCTAGATCCTTTGGGAGAGCCTTACGAAATCCCACAAGTAAAAATAAAGGGAAATAAATAGTCCAATTTTCAGACTCTTGTTTCTTCATAAGATGGGGAGAGCTAAATGAATAATCTTTAGAGAAAATTGTCAACAAATGGCTCTATAAAATAGAATATGACCATCCAAATGTCAAACTTCCTTTAGATAAATATGGCAATGGATTCAAATGATACAAAGACATGGTTATGATCACACAATAGGATTGAGGGTACATGCTTAAGGCATTATGGAAAATATATTACCATCTGAAAATCTAAAAAAATGAGGCTTGGGATATACAACCCTGACAAGAAGAAGAAGTACTTCTAGACTAGATACTCTGGTTATTTAATATTTTCCAATGACAACACAAGTCACAAATAAGGAGGAGGATCTTGCATCACCAAGCTAGAACAACATGTCAACGATTGCCTTTGCACCAGTATCCCATGTGAATATGGTGACAAATGAATTAAATGCCTATTTGGTACCATCATCATCAATTGATTCATCAAGGGAAACATGCATAGTACCAGCAAGAGAAGGTAATTTTATATTGCCTCTATCTCTCATCCAAGCTTTAAATGAGGCTTCTATCATAGAAGAAGGGCCTACGAGTCATGAAACTCTCCCATTCATAATCAACACTGTTGAGACTCCTCTTTCTCTAATAGAGGAAGTTGATGAAGATGGACTAGACAAAGTGACATATATTAAGAGTATAACCGATTCCAATGACTATAAATTATTATCCATCCAAAGTTATATCACACATTCAACATTCAGAGCCCATGACAATCAATCACCTGTGGATGATGGCATTGAATATGAGGACATACAAGTTGATCAAAAGTCAGTCAAGTTGTATTTGACAACTGGATCTACATGATATTAGCAACATCTCCTCCTAATGAAGATAGAGACCTCTGTCTTATGTATCTTCACCTAATAGACTAGTGGCAAGAAGAACAACCACATTTAGACTGGTTCCAAAATAATGAGGCCATAGCTAAGCTCTTGGGTGCTAGGGATGGATTTCCCTATGATGATCACAAAGCCATCTTCACCATAGATTTGGATAGAACAACCTACTTTGGAGAAGCAAGATCCTCTTCTAACCCAGAAGATGTGGATGAAATAAAAAATGCAACTACAAATAGACTAGATAATCTTCCTATAAATGAAGAACAATCAACATTACTAGTAGAAGAAACTGGAGAAATCAACATTGGAAATACTAAGAATGTACATAAAATACACTTGGCTAAATCTTTAAACCCCATGGAAAGAGAAAATTTTATTCAATTCTTCATGTAGCAACCAATAAAATGTGCATGGTATCTTACACCATTTACCATTTCAATCAGGAGTGAAACCGTACAAGCAGAAGCTCTAGGAGATGCATCCTCAAATAGCTCTATTAGTCAAAGTAGAGATGCAAAAATTGTTAAATGTGGGTTTCATTAGACCCATAGACTATGCAGAATGGATTTCAAACTTAGTACCAGTGACTAAACCCTTTGGGGGCATAGGAATCTATATTGACTTCAAGGACCTAAACAAAGCTTGTCCCAAGGATGATTTTCCACTTTCTAATATAGATATGATTGTGGATTTGACAATGGGAAATAAAATGTTATCACTCATGGATGGTTTCTTTGGTTATAATCAAATTAGGATTTCACCAAAGGACCAACATAAAACAACTTTTACGTGTCCTTGGGGAACATACTACTAGAATATGATGTCGTTCAGTCTCAAGAATGTCGACACCACTTATCAGAGAGTAATGACGACCCTATTTCATGACATGATACATAAAATAATGGAATGTTATGTAGATGACTTTCTGGCTAAATAAAAAACTAGGGATGATCATCTTAATGTTTTAGCCAAAATATTTGATAGGCTTGAGCAATAAAATATCTGACTCAACCCAAAAAAGTGTGTTCGAAGTAACATCTTGTAAACTCTTGGGTTTTATTGCATCTAATAGAGGCATTGAGATAGATCCCGCAAAGATAAAAGCAATCCTTGAAATTCCACCACCCTCAACACTCAAAGAACTGAGAAGTTTGCAAGGGAGATTAAAATCTATAAGATGCTTCATTGCATAATTGGCAGATAAGTGCCAACCCTTTCAACACCTTTTGAAGAAAGGTGTAAACTTCAAGTGGACAAAACAATGTTAGGAGGCATTTCAAGTATTAAAACAATATCTTCTGTAAACACCAGTCTTTGTCCCACTAGCACATGGAAAGTTGTTGTTGTTGTACATATACACAAGAAATTCCTCTCTGGGTGCCCTTTTGGAACAACATGACGACTAAGGTAAAGAAAGAGCTATCTAATACATCGGAAGAATACTCATAGGATATGAGATCGACTATACTCCTATAGAACTATAATGTTTATCAATGATCTTCACATCCCAGAAGCTTAGACACTATATGTTGAGTCACAAGGTCCAACTTATTGCACATTTTGATCCTCTCAAGTATCTATTGAGCAGAGTAGTATTAACAGGAAGATTGGCCAAGTGGGTCACGATCCTAAGTGAGTTTGACATAGAGTATGTTGAGAAAAAAGAAATAAAAGGTCAAATTATAGCCAATCAATTGGTAGAAGAACCTATACAAGACAACCATCCATTGGTAGTAGACTTTCCTGATGAGTCAGTGTTTTCATTCTCGATATCCACAAGTTGTAAATTGTATTTTGATGGGTCATACAACAATTGTGGAGGAGAAGCGAGAATCCTCTTCATCACTCCCCAAGGAAATCATTTAGAATCAGCTTCCCATGTACCAATAATATAGTTGAATATGAAGCCCTAGTCATAGGACTTTGTACTGTTGTACAATGGAAGACAATGGAGTTGCAAGTCTATGGTGACTCCCAACTACTTATCAACTAGGTGAATGATGATTATAATACCAAAATATGGCAAGCTCACACCTTACAAACAATTGGTAGAAGAATACAAGCAACACTTCACCAATGTGACATTTGAGTAAATACCCAGAGTACAAAATAGAGCAACTGATACAATGGCTATGGTAGGGTCTCTGGTAGATATGCCCAACAATGGAACTCAGTTTGAATTCATAGTAGAACAACTCATGGTATAGGAATACAAAATCCCATCTTCTGAGTATGTTTGTATGATAGTAGGACCTGAATCTCCCTGATATAGAGAAGTATATGAATATCTCCATGACCAATATATGTGTAATGCCCCACCAGGAAACCCTGAAGGGCTAAAGCTAAAACACACTAATGGAGTGCAAATAATTTTATTTTTTAAATTAAACATAAAAAAATGATACAATGAGTTATCAACAGCTTAGATAACATAGCGTAAGTCTAAACAATACCTAAGGAGTTTTCCAACGTGATTACTTAATTTACCATCTAACTCAACTCACGACATTTGATCCAATTAAGCAGGTTATCTTAATTTCATGATATTACTTATTCAGTAGATTAAAATTATAGACAATAGGACATGTTCATCCATTATGGTTGAAGAATGTAGCTAACATGAGGAAATTTACCCATTAAAGTTAAAACATAGATAACACGAGGACGTTCAATCATTAGAGCTAAAATATAGAAAACTTAACAAAGTTCATCGTTTAGAGTTAAAGCTATGGTTAACATGATTAAGTTCATCCAACAAATATTAACCATTCATTAGGTTCAATTTTACATTAAACACATGCCATGCATCTAGTTCCGTAACGTACTTTAACTTCATCATAAACTAATGAATACTTTCCATGCATACTTAATGATGCTATCGATACTGAATATATTCCATTAATCAAATCTACATTATTTTATGATCCCTATTACTACATTTAATAAATTGACTACATACATGCATTTATGATTAATTTCATCTAATCCTCATTATAAATTTTAACCTAAAGCATCCATACATGATAAATTAAAAGGTAACATAAAAATGGAAAAGCACCACATAACACCAAAATGATCTCAGAGTTCACCCCTAGTGGGCTACATCTCCTGGTCTGCTCAACTGCAAGGCCCCTCTGATACTTAATCAATAGTGAAGAATACATAAGGTTTACATCATTTACAATCTTGTCATCAAGGCGTACATAGCCAATGAAACATATGACCACATTGGTCCAAAAAATACATAAATGATCCCTGAATAGGAAAGGATCCAACATAACATAATAAAAAGCAATTATAATAGTTTAACTGGAGCATCCACAAAATTAAATCTTCACAACCCATCATAAGCATCCCATGGTCTAACATGAATATCAGGTTCTCATGAGGGCAATAATATCATGACGACTCCACAACCGTGCTCCTATCAAAGGCAACACAACAACATACTAGCGAACATACTCACATGAACTCCTAAAACCCAGGAATACACAAGGTCAAGCAAACAAAGTTCAATAGGGTAGGGTTACCCACTTGGTCAAATTGAACTTCATACGGGGTGCACTGACTGACGGTACTCTAACTAGAGACCTGACCAGCTCTAGTCTACCACAAACCAATATTAAACATTCACACAAAGTACATGATCGAATACAAACCGTCACATGAAAATAGTCAAGATTCGGGATCAAGGACATAAACCGGTACCCAAATCAACAAACGATAATAACCAAAATTACAAACAAGGACTTTCCATTTCTTAAGCAAATGTGAATACAAAAAATTAAACACGCATAGGCATAGATTGGAAAAGACAATCTTCTTTCCTATTGTTATCACACAACAATCGATCTAGTTTTCTAAAGGATCTAAGTTTTCAAAAAACAATAACAGAAAATCAGCGTACAAGATAGATTCAATACCATAATTGGAATAGCACGTGAAGACAATCTAAGTAAATATAGGTTCAAATAAACCATCATTTAAAGACAATGATAAATTCATTTCAATTAATACCAATTTGGTTATCACAAACATTATTTAAGTTAATTTAATGAAAATAATATTTCAAATACATGTGAAAACGAAATTTGATACTTAAATCAAAATAATCCTTTTTAAATAAAAGTCATATTGACTAAACGCAAATATAATCTCTATTTTCACAATAAAATTCACGATTGTAACCAATCAAATTTAATCATTTTATTTCTATGATTAAACCCAATTTACATTTTACATGAACACACACACACACACACACACACACACACACACACACACACACACATATTACAGCGAAAAGGAAATAATTTCATTTCCAGCTATATCTAATTGTTTTCCACTTTTCCATTATGAAATTCCCTAATTAACATAATATATTATATAATTTCTAAGTTCCCAAATAATATATTATGTAATCCACTAATTTAAATAAATATAAATACATCCACCAATGAAAGAATATATATATATATATATATAATATTATATTCACTAAACAATATTAATAACAACATTTATTAATTAATATTCCTTAAACTAAATATTAATTAAAACCACATTGATGAATTAATATTCATTAAATTAAATATTAGTTAAAACCACATTTTATATATATATATATATATATAAACAAACTTTATTTACATGTTTTTTTTTTGTTTTTTTTAATTTATTTATTAACAAATGCATTTCTAGGGACATGAGAATACTAAAATTTTATGAGTGTTCAACCCAACAAAACATATCTTTTATTTTTATTTTTAATCAAGATTCTAAAAATCTCTTTTCCAAGAGATTATAAAAAAAAATCTCTTTATTTAATAAAATCATAGACAAATTTATTTTTGTTTAAATAAAAATGTTTAATAAACTACAATCATCCATAAAATTATTTTCTGAAAAAGAATTTATAGCAAGAACCAAAAAAAATGTTTGTGATAGAACAAAGATTTGAGAAAAACATAAAGTTTCCTAAATCTTTCTTTCACAAAGCCTTAAGGGAAATTTATTAAACCAAAAATATCTATTTTTCTCCATACACAGGAAGAACACAAAAATACACAGAAAAAATAAATTCTCAAAAATTTTACCAGCATAACTTTTCCTTTCACCACAAATTTGCAAATTCATATAACAAGAAAACAAAACCCTTTCCCAAACCAAGAAACCATTTCTCAAACTTAATTTTTTTTTAAAAAAACTCTCCAAACAGAGATCTTTCAGAAAAATCAACATACAGAGAAGTATTTTTTTTAAAACTAAATTTCAAAATTTCAAAACAAAAAGAAGAGTGGCAAACACCCAACCTGTGATAGCAATCCTAGATGAATACTCTGCAAACAATCTGAATCAAACCTCCAAGCTTCAGTTCTGGTTTCCAATCTGGCCTCCAAAATTTCTCAAAAATATCTATTCCCCTTTCCCGTGAACTCACGGGCATAATCTTCAAAAATATCCAACCTCCACTTTTAGGTTGAAAAATGTTTTCTAATAAATCATAATATTTAATAATAAAAGAAATTATTTTTTCTAATTTCCAAAAAGTAAATGGGAAAGTTATTTATAAAAATCATTTCTTTTATTTCTCTTTTCTCATGACATTTAATTAACTTTTCTAAAAGTAATTAAGGCAATAGTTTTAACTCTATTTTATTTTATTTTTCTAAAAGGGTAAAGAAATTAAATTAATTCTTATTTTTTGAATTTAAAATACTTTCTTTTAAATAAAATTCAAAAATCATTCTTTTCAACAAATCAATATATTAAACTTGTTTTTTTCTAATTAAAATTGATTTTCCCAAATAATTGAAATTAACCTTTTTATTTTTATAAGGAAAGAGATTAAATTAATTCTATTTCAAATTAATTTAAATCTTTGCTTTCCAAAATCATAACTAAGTAAATTAATCCATTAAAATTTACCATTTAATTTAAACTAGCTACCAATTTGAATTGAGCAATACTAAATAACGAATAATCGCATAAAGGGATCCTATTCAATTTAGTCCCTTAATTTTTAATGCATAAACACAACTTAAATAAAAAAAATGAAAAGGATTAATTACTCAATTTAACCACACACACAAAACACACAATCCAAGAAAGCCAACCAAACATACGACCTGCATACCCAACCAAAGGAATACTGACAGACGACTGACGACACCCACTTGAGCACGACTAGGGTCAAATGAGGGTCTCCCGACCACCTAATCCAATTTCTAAGTGTTAATGAGGAGCAATCAAACCTATGAATCTAGATGGAGAGAACCTCGCACCCATGCAGTACTGTACCTGCAATCTCCTGCAACCATGAATCACACATGCATATATATATATATATAATAAGAGTGTTAGCCTGAGATTAACAACACAATTTAGGAGAATAATAAACTTACATACGAATTGATGTGACAACCACATTAATAGGAATGCACATTAATTAAAACATCTGACTATAACATGATTACATGATAACTAACCAAGATTAAAATCTGATTAGGGCAGGGGTATTACATTCTCCTCCCCTAGATTTTGACTTACTCCTGGAAGTCGTAAGGCTAGCTGGAAAACATGTCGCACGCATTAGCCCTGAAACTCATTCAACAAATATCGAATTGCACATAGGAATATTTTCATAAATATTATGAAACATTATTGCTAAATCCTTTACAAATGTCATTATCCTTTGGCAAGATACATCTAAATCCATACGTTTTTGAAAATATTCTAAGAACTGTCTTTAATCATAGCAGAGATCTAAGAATTTCTCCCTATCATCATTCCAAATTAAAGCATAAAAAAAAAACAACAATTACCACACTCATCAACCAAATATGACAAGAAAACATGCCATCATGATCAATTTTCTTTACCAATCCATCTTTTCATAAAACTTTTTCGCATAGAACTAGCTTCAAAATTCAAATTCTACAACCAAGTTAGCTTTCATGAAATAAGAGCAACATTTAGTACACAATTATTTACACTTGCCAGGCATATAAAAAAAAATCTTTCTAATGACTATGTCCCATAACATAGTGACAAGATAACACAATTTTACTCCATGATTACACATAATAACCATCCACATAACATGAATGCACAACTCAAAATGCCACATGTGAGCATGTCTAATGATTAGTCAAAGATAACATGCATGATCAACATCTCTATGCTTGATCACAGAACAATAACATAATAATAAATATCCAACATCTCACTCAAGGATTGATGGTGCTAGGGCACACCATATCGGTGCTACCTTCCATACAAGACCTTCATGAACATCCCTTGTTGAGTAAGGTGGTTAGCCTCCAAGAGATAGTCACCACACATAGGTAGGTAGTGGATCCTAGCTGCATCACAGCCTCACATACCTCCATCCTCAAGGTTCCCTACATCTACTTCTTCATACACACTCAACCAAGACCATCTCATACATCCTTGGAGAGGAATTCACATTACAACACAAAACCAGGATACGAAAACAATAAGGATAAACCAGTTTAGCCACCAAAGTACAAAAGAATAAAGATAATAATCATCAATTCCAACAATAAGGCAAAAAAAAATAATCCGGAATTGCAACACCAAATCAAGTAAGCAAATGATAGCAAGATTGTGGCTAAACCTTCAAGGTCAAAATAAAATAAATTGCTGGTCCAAAAGGAAGTAAATAAGACTATCATAATTGCACATAACATCACTATGTGACTAGCATCTAGCCACCAATGAGGAAGGAATGAACAACCGTCTAGCTATCACAGTAGCTCATCATGTGGTGTGGCCTAGTCACACATCCGCATGGCATGGCATGGCAGTGTGTAGCTCGACATCACCTCGCATCACGTCATCACGTGGCATGGCTTTACCCCAAACCAGTCAGTAGGCCGCATGGCAATGTCTACTACATCCCGCATCATGTCTCAACATGACATGGCTATACTCTAAGCAAAAAAGGCATGCAGTGGATGTATCCCACATGGTAGTGTACCTCGCGGAAAAGGGCACGCATAGGTCACACTCTACATAGTGACGTACCTCTCAGGATACTCATCATAAGCCAAAGGTATACATGGCTAAGGTCCACCCACATGTCTACCAACGTTGGCCAATTACTGGTTTATAACTCTTATATATTGTTTTATGCCAATTAATGGGTTTCTTACTAATTGTATGTCTTGATTCACTTGTCTGCATTGAAAGAAGTGAAGGTTGTCTCATTTATTAGATACTGGTACATAAATATCTTGAAATTTTTAGGTCATTCATCTTCAATGCCACCTTGTGATTGAGTTTTATCTTTGGTCAGTTGTTATATCTCACACATTAATCATTTGCTCTAAGTCATTATAGATACCTAGATGATCACGTGTCTAGTAAATTATCAAAAATTCTACTTCAGTGCTGCTGTAATTGTCATACCCATGTAGGTTTCTCTATTTACAAGCCAAGGCATGAATATAAAAAGAAAAGAAAAAGAGTTGTGCCAAATTTCATTTGAAGACAAAAGAAGGAAAGATATATAACTGTAATATCATGTAAAAAGGTGCAATAAACTTGGCTATGGGAGCATGAGAGTAACTCGAGTAGGGCTATGGACACCTTCTGGCAATGGATCAATATTCAAGAGATTATAGTGTATAACCTTGTTGGGGCTATAAACGTTCGACTGGAAGTGAGGCTCTATCTAGGATGCTTTTGAAGTCAGAATAACTCACGTAGCTAGTCATATAGGATTTTAAGGGTCTCTAATGGTTATAAGAGTAAGAATAAATTCAATTGCACACATATGGGCAAAAAAAAATCAAAGGTTCAAATATCAGTGGGGAAGTTTTCCATGTCTCTATTTATAAATCTTAGTTACATAGTGTAAAGTGGAAAATTCGAGGCTTAGCAAATTCACCACTTGGAAAGGGGCAAATAACTAAGCTGATTTTCATGTGGAGGAATTTACATTCAAAAGAGGGGATGAATCCACTAGATCCAATCCTAAATGACACAAGGACTGAATACTATGTAGATTGATTGGGTTTGGAATGTGTTTGACCCTCTTATGTAAGTTGAATAAGTAAAGTGTTGGCATTATGTGAACCAGTATGAGGACATAATGACATTGTATGTTGTCATTGATGTCAATATGCTAAATAGGTGAGAACTGGCATAACACTGTGAACCGACATTTGTGCGAAAGTGAAGCGGTGTGCTTGTTCAAGGTGAATCAACATATGGTTATGGGAACTAGCACATGGAAGCGTTGTATGGCTACCGGTTGGTAGTCTCAACTTCAGGGTTTGCGGTTGAAGTGCTTCAAGCCTGTGTGTCTCAACCAGTGACATTGTGTGATCAGTTAGCATTGTAATGAAGAACAGATCATGTTGCCACATCAACTTGTGCGCGTGAAGGATCTTGCATGAAGGAGATTGTTCCTATCTACCTTAGGAATGTGCGAAGTCTATAAAATGGTGATAAGGTGTGATGGGTTATCAACCACCATGAAATCGGTGAAAATGGATGATGGAGAATGTCTTGAGATTGGATCAAGACTGTTGCAATTAATGGAGTATTCTTAATGATTAGGATTGAACCATTTGAATTCCTTAACCTAACAGGTTTAGGGTTTAGGGTTTATGCTACCGACCTATTTGTTTTCCTACAAGGTTGATGTTGTGTCTCTTTCTGAGGTTGTTGGCAAAAGTTGTGTCTGTGTATCCAAGAGAAGGGATACGTAATTCTTGCCAAACCAAAAGGAGAGAAGTGATACTTGTAGAGTGGAAGTGCAGAAGGTGAAGAGGAGCTTAAGCAGATTTGCATTGGCATTGAGTGTTGTTACCAAATCATTGTAATACCTGTTGATCTCTAACCACCTCAATAGTTGGAAAATCCCTTAATAGGGTAGCCTTAACTGGCTTGCTGTAAATCCTTTAATAAGGTAATTCAAAGCTATTGAGTTCAAAATCCTTTAGCTATTGAGTTCTTGAAATCCTCTAACAAGGTAACCTTTAATAGGGTTTAACCCTTAACCAAGTATTGTAGCCATCCCTTAACCAGGTGATCTTTAATAGGATCGGTTCCTAGCAGAACCTATTATAATGTCTCTAGCCGGACAAGACTCCTAACAGAGAAGACTTCTAAAGAGTTCAAAAATAGCTTGTGGGTATTCATCCCCACCGTGGTTTTTTCCAGTTGGGTTTCCACGTGAAAAATATATGTCACGTGTGATGCTTTTATCTTGTGATGCTTTCCTATTGTCTGTCAAGCATATGATGGTTATGTGTTTTATGCCTATCAATAAAACATGTTGAACTAGCTATTATTATGATTTGATGATAGATTACCTATTTATGCATAAGAGTGAAATGGTAGTGTAGTCTTGAGCTGAGTGAAAAGCTAAGTGAGTAACCAGTTAATGATTGTCATAGTCATTCTTAGCTTTACCGGTTGCACTCTGTTTAAAACCAGTGTCATTGCTTGCCAGTCATTTGAAGTGTCTGTTGTCAAACCGGTTTAGGACTGTATTTTTGTCTATACTGATTCACCCCCCTCTTAGTACCAATTTAGTACTATCCATTCTTCTTTGAGTTATCAATTGGTATCTAAGCGTCCTCCAGGTCCTCTATGCTATAAGCTTAACCGCTTGAGGTAAAGATCCCAGTCTAATGATGAAGAGGGAAGGTCCAAAGTTTAACAGATAAAATTTTAGTATATGGAAAGACAGAATGAAGATATTCATCAGAAGCATGGGTGCTCAACACTGGAGCTATGTTGAGATTGTCTATGTTTCTCCTACTGGTACCCTTACTAATGACCAAAAAAGAGAGATGCAGGAGAATGGGCAAGTTATGGAAGCCCTAATTAGTAGTTTATCTGACATTGAGTTTATTGATGTTCAGGATAAGGTAAATCCCAAAGAGGTATGGGATACTCTTGAAAATATCTATGGTGGTGATGAACATGTAAAACAGGCTAAGGAAGAAAGCCTTAGAGGGAAGTTTGAAGATATGCGGATGGTTGAAGGTGAGACCATTCAACAGTATGGAATAAGAATCAAAACTGTTGTTGGAGATATCAAGAGTGCGGGTGGTAAAATAGAAGATGCCACTACGGTAAGCAAAGTCCCGAGATCCCTATTGCCAGTCTATGCAATAAGGGTTGCTGTTATTCAAGAGCTAAGATCAATAGACAAGACTAAGGTATCCCTAGACTCTATCATTGCAAAGTTGATAGCCTTTGAGCTAAATAGTTTTGATGGCAGTGTTCAAAAGACTGAATCAACTTTTAAAGCTTCTGCAGTACCATCCAGAAAAGGAAAAGAAGCTAGCACTAGTGGTGAACCAAGATAGGGCAGAGAAATGGATGATGAGGAGATTCTGATGGCATTTGAAGCTCTCCTTTCTAGGAAACTTCCAAAAGGAACCGGCAAATACAAAGGTAAGCTACCTTTGAAATGCTTCTCTTGTAACTGGATAGGACATATTGTTGTAAACTGTCCTAATGGTGACAACAAGGACAAATAGGAAAGGTTCAAGAAATTCAAAGGAGGAAACTAGAGAAACTATTTTGTGACAGTTGATGAAGGTGTCATAGATGAAGAATCAAAGGATGAAGAAAATGAAGATATTGTGTTTGTTGCTGTCAAGGAAGATGTGTCAGACAAGAAGGCTCTTGTCTCTTGGTTTGATAACTCCAATGAGTGGATCATTGACAGTGGTTCTTCTCACCATATGACTGGTGAATGGAGCAAGTTTCTATCATTGGAGGAGTATGATGGTGGTGTGGTTTGCTTTGGCAATGATGCACCATTCATGGTCAAAGGCAGAGGGTCCATCTCTTTGAATGGAAAGAGTAGTGCTGACAATGTGTATTGGGTTGATGGTCTTAGACACAACCTTTTGAGTGTTGCCCAGCTGAATGACAGTGGTCTCACTTTGGAATTCAAGAATGGAGTTTGCAGAATCAAAGGAAAGAATGGTGAATTGGTGGCCACCGGCATACAGACCAAAGGTAACCTATTTCAACTGAATGCAAATATAAGTAAATGTCTTATGGCTAAATTTGATGATAGCTGGATATGGTATAGGAGACTCTGCCATGTAAAATTTGATAACATTGTGAAGGCTAGTAAGATCAAGGCAGTTAGAGGGTTGCCGGTGCTAAGCAAATCGGATAATACCTTGTGCAGAGAGTGTCAATTGGGAAAAATGTCTTCCTCAACCTTTAAAGGTAAATCTTTCACTACTGACAACTTTCTTGATCTTGTGCTAATTTGTGTGGTCCTATGAAGACTAGAAGTGTGCAGGGTGATAGGTACTTCATGATTCTCACTGATGACTGCTCAAGAATGATGTGGGTCACATTCGCGAAAGACAAGTTTGAAGCCTTTGTAAAGTTAAAAGCTTTCAGAGCATTAGTGGAGAAGGAAAGTGGTAAAAGGATCAAGTGTCTGAGAACTGATCAAGGAGGGGAATTCACTTCTGGGTGAATTCAACAAGTACTGTGAAGAACATGGCATCAAGAGGCAATTGTCTGCCCCCTGGACTCCACAACAGAATGGCCTAGTAGACAGGAATAACTGGACTGTGGTTGAAGCTGTTGGTATTTTGGTATGGTTTTGTCATTGATGTCAACACCTACTAAAATACTAGCACTTTGGAGATCCAGCAGCATTCACTAGCAAGCTAGTAACTATTGCACAGTTACTGGTATATACTTCACCGACAGGATATAATGATCACCAGCACTTGGAATGATATGGAAGACACTTGGTAATGTTGAAGACATCATGTGGATACTTTGTTTTGAAGAATTAATCATTGGTATATTCATATTTGTATATTTTCTTTTACCGGCAAATAGGTCCAAGGTTACCTAGGGTTACATCGGTAGGCTTATCTTTTCCAGATCAGCATGGCATGCTATGGAGATGATTTATTATTGTTCTAAAATGAATTAAGCTGACATGTTTAATTGGTTATTGCATCAGATATTATATTATTTGTAAAAGTCTTTATTGTAATATTTTGTAGAGCCAACCTACTAAAATTGGTCTTAGGTAATGGTATAAATGTAAGATCTTATATGTAAGATTGACTGTGAAATGCGGAAAAGAATTGTGAGAAGGTATATGCGAGATTAAGAAGAGGTATAAATGAAGACATCATTTGAAGGTGAAGCTAGGTTTTTGTAGAAGCATATTAGCATTACATTGGTACTGAATCCAACATATGAAGATGCTATTTTGTGTAGTACATTCTTATTGGATTTAACTATCCAACTATAGTCAGTGTGACTCCCATTTTGTGATTGAGCAGTGAGCTCTAGGCTGTTGGCCTTTCTGCATGTGCAGACCCCATCTATGTACACTTACTATCTACAGTAGTATAATTTAATTGTGGGTAAGGTTTCCCACCATGGTTTTTCCTTTTATAGGGTTTCCACATACAAATATTGGTGTTATGTGTTGTGGATAACTTTATGTTTATGTTTCATGCATTAATCTTTACCGGTATAGCAATTAACTGTTAACACTATCTACTGACATACTTAACTGGTTTACTGGTATTAAGCATTAAGTTGGTTAAGTTGTTTTGGTTTGAATTTATTAGACAACTGATTCACCCCCCCTCTCAGTTGTCTCCGGGACCTAACAATTGGTATCAGAGCCTAGTCCTCTTTTGCAGAAGTTTAACAACTTGAGGAGATCCAATGACTACTAATTATTTTAGGAAGGACAATCCTAAACTTGATGGAACCAACTATGGGATATGGAAGATCAGGATGGAGACATATCTGAATTGCATTGGTAAAGACATCTGGGAAGTTACAAAGAATGCCTATACTGCTGCTGTAGCTGGTCAGACCGCTCCAACTACCTTAGCTAAAGATGAGGAGAATAATTGCAAAGCAAGAGAAGCACTTTTAAGTGCTTTATCAGATCAACAAATTATGGGATTATCAGATAGGTCTACTACTAAAGCTATTTGGGATCATTTGGAAACACTGAATGAAGGAGATTCCACAGTCAAGATTGTAAAACTTGAAAGCTTTTGAGTTAGGTATGAACATCTGAAAATGGAAGAAGATGAAAAGATTTCTGCTTTTATTGAAAGAGTAAATGAAATTGTTTTGGGTATTAAATGTTGTGGAGGAACCTTGAGTGAGGATGAAATTGTTTCAAAAATCTTAAGAGGATTGCCACCGACATATAAAATGAAGGTTATTGCTATAAATGAGTTCAGAACAATGCCTAATACATCAGTAACTAGGGATACATTGATTGGAAAACTTTCAGCTTTTGAAATTGAGGAATTTGGTCCTGTTACTACTATAAAGACAGATTTGGCCTTTAGAGCATCAACATCATCTGTTCCATCAATTGACAAATCAGATTGGAAAGCCTTTTATGCAAGAGAACTTGAAGAAACTAGGAAGGAGAATGAAGAACTTGAAGAACTTGAAGCACTATTTGCAAGGAAAATGCCAAAAGGTCCAGTTGGAAGTAAGTATGAAGGTAAAGCACCCTTTAAATGTTTTAACTGCAATAAGATTGGTCATATGGCTTCGAGATGCCCTGATAGACATGCTAGACTAAGAGAAGAAGCTAGAAGAACATACAAGCCTAATCCTGAATATCAGAGATACAAATTTAAGAAGAACAAAGACAAATCTTGTTACATTGCTGATGAAGGTGTGACTAATGATTCTGATGAGGATCCAACAGACAATGGATGGGTTTTTGTTGCTATAATAGAAGATCAACCGACACCTACTGCTCAACTGGTAGAATAAGCCCTAGCAGCTAAAGTTGAAGTAAAGGATGAATGTATCATTGACTTAGGATGCTCACATCATATGATAGGAGACAAGGGTAAATTCTGGAACTTTCAAGAATACGATGGAGGTTTAGTAATATTTCGAGATGACAAAGCCTATTCAATCAAAGGTGAGGGTACAATATCTCTTGATGGTAAGCATAACACTGACAATGTCTACTATGTTGAAGGATTAAAGCATAATCTTTTAAGTGTTGGTTAATTGGTTGAGAAAGGATTTCAGTTACAATTTAAGAATGGAAAATGTAAAATCATGAATAGAACTGGTTTGGAAATTGTAACCGGTAATTAGACTAGAGGTAATATATTTCATTTGAATAATAGTGAAAAGGCATGCTTGATTGCACATATAGATGAAAGTTGGTTATGGCATAAGAGACTATGTCATGTAAACTTTGATTGCATGGTAAAGATTAGTACTTCTAAGGCAGATAGAGATCTACCTAAAATTATGAAACCTCAGAATACAATATGTAAGGAATGTCAATTTGGAAAACAAGTTAGAGCTAGTTTCAAAAGTATTCCAGAAAAATCCAATAATGCTCTTGATTTGATTCACACTGATTTATGTGGTCCAGCTAGAACTAAAAGCTTACAAGGTGATAGATATTTTATGCTAATTATTGATGATTATTCTAGAATGTGTTGGGTTACTTTTCTCAGAGAAAAATCAGAAGCACTCAGAAAGTTCAAACTGTCCAAAGCAATGGTTGAAAATGAAACCGATAAGAAAATCAAATGTTTAAGATTAGATCAAGGAGGAGAATTCACATCTGAGGACTTTAATACATTCTATGAAGTGAATGGAATTAGAAGATAGCTATCAACACCTAAGACACCATAGCAAAATGGAGTTGTCGAAAGGAAAAACATAACTATGGAGTTGTTGAAAGGAAAAACATAACTATCTTAGATGCAGTAAAAAGTATGTTATCTAAAGAAAATTTACCACATGTATATTGGAGAGAAGTAGTCAGCACAGTGGTCTATACATTCAACAAAGTTCACATCAAAGGTGAAACTGGTAAGACCCCTCATGAACTATGGTTTGGTAATACTCCTACTCTTAAGTATTTCAGAATTTTTGGAAGTAAATGTTATATTAGAAGAGATGAGTATATTGGCAAATTTGATCCTAGAAGTGATTAAGGAATATTTCTTGGTTATTCATCTAAGAGCAAGGCATATAGATGTTTTAATAAGAGATTGCAGAAAATTGTTGAGAGTACAAATGTAAAGATTGATGAACAATTTAGAGGAACTTCAGGGTATATAGACTCTGAACCGACAACGGAAATTGTGACAAATGAACTTACACTAAATCCACCGGTACAGAATGAAGATCTAGTTACCTGGCACCATCAGAGGATTCCATAGTAATTGAAGAACAACAACAAACTAAGACACCTCGGTATGTAAAATTGAATCATTCTGAAGATCAGATAATTGGAAATAAATTTAAAGGAGTTATGACAAGAGGAAGATTGACAAATGAAGAGGTATGTCTTATTTCTAAAATTGAACCATCATTTTTTAATGAGGCATGTGAAGATAAATTTTGGATTAAAGCTATGGAAGAAGAATTAGAACAAATTGAGAAAAATAATACTTGGACATTAGTTCCCTGACCTAAAGATAAAAATGTAATTGGAACCAAATGGGTATTTAGGAACAAACTTAATGAAGATGGTAAGGTTGTCAGAAATAAAGAAAGACTAGTGTGTAAGGCATATTCTCAGAAAGAAGGAGTTGATTACAATGAAACATTTGCACCGATAGCTAGAATTGAAGCAATCAGATTATTCTTGGCCTTTGCAGCTCACAAGAACTACAAAGTTTATCAAATGGATATTAAATGTGCATTGTTGAATGGAGATATTGAAGAGGAAGTCTATATTGAACAACTTGATGGATTTTCTTTGATAGATGACAATGATATGGTTTGCAGGTTAAGAAAAGCTCTGTATGGATTGAAACAAGCCCCAAGAGCTTGGTATGCAAGGTTGGATAAGTATCTTTTAAAGATTGGTTTTACTAAAGGAAATGTAAACAACAATTTATATTACAAAATAACTAATTATGACATCTTGATTATAGAAGTATTCATTGATGATATAATCTTTGGAGGAGAAGATGGATTATGTAAAGAATTTTCTATTAAAATGCAGCAAGAATTTGAAATGTCTATGATTGGAGAAATAAAATTCTTTTTTAGGATTACAGATTTCACAGACTGACAAAGGTATATTTTTGAGTCAATCCAAGTACTTGAAAGAGTTACTAAATAAATTTGGGATGGAGAACTCTAAACCAGTAAGCACACCTATGACTACAAATGACACATTATCTCAAAGGAATGAATCTACACCTATTAATCCAACTAGATACAAATGTATGATAGGAGGTTTACTGTATCTGACATAAACCAGACCTAATATTATCAATGCAATATGTATTGTTTCTAGATTTCAAATTAATCCTAGAGAAAATCATGAATTAGCAATAAAAAAGATTTTCTGGTACTTACAAGGCACTGCAAATCTTGGATTATGGTATCCTAGAGATGAAAATTTTGATCTGTGTGCATACACAGATGCAAATTGAGTAGGAGACGTGGATGATAGAAAAAGCACCACCGACAGAGCATTCTTTCTTGGAAAGAGATTAGTTTCTTGGTTAAGTAAGAAACAACATTGTACATCTTTATCAACAGCAGAATCAGAATATGTTGCAACAACAACTAACTGTACATAGGTACTATGGCTTAAGAAAATGTTGAAAGACATAAAGGTAAAATGTAAGGAACCTATTACTATATATTATGATAACACTGCAGCAATTGATATATCTAAGAATCCGGTATTACATTCTAAAACAAAACATGTTTCTATCAAACTGAATTTTCTAAGGGAAAAAGTTGAAGAAAAGGAGATAAAATTGGTTTATGTGAATACTAAAGAATAGCTTGCAGATATTTTCACAAAGCCTTTGCCTAAGGAGACTTTTGAATATCTCAAAGATCAGCTTGGAGTCATACCACCACCGGTAGAGACTTAGACAGTTGATGATTGTCATCAATCGACAGAATTAAAAGACAAATCTTTTACTCCGGTCTTTGATGAGCAAGCTACTTCTCAAGGGGAGTAGTTGGTATTGATTGGTATTTTGTATATGAACTTGATTTTTGTAACTTTGGCATTTGATGTCAAAGGGGGAGAGATATCTATGGAAAAATAGATTATCTTTTAAGGAGAGTTTGGTAATGAAAATCTTTGATAACACATGTTGCTCCCAGGGGGAGAGATTGTTGGTTTTTGGTATTTGGCATTTCTAGTTTGGCACTTTGATGGTTTTTCCATCTTGTGTTGCCATCACTGCCAAAGGGGGAGATTGTTGGTATTTTGGTATGGTTTTGTCATTGATGTCAACACCTACTTAAACAATTAGCACTTTGGAGATTCAACAGCATTCATCGGCAAGCAAGTAACTATTGCACAATTACTGGTATATAGTTCATCGACAAGATATAATGATCACCGACACTTGGAATGATATGGAAGAAACTTGGTAATGTCGAAGACATCGTATGGACACTTTGTTTTGAAATATTAATCATTGGTATATTCATATTTGCATATTTTCTTTTACTGACAAATAGGTCCAAGGTTACCTAGGGTTACACCGGCAGGCTTATCTTTTCCAGATCAACATGGCACGCTATGGAGATGATTTATTATTTTTCTAAAATGCATTAAGCCAACATGTTTAATCGGTTATTGCATCAGATATTATATTATTTGTAAAATTCTTTATTGTAATATCTTGTAAAGCCGACCTACTAAAATTGGTCTTAGGTTATGGTATAAATGTAAGATCTTATTTGTAAGATCGAATGTGAAAAAGAATTGTGAGAAGGTATATGCAGGATTAAGCAGAGGTATACACGAAGAAATCATTTGATGGTGAAGCTAGGTTTTTGTAGAAGCATATCAGCATTACATCGGTACTGAATCCAGCATATGAAGATGCTATTTTGTGTAGTACATTCTTATTGGATTTAACTATCCAACTGTAGTCAGTGTGACTCTTATTTTGTGATTGAGTAGTGAGCTCTAGGTTGTTGGCCTTTCTGCATGTGCAGACCCCATTTATGTAAACTTACTATCTGCAGTAGTATCATCTGATTGTGGGTAAGGTTTCCCATCGTGTTTTTTCCCCTTATAGGGTTTCCATGTACAAATATTGGTGTTATGTGTTGTGGATAACTTTATGTTTATGTTTCATGCATTAATCTTTACCGGTATAGCCATTAACTATTAACACTGTCTACCTGCATACTTAACTAGTTTACCAGTATTAAGCATTAAGCTGGTTAAGTTGTTTGGTTTGAATTTATTAGACAACTAATTCACCCCCCCTCTCAGTTGTCTATGGGACCTAATAGAAGCAGCTAGAACCATGTTGATTCAAGAAAAGGTAGCTCACAACTTTTGGAGAGAAGCGGTGAGCACTGCTATCTACACAATGAACCGACTACTCATCAAGAAAGGTAAGGATAAAACTTCTTATGAGTATTGGACCGGTAAGACACCTTTGGTTAGCTACTTTAGAGTGTTTGGTAGCAAATGTTACATCAATAGGAGTGAACACCAGAGCAAATTTGATGCGAAATGTGATGAGGGAATATTCCTAAGATATTCCACCAAGAGAAAAGCTCTCAAGTGTTTCAACAATAGGACTCAGAGAATTATGGAAAGCATCAATGTAAGAGTTGATGAAACCTCTAAGAAAATTGAGGAAACTTGCAGTGAGCAAGCGATGAATGAACCAGTTGACAACCAATCGAGTACTAGTAACAATTTTCCTACACTGGCAAATGTAGATTTTGATGCTGATGGAGATGAGGATGAAGAAGAAAAGCAAGAGGAATCTATCAAGACCATTCCTCAGTATGTCAAGTTGAATCATGATCCTAATCAGATCATAGGAGATAAGGATGCAGGAATTCTTACAAGAAGAAAGGTCAGAGAAAACTCATGTATGATCTCTGAATTTGAGCCTAAATCATTCAAAGAGGCACATAAGGATGAAGACTAGATCAAGGCAATGGAAGAGGAACTTGATCAGATAGAGAAAAATAGTACATGGTCTTTGGTACCTAGACCAGAGCACAAAAATGTCATTGGTACTAAATGGGTGTTCAGAAATAAGTTGAAAGAGGATGGCATAATGATTAGGAACAAAGCCAGATTAGTGTGCAAAGGATATGCTCAAGAAGAAGGAGAAGACTATGGAGAAACCTTTGCTCCTGTAGCCAGATTGGAAGGAGTCTGCATGCTTCTTGCATATGCAACTTTAAAAGGTTTCAAAGTATATCAAATGGATGTGAAATCTGCATTCCTAAATGGTGTAGTTGAAGAGGAGGTGTATATTGAGTAACCAGATGGGTTTGCCCTATCTGAAGACAGTGATATGGTATGTAGGCTACATAAAGCCTTATATGGACTAAAGCAGGCACCTAGGGCATGGTATGTGAAGAGGGGAAAATAGATTTGAAGGTCAAATGATCAAAACATAATGAAATAAATATGCAGAATGCTAAAATATCATTAAAAGACCATTTCACCTTGCTATTTTACCTTCTCCTTCGGATTGAGCTTGATGAAGTGAGGGCACCCCTTGATAATGCTCCACTTGATGTGCTCCTTTGATTGCTAGATGTGGATGGCTCTCCAATCTTGTGCACAAATGGAATGGATTTGAAAAATGATAAGGATGAGATGATCAAGTTGCCAAGTTAATTTCCTGGGCTCAAAAGAGTGGCATAAATTTACTGGATTTCAAGATGTTTAGAATGAAGGGATGGAGCCCTATTTTATAGGAAGAGGAGAGGAAAATAGATGGCTAGGATGAATTCGAGATGAAGGGATAATATTTACTTGTGAGCTCACACAAGGTCCAAGAGAGGGTGTGGAGACCAAGAATTATGCCTTAAAGGCATTTCGTATTTCCACACTCCACAAGATGCATTGGAGGAATTAAAAATTCTTCAAAAAAGGATATCATGGGGATTGGAGGAATAAAAAGGAATTAAAAATTCCTTGGGAGAGGGGATGCCTAGAGGAATGTGTGATTTCAAAAATCTTACATTCACCTAGGAAAAGAGCATTTAAAGCTAGTGGCTGGATGAAAAGGACAAAGAGTTGACTTTGTGACTAATCATGATGATTAACCATTAACAACTCATTAGGAGGGGGATTAGAGGAAATGTTAGGTGGGATTAATATTTATAGGATAATTTGACTAGGAGAGAGAATGAGTGGAGGGAATAAAAAATTAGAAGAATAATGTTAAGTGAGTTTAGGGAGTTTCTAGAAGAATGAATTAAGAAGATGATTTGTAGGAATCATGTAGGTTAACTAATTAATTGAAATTAATTAGCTAAGAGGAAGATTTGTAAGGATTTGATTTTTTTAGAAGAATAAAGAAAGGGATTGATTTATTAAATAAATCAATCATATGCTATAGTGACAATATTAATTATATTTAATTAATATTGAGAGGAATTTGAACTAACATAATTAATTAATTAATTAATTATGCGAGGAATTAAAAATATTTAAAATAATTATTTTTATGTGTCTACATTTTGTCCCTCTTTCAAGCGAGGTGTGATGACACACTGATTCAAAGAATAATCTTGTTTTGATGTTGATATTGGTTTGATAGGATGTCCTGGTTCTTGATTGATAGATTACGGTATGGTTATGCCCCCTCAGGAGATCAATTGATGTATTTGATCTTTGGAGTTTTGCGAAATTGATATCCCGATAGATTTGATTTGATTCGATTGATAAGATCTAGATTTAGTCTGGTTTCAAGAAGAATTCATCCTGTATAAGACAAAGATGATCAAAGTGTCTGGTTTCAGGAAGGATACATCTTGTATAAGACATGACTGATCACAACGTATGGTTTTAGGAAGGATTCATCCTGTATAAGACATGATCAGATCACAACTCATGATTTTAGGAAAGATTCATCCTATATAAGACATGATCGGAGTGTCTAGTTTCAGGAAGGATACATCCTATATAAGGCATGATCGAAGTGTCTGGTTTCAAGAAGGATACATACTATATAATACATGAATGATCACAACGTCTAGTTTCAGGAAGGATTCATCCTATATAAGACATGATCAGATCACAACATCTAGTTTCAGGAAGGATTCATCCTGTATATGACATGGTTGATCACAACATCTGGTTTCAGGAAGGATTCATCTTGTATAAGACATGATCGGAGTGTCTGGTTTCAGGGAGGATACATCCTGTATAAGACATGACTGATCACAACACCTGGTTTCAGGAAGGATTCATCCTGTATAAGACATGATCAAATCACAATGTCTGGTTTCAGAAAGGATTCATCCTGTATAAGACATGATTAGAGCGTCTGGTTTTAGGAAGGATACATTCTGTATAAGACATGAATCAGAATCCGAATTGATTATGTGAGGAAAAATAGAGGAAGAAAAATTAGGGTGGAAGGGATAAATGAGGAAGATATATGAAGTAGTCGTGAGGTATTTGGAAAGAAGAATAAGAGATGCGAGACCGCGGAGGAAAAATGGGGGCAATTGAGAACTCCATGGGATTATTGAGTTTAGGATTTGATGGAATGATGGTGAGATTTTGTGCACAAAAAATGTGGAGAGCCAACCTAGTTTGATGTTGTCCTGAGTGACTTGCACCATTGATTATAGAAATCAGGATGCCATGAGAAATGAAGGGCGTGGACTGACTCTATAGACAAACAAGAATTTCTTGTACATAACAATGTGAGTGTTAAGAAACACTAATACAGAGTTGTGGGTTTGTGCAAGGAAACCCTCAAACACACCGATACCTCTTGTACACGAGAAGGTAAGTGTTGATAAACACTAGTACCAAGTCACCAATTTATACAAGAAGGATCCAAAACATGCCATACTATGAAATATGCCCCAGTATGCACCTATCATAACATACCTGGATATGGAAGAACCTAGGTAGTCGTAAATAGTGGCAGTCGTAGGGCAAAAGATGCAAGCCTATATGAAAAGATCTAACAAAATCTAACAAGTCTCTTCCTTGTGACCAAATGATACCTCTTGCCAAGAGTAGAACTAGGATGGACTTAGGATTGTTGCTCAAGACTTCTTGAAGCTTACACAGAGGCATAAAAGCTCAGTTTCAATGGGACATTCCCTGTTCATGACTCAGGTGAAGACTCATCATCATACACATGTTTTATTGGGAGGCGGAAAAGAAGGAATGTTGCACATGGGTGGGCTAGATGGTGGATGATTTGTAGTATCAACATGATAGATAGTGGATATGGTTATTTACCTTGGTGCCTGCACAAAGGTTTTTGCCAAGGTACTTGTCCATAGCGCCACCAAGTGGTTTTCACTAATGGACAAATTGTTTTTCTTTCTTTTTCTTTCTTTTTTAATAATTTTCTTGATTTTTTATTTTTTTTTGACCATTTAAGACTTTTTGAGGACTAAGCATAAAATATTTTGAGGTGCATGATATTCATTGGATCATCCAAAGGATCACCTTTAGGAGTAGCCAACTGATAAGCTCCCAATCCATATTTTGCTATGATTACATATGGTCCAAGCCAATTAGACTCGAACTTGCCTTTCTTTTCTCTTTCTTGTAGATTTTTTTGATTCTCCATGAGGACAAGATCACCAACTTGGAATTCTTGAGTTCTAACTTTTTTATGAAAACTCATGCGCAGATGGTTTTGATATACCCAGAGATGATTCAAGGCATTGATGTGCCTTTCGTCTAATAATTCTAGCTCTTGTAAGCGGGCAATTCTATATTCTTCCTCTCGTAGTATGTTTTGTAGCGATACCCTTAGAGAGGGGATCTCGATCTCAATAGGAAGGATGGCTTCAGAACCAAATACTAGGGAATAAGGAGTGGCGCCTATGGGGGTGCGGATGGAGGTGCGGTAGGCCCACAATGTAGGATGGATTTGGAGGTGCCAATCACGGCCTACTTCATTGGCTGTCTTTTTGAGGATTTTTATTAGGGTTTTATTAGAAGCCTCAGCTTGGCTATTGCCTTGGGGGTAATATGGAGTGGAGAAGCGGTGTTGGATGTTGAATTTTTAGCAGAGTTCTTTGACATCCTTGTTCTTAAATTTTTTACCATTATCTGTGATGATAACTTTTGGGATGCCATATTGGCAGATTAGGTAGTTCAGGATGAATTTGGATATTTTCTTGCCGGTGGTGAGAGTAAGAGGGATAGCCTCTACCCACTTGGTGAAGCATTCGGTGTGGTGATAATGAATTTATGTCTGTTGGAAGATGAAGGGTGGATTTTTCCAATGAGATCGAGCCCCCACTATGAGAAGGGCCATGGTGTAATAAATGGCTGCAATTCTTGTGATGGTGCATGAATTTTGTCGCCATACTACTGGCAAGGGATGCATTTCTTCACATAGTTGTATGCATCTTCTTCCATTTCAGGCCAATAGTATCATGTTCTCAAAAGTTTTTTAGCCAATGTGAGTCCACTTGAGTGTGCCCCACAGATACCCTCACGTACTTTGCGTAATGCCCATTTTGCTTCTTGTTTATCTAAGCACTTTAGGAGGGAACCATCAAAATGCCTTCTAAACAAGGTGTCTGCAAGGATGGTGTAATGGGCATAGTGGCCGATGAAGGTTTGTTGTTGGATTTTGGTGAGGTGTGGGGGAATGGTGTTATCTTTGAGGAAAGCAAAGGTTTCTTGGTACCAAGGGGACTCGGGACCAATGAGAACACACACCATTTCAAACTCTGGTAGGTCATATGCTGGTATAAACAATTGCTTGACCAAGAACTCACACTTTTGACTATGTGTTGACATTTGAAGGAGGGAGCCAATGGTGGCCATTGCATCTACAACCCTGTTGTTTGTTTGTGGGATTTGATCAAACTTGATTGCCATGAAATGTTGGTTAAGATCTTCAACCATGGTATGGTAGGGAAGGAGTTTATCATCTTTTGTCTAGTATTCATCATTGACTTGTTTTATGACGAGTTGGGAATCGTCATAGACTCATAATTCCTTTATTTTCTAGTGGATAGCCAAGCGTAAACCTGTGATGAGGGCCTCGTATTCTGCTATGTTATTGGTACATGCAAAGGCTATCTTGTATGATTTGGGGATGCCATCTCTTTGAGGTGTGACCAATAATATTCCTGCCCCTGATCCATTTTGAGTGTAGGAGCCATCAAAATACAATTTCCATGTGGAGGATGTGGTAACAGTCATAATGAACTCATCTGGTAATTCTGTGAGAAGAGGATGGTCGCCTAGAAGTGGAGCTTTAGCCAATTGATCTGCAATGACTTGTCCCTTGATTACCTTTCTATCCACATATTCAATGTCAAACTTGCTTAAGAGCATGACCCATTTGGTGGTTCTGCCAGTGAGAGCAGCTTTGGACAAGAGATATTTAAGTGGATCAATTTTAGCAATTAGTTTTCTCTTATTATTTACCATATAGTGTCATAGTTTTTGTGTGCTGAACACTAATGCCAAACATGCTCTTTCAATGGGGGTGTAAATGAGTTCATATCCTACCAACATCTGACTGATGTAGTAAATGGCGTGTTCCTTCCCTTGATCATTTGTTTGCACCAATAATGCCCCCAATGCCACTGCAGTAGCACATATATACAAAATAAGGGGTTTTCTAGGAGCAGGAGGCATCAATATGGGAGGTGATGTTAGATATTCTTTTAATTTCTCAAAGGCCTTTTGACATAGGCAATCCCATTTAAATTTTGTGTCTTTACACAATAGGTGTGCAAATGGATGGCACTTGTCTGCTAGCTGTGAAATGAAACATCTGATAGACTGGAGTTTTCCCTGGAGACTGCGCAGTTGTCTGAGAGTTTTTGGTAGAGGCATTTCCATAATAGCTTTTACCTTTGCGGGATCAACCTCGATGCCTCTGCGAGAAACAATGAATCCCAGTAGTTTTCTCGATGTGACACCAAACACACACTTTTTGAGATTTAGGCGCAACTTGTATTTTTCCAATCTTTTGAAGATCTGTTTTAGAATGGGGATGTGTTCTTGTCTTGTCTTGGATTTTCCTAGCAGATCATCCACGTAGTCCTCCATAATTTTGTGCAAGAGGTCATGAAAAATTGTTGTCATTTCCCATTGATACGTAGCTCCAGCATTTTTAAGGCCAAAAGGCATGACCCGATAACAAAAGGTACCCCATGGTGTTGTGAATGCAGTTTTATGCTGATCCTCATCTGCTATCCTAATTTGGTTGTATCCAGAAAATCCATCTATTAGCGATAGCATTTCATGTCCTGCTGTAAGGTCCACAATCATGTCTATATTGGGGAGTGGGAAATCATATTTAGGACAAGCTATATTTAGATCTCACAAATCTATGTAGATGTGGATTCCCCCAGCAGGTTTGCCGACAGGTACAATGTTGGAGACCCATTCAGCATAATCTCTTGGTTTGATAAATTCTGCGTCTAACAACTTTTGGAGTTCCACCTTGACCAAGAGTGCAATATGTGGGTACATTTTGTGCAATTTCTATTTTACAGGTTTTGTATCTGGGTGGATGGCGAGATTGTGAACCACCAAGGTAGGGTCCAACCCTGGCATATTGGAATAGGACCATACAAAATTGATTTTTACCTCTGTAAGGAAGTTGATAAAGTCTTGTTTCTCAATTTCTGTGAGGGATTTGGCAATGAGCATTTTTTTCGGAATGACCTCAGTGCCCATGTTGATGATGCCTATTTCTTCTATTAACAAATTTGATTTGTCCTGTGGAAGGTAACCAATGGTAGGGAGGTCAAATCCCTCATCATCAAGTGCCTTTTCTAGGTTTTCACTTTCAGATACGCCCTTTGTTTTTATTTCTTGTTCATCCAAAGGTGCCTCAGGGAGGTTTTCACCTAGGGAATCATATCTTTTTCTTTTATTATCTTTTTTGTGGCTAAGGGCATTGACTTGACTACTAAAGTATCCCTTTTCGTGTAGTTGAATACCCTCGATTCTGCTACAATCTTCCATATTTGCGCTATTAGGAGAGCAATGAGAGCATTATCGTCAACGCAGATATCTAAAGTGGGTTTGTCTCATTGGCCCCAATCAATGAGTTCAGGATGGACAAGATGTAGCTCATGTGAAGTGGGAGGGGTACGGGGGTGATGGTATTGATGTAAGCATCCAAGAAGATATCTTTCTAATATTCATAAGGCATTTCATGGAATTCCTCTTCGTCAGTGCTTTCGATATCCGAAGAAGGACTAGAAGGGGCACCAGCGATAGTAATCTTAGCCACCGGGGTGTACCCCAAGCCTCTGTTGTATCTATAGGAGATAGGATTTAGTGGTGTTTTTCTTCCTTTCTCCTCTGGTCCCAGGCCGTGTCCTTTGTAACCCATTTTTTCAACTATGGCAGATGCTTTTGGGTACATTTCTTTGGATATTCTTGTTGGATCTTCATCTTCTTCCTGGTACAACCATGAAGAGATATCTGCTTTGAGGCTCTCGTTATCAAGTGGGCCCCATTGTTGGAAGGTGGTGTTTTGACATTGCATGAGTGGTTTCAGGTCTTTTTTGAGCTCTTTTGGTTTGCCAAATGACTTAGGAGAGAGAGGGAGGTTGCCTATCAATAAGACGTCCTCCAATTTGTATCCTCCACAGCCATTTTCCAAGATCTTGATTTGATTATTTGGTTGGGATGATGTGGAGGCAACATTTGATGTGTCAGATGGAGGCATTGGCGAGGGTCTATTTAGTGGGCAATGATATGGATGCTTCCCCTCTAATAGTTTCCAATGTTGAAAAGGTTGGGGATCACCTTTGATAGTGATCTCTCTTCTGTTATAGGAGAATTTGATGCATTGGTGATAGTTGGAGGGTATGACCTGCAAGGAATGAATCCATGGCCTCTCAAGGAGAATGTTGTAGGGGAGGTCAAGATCTAGTACTTGGCAAGGGGTTTCAATTGTAATGGGGCCCACTTGAAGAGGTAAGGTGACCACGCCCTTTGAAATTCTTTCTGCATCATTATATGCCTTTATTGTGATCCTTCTTGATGTGTCTATCAGATCCTCAGAAAGTCCCAATTGTTTTATTAATTTGTATGTACACAAATTAAGCATGGATCCACCGTCTATTAGGATACGTTTGACCTTGTGCTTGTGGATAAGAGCTTCGATGTGCAAAGGTTTTTTATGGTCTTCATCTACGGGAGCATCTTTGGAGTTAAATACAATGTGCTGTTGGTCAGCAAGGTTTCCAATGAGGGCTTGGAATTGGGTGGTGTTGATGTTATCTGGAATGCGTGATTGGAGAAGGGCTTGTTCCAAAATTTATTTATGGACCGGGGAGGTCTTGAGAAGTTCCAAAATGGAGATCTGCACAGGTGTCTTCCCAAGTTGATCAAGGAGGTCATATCGGCGGGTAGAAGACATGGGTGGGGGGTTTGGTGGGGGAGGGACTCCTTGGATGGTGACTTTACCTCAGCGTGTAGTTGCATTGTAGTCATTCTGGAAATGGGAGGTGGAAGGCGTGGCGCCTTGAATGACTATCCTAGGAAGATTTGGTCTACTTTGGGAAGAAGGAGAATTGACTCCTTGGATGGTTATGACATTGACATGATTGTCTGTAGGTTCAATGCGACCTACTAAAAAATCAAATCCAGTTATGTGATTAGTGTAGTCATAACCCATTGCATTAGATGATGAGCCTTTTCCTTTATCATGATTCGAGAAGGGTTCCTGGTACATTTTGATTTTGTCATTGTTATTACCAGTTTTTGCATTTGCTACTTCAATCTCACCTCTATCAATGAGATCTTGTATGTAGATCTTCAGTTTCATACACTTTCGTGTATCATGTCCCTTGATACGATGGTATTCACAATACTCATTTTCATTATACCATCTCGGTTTAGGTTGATTGGGGTCGAATGGGAAAGTGATTGGAAAAACCACTACACCTGCTTGGACAAGTTTTTGAAACACCACTTCAATAGGCTCAAACAGAGGAGTGAAATCTCTTCGAGTCCTATTATTCGATTGGGGTGGTCGTCCTTGGATTGAGACATTGTTGTGAGGTTTTTTGGATTGATTTGGATTGTCTCGATTATTGAATTGATGATTATTGGTGGTGGATTTTGGGGGAGCAGCCATTTTTTGGACCCGCTTTGCATCAGTTATACCATCATTGACCATATTTTTATTTTTGGACCAGAATTTTGGCTTGTCGCTATAATAAGAGGAAGAAGTTTGTGTTGATTTCTAGTAATGTTTCAAGGTTCCTTCCTCCAATAGGACACGTTCGAGGGCGAGGCCCTTATCTATCAATTTTTGGAAGGATTTGATACATTGAGATATTAAAGGTCTTGAAAGTTCAGGCACCAAGTTCTTTTGGAATAGCTCAATTTGATGTTGTTCTGGCATGTCCCACTAGAATTTCTTGATAAGATGTCGCCATCTTTGTAGGAAATTGGCGAAGGTTTCTCCAGGCCTTTGTTTTGTATTACAGAAGTCCATCATAGAAACATCATTACCCATGTTGTATGCATAGTGGGCCACAAATTTTTCTGCCATGTTTGGAAAAGAGACAATGGAACCTCATGGTAAAGATGAGAACCATGCCAAGGCATCTCTTGTGAGACTCTTGGGAAAGAGTCTGTGAAGATAAAGGTCACTATAGGAGACTTCTTGGCATAAGATGTAGAATTCTTGGACATGGTCGTGGGGATCTCCTTTGCCTTCATACTTGGTGAATTTAGGGATCTCAAATCCCGAGGGATATGGTGCAACTGATATAGACGGATCATAAGGGAAAGGGCAAAACTTTTCGAATGAGTAAGTTTTCCTTTTATTAGTCCTTTGTTTCATGTCCTTGATGATATTTTTCATGTCTTGAATTTTCTTGATGAGGTCTTGTTGTGGGCTTTGATAATGATGAAGTGTATTTTCCCCAAGAATTGGATGAGCCAAAGAAGGTGTACCACCACCAATATATTGATAGGATGAGGAGGTGGGGATGTGGGATGTGATGACTGATGTTGCTGGGGTTTGAGTGACAGTTGGTTGTGGTCCGCAAATGGTTGTGATGGGATTGAATACGACCCGGATAAAATTTGCGACATTGTTGGGAGGAAGGGAAGTTTGTGGAATAGAAATATGTGATTGAATAGAAGGAGGTGGTATAGAAGTTTGTTGGAGAATAGATGAGATCGGATTTGATAGTGGTATAGATGGTAAGGAGGAAGAAGGTGGGATGGAGACCATGGTGGGAGGTACCGCGGGTGGCATTGATTGATCTTGGATGATTGATGGGGCTGCAATTGATTGAGTTTGAATAGTAGGTGCAACACTTTGTGTGGGAGCGAGGTCCCCTTGTGGTTATTGGGTGAGAGCGGATCTATTAAACTCAAGTGGAAGTTGAGCTCCATTATCAAGAAGAGCTTTTAGAAGTGCAGTAGGATTGTGTTTAATAAACTTGTCCATCATCTATTGGTTGTAAGAATCTACTAGGAAAGTTTGCACTTCCGGACAAAGTTCATCTTGGCTAACCATGTCAGGATTTTGGCTTTGATCTTGATTGCTAGGTTGCCCACTTTGTGTATGATCTTGTGTGGGATCTTCATATAGGACATCAATGTCCGGCATGCCATATTGTTGTTCAACCATCTTTTTCTTTTGGGATTGAGTTGTGACCATACACGATATTTGTGATGAAAGGAATTAAGAAATTTGTGATGAAAGGAGTTAGGAAATTTGAGGATGATTGATAGAGGAGGTATAGTAGTGATGGTTTAGAAGAAATTTGATGACTAGGTTGTCTTTGGTATGGACATGAAGGATCGATTCGAATGGTAAGTTGTATGAAGTGATATGACCACCTTGATTTGGACGATAGTTGGTGTTTCAAAGGACAAACTTGAATGTTGATCGAGATGACGGACTCTTAGCTTCTCGCTTAGGCTTATGAAATAAGGGATGGATAGAGCTTTGATGCAATTTTTTTTTTTTTGGACTTGGTGTGGGTAATGACTTGGACAATTGTTTGTGTCTTGACAAGTGTTTTTGCAAAGTGTTTGGGGATAGTGATGTGTTTTTAGTCTACTCTTGGCAAGTATGTATCAAACAAAGCAAACACAGTGATAAAATGCATATTATATCAAAGACACTCATGCTCATATACAACATTCTTAAGGTTGGCAGGGACAATAGTCATTGAATCCCAATTGGTTTCCCATCTATGCTTACCCAAAGTGGACACTTAGATGCTTGACCCCACTGGCTCCCCTCCATGACACTCACTTCTCAAGCAGCCAAGCATCAATTCCCATGAAAACTCCTCATGGTGAACTTTGTGTCTCTACTAAGGGCCGTAAGAATATGGACCGCTTCAGAGGTCCGACCTCTTGCACCAATGACTAGAAGGTTTTTGGCCACTATGAATAAGGTGTTTAGTAAGTCTTCCTATTAGGAGCCACCCTTCGAAGTTGCACAAGCGCAATTGAGGCCTATATCCCAATGAAGCACCAAGAACTTAGTAGTCATGCAAGCGTGATTGAGATCTCTAAGATCCTACTAAGCACCCAATGTGAGAGTGAACTCTCATATAGCCCCAAACATTAACCCTTTCATAGTCAATGGCCTATTTATTATAGTGAATTGGGAACCCCAGGTCCAGGTGTACTCACTTGGGTTGTTCCCCTCTTACCTTCTCAAAGAGCAAGTTGGGAGGGCAGGCCCACTAGAGGTAAACATGCAATCAAACAAGAAAAGGTTGGAGGGTCTGGATTTCTGATCGTCTAGTAAGACAAGAGCATACTTTCCTACCTTTATGCTTTTCTTAAAGACACATAAGACAATGGTTTATTCCATTTTAATTAATATCTAGGTGCCTAATTTAAATAGATGCACAGTATTTGGTTGAATCAGCTAGGCAACCTGCAAAACCACTTGATTAGTAGTTTGAAAAATGGAGTCTTCAAAAAGCGTCCTGCAAAACAACTTGATTAGTAGTTTAGAAAAACAGAGTCTTCAACAAGCATCCTGCAAAACAACTTGATTAGTAGTTTGGAAAAATAGAGTCTTCAACAAGCGTCTTGCAAAAAACAACAAAATGACAAAAATATTAATTTTTTTGATTTTTGGGAATGAATAGAAAAACATGAATAAATTCTTTTTTACTAATGACAAATGTGGATTTGAAGAAAGCTTTGATGGGTAAATGGGGTTTGACTAGGTTTTTGCCACTTTCCAAGGGATAAGCAAGCAAAAAATGGGTATTTTGGAGGAGAGATGAAGGAATGCGAAAATTTGTCCAAGAGGGACAAAGAAGCAAAAGTTGGAGATGGATGATATGAGAAAAATTTGGAGGTGATTGGATAAAAGGGGAAGGAGTTATGACAAACCCTAAAAATAGAGAAATATGGGATTTTGGGCTTCAAAAAGTGGATTTTTGGGATAAGGCCTCCAAGGAAGGAAATGTGGAAAATGGCAATGCGGAGAATCTGGTGAAGTTTGGAGGAAAATGGAGTCAAGATAAAGAAGATATGGCGAAAAAGAAAAAAACCTTAGATTTAACAAAGCAAACATAAACCCTAGATTTAACAAAGCAGAAACCCTAAATTTAACAGAATAAAAAAAAAGTCAAAGGTCTAGATTTCTGATTGTCTAGATAGACAAGAGCATAATCTCCTACTTTCACACTTTCCTGTGGTCAGACAGATTATCTTTAAATACAGCAGATAATAGGAAATGAAAAAAAAGAAATGTAGACTACAGTTAGCACCTAAAAATTTCATATAGATTAACAGAGCAGACAGTAGCACTAAACAGATAGAAAAGTGTCAAAGGTCTAGATTTCTGATTGTCTAGATAGAAAAGAGCATACTCTCCTATTTTCACACTTTCTTGCGTTCAGGGCATACAGTCATGCTAAACAGAATAGAAAAGTGAAAGGTCTGGATTTCTGATTGTCTATATAGAAAAAAGCATACTCTCCTACTTTCACACAGATTATAATTAAACAGAGCAGATAACAGAGCAAATAACAGATCAGATAATAGGAATTCAAATTCCCACAAATAACAGATCGGATGACAGAAAAAGAACAGAAATAAAAATGCAATAGAAACAGAAAAGAAGCTATTGCGCAGAAATACAGAGCCGCTATTCTGGAACCTGCAAAAAAAAGATTTTTTTTTCTGCAGTCACGCTATTCTGGAACCTGCATCTCACAACTCACAAAAACCTAAAAAAAATATTAGTTCTTAGGGACGTGGGTCCCACCGGGTGTGCCAAAATGAAGAGGGGAAAATAGATTTGAAGGTCAAATGATCAAAACATAATGAAATAAACATGCAGAATGCTAAAATATCATTAAAAGACCATTTCACCTTGCTATTTTACCTTCTCTTTTGGATTGAACTTGATGAAGTGAAGGCACCCCTTGATAATGCTCCACTTGATGTGCTCCTTTGATTGCTAGATGTGGATGGCTCTCCAATCTTGTGTATAAATGGAATGGATTTGAAAAATGATAAGGATGAGATGATCAAGTTGCCAAGTTGATTTCCTGGGCTCAAAAGGGCAGCATAAATTCACTAGATTTCAAAATGTTTTGAATGAAGGGATGAAGCCCTATTTTATAGGAAGAGGAGAGGAAAATAGATGGCTAGGATGAATTCGAGATGAAGGGCTAAGATTTACTTGTGAGCTCACACAAGGTCCAAGAGAGGGCATGGACACCAAGAATTATGCCTTAAAGACATTTCGTATCTCCACACTCTATAAGATGCATTGGAGGAATTAAAAATTCTCCAAAAAAGGATATCATGGGGATTGGAGAAATAAAAAGGAATTAAAAATTCTTTGGGAGAGGGGATGCCTAGAAGAATGTGTGATTTCGAAAATCTTACATTCACCTAGGAAAAGAGTATTTAAAGCTAGTGGCTGGATGAAAAGGACAAAGAGTTGACTTTGTGACTAATCATGATGATTAACTATTAACAACTCATTAGGAGGGGGATTAGAGGAAATGTTAGGTGGGATTAATATTTGTAGGAGAATTTGACTAGGAGAGAGAATGAGTGGAGGGAATAAAAAATTAGAAGAATAATGTTAAGTGAGTTTAGGGAGTTTCTAGAAGAATGAATTAAGAAGATGATTTGTAGGAATCATGTAGGTTAACTAAATAATTGAAATTAATTAGCTAAGAGGAAGATTTGTAAGGATTTGATTTTTTTAGAAGAATAAAGAAATGGATTGATTTATTAAATAAATCAATCATATGCTATAGTGACAATATTAATTATATTTAATTAATATTGAGAAGAATTTGAATTAACATAATTAATTAATTATGCGATGAATTAAAAATAATTAAAATAATTATTTTTAAGTGTCTACAGTATGAACGTCTGCATTCTCATCTTGTGAAGATTGGATTTGAGAGAACAAGTGAAGATAGAAATATCTTCTTGAAGTCTGAAGGAGATCAGATCCTGATCTGTGAGGTATTTGCTAATGACATTATCTTTGGTGGAGATGATAAGATGAGTCATGAGTTTGCAGATGAGATGAAGAAAGAGTTTGAAATGTCACTCATAGGGGAGATTAAATTCTTCATTGGACTACAGATCCAACAGATGAAGGATGGAACCTTTATCACTCAGTCCAAGTATGTCAAAGAGGTGTTGAGGACCTTTGGCATGGAAGATAGCGAACCGGTTGGTATTCCGATGATGACCGGTTGTAAACTATCTAAAGAAGATGACACAGAATTGCTTGATGAGAAGGAATACTGATCAATGATTGGTAAGTTACATTATGTAGTGCATAGCAGACTAGATATTGCACATGCAGTTGGTATTACTGCAAGATTCTAGAAAAGCCCAAGAGAATCTCACTTGGTTGCAATCAAGCGGATTCTTAGGTATCTGAAGGGAACTGTTGACTATGGATTGTGGTATACGTATAGCAAGGATTTCAACTTGAAAGTATACACAGATGCTGATTGAGCAGGCAATATAGATGACCGGAAAAGCACAATCGGTGGTGCATTCTTTCTTGGTGGTAGACTAGTCTCTTGGATGAGTAAGAAGCAGAGTTGTATCTCTTAGTCTACAGTGGAAGCAGAGTATGTTGCTACTTTCATGAACTGCACTCAGACAATTTGGATGAAGCATGTATTAAATGGCTTCAAAGTTCCTATATCTGAACTGGTAAGTATATTTTGTGACAATACTAGTGCAATTAATATCTCCAAGAATCCAGTTTTACATTCTAGAACTAAGCACTTTGAGCTTAAGTATCATTTCTTAAGGGAAAAGATTAAGAACAAAGAGATTGCATTGGAACATGTTTCCAGTAAGGAGCAGTTAGCAGACATATTCACCAAGCCTCTCCCAAAGACTACATTTATGCACTTAAGAGGTGAATTAGGGGTGCTGCCCCTTCAAGGGGTAAACTAAAAGCATATCCTCCACATCAGTCAGGTAGTGCATAGTCAGATTTATTTTGGATTGACGTGTTGAAGGATGCTACTCCTGAGGGGGAGCAACATAATGGAATAGGGAAGCTTGTGCCTCCACTTTGGCATTGTTGTCAAAGGGGGAGAAGATGTGAAGTGGAGAAGATATCTATAGAAATTGGGGGAGAAGATGTGAAGTGGAGAGATATCTTTGTATATTGCCATCAATGCCAAAGGGTAAGATTGTTGGCATTATGTGAACTGGTATGAGGACATAATGACATTGTATGTTATCATTGATGTCAATATGCTGAAGAGGTGAGAACCGGCATAGCACTGTGAACTGACATTTGTGCCAAAGTGAAGCGGTGTGCTTGTTCAAGGTGAACTGACATATGGTTATGTGAACTGGTACATGGAAGCATTATATGACTACTGGTTGGTAGTCTCAACTTCAGGGTTTCCAGTTGAAGTGCTTCAAGCCTGTGTGGCTCAACTAGTGACATTGTGTGATGAGTTAGCATTGTAGTGAAGAACAGATCATGTTGTCATGTCAGCCTTGTGCGCGTGAAGGATCTTGCACAAAGGAGATTGTTCCTATCTACCTCGGGAATGTGCGAAGTATGTAAAATGGTGATAATGTGTGATGGGTTATCAGCCACCATGAAATTGGTGAAAATGGACGATGGAGAATGTCTTGAGATTAGATCAAGACTGTTGCAATTAATGGAGTATTATCAACGGTCAAGATTGAATCGTTTGAATTCTTTAACCTAACAGGTTTAGGGTTTAGGGTTTATGCTACCGACCTATCTGTTTTCCTATAAGGTCAATGTTGTGTCTCTTTCTGAGGTTGTTGGCAAAAGTTGTGTGTGTGTATCGAAGATAAGGGATATGTAATTTTTGCCAAACCAAAAGGAGAGAAGTGATACCTGTAGAGTGTAAGTGCAGAAGGTGAAGAGGAGCTTAAGTGGATCTGCATTGGCATTGAGTGTTGTTACTAGATCATTGTAATACCTATTGATATCTAACCACCTCAACAGTTGGAAAATCCCTTAACAGGGTAGCCTTAAGTGGCTTGCTGTAAATCCTTTAACAGGGTAATTCAAAGCTATTGAGTTCTTGAAATCCTCTAACAAGGTAACCTTTAACAGGGTTTAACCCTTAACCAGGTATTGTAGCCATCCCTTAACCGGGTGATCTTTAACATGATCATTTCCTAGCAGAACCTATTGTAATGTCTCTAACCGGACAAGGCTCCTAACAAAGTGAACTTCTAAAGAGTTCAAAAATAGCTTGTGGGTATTCATCCCCACTGTGTTTTTTCTTAGTTGGGTTACCACGTGAAAAATATGTGTGTCATGTGTGATGCTTTTATCTTGTGATGCTTTCCCATTGTCTGTCAAGCATATGATGGTTCTGTGTTTTATGTCTGTCAATAAAACATGTTGAACTAGCTATTATTATGATTTGATGATAGATTACCTATTTATGCATAAGGGTGAAATGGTAGTGTAGTCTTGAGTTGAGTGAAAAGCTAAGTGAGTAACCGGTTAATGCTTGTCACAGTCATTCTTAGCTTTACCGATTGCACTTTGTTTCAAACCGGTGTCACTACTTGCCAGTCATTTGAAGTGTCTTCTATCAAACTAGTTTAGGACTTTATTTTTGTCTGTATTGATTCACCCCCCCTCTCAGTACCAGGTTAATACTATCCGTTCATCTTTGAGTTATCATAAAGTGTTGAAATTGAAGACAAAGTAAGTGCAAACAGTGAGCTATAGATTTGGGATTTTGTCATGCACCTGGATTTGAGAAGTTTGAGATGATTCATAGATACTCTATGAAATCTACCAAAAGTTGTAGGGACCGAGTGTTTGGACTAGGTCGCCACAAACTTGGTCCTCTGAACTTTTCGCGCGTCAAAAAGGGTTTTTCATCTCTGCAAATAAATCTTAATTCTAGAAGTACAACTACACACCTGCTTCCCACAAACAAAAATAAGAAGAAAGGGGTTGGGAATAGGGGTTTTCCTAATTCAAACCCCGGTTTGGAATCAACCATGAATGAAATATTGCAAATGCTTGAAATAAATGATGGAAAGGTATACCTTTATATCTGTAATAGATAATGATGATGCTTTTCTTCTTAAATGTAATCACATATGTTGTATTAAATGTAATCACATATGTTGTATGAAATGGAATGAACATGACAAAACCCTAACACATGCTTACAAATGAATGATGTAATGTTTCTCTAATGGATAGATGAAGAATATGCAGCCTTGAGGAATACTAGATGATGAATGCTTGATGCTTGAACACTTGAGATCCAATTCCACCTTCATGAATGTATGATGATATCAAAATGAGAGGGGAAGACCTCCTTATATACTTTCCTATCATCAATTGTTTAATTTTTCAACATAGGTTGACATGGAGAAGTAATTTCTTGCTTACACAAATACTTGAGGTAAAGTAGAAGAGGAGAGAAGAAGATGCTGAATGTGGAGAAAAATCACAAAGAGTATAAGATATCTGATGAACTTGAAAAGCACTAAGAGGGGGGGGGGGGGGGGGGGTGAATCAGTGCCACCAAAAATAAAACTACTTCAAATACTAACCGGTAGATGAGCTTAACAAAACTTTTAAACACAATGCTTGTAATCCAAAATGATATAACAACATCCACAATAAGTAAAACATCCACCATAACACAAGTGTTTGTATGTGGAAAACCCAAATAGGTAAAACCAATGGTGAGATGGAACTCACAAGTTAACTATATGTAGTAATAGATAACTGACCGGTTAGGGTCTACAAAGTGCTTTGCTAGGAGCGAATCTTGTTAGAGATCCCAAAGCTTGACTAGAAGCTTATACCTTGTTAAAGGTAGTACCCTGTTAGGAGTAACCTCGATGGAGGATTTCTGAACCCAAACTAATGGATCACCTTGTTAGAGGATTTGTACATTGAAGCTTGTTAGAGCTTACCCGGTTAGGGGATTTGAATTCTAATGTGATTGTTAGAAAACAACATGATTGGTTTGATCTGTCTGAGTAGCACATTAATTGCTTGATCAGATTCTTTTAAGCATAAACATTGCTCTTCTGCATACTCTGCAACTTAACTCTTTTGCCTTTTGCATATAAAATAACACTTTCACTCATATTAAATAATTCATTGTGATGTCAATATATAGACATTAAGATTTCATGTCGGCCATAAGAAATCATAACACAATTTCCTAGGTGCAGTGTATCTGGTCAAGTGATCATAACTCATCACAAAAAAATACAACCAAAATTTGTCGGTGGGATAACTCCTCATGATTTGTGGTAACACATAAAAAAATCAATGAATATCGGTTGGAACTATCAATACCGGTTAGAGTTAAATATATGAAGCGTTATTCGTAAATCTCTTGATATAATCTATGCTTGATCTTCATCTTGATGCTGACTTATGTGTATCTAGTGGTTGTCTTCTAAATATATATCAGTTACCGGTTAGAGATAAATCTCTAAGATACCGGTTGTAGTATAAACAACTTGAAGTTATACCGATAGACAATATAAACATATGTGTGTGTGTGTGTTTCATCAACGAAAACATATGATAAATATATTACAGTCATCATCAAGCCAACAATTTCCCCCTTTGGTATTGATGGCAACACTTAGAAAATTTTACAGTAATACTGCTATGTGTGCATACAAAACAAAATTTACACATATACACATGCTCCCCCTTAATGCATACATTATACAAAATTTTCAAAAATAGACATACATATTTATACTCCCCCTTTGACAACAATGCCAAATTGAAAAAGAAATATATATATATATATATATATATATATATATATATATATATATATATATATATATATATATATATATATATATATATATATATATAAAATTTGTATAAAAGTGTTCAACATATACAACAATAACTTAAATAGAAGTTCATGCATTCACCAAGCTCATGAAAATATCATTAAATTTTTGCTTCAACTATGATATGGCATTTGTCCATGTTGCTAGCACATTCTCAGTATAATCTTTTGTAGATATAAGCTGTGAATGGAATTCTTCCATCAAGTCCAGTCTACAGGTTTTTGGAGTTGCTAAGATAGCTTCTGCATTTGAGTAGGCTCTTTGTAGTATGTCCACTTGTGATGTGAGTAGAATCTTGAGTTCCTTTAAAGACCATAGTCTCTTTGCCTTCTCATGATCATAAGTAGCCAACCTATTATGCAAATCATCTACAAATTTGCTAAAAGAAAATATAGAGTCCTAAAGTGGGACATATGCATTGCATATCCTTTCTAGCTCTTTCTCTATGTCTGTTTGTTTTTTTGTGATATCAGAATAATATAATGAAACATTAGAGGTAGAGGAAAGATACTTTCTTCTTGTTTCAATAGCTTTGCTCAACAAATATTTATTATGTGACAAAGCCATTTTGCTAGTATCAATGTCCTTTGCAAGTTTCTCCCCATACTTCTTGTGACTTTTCTCAGAAAAGGTTTGTGCTGCATGTTCAAGTGACTTGATTTGATCAGATGCATCTACAACTAATAGACAAAGTTTGCTGATAGGGATTGACAGATGTGTTGTAGACTATTCCAGTAGCAAACCAGATTAAAATATCTACTACATTCTAAATAGTTTCTACCTCAATTCTTTTCTCTTTCAGTCTCTTCTTATGTGCTCTAGATTGCATGACATTAGCAATCTTCATCATTTCAGATGCACTCATGTTGTCAACATCAGTAGGCCCTGAAATTCCTAATGAATCATTATCATCCTCATCAGTCTGCGGAGTGACTAATGGCTTTGTCGGTTCAGAGGATGTAACCTTAATGATTTCTTTCTCTTGATTCTTCTATGTTTCCTTTTTAGAAGTTTGTGTGACAACAATTTCCATAGATTCCTTCTAAGTATCTTTAAACATTGGTTGATATTGGGGTTTTTCTAATTGTTTTGTTTCTGGTGGATTGTTCACTTTTAGTTGAGTTGTCGGTTGCTCAACTAATGTAACCTGTACATCAGTGATTGTAGGAGGTTCCATATTTGGTGCAGTGTTGTCTCCAGATAGATCAACTGAATCTTGAACATCATCAACAACATGAATAATGGTGTCATCCTTCTTCTTGACAGGATTGACCTCGTTAGCTTGTACAATCTCTTCTTCATCTATTTTTGGTTGATGGACAACATTTTCCTCATTCCTAGAGGATTGGAGAATTTCTTCCATTCATTTGATTTCATAGGTAGTTCAACGGGTCTCACTTATTTCATCTTTAGAAAATTAAGGAAAATATTGTACAAATACTTCATCAATGATTTATTTTTCCAATTTTATAGCTTCCTCCCATTTATCCAAAATAATAGTGTACAAAGAGTTTGAAATAACCTTTTCCAGATCATGTGGAAATCTACTATAATGACACAAATGACTGATTACCTATTGAATGACTTGCTTCTTCTCATCTTCAGTGAAGGAATCAATATGCTCTTTAATATTGTCAAACCTGTTCCTCCCTAATGTCTTCATTGTTCTTTCAAAATGGGTATCAGGCTTGTAAGTAGCTATATCAATAGGCACAATTGCCTTTATCACTTCCTTTACTGTCTTTTCTACTCTACTAGTATCTTTCATCTTCTTAGGTTCTTCTTCAGTGTCAGTGCCCTTAGATTCTTCATTAAGAATTAACTTCCAACCTCTTTTCTTTGTCACATTCTTCTTCTTTGTACATACTTTAGGTGTCGGTTCCTTTTTGGTTTGGATACTCTGAGTCACCCTTGTATTCTTTATCACTGGAGGTGCTTCATCAGTTTTCTTTTTCTTTCCTTTCCCACTTGTGGCAGGAGCAGTACTGGTTTTGCCTTGTGCATCTTGGAATACCACAATATCTAGTTTTTCCTTCTAATTATCTTTAGGAGATGCTAATAGGTTATTAGCATAACCAACTAGTAAGTCATGGTTCACCTCATAAATCATATCTTCCATTTCCTCTTCTCTCGGCTCAATTGCTTTTATCAAACAAAAATCAGTGGTAATAGTAAAAACAATGTCTTTTGCAAAATGACTTACCACATCTTTAGGCAATCTCATTCTCATGCTCATCTTCTTCTGAAGCTCATTGAAATACTTATTCATAGCAGTAGGGAAAGTATTCTTTACAACCTTGATGTTTTTCTTGATTTGTGCTGATACCGGTAGGTTCTTTGACCATTCAATATCACCTATTCCCGGTAACAAATTTTGAAAATAAAAGAATAACCCAGCCAATAGCTGACCATACTTGAACTTTAGACTATTGTCCTTCTTGATAGATTGCAAATTTATAAACAATTGTCTTCTAATAGCCTCACAAAGATCATAATCTGCATTTTCAACTATCATCTTATAAGCTGTGTGAATTGTTGCAGATGGCACACTATTTAGTCTACTGGAGTAAAATACCCAGTAGCCTATCACCATTGCTGCCAATTTCACTACAGGGTCTCTAATAGTGTTAACAGAAAAAGCACGTTTGTCAGATGTTGAACTGGTTAGTGAGAATACCATCTCTTTTGATATTTGTCTCAGCTCAGGTACTAAATCAGTTGAGAAATAACCAATTACAGCCTCAATGGCTTCCTTGGTAATTGTGTGAGTTCTCTCTAAGTACATGTTCTCACCATGAACCCGACTCAAAATGATTCTAATATGCTCTTCCTCAAAATATTCTAGAAAATAAATGGCGTTGTGAAAACATTATTCGAAAACCCTAGCATGTTGTGTTTGAATCTTTCCATTCTCATCACAAAGGGATTTTAGCTGAGTGTAAATGTATAGTGATCCTAGATCCTCTAGCTTACAATCAATATAACTTGACAAATCTCCTTTTACTAAAACTCCACTCGGAACTTATGATAATACATTATACAACACAATTTGTTCTGCCTATACAACTTCCATTGGCTTAGATGTAATCATTAACATTTCTATATAATTTGAAGATTATGCTATTACAGATGAACAAGATTCGAAGAAGGATTTTCACAAAAATATATTTTCTTACACACGTTGCCTCGTTTACTGGTTGAACGCCCCAAGTGCACACCAGTTCGATCTTCTGCAACTTTCCAATCAGCTTGATTGCAAATCATAATGCAACTTTGACAATTATCATCCAACAATCTTTCTTAGCTCAGCAAGCGCTCCAAATTTCTTTCTTGAATGCGTTAGGGTAAAAATAACAAAGTAAAAACTTGCTTTTATCCTTTTTACCTACTGCATTAAATTCTTGCCTGTTAGGGTTACAAACCCTAATTTTGTTGGCATTCTACACTCTTATGAGAATAGTTGATGTTGTCATTAATGACAACCAACTGGTATTCATCTGGTAAGCCACTGACAGTTACTGACACTGGCAATAGACATCTACATACACCGGTAGACACTTCACCGACAGCAGCAACAATGCATACCGGCACCCCAGCTGACATGGAATAAACTTTTGTTTATTGTCTTTAAATATAATTATCTTTTGTAAAGCCGACATGGCATATTGTAAAAGACTCATATATATGTATGAGATCTTATAGGTCATTTAAAATATGTATGGAATTATGAAAAGTGTGTATAAGGTGATATAGTTGACAACGAAGGTTTTGGTAATGAAATGAGCTTAAACCGGTACTGAACCTGGAATAGTTGATGCTATTTTGAAGCAGTACATTGTATTGGATTTCATAATCCAATTTTGTAGTCAGTGTAACTCTTATTGAGTAGTGTGCTCTAGGCACTTGGCCTTCCTGCATGTGCTGGCTCCTCATTGTAAGTAATATTTATTCATTGGCCAGTGAGTGAATATTGTAGTTTACAAATCCCACCGATGTTTTTCCCACATTGGGTTTCCTCATTAAATATCTTGTGTTATGGTGTGTTCTCTATGCTATCTCTGTTATTCTTATTTGCTGCATTAATTCTTATTTACCGGTACACTGTTTTGGGATGCAAAGTTCTTAATAAGTTTAAATATTTTTCTAACCGGTTAGATACTGATTCACCCCCCCCCCTCTCAGTATCTTTGGGACTGTCAATAATCCTAACAATTGGTATCAAAGCCTAGTCCTCTATTTTTAAAAGCCTAAAAACTTGAGGAAGATTCTGACACCGGTACAGATGGAGAACTTAAGAAAACAATTGGAAGGAGCTCTTGTAGATTATGATGTAGAGAAGTTGAAGAATATCAAACTTGAAGATGATCTGAGGACTGCATAGGAATTCATTCAAGGACTTCAAGAGAATCTTACTAAGCTCAAAATAATAGAAAAGAACTTCATGAGAAGATGCAGAATGATAATAATGAAAAGGAAACTCTCAATGAACTTGTGAACAAGTTGAGACAAGAAAACAATACTATGAAGAATGAAATGTAAGATATGAATATGAGGTTTTGTAAAGACATTGAAGACAAAAAGAAGAATGAAGATGACTTGACTAGGAGACTCAATGATGCTGGAAATGAAAATCTAAGACTCGGTCATGAAAATGATATGTTGAAGACAGATCTGATTCACATGCAACATGATAAAACTGAACTTATGAGACAAAAGGTAATTATGGAAAATGAGTTGGCTATTGCAAATCAACACAAAGAGAAATTCAAGAAAAGTTCAGAGGAACTTGATGATATGCTGAAAAGTCAGAAATCAAATGGAGATACTAATGGACTTGGATTTGAAGTTGGAGAAAGTTCCAGTACAACAAACAATCATGATCACAGTAAACCTGTAAGACAACCTAATGCTTACAAGTTTAATGGCAAATGTTTCAATTACAACAAATATGGTCATAAAGAAAATCAATGTAGATTTAGAAACAATCAGAACATTAATGCACCCACTGTTCAATGTTCCAAATGCAACAAAGTTGGTCATAATTCAAAAAAATATAGAATGAATGTGAAATGTTATGTTTGTGGAAGATATGGACACTTATCTATTCAATGCAGAACACAAAATGACATAGGATATGGAAAATCCATTCAGAGGAATAATGTGAGTTGTTATGCTTGTAACAAGATTGGACATATTACAAAATTTTGTAGAAGTAAGACTTCACTGACAAATAATAAAGGATCCAATTTGAAAGGCAAAGAAAAGGTAGATGAGGTAAAGTAATAATTTTCAAAGCAATGGATTAGCAAGACAGATCAGAATGTTGATGAGACTAGTTCTTCACCAGTAGAATAGAGTAGCCCTCCACCGATAGGAGATTCTTCATCCAACTAAGAAGTAACACTTTAGGGCTATTGTAGAAAATTGAATATCATACAGATTACCCTCGATCGATGGTGAGAAGATAGATTTCTTCTTTACTGGTAGATGTGTTAAGTTTTCAATTAACTGACGAGCATTTAATGCAGTTGTTGAGAGAAAAGTCATTATAAATCATTGGATTTCCCTCATTTTTGATTCACCAAGCATTCAATTCAGCAAAGAGCATGAAAAAAAGAGCTAAGGCATTCAAGGCGAAGGTGTGAAGTGATTTATTTCAAGCATTCAGATATTGTCAGGCAGCTAAAGGTATTTTTCAAATGGCTTCTTCTTTTGCTCCCAAATTTATTGCGAACCCTACTATCGTGGAAAATGTAAAACGCCCTAGGCCTATGTTTAAGATAATTCCTGAAGTAGCTAAGTAAGATGATTCCATAGGCAAAAATTCCTAAAGGTGTAGCTTATGTTGAAGACCCTAGGATTTATATTCTTTACAACATTGAAGAATTAGGTTTTGAGGAATTGTTGAAAATGTTTAGAACGATAATTTGTGATGAAAATGGCACTGTTAAACCTAAACACAAGATTGTGGAGACTTAAGGTTTTGTTGAGATATTGAATATCCCTGAATTTCTAGAAGTAGTGAGAATTATCCTAAGTAGGGCACATGGAGAATTTCTATGGTTGGATTATGTCTGCAAATTTACCCGACAAGCAATTAGGGTAGTAACTAGTTTACCCTCAACCGATAGTAGACCAGACAAAACAATCAAAGTTCCTAACAACAAAGTATGAATGACATCAAAGGCATCAATGTGAGATTCATAAGTATGATACTTGGTTACAAGACTACACGTGCAAACAAACTCAATTCAATTTCTAGTCTTTGCATTAATAGTGCTTATGAAATGGTCAACAACAATGCAATGATTGATGTGTGTGAATGGTTGAAAGATGAACTCATTGATAATTTGAAAAAGATTAAAGGAGATAAGAAAGGAACATTTCGCTTTGGTAATATTTTAGTATGCTTAATGTTGTATTTCACTAAGGAAATCCCTGGTATAGGAACAAAAGACTTTGGATATGGCATACCAGTAGGAAAACAATTACAGGAAGCTTTTATCAGCATGGGAACTACAAAAGACATTAATATAACTGAATACTTTAAAGCTTTTCAAGCAAAAATGAAAACTAGAGAAAGACTACCGCAGAGTGTAGTGGACAAATATGACAAAGAAATCTATTTTGTCATCAAAAAGGATGAGACATGGATGGAAGTTGTACTTCCTAGGATTGTATGGGTAACTAAAATGGGCTATGAGGTAGATCTCAACATTATTGAGACATATGCAAAAGCTTTGTTAGATGCATCAAGAGAACCAACAGAACAAGTTTTTGGTAGTGCTAAAACTATTGAGAGTGGAGTGAAAACAATGAAGAAAAGAGAAAATTATATTAGGGATACATCAAAGAAGGTACAGGAAATCAAAGAAAATGTTATGAACTTTACTGGGATAATGGCTAGTGAGCTGGAAGGATTGCAACTAGAGGCACACATTTCACGGCTTGGCACATCTTTTGACAATGAGATACCAGCTGAATTCAAAAGAGTTGAGAGGAAGAGAAAACCTTCACCGATACCCTCTCCTTCACCCAAAAGAACAAGGACCTTGAGGAAGAAACAACATGCAGTAAGGCAACCAGCCAAGAAACTAACTCCCAAGAAGAAATAGAAACCGATCATACCTTCATTAGATAATTTGTTAAATGAAATAATTGATGATGGTAATTTGGCTAATGTGAGTAAATTGTATAACACATTTAAAGATTCAGAGAAGGAAAGCATTGAGAATAGTATAATTTTACATCTAGATATATACGAAAGGGTTTTAATTGAAGTAGTGGATAATTTACCTAATGAACTATATAGAAGATTAGATGCAAAAAGGATTGCAATGATGGAATTGGATAAGAAACTAAAAGTTGAAAAACTTCTAGCTGTACATCCGGTTAACTCAAAAGAGGAAATTGATTATCTACTTTGTGAGGCTAAGAGATCCATTTTTTCTATTGGTCACCGACAAGTAAGTTTGATGGCAGGTAGTGTAAATGAGATTGCAGAGGAGACTGCTAACACATGGGATAAATTTTTTGTGGAAAAAGAAAAACAAGAGGAAATGAACCGGCCAAAGAAAAAACTCAAGGTATATTAGAAGGATAAGGATAAGGGGAAAGGTAAAATTGATGGTATTCCAAACATCAAGATCACTAACAATTTACCACCACCTTTGGATACTACACCGGTACATACTGTTGATCCACCAGTTACTAACAGTGAAGGTATCACACATGATGACACTAATATTGAACCTGAAATACTATTCACCATGAAAGTGGATACTCAGGAAGTGAATATTGTTGTGGATAAGGACACTATAGAGGTTAAGGATGATAATGTTGATAGTGGCAAAATTGCTGAAAAATGGGTAGAGACTATTGAGGTTGAGATCCCAATAGAGCAATCATTACAAATAGAGAAACCATTGGATACTGGGAAGAATACTGAAGGTATAGATGTTGGCATAAAGAAACCTACTGAGACTGAGATACTGATAGTTGAGCATATAGAGAAACCTACTGAGGCAGAGGTACATATTGAAGCAGAGAAACCAACAATCACTGAGACACCTAAACAATCAGACAAACCTTTACTGGTTGAAATGCAAACTCAGACTGATCTACCGGAGGTTAACACAAGCAAAATGGTTACAAATGTTGGAAGCACATAGGTAATTAAGGTAATAGGTCAGACATCAGACACTTCATCAAGTGAATTCAGACCTACTAATGTAACAGAGGTACTCCTAGATTCAATCAAGAAGATAATAGACTGTAATGCATTGGCCTACAAGGGAATTGATGACACCATACCAACTCTTAAATTGCTTGCACGAAAAATGTAACATAGATCATGTAAAGGATTCTTTAGGTAAATTGGACACATTGTCCAAGTTCATTGCTAACAATGTAATAATGGTTGATAAGGTGAATGAGGACACCTTCAAAGATAAAGTTGAAATGGAGAAGGATAAATTCTTTAAGGACACAATAAAGAAGTGTACAGAACATATGAATACACTATTATCGACATTGAAAACTACAATTTTGGAATACAAAGAGCTGTACAGAGAAACATGCAAACCACATCTTTTGACAAAGGAGATAGAAAAGGAGATCAATAGAATACAGAAAGAAATAGATGACATAGCTAATAACATAATTGGTTCATCTGAACCTATATCAGTTATTGAGCAGGAGATAGCAGGTTTCGAGGACAAATTGAAGAAATTTGAGAAAGAAAAGGCAAGGATTAAGTCAAATGTGAGAGAACTTAAATACAAACTTGGTCCTAAGTTGGAAAATCTAATCTCTCTAAGAAATGAAATCTCTAAGGCATTACTTCAAGGAGAACAATCACCGAAAGAACACATGCATCATCTCACCAACACGATCATCCAATAGACTAAGGCAACCCTGAATGACAACAACAGATTCATGCAAAGTCTTAATTTGGTTTTGGAAGATATATTCCATATTGTAATCAACCGGTTACAAACTTTGAGGTGACATTTTTACACTCATTTGACTATTTTTGACAACCTTTGTCATTGATGTCAAAGGGAGAGTAGTGGAGAGAGAAAAATGATTATTCAGAAAAGATCATTTTCTCAGGGGGAGCACATCTTTTTGGTAACTTTTTGGACTTCGGTTTTTGGAACAGTTTTTGGATTTTTCTCATGAGTGTTGCCATCAATGCCAAAGGGGGAGATTGTTGGCATTCTACACTCTTATGAGAATAGTTGATGTTGTCACTGATGGCAACCAACTAGCAACCAACTTGTATTCATCTAGTAAGCCATTGGCAGTTACCAACACCGACAATAGACATCTACATACACCGACAGACACTTCACCAGTAGCGGCAACAATGCATACCAACACCCCAGCCGACAGGGAATAAACTTTTGTTTATTGTATTTAAATATAATTATCTTTTGTAAAACTGACATGGCATATTGTAAAAGACTTATATATATGTATGAGATCTTATAGGTCATTTAAAAAATGTATGGAAGTATGAAAAGTGTGTATAAGGTGATATAGTTGACAACGAAGGTTTTGGTAATGAAATGAGCTTAAACTAGTACTGAACCTGGCATAGTTGATGCTATTTTGAAGCAGTACATTGTATTGGATTTCATAATCCACTTTTGTAGTCAGTGTGACTCTTATTGAGCAGTGTGCTCTAGGCAGTTGGCCTTCCTGCATGTGTAGGCCCCTCATTGTAAGTAATATTTATTCATGGCCAGAGAGTGAATATTGTGGGTCACAAATCCTAGAGAGGTTTTTCCCACCCCAGGTTTCCTTGTTAAATATCTTGTGTTATGGTGTGTTCTCTATGGTGTCTTTGTTATTCTTATTTACCGGTACACTGTTTTGGGATGCAAAGTTCTTAATAAGTTTAAATATTCTGCTAACTAGTTAGATATTGATTCACCCTCCCCCCCTCTTAGTATGTTTGGGACTGTCAATAATCCTAACAAATTTCACCATTCAAGGAGAAAACCGGTTGATAACATATTGACAAAAAGGTTATCAAAATTTTATGCTTAAAAATTCTCTTATCACTCATTCATCTCAAGGGGTCCGGAGGTGGATTTATCGTTAAGCTCCCCATAGCCATTTTTAAAAAGGCTTAATTCACCGGTGCTAGGTTCTCTTCACTGGGTGAAGGAACAATTTCTTCTCCAGGTGAGTCATCACTTTTCTTCTTCCATATCTGATTCATTTCCTCTTTAGTTTCTTCAACATTAACTTTCTGGTTTCCTTTCTGATCCTTAGAAGAATTGACCGATTTGCTATTTCTAAATCTATAGAATTTTGCTAAATGCCCCGGTTTGTTATAGTGATAGTAGGCCATTCAAGATGATTTCCAAGGTCCTGCATTTCCTCTCCCAATTCTTCTTCTGCAGTTCAGAGCCACATGACCAAAGTTATTACAGATGGTGGAAATGACATTCGTTACCTTTTCCATTTCAAATGGACTAAACCAGTTGTCGTAGGGCCTTTGCCAGTTCATGTTGACCCAGTTATCAAAATTCCTCATCCAGTTGCCATTCGGTCTTGGATGCATATGTGGTACAAGATTATTTTCTCCATATCTACACTCAATAGATCTATCCATACATTCTGCATGTGAAGAAATGACCTTCAAATTTCTTGGACACATACCTAGCATTAGTATTGTAGCTTGCATTTCTATTAGGTTTGTTTTTACAAATATTTACAGTGTGAGCAAGTTTATGGAAAACAAAACAAACAGGTTTAAAGACCTTGTTACCAGAGGATTCACCTTTCTCAGATGTGTGGAAACCAAGTCCAGAGGTATCACCTTTCATCCTTTGTGATTGAATATGCTCTTCAAGCAAGCAAGAACTCTTGTTGAACTTTTCCAGTTTCTCAATCACTTCAATGAGCTGTTTGGTGATATCTTCATTATGCTTTGATAGGTTCTCTCTCAGAGATGATGCTAATTCAAGATCTACCTATAGGGTCTCCTTTTGTTATCTTTCAACATTCAAATGATCATGCAAGGTAGCATTTTCTTGCTTGATCTTGGAAATCTCATGATCTCTTTCTTTGATAAGATCTTCAATGGCTCTTCTAGCTTCCAATTCCTGACTCATGCAAATCGTAAGACCTTCTAGCTCTCTCCTCAGATTTAGCTTTTCACCGTTTAAATTTTCAACCTCCTTGGATAAAGCATCAATATTGGCCTCATCTGAAGAACTATCATCAGATATCTCTAACAGTTGTTCAGTTAGCTCTCTCCTTTTGACTTGTGAAGCTTTCGATTTGAACCTAAGGGTTTCAAGCTCATTTCTTCTAGCTTCTAGCTCTCTAGCCATCTAAGTAGCTCATGTCCCCCATAGTGGTTTCAAGGCTCTCTTCTAAGTGATTAGGATTCAAAGAAGTTTGGCTTTGATACCAATTGATGGACTTGAAAAGCACTGAGAGGGGGGTGAATCAGTGCCACCAAAAATAAAACTACTTCAAATACTAACCGGTAGATGAACTTAACAAAACTTTTAAACATAATGCTTCTAATCCAAAATGATATAACAACATCCACAATAAGTAAAAAATCCACCATAACACAAGTGTTTGTACATGAAAAACCCAAATAGGTAAACACCACAGTGAGATGAAACTCACAGGTTAACTATCTACAGTAATAGATAACTGACCGGTTAGGGTCTACAAAGTGCTTTGCTAGGAGTGAATCTTGTTAGATATCCCAAAGCTTGATTAGAAGCTTATACCTTGTTAAAGGTAGTACCCTATTAGGAGTAACTGCTGTGGAGGATTTTTGAACCAAAATAATGGATCACCCTGTTAGAGGATTTGTACATTGATTCTTGTTAGAGCTTACTCGGTTAGGGGATTTGAATTTTGTTGTGATTGTTAGAAAAAATAGGATTGATTTGATCTATCTGAGTAGCACATTAATTGCTTGATCAGATCCTTCTAAGCATAAACACTTCTCTTCTGCATACTCTGCAACTTAACTCTTTTTCCTTTTGCATATAACATAACACTTTCACTCATATGAAATAATTCATTGTGATGTCAATATATAGACATTAAGATTTCATGTTGGCCATAAGAAATCATAACACAATTTCCTAGGTGTAGTGTATCTGGTCAAGTGATCATAACTCAGCACAAAAAAATGCTGGCCAAATTTGTCAGTGGGATAACTCATCAGGATTTGTGGTAACTCATCACAAAATCAACGAATACCGATCGAAACAATCAATACCAATTAGAGTTAAATATATGAAGCATTATCCTTGAATCTCTTGATATAATCTCTGCCTGATCTTCATCTTGATGTTGATTAATGTGTATCCACTAGTTGTCTTCTAAACATATACCGGTTACCATAAAGTACCAGTTAGAGATAAATCTCTAGCATACCAGTTGTAGTATAAACAACTTGAAGTTATACCGGTAGACAATATAAATATATGTGTGTGTATGTGTGTTTCATGAATGACAACATATGATGAATCTATTACAATCATCATGAAATGAACATGACAAAACCCTAACACACACATGCTTACAAATGAATGATGTAATGTTTCTCTAATGGATAGATGAAGAATATGCATCCTTGAGGAATGCTAAATGATGAATGCTTGATGCTTGAACTCTTGAGATCCAATTCCACCTTCATGAATGTATGATGATATTAAAATGAGAGAGGAAGACCTCCTTATATACTTTCCTGTCATCAATTGTTTAATTTTTCAACATAGGTTGACATGGAGAAGTAATTTCTTGCTCAAATTTGAGATAGGGCCTAGGGGCCAAAATAGGTCTTGATTAGGGAGGATCAGGGCTTGGCGCCTTGTTCCTGCCCTAATTTAGGCTAGGATAAAGAGCTATGCAAGGTGCAAGATGAAAACAATGAGGTTTGGTTGCATAGGGGAGTCATAAACAGGTCCCAATCAAGCATGAGGATGAGACCGATAAGGTGAGGACCCAAAATGTGGTCAAAATTGCAAGGGGTGCAATTTTAGGATACTACATTTATCCCCCACTTTAGCAAGAGTATGAGCTTACACAAATACTTGAGGTAAAGTAGAATAAGAGAGAAGAAGATGAGGAATGTGGAGAAAAAACACAAAGAGTATAAGATATCACTAATTTGGAGGAACTAAGCCCCCAATCTTAGGATCGTAACTCACTCAAACATATGAAAGGGCACACAAACAAGAAAAAAAAAAAAAAAAGATAAAAAGGCAAACAAAGGCAAAGACACAAAGGCACACAAGACCTCAAGTCAACTAGCTTAAGAGACCTCAATATCAAAATATCTCAACAATTAATATCATTCTTGAAAATTCCATCTCACGAACACAAATGATCACATAAAAGAGAAAAGAAAGAATCATACATGAACTATCAATAGAAAAACTATGAGTTCATGAGAGGAATAAGAGAGAGCATGGATACACTCTAGATGTGTTTATCCAGGTGATCCATGAGAAGATTGATGAGAGAGGGCATGGACTACTCACCCCTAGATTTTTTTATGTAGGTGATTCATGGTGAGAAAAGGACATGGACAACTCGCTCCTAGATGTTTTTATCTAGGTGATCCATGTAGGGAGGAGAGTAAGAATAGTCTAGTTTTTTTTAGCTAGTTCTACCCATCCTGGTGCATGTGTGAAGTCATGTCTGGTTTAAAGTGTATAGCACCCCATGTAAGAATCTTTGCTCTTTTTTTGAGTGCGCTTCAACCTATTTAAAATATGGAATGTAAATGAAAATGCAAAGGGGCTATTGTGTGTGTGCAAATGCCAAGTGGCAAATACATGCCTGGTTTCAATGCCATCCCATATAAGACTGTTATTTTCAGTGATGTGTAACCCCATCTAAGACACATATCAAATGCTACATCTGGTTTTGAGTGTGAAGCATCTTTCTCTAAGAGTTTTTATTCTGGTTCTGAGAATGAACACCCCATTTAAGAAATGCAAAAAATGATATGCAAGAGCATAGTACAATATGGTACAAGGGAAGCGATATGGGTGCCCCCCTTTAAATTATCAACATAGTTACATGTTGATGTCTTAAGGAATGTATAGACAAGGATACCTTACCTTCAACACCAAGAAAATATCCTTTAGGCAACAAGTGTAAAGGGGATCCTTGGAGGAGAAGAGATCTTTGCTCAAAAGACATCTACCTCCAAGAGGAGCTATCTTGAACAAACATATCATCTTCTACCAAAAGAAGGGAAGGAGAACAAGAATGCATGTCTTCCTCCTATTGCTAGGTGAAAGGGATTCTTGATGAAGGATGACATACTTTTGGGCCAATGTGAGGAGTAAGTTTATGATAAGTGTAATTTTCCAAGTGAAGAAGAGGTTGTAGCTAAGGACTTACACCTCTTGTATAAGATAGAATCCTTGAGCAAAAAATAGCTTCAGACAAGGAATGACATAAAATCATAAGAAAACACTATTGAACAAAGGAAAAGTGGATCCTTAGAGAGAGAGAGAGAGAGAGAGAGAGAGAGAGAGAGAGAGAGAGAGAGAGAGAGAGATCATTGCCCCCAAGTGTAAGGATAATAAGAAGAATTACACAACTTCTAAAGAGAGATTATTCATTAGAGATATACCATTTCAAAAAAAGAAAAGGTCCTAACAAGGGACACACATGAAGGATAACTCAATGTATTAAAGGAAATCATGTTATGAAAAATGCAGTGCAAAAAAAGAGATAATATTCAAAGAGAAAGAGTGAGATAGAAGAAGGATCACAAAACTTCTTTAAGGAGAGATCATTCATAAAAGATGTACCATTTCAAACAAGGAATAGGTCCTAACCAAGGAACAAACATGTGCTCTCATAAAGGATAATTTCGTGCAAGGAAGGACATCAAGTTATGAATAATGCAATCCATAAAGAAAATAATGAAACCTTAGAAAGAAGAAAGATAATATTATTGCCCCTTGGGCATAGAGACAAGTATAAATAGACTATTATGTTGCTCACTAAATATGATTGCACTTGAAATTGTACCACCATGAATGACAATGAGCACCCAATAGGTAGGCTGACAATGTCACATAGTGAGGAGAAACATAATAGGAACTTGAATTCTATTTGAAATGATCAAGATAAATATGCCATTCATGGTCAGATGCTATTTTTATTGTGCTTGAATGAATATAATGTTGTATTTATGTTTTCAAAGCTTGACACTCATTAGTAGAATGACCCTGAATTTGATGATACTTGCAAAAAGAAGAATTTTTAGAATGTTTTGTACATTTCCTTCTTTTAGGCCAAAGAAAAGAGATTAAATTGGCATGGAGAAGATCGAACAAAACATTTTCCTGTTGTAACACAAAATTAGAATGAGAAGGTGTGGATTCACTAGACAATGGAGGAGGAGTTGTTGACAAAGGAAGAGGTTGTAAAGCTAGCTTTTCACTAGAGAAGTGTTATTTCTCATGACTTTCATGACTTTGTTGCACACATCCTAAAACTTGTCCATTGCATCCACATGTAGTATCAAGAGGGGGTAAGAGGGGTTTTTCTCTTAGGTGGAATTGGATTGAAGTTTAAAGAGGCCCAATCAATTTCTAGACATGATTTAGGAGAAACATGTTGAGTATCGAAGTCGATAGATTTTCTAGAAAAAGAAGGTGTGAAATCTAAGGACCCCCAATCATCCTATAAGAGTTCTTCTTTAGGAACTTCTTTAGTAGGAGATGGTGTATTTACTTGAATTGAAGAGAGGATTGCAAGAACTAAGAAAGCATATTGTTCTTCAATTCGTATGTTCTCATCTAAAGCAAACACCTCATTGTTATATGTGTAAGGCACTGCATGATAATTAGGAAGAATTTTTGATTTCTCAACAATATGAATTTTATTGATTTTATCTTTGTTAGGCCCTTCATTTTTGGGAGAGAGAGAATTATAATTATGGGAAATAGCATCATCTTCTTTCTCTAAGGTATCTTTGTGAGTAAGACAATCAATAGGAAAGAGACTATCATATGTAGTTAATGCTTCATCTCTAGGAGGAAGGCTATTGAAATGAATAGAAGGTGATGTGTTATCAAAAGAATTCTCAGCCATTTCAACTTCTTTTACCAAATTATCATCCTCTTTCTCCAAGGTATTCTCATGAGGGAGAAACATATTACGAATCCTAAATAGGGAGATCATTGAGAGAAGTGTAAAAAATATCTTCTTGCATCAATATGTCCTCTTTAAGGAGAGAAATTTTGGGAGAGGAATTATTGGTAGGTTCATAAAGGGGGTTTTCATATATCATAAATCCTTTTAACTTAATAACCTCCTCTTGTAAAAGTAAATTTGACATTTTTCCCAATTTTGAAAAGGAATATTGCAATGAAAGAAATGAATGCAATGAACTAGATGCAATCCACAAGATAGCTTATAAATTAGGGTTTTTATAAATTCAACCACTAAATTTATGTAATTCAAATGATATCTAGGAGGGAAATTTTGAATTTTGAATTTTGAAATTTGAGAATTGAAATTGGAACTTGTAGAATAATTGAATAATGCAAAATTCTAAGAAAAATGATTATTCAATTAAATGAAGAAATTGATTGAAATAATAAAGGGCAATAATGTAATCTCCTAGGAAATTGAAAATGAGAAATTATCAAAAAGAGACTAAATTTCAAAATTAGGGCCTAGTGAAAATAACCTCTTAATTTTAAAATTGAAAATTGAAAAGAGAGAAGATTTAAATATAAAATTAGGGTTGTCCAAAACTAACCTCTTAATTTTAAAATTTAAAATATTGAAATGTTGAAATTTTGAAGAAATCAATTTAATTTTTAAAAAAATAGGGTTTGTTGTAATTAACCACTTAATTTTAAAATTTAAATTGAAAAGGAAATGTTGAAATTCAAATTTGTTTTCGACCTTAGGGTGACCTAAAATCAATAAAATTTCACAAATGTCTAGAATTGAGTAGTAAAATATAGTCAAAAGAGGCTCTCAAAATTTGAGGAGAAAAAGTTGGAACCAAGTAGTTGTTAGGAACTGGAAGGACAACTAAGAGGGGGGGGGGGGCGGGGGGGGGGGGTTGAATCAGTTGTCAATAAATTACAACCCAAAAATAATTAATCCAACTTAAAACTTAGTGCTGGTAAAACAAACTTAATGTTGATAAAACAAATTAATAGTTATAGCAGTATCGATATAACTTAATTCATGAAACAAAAAGGAAAACAACATTCACAACACATGACAAAGAGATTTTGACGTGGAAACCCTATAAGGGGAAAAATCATGGTGGGAAACCTTACCCATATTCAGATGATACTATTACAGATAGTAAGCGAATACAATAAGGGGTCTCGACATGCAGAAAGGCCAACTGCCTAGAGCTCACTGCTCAATCACAAAATAGGAGTCACATTGACTACAATTGGATGGTTAAATCCAATAACAATGTACTACTTTAGTATAACATCTACAATGTTGGATTCAGTACTGGTTTAAGCTTTGACCATGAGTGCCAAACACCTTCATAACCTTTCCTTCAACCTTCAAATAATATCTACGTGATTTGCACAAGGATCTGCTTATGCAATGATCTTCAATATTCGCACACACTCATTCCATCCATACACTCATACATCTTTACAATTATTTATACAAAACCTAAGACCTTATCATGAGGTTGACTCACTAAAGATATTACAATTAGAAAATAAATATTGATGTGATACAATATGTTAGCTCAATACATTTACACATTATCCAATTAATAAACCATTTCCAAAATGTGTCGTGCTGATGTGGAACATGATATCTTGTATCAGTGCATAACCTGGACCTATCTGCTGGTAAAGGAAAATATGTGAACCTGATTAGTCCAATAAGAAAAACACCAAATCCAAACATCCAATCCATGTTTTTGGCATAACCAAATGATCTCCAGATGGTAACAAGTCATCATCAACTTCCGGAGCTGCCGGTGAAACATATACAGTTGACTGTGCATAAGCCAATATCCATATCGGGACCACAATGTGTTGGTTCAACAATAAACCAATATAACTAGAGTGCCAAATCAACAATGTAGACCTCCAGAAACATAAGTGTTGACATCAATGACAAAACCAATGCAACACATGATGAAGTCATCCATAATGCCAACAATAGTTACCTACTTGGTTTGATTGACTTTTTACCAAATTTTTAGGGAAGCAAGATATTGTGATTTTAATGTAAATTTCAGAAGGATATGGGAATTAGAGATGTATAGATATGCAAAAAACAAGCCTTGAAGGTCGAAATAGGACACACTTAAGATGTTCGATAAGATGATTAATTGAAAGAATAATTAAAAAAAGGGTAAACTTAAGGGACAACTTTTATGATGTTTAGAAGTACAACAAGAGGATTTATATTTAATTGAGTCAATTAAATGCTTAAAGGAAAATTTGAAATTACACAAGATTAATTTAATTTAAAAAATTAGGGTTTGTTGCATAAACCACTTAATTTTAAAAATTTAAATTTAAAAATTTGAATGTTGTAAGGAGGGAAAGAGAATTTTGAAATTGAAGTATGGACTCAAATTTGAAAGTTAATTCAAGATCTGCACAACCCACAAGTTCAATTATAAAATTAAAAATTAGGGTTTTTGTGATTTAACCACTTAATTTAAAAAATTTTAAAAATTGAACATGTAAATGAAAACTTGAATTGTAAAATTGAAGAGTTCTTAGATTTGAAACAATCAATCCAATTTAGACAAATCACAAGCTCAATTTTGAATCTAAAAAATTAGGGTTTTTGTGAATTTAACCTCTATAATTTTTGAAAATTACAAGGAAATTAAGCTTGTAATTGAAAATTTGAATTTTAAATTGCATACACTCAAATATGAAAATAAAAATTAGAATTAAGGGTGTTCACGTCTAGTTCACCAAAATGTAAAGTGAAAAATTAGAGGCTTAGCGATTTCACCACTTGGAAAGGGGGGAATCACTAAGTTGATTTTCACTTGGAGGACTTTACATTCAAAAGACGAGATGAATCCACTAGATCCAATTGTAAATGACATAAGGACTGAATAATAAGTATATTGATTGGGTTTGGAATGTGTTTGACCCTCTTTTGTAAGTTGAATATGTAAAGTGCCAAAATTGAAGACAAAGTAAGTGGAAACAATGAGCTACAAATTTGAGATTTTGTCGTGCACCTAGATCTGAGAAGTTTGAGATGATTTGGAGCTGCTCTATGAAATATACCAAAAGTTGTAGGGATTGTGTGTCTGGACCATGTCACCCCCAAATTGGTCCTCCGAACTTTCCGCATGTTGAACTAGGGGTTGGGAATAGGGGTTTGCCTAGGTCAAACCCTGATTTGGAATCAACCTTGAATGAAATATTGCAAATGCTTGAAATAAGTGATGAAAAGGTATACCTTCAGATCTGCAATAGATGATGATGCTTTTCTTTTTGAATGCAATCACATATGTTATATGAAACAGTATGAGCATAACAAAAGACTAACACACACACATGCGTGCAAATGAATGTTGTAATGTTTCTACAATGGAAGGTGAAGAATATGCAGCCTCGAGGAATGCTAGATGATGAATGCCTAATGCTTGAATGCTTGAGATCTAATTCCACCTTCATGAATGTATGATGATAGCAAAATGAGAGGGGAGTACCTCCTTATATACTTGTCTGCCATCGATTGTTTAATTTTCTGACATAGGCCAATATGGGGAAGTAACTTCCTACTCAAATTTGAAATAGGGCCTAGGGGCCAAAATAGGTCTTGATTAGGGAGGACCAGAACATGGTGCCCTGGTCTTTCCCTAATCTAGGCTAGGATCAAAATCTATGCAAGGTGCAAGATGAAAACAATGAGGTTTGGTTTCAAAGGGGAGGCATAAACAGGTCTCGAGCAAGCATGAGGATGAGACCGATAAGGAGAGGGCCCAAAATACGATCAAAATTGCAAGGGGTGCAATTTTAGGATGCTACACATAGTGCATTAAGTTGGATGGTCCTAGGTCTTTTTGATAATGGATTGAACTCCTAGATCTCTGAAAAGTGTCATGCCTTTATTTTAATCAGTGCAATACACATGTATAAGTGCTTACAATCATCCTTGTTCAAATAGGAAATGCATCCTCATCTTGCATCTAGCATAACTACATATCAAAATTTCATTTGTCCCCACATCCATTCTATAGATCATCATATCATAACAGGTTTGCATATTTGGGGCATGGTTAAAAAAATCCTAAAAATTAGATAAAGTCTTGGAAAAAACCTAAAACAGATAAAATCCTAAATAATCCCTAAAAAGTGTAAAAGTCTTCAAAGAAATACTAAAAACATTCAATATGATTTTCAAAAATTTAAAAACATTGAGAAAATAACAAGACCAAAAATAGTCGAAAATGATCCTGAACAAATACCAAAAACATTGAAAAACACAAAAAATCAATCAAAAACATTGAAAAAGCTCTTTGAAAAGAACTAAAAATTGAAAAGCATAAAAATCTAGTAATAAAATATTTCACGAGAATGAAACACCCTAGCAAATATCTAGCAAATGCTTCGCATGAAGTTAACAAAGGATAAAACTATCTAAGCAACAATCTGCAATTGAATTGACCAAGCTATCTAATCAATCATATCAAATGTCCACATCAATGTTCATTATCATGTCTTAAACATAAGAAGATACACTCAAAATCAGATAGGTTAGTCTTAAATGGGGTCCACATTTCATGAGATTAGATATTATCAACCATCACATCAAACAATCAAAGCAAAGACAAAGATCAATATGGCTGTTGAATTTTGTCCTAGTTCTTTTCTTTTATTAATTAGTGATAGGTCATATTCCTATGCTACTCAAGGTTGTCCAAAAGTGACTAGAGGAGTTGTGATGGGCATGATCCTTTTCTTTGTTTGTTGTTTATGGTGTGAACCAATGAAGTTCTGGGATAGGTGTTATGGGTGTCTATGGTAAGTGCATTCGCTTTCTGAATGCCACACATACCTCAACTCCTAGCATCATTCTGAGAATGGAGGGTTGACTCCTTGTCTACCAAGTGTTTGTTTCTGCAATGAGATATCTTTACATCTAGGTTCCTTATACCCTAGTGTACAACACTCCATTGTTATATAATAAGGCTCAATGATGAATATATATTGCACTATGAATAAAGGCACATAAGTTCATATATCATCATAAATCTTATGATTTTATTTTTCCATCTCATGAAGCTTATTCCATCTAATGATTAATCTCTCATCTAACATATTCTTTCATCATATCTCTCACTAATCTTTCATTCTTACTAACATTTATTCGTAACTGAATCAAGGGGTAAATAAAAACAACATATTCTGGCATGTTTCAATAAAAAGAGTTGTAAGCATTATCATATCATTAATAGTTGCATTATCATATACTACATGATTAACGTAGTTCATGTTAAATCACATTATCATATAGTTCATGTTAAATTGAATAGTTAATTGTACTTGCATTATTATGCCATTTAGTATAGTTACATTTCATGTCATTCATTATAGTTTCATTATCATGTCATTCATTATAGTTGCATTATCATGTAGTTCATTTTAAACTTACATTGTCATTTTAGGAACATTAATAATATAAGTTGCATTAATTTTTAAAATTGCATCATTAATCCATTGCATTCATTCATTTATATTCATTAAGTATAAAGGTATCATCTAAATACTTCAATTAGTTGCATACATATAAAGATAGCATCTAAATACTTCATTTAGCTGCATACATACATCACACGATCATCATCATTACGTCAGTATAAAGAATAAGTAAAATCATATAGGATGCATCACTTAATCATATAGAAAGCATCATAAAAGCATAATAGAACCATGCATCATAGATATAACACAAAGCATATAGGTCACTGCCAAAACTGCATATCATTCATATCTCAAAAAATGATAATGTGTCAAAATACAATCATAAAATTTCCCAATGGCTAAAGTAATACCATCAATAAGTGTCTCAATCAATACTACCTCTATATGTAGATGGATCCTATCCACTAGATCCTACCCTAGGATGACTCGATGGTGCCCGAGGTGGACCCATCAATCCTCCATTGCTTGTTATATGATTGGTAGATCTACTAGATCTCCTCCTAGACATATAAGCATTGTAACTTGATACTCTCTAACCCTCAGGAACAACTCTATCATACTCTCATTTCCAATACAAATGCTCCTCAACTAAATATATGAGATGATCATCACATATCAGTATACCAGTATTCGATGGCATGTACTAATCATAGGCCTCATGTGCCAACTAAGCCCTTTACACGACATTGTTTTTCTCTATTCAAAGAAGATATCTCTCCTGTATCCAAGCCTACTACTCCTATAAAACTACAGCCTAATAATCATACCTCTACTCTCTCTCTCTCTGTGGATAGGGTGGCCTCTAAACTAAGAATTCGCTCTCTAAAGAACACCAAATCCTCATCGTCACCATCCACCTCCTATTCATATCCTCCCTTACCACCTACTATTGTGGCAAGAGCATCCACAAGCTCTGGCATGTTAGTGTCTTGTGAGCTCTCATCACCCTCATCCTCGCTGCTGGATGATACCAAAGATGAATCATCATCATCATCATCATCATTGCTTGACTCAGTGTCACCACCGATATCTACCTCCTCTCCCTCCTCTCCCTCCTCCTCTCCTCCTGTAGCAACAATGGTCACAACTCTCTCCTCCCTCCCTTAACTACTCTCCTCCTACCATCTCTTCCTCCACTATCCCCTCCTCCTTGCAGTCTCTGATGTTGAATCTACTAAGGCGAGATAAGAACAGTCAAATTTGGCAATGGCATAGGCCTTTGTCTGGTCCACCGAGTATCATACTATAGAGTAGTCCCTAGATCTTCTACCCTCGCTGCCCAACCCCTTTAAACTAGATGAAGAGAATCAAACTCAACAACAACAACATGAGGCAATATACAAGCCCCCCGATCACCAAAATCCCACATAACCCAAGCAAAGTAAGTTGTCACATTTGGAATACCTTGCACCTCTCCAAACTGTGAGAGAACTTGTCTTGGGAGATGCATATCAATAATATGTTGCATGTCAACTACTCGACCAATGAGGTATGTCTGCTATCAGCAAAAGGATAGATGTACATCATTGGCCCAACTAGGGCAATCCAAGTATGGTATCCATATAAAGTGTTGTAATATATCGAGTTGATGCCTCTAGCATAAAGTGTTCCCTAAACCCTTGTGTCTAATCCCCAGAGTGTATATATAAGTATAAGGTTAATCATCATGAAGATCTGCATGAATAACTGGTCGAGAGATAAAAATATGCTCCCAAGCCCAGACCTGGAGCAAAGTGAGGCCATAGCCAATAGATCTTTATCTCAAATATACAATGCCATGCATCTAGTAGTACAACGTGGCAAGAAGACATGGACCCCAAGTGAACACACATATGTGAACAATCATATCATGGATAACTCAGCCCCATTCAACTGGAAACCCATGAAATCTCTTGTTAGGGATGAGAAGACCTTATACTATACCGCATAACACTATAGTGAGATCATCATAATCAATGCACTCACATGTAATCTCATACCGGCCACTCATCTGTAAATCGTACTTAGAACACTTGCGTAGATCACACAATCCTATGATACCTAATCTGCGGCCATATACAACCCTGGCACCATGAGTCAAAATATGTAATATACACCAAACATCCTCTAAAGTGATAGATGCCTCACCAATAGGAAGATGGAACAAGAAAGTCTAAGAATGCCAACGCTAGACCAAAGATGTGATCATGGTTCTGTTGGTCATAACCTCAGGCAAGTGTAGCACATGATACAATCCAACATGCTTGATCAATGCAACATCCTCAACAATCAAATCATCTCAAAGATCAAGACCATCAGGCCTCATCTGTCTACAAATCAACACACTGACATTCTCCTACAAGTGATAAAAAAGAGAAAAATTAGCTATCATATTCTCATAACAAATTAAAATCTATACATGTTAAAAATTTAACATTTTCAACGAATGTGAATTACTTAACACAAATGTGCATCATTAACTGTGAATGCGAATTACTAAGCATGCATGTTAATCAATTCAAGTGAATGCGCATCATTAACAACGATTGCGAAGCAGTTATACAAATGTGAACTATTAAAAGAAAATGCAAACTATTTACAACGAATTCACATTAATCAAATGGCGAATGTGAATTTGTTAAAAAAATTTGCTCTAACAAAATTTTGAAAATTGGACAAAAACAGGAAAAATGTGCAAAATCTTCAAAAAATGTACCATGCCTCCATGCCAATAGGTCTCTGATATGAATGCACTCAATTTGACAGGTGCAATCGTGCTCTATGACCAACCATGATGCTTAAAAGTTGAAAGAAAACTTGAATATCATGCAGAACTCAATGAACTCAAAGAAAGCAAATGAGCAAATGAAAATAAAAATTTCCTATTTATACCTCAAAAATTAAGTTTTTTCTCATTCCGATGGCTGTGATCCCCCTGAATTTCAACTCACTTGTAGGCCAGTCAAATAGACTTGAAATCACACGAAACTTGACATGATTGCTCACTAGCATGGCATCGTTAAAATGGTCTTCATTTCATAATTTTTCGACCACTTTTCCGAGGGGGCATATTTACACCCTAAGTGTCACTGAGACATACTTGGGAATTATTTTTTCATTTTCTTTGAAACAATGTCATCTCAACACTATATCAAAGAGGGGAAAATGTAGACACTTAAAAACTTCTCATTAATCACACACTTATTATTTGTCTTATTAATTAAGTAATTCTTTAATTCTTTAATTAATCTAATTAATTTTATTTCTTCTAAATTAATTCAATCATCACCTTTCACATTACTAATTATTCAATTTTCAATTCTCCATCATTCAACCCTTTCTCAAATATTAATTATTTAATTAATTATGATTTAATTCATTAATTAAATATTTTATTATTATTTAATTAATCTCATTTCTAATGATTAAATAATTTAATTTAAATTATTTAATTTATTAATTCATTCTTCAAATCCCCAAATTTTAATTTCAACTAATTTCATTTTCTTCCAAATTCGCATTTCACCAAATTTCAATTTCATCAAATTTCAAGAGAATGAACATTTCAATTTCATCATTTGAAAATCACAATTCAAATTCAAATAAAAATGAAAATGAATTCCAATTCAAAAATCCTACAACACATGTTGAAAATCAGGACTAATCAATCATTAAATCAGTTAACTAACTAGTTAACTCTCCAATCACCCATTTTTACTCCCAATCATCTTTTTTTAACAAATTAATCATTTCAGTCATCTCCCTAGTTAACTTAGTTAACTATCCAATCTATTTAGTCAACTTTCCAATCTATTATGTTAAAAGATCAATCAAAAGAGTTAACAGATCAATCAAAAGGAGTTAACAAAAAATCTATAAAAGCAACCTCATTTCTCTATTATCAACAATCACTAACTTTGAATCTTTGTGTCACTTATAGGTTACTAGTGTGATATCTGAGAGCCAACATACCACAAAGAAGAGAAGAATAATGTAAGTAGCACAAATAATAGGGAGTTTCAATTAGATCTATTTGATTAAAATATCTTCTTAAGCTAATTACTTTCATTGATTTATGTTTAGGATTGCTTTAATAATTAAGGAATTCGTGATTTTCCTTATTTCCTTTTTAGCAATGATGATTTTAAGCATGAAAACATTTGGCAATATCTTGCACTACATTTTATCTATTCTTATAAATTTATCTCTTAATTTTTTTGTAAAGCTTCAACATATAAGATACCATCTTTTCCAACAATAAAAAAATATCAAAATAGCTTGAAGCTCCACTAGCTTGTCTTGATCTTACCTTGATTTTTTTTATCATATCTTGAAGTCTTTATGTCCTTGGAAGCCATATTCATTTTATTGGTTTTAAATTATTAGCATCCAATTCACATTTGATCAATGGATATGTTAGGTCACAATATACTTTGTAAGCATCATCAAACTTTGCATTTATCTTGGTAAACCTATGATTAACCAAATGAGTGACCATCTTGTCTTCAATTTTCATTTTGATTCCTTTTGTTTCCTCAATATGATCCTTCAACTCTTTGTAGGAAACCCAAGTTGTTGTATTGTCATTGATGTCAACCTATCTTGTGTTGTCATTTATGTCAATATGTATTGAAAATTGTCCAAAAATGTATGTTTTGATGTTGTTGTATGATCTAGCAGTGATATTGAGTAAGATTTAGGCATTTTTGAAAGGTTGCTATATCAGAAGTTTCAATATGCAGGAAACAATATTTTTGCTAGAAAGAGTCTTTAATGTCTTAGTAGAAGAATATTTTCCATTCCTCTAGTATGTGAAGATTATAGAGTATGGCTCTAGACATATTGTTTATGATATGTGTACATGTTGTACTATCAAGTTTACAAGTCAAATGTTGCTCAAATCGTTTCTATTTCTAATAGTGGAGTGTTAATGAGAACTAGTCTATAGAATGCTTGGTGATTCTTTGATATGTGGTTTTCACTGTTGTGGATTGGAGGAAATGTTCAATTGGTTTGTGTAGTGTTCTAATTCAATTTTTTAGTAATGGTTTGATTTTCAAGTAAAGTTATGGCATTTTGAGTTCACTATTGTTAGTTGAGTTGGTTTTTGGTTGACTGAGGTGGTGTATCCTATCTAGATCATCTATTTTTGGTCTAGATATACTTTGGTGGTTGATTATTTATGTTGATATGGGTCTCACTATGGTGTTAGTAAATTTGCATTAAGTTTTGTGCATTGGAGAATGGTTTTTAGGCTAGTTGGTTGGAGTGCTAAATTGTTCATCTACACGATTCACTTGATGTTGACCTTGGAGGATGTGTTAGATTTTGTGGTTCATTGGAATCATTTGGAAATTATATTTTCTAATGATTTTGGGACCCTTCTATCTCCTGGAGAGGACAGAAATAGATGTTATAGTTTTGGGTGGCCAAATTTATATAACATTGTATACTTTATCTGTGGCTGACCTAATTGAAAGTTTCAATGAATTATCTTAAGTATATATACGAGTGTAGATGTATGAGCTGAGTATGGGATGTATGTGAACTAATGTGAAATGGATATGAATGATGTGAAAGTAGATTTGGTATAGAAAAAGTGCAAAAGACAATTTGTGAAGAGCTTTGGGACAATGTTTGTTGTCAGATGTGTTTACCATGATATTGGCTGCTTGCTGTGTGGTGGTTCAAGGCCAATTTCATGAATAGGAGATCTTGTTCATTTTATCATTTGATATATTGCACCTATTGAAATAAGGTGTGTTCCTTTTGGTACTTTGTCCAACCCTTTGTATCTTTCCCTAAGGTTTGTGTGCCTTAGTCTTGCAAGTCCTTTCAGGGGTAGTGAGATTCTTGGCCTTGAGCCTAAGCAATTTAATCAATTATTCATATTGTGAGTGTGATTCTCACCATGGTTTTTCCTTGTTTAGGGTTTTCCACATAAATCTAGTGTTGATATGTTTGTTGTGGTTTGTGCTTTCATGTTTCATAAGTCATTGTAGCAATAAGTCAATTGTCATTTCAAATTTAATTGATTAGAAGTAAAGTATTTTGAGATTTGGATTGATTTGACTCCCCTCTCAACCTTGTAGTGTGTTCAAGAATTTGTATTAAAGCACGTTTCCTCTTAGATAAGATTAAAAAATTGAGGAAGATCTAGAATGGTGCAAGAAGTTAATTAAAAGGTACCAATTTTTTTTGACACAAGTTAGTCATATTGGAAGGAAAGGATGATTTGTCATTTGAAATCTTTGCCAATTAGAATATGGGAAAACATGAACAATGGGTATAATGCTCTAGAAAATGGCCCTTAGACTCTAGATGAGGTTAAGGCACATGAGAATAATGTGAAGGATAAAGTTATAATTATAAACTATTTAAGTGATGTGGTATTTGCTAAAGTTGTTGGGTTGAATTCTATTAAAGAGATTTGGGAGAAGCTTACTAGTGTATATGAAGGTTATGAGAAGACAAAGCAAGCCAAGTTGACAAATTTGAAGAACAAGTTTGAGAACCTGACAATGTCTAATGATGAGAACATTAAAATATTTATACACCAGACAAAGGAGATTGTAAGTGTAATTAAGGGTATTGGTGGTAAATTAGAAGAAAGTGAAGTTGTGAGAAAGGTGATGTTGATACTACCTAAATGCTACAAACCTAAGAAGTATGCCATTGAAGAAAGCCATGATATGGACAAATACACCTTGGATCAACTATATGACTTACTCTCTACCTTTGAGATTGCTAAGCTAAATGATTTTTGGAAACAAAAGAAATATGTTGCATTCAAACCTAGCAAGAATGTTTAAGATGAACCGAAGCCAAGCAATGAGATGGATGAGATAGAAGAAAACTTTGTAAGAAGACTGAAGAAAGGATCCAAAAAGTACAAAGGTAAGTTACCCTTCAAATATTTTGATTATGGAAGAATTGGTCATTATGCTTCTAGATGTACTTATAAGGAAGATTATTGTAGAAGACTTAATGATGATAACAAGGGAAGAGATAATCATAAATGAAATAATAGAAATAAGAGAATACATAACAAAGACAAACCTAAGAATAATTTCTTCTCAATAGAGACCTATTCATTTGAAGAAGAAGATAAAAATGACATAAATGAAGAATCATTTTTTTTAGCCATAGCAGAGAAAAGTGATGAAACGTATAGTAATCCAGAAGATATAGATAATAATGAAAATCCAGTGAATGAGAAGAATACACTACATTCAAAAGTGGAGTCTAAGGCATGGATAATTGACTCTGGATGTTCAAATCACATGATAGGTGATAAAGGAAAGCTCACTGATTTTAAAAAGTATGATGGTGGATCAGTAAAATTTGAAGGTGAGGAAACTACACCTATTTTTGGTAAAGGGACAATTTCAATTGATAGTAAGCATAAGACTGATGATGTTTACTATGTTAAGGGCTTGCGACATAATATTTTGAGTGTGATTTAGATGTATAGTAAGGGCTATAAACTAATCTTTCATGGGTATGGATGTGAGATCAAAAAAGAAAGTTCTAGAAGATTAGTTGCAGAAGGTATAAGGACGATAATGTATACTATGTAAAGGATAATAGAGGAATCAACTATATGTTGGCACAAAGTAGAAAATTTTGGCTATGGTACAAAAGGATGAGACATTTCAATTTTGACAATATGGTCTAGATTAGTTATACTCATGTTGTAAGAGATTTACCAAAGATTATCAAACCTATTGATACCATGTGCAAGGAATGTCAATTGGGAAAGAGCATAAAGAGGAGATTCAAGAATAAGGATTATTATAAATTAAAACCTTTGGAGATGGTGGATACAAAATTATGTGGACCTATAAAAAACATGACTGAATAGTGAATGGTATTTTACATTTCTTATTGATGATTATTCTAGAATAACACGTGTTACTTTCTTGAGAAAAAATATGAAGCTCTAGAAAAGTTTAAAATATTCAATTCTATGGTTGAGAATCAAGTTGATGCTAAGATCAAATTTTTAAGGTCTGATAGAGGAGGAGATTTTACTTCAAATGAATTTGATCTAGATTCTATTAAGAGTATGGTATTAGAAGGCATTTTTCTGCTCTTAGGGTCCCTTAGCAGAATGGAGTTGTTGGAAAAAAGAATATGAGTATTCTTGAAATGGATAGAACTATGATGAAGGATGCTAACCTACCTAATGCATATTGGAAAGTGTCAGAGTCACAGATTGACTCAATCTCCTAGGATTACCTGCAAAACCAAGATTAACCTTCTACACGAGAGAAACTAAGAGTATGAATGCTAGAATATGGCACAATAACTAGAATAATGATATTCTCACACTCCAAATGATACAGTAAGGGTCAACACTCTCTTGTACTGATTGAGCAGATATGTGCTCAACTGAATTAACTAATAAGGGAGAGGTAAGTGTTGATTATATAGGAATATATGATCATATAATTCCAAGAGAGGTAATAACTCCCAAATAACTAGATTACATGGGAGTTGTCCCTATTTGGAAAATGCTAAACATGTGGCAAACCAACTCGGGTAGGGAAAAACAAATGGTATTGGGGAGGTGGCAAATGAGTCCAAAAGAGGGTTTGACATTCAACCACCCAAATGTGGGTGTTAATGACACATGTAAATGTAGGACTATGCCATGTGTGTTACTACTTACTAAGTTGCCATTAGTTTTATATCCAAAGTCATTCTATATACTCTAGTCGATTTCTACTACCGAAATATCCAGTTGGTAAACACAGAGGAATTGGTTATAGAAGAAAGTAGTCACAGAGCCTAGTATACACCGAGTTGTATACCGAGTAACATTCTATGTCTACCGAGCAGCAATAATGATACACTGAGTTGATATACACCGAGTGAAACATTTTACCAGATTCATTGAACCTAGACACATGTGTGGAAACGTGTTACAAGATCGAGGAACAAAGAACCATTATCTCAATGGAAATTGTACTTAAATATTTTGTATGATTTTGAGGTCATCTATCCAATGAAATATTTTGTATGGTTATTCATTCGATAAATCACATTTGTAAGATCGAAGCAATGAACCAGATCACCGACATAAGAGATCTATTTATACAGCATGAATTAGGATCAAATATGTGTGTGTATGAGTGTGAAGACAAACATATGAGAAAAGAAAAATCATGGGAAAGCACTGAGTATTGTGACTGTCAGAGACACAGAGGTCACCAAGAAGGATTTCAGAGAATAATCAAGGAACAGAGTAAACAGAAAGGTTTACCGAGTTACTCTATGGGTTATCGAGGTATGCTATAAGCAAGGTAATCTCATTTTGAGCACATAGAATCTGCTATAACATTTCAGATGTAAAGTTACAGATATTTGTAAAGATTTTATTGTAATATTTTGAGTTGTAAGAGAAACCTTTAACAAGGTAAAAGACTCTAACAAAGTCTATAAATTGTAAAGCCTTTAACCAGGTGCAACATTTAGAATAAGTGTTGTAAAATCCTTTAGCAAGGTAGATCTAATGATCTTGATACTCCTAATAGGGTAAGATATTAGAAATAGCTAAACATGTAGCTCTAACTGAGCAACCTTTACTATTGCAGTAGTGAAGTTGTGGGTGCCATCCCCACCGCAGTTTTTCTCTCTAACAAAGAGTTTCTGCGTAACCAAAATATATGTGTTATGGAGTGAATCATGTATGATTGTTATTTATTTGTTTTAGCTTTATGTTATGTTACAACAGTTTTTGGCTTATGCATAACAGTAAAGTTATTGATAAAGAAAGGATTTGAAGTACTGATTCACCCCTCCCCTCTTAGTACATTAGCTTTCCATATTGGGCCTAACAATTGGTATCAGAGATTGAATCTTGGAAAAGGGTTTAATAGCCTAAAGAAAAAGATCTTATCAATGGCAGGCTATAAACAATCTCAGAGAATTGTGTATCTGCAAGAAGAGTTGGATCATGCTAATCAAGTGATTGTAGACATGCAAACACAAATGCAAAAATCATTGAAAGTTAGAAGAAGATTGTCTAATGATTTACAAGACTCTCAAGAGTTAGTGGAACAAATTGAGACATCATCTGAGAATAGTATATCTGAAGAGACTGAAGAAATGATTGGAGAACTGAAAGAAAAGAACAAAGCACTAACTGATCAGCTAAAAGCAATGAAAAGAGGACATGAACATTTCAGCACAAAGATGACTGAAAATCTTGATGCATTAAGGACAACTGAGGATAAAGTAAGAGATCTAGAAAGAGAAAAACAACAACTTGAAGCATTAGTATCTGAAAAGAATGATGAAATCAATAGGTTGACTGGGATTCAACAAAATCTGTCAGATCAATTGGGTTATGCACATCATGAAGTAAATCTGAAAGATGATGAGATTCAAGCATTAAAAATTGAACTATCAAGGTTGATCGATGACTTGAAACAAAGAAGAAATCCAAAGAAACACTGAAAAAGAGTTATGAAGCATCAAAGATGTTGGATGAGCAATTGAATACAAAAAGACCCAACAAAGTTGTAGGACTTGGTTACAAAGGAAAAGACATTACCAAGAAGGGAATCCACACTATCGAGAGAGGAGAATCATCAAAGCAAGCTAGAAACAAGAAGAACATCAAAGGAAAGAAGCCTAATTGCAACTACTGTGGAAAACAAGGACATGTTGTTAATATGTGCTAAATCAGAAAAGGTAAGCAACCGAATGTCACAAGGTCTAAAGGTTATTGTCACAATTGCAATAAATATGGTCACACATCTAACCAATGTAGGACAAAGTCTGCTAGCAATTATGAGAAGGCAAAATTCAAAGGATTTTGTAAAAAATGCAATAGATATGGACATAGCACCGAGAATTGTTGGTTTAAGAAAAATAACTATATGTGGTTTGCACACTGATCAAATACTAGAGGCTACCAAACACACACAGATCCTAACTGATAGTATTCTATAGTACCATGGGATTACAATACAAGGATATGGTGTGAATATTGTGGAAGATATGGACATATATGTGCCAACTGCTTTATAAGGTTTGGAATGAACAACCGAAGATCATGGAGAAATCTTGGTATGACATGTTTTCATTGTCACAAAGTTGGACACTTGGCTAGAGATTGCAGAGATCAACCTAGAGGAGACATTAAGGAAATAAAAGGCAAATTATAGATTATTTGGAAAAAGAAGGAAATTTTGTCAAATGAAGAAAGTACCTTACCTACCGAGTTAGGTACACCTATTCCAAATTAATCGGTAAAGGTATGAAGGGACTGTATTCTTTCAAAGGTTAAATCTTAGCAATTCCTATTTTATTATGTACTTAATTCCAAAATCTGCATAGCTAAAGATGCATTAGGAAATTTGAAATTTTATCTAGTCTTCAGGAAGCCTGTCAAGCTGGTAAATACAAGAAGCCTGTCTAGTTGGTAAATACAGGAAGTCTGGCTACTTGGTAAAAGCATAAAAAGGAAGTGGTACTGAGTGCATTTAATGTTTTTGACCTAACTGCATGGAGCCTGATAAGGTATATTGTGTACTTAAAGCTTTTGCACGGCCATTTTACACTTACCAAGTTTTCAAGAGAGTAGAGCAAAGCGATTCAAAGACGATCAAACCTCCTACATAGTGAAATTCTATGTATTTACACATCAATCTCAAGCATTTATAAGAGCTAGCTACCGGGAAATACCAGTGTGATTATCTATTTTAGATTTGTTAAGAGAAAGCGTTTGTTGTTTAAAAGTTTTCAAACCCTAAGAATCTTTTGTTAAGGGATTATCCAAAATTTTCGATGGCACCTAAGATCCAGAAGCCCGTTGTTGTTGAGAACATTGAAAAACCCTCACTAAAATACTCTCTAACTCCCAAAGTAGCATCTGAACCAGATGATAAAACTGAATTTTCACTATTCCAGATAGAGTTTTATTAGTTGAGGATGTCAGATTCTTCACTAAGTATCATGTTGAGGAACTAGGTCATGTTGAGATCAAGGACACATATGATGAATTGTGTACCGATGGGAAATTGGATAGCAAGTATGAACACATCAAAATCAAGGGATTGACCAAAGCCCTAACCTATCCCCGTGTCTTCAAACCCCAATGGGTCAAGTTAGTTCTGAGCAGAGTTCATGATGATTTCATGTGGCTAGTGGAACAACCATTCAAAATCGCCAAGGAAATCATTCATTTGATCACCGGTTACCCTATTTTTGATCATGCTCGAGCTTAGAATATGATATCATAGAAGGAATTGATCACTTTAACCAGAAGTGAATCTGATTGCAGAGGACTAAAATTGAACAATGTGACAAATGCAGAGCTGAAGTTTGCCATTAGAGTCATAGGTTATTGTTTCTTTCAATCGGCAAGGGAAAACATTGTACCTTGTGCAGCAGACGATTTAGCATATAAAATTGTGAAGAAGGGAATGAAAATTGATCTTTGTGAGGTATTGTTGAAAAACCTGTTTGAGAATCTAAACACCATAAGGAAGCCAAAGAAGAACAACTCAACTAACACACTTAAGTTTGGATGATCACTTTTGGTATGCATGTTTTTCGGTTTTGAGAAATTCTTTCCATCAGTTGGTAATGTAGTTTGGGAGCTACATTGACCGATCACCCATCAAATCAATGACTTCATCAAATGGCTAGGTGATAACTTTAATGATATTATGGATGATTACTTTAGCAAGTTTGAGGAAAAGATGCATAACAGATATAGAATTCCACCCCAGTTAGTAGAAAAATACAAGGATGACATATGCTTTGAAGTAGACACTGACTACTGCTATGTTAATGCTGTAGAATCGAGAACTCAATCTTTGCCACCTATGGGTTATGAGATTGATTTTGACATCACACAACAACAGATAGATACTTTTCTTACATTACCAAGGCATGCTATCGAGTTGAGATGCGGTACATATGAAGAAGTTAAAGAGAAAGTTAAGATGAGCATTGTAGTACCCAAGGCTACAAGGAAAGCAACAAAAATGATCAAGGCATTAACAGAGAAATTTGGAGAAGGTTCTTTCTCCACACCTATCAAGGGCACTATAGTCATCACTGAGGAGGAATCTAAATTCCAAGAGATAGCTATTACATTGAGCACCGAGTTGCCTAAAGGGAAAGTTTTGAAAAGGAAGAAACAAGATACATCAAAGGTATCACCGACTCCTTTAGTAAAGCACCCAAACACAAGATCATCTGCAGCGTCACCGAGTAAGAAACCAAAGAATGTTGTTGTTCCAAAGGTAACAAAAACTTACAAGAAATCTACTCAGAGACTCATTAGTCCAATGACACTGAATCTGAAGACAAAAACAAATTTCAGATTGTCAAGAGTAAAAGGCATATGTACATAGTGTTGATAATTTTTGTGCTAATCTGAGGCAATATGGTGGATTTGGAGCATTCAGATATGTTAAGTATGAATCCAGATCTACTGATGAAAAGAGACAAATTGAAGAAGCCGTAATCTGCACACTTCTGAAATTCCGATTGGTCCCATTGGAAGTATCTAAATCTCTTCCAAATGAATTATATTTGCATATTGATAATAGGTGGAAGTATGCCATGGACTTAGAGAAATAGATGAGAGAAAGAAGTCTGGTACATCTCTTTCCAGACATGTCCGTAGATGAGATCAAAGAACATCTGAAAAAATGCTACACAAACTTCCTAGTCAAGGAAAGAGCCTTGAAATTGATGAATGGCCTTTACTTGGATGTAGAGAATGAGACCAAAGAAAAATGTTAGGAAATCTTTTGAATCAAGAATGCTGGTGAACAAGTTGAAGTTGAAATAGTTGATGTCACCGAGAAAGACTATGCTGACACTATACAAGTTGATGAGGATATCATGGACACCAAGGCACAAGAACAGGAAATGATAGAAGGAAATGCATATGCCAAACTAGTATCCAGTGAGCTAGTTTGGGAACAAGTTCAGCCCTATCCTTCAGTCACTCAGCCTGCTTCAACCAAGGCCCCTCAAGATACTGAACAAGGAACAGAGGATCACAAGTCTACAGAAGGAGAAACTACTTCTCAAGCCACCAGGGAAAAGACTTCTTAAGCTCCTTCTAGCACTGGAAATGTTACAACCGAGACCCCAAGCACAGAAGCACTGAAGGACTCAACAAAGGCTATATCCCTATCCACTCAACAAGAGGGAAGCACTTTAGATGGACTAATTTCACTATTAGCTGACATTACAGCTCAGAATTGACTCATGGATAGTGTCAAGGATGCCCTCTCTGCCACTCTCACCGATGCAAGGACAAAGTATAAATCTATTTTTCACTAGTTGCCACCACCGAATGGTAACTAAGTTTTGATGTTTGTCAAAAAGGGGGAGTGAGTAAAGTATCAAAAGGGGGAGTGTAGTATACAAGGGGAGTATACCGAGTAGGACAGAGTATCCAATGCACAGTTAATTTTGGCAGTGACAACCAAGCAGTTAATACAGAATATTGATCACCGAGCATGCAAAATCAGAGTCTTGTATAGTATATTGATAAGGGGAGTATATCTGAATATACTATTTTGCTGACAAATGTATATAATGTCAGTTTAGTCAAATTTTGTAAGTATATAGATTTTTGAGTTATGAGTTTGAAAGTAGTTTTGTCAAACATCTCAACTAATGTCAAAAGGGGAGATTGTTACTACTTACTAAGTTGCCATTAGTTTTATATCCAAAGTCATTATATATACTCTAGTCAGTTTCTACTACCAAAATATTCAGTCAGTAAGCACAGAGCAGTTAGTTATAGAAGAAAGTAGTCACAGAGCCTAGTATACACCAAGTTGTTTACCAAGTAACATTCTATGTCTATCGAGCAGCAATAATGATACACCGAGTTGATATACATCGAGTGAAACATTTTACCAGATTCATTGAACCTAGACACATGTGTGGAAATGTGTTACAAGATTGAGGAACAAAGAACCGTTATCTCATTGGAAATTGCACTTAAAGATTTGGTATGATTTTGAGGTCTTCTATCCAATGAAATATTTTGTATGGTTATTCATTTGATAAATCATGTTTGTAAGATCAAAGCAATGAACCAGATCACCGACATAAGAGATCTATTTATATAGCATGAATTAGGATCAAATGTGTGTGTGTGTGTGTGTGTATGAGTGTGAAGACAGACATATGTGAAAAGCAAAATCATGGGAAAGCACTGAGTATTGTGACTGTTAGAGACACAGAGGTCACCGAGAAGGATTTCAGAGAACAGTCAAGGAACAGACTAAACAAAAAGGTTTACCAAGTTACTTTATGGGTTACCGAGGTATGCTATAAGCAAGGTAATCTCATTTTGAGCACATAGAATCTGCTATAACATTTCAAATGTAAAGTTGCAGATATTTGTAAAGATTTTATTGTAATATTTTGAGTTGTAAGAGAAACCTTTAATAGGGTAAAAGACTCTAACAAAGTCTATAAATTGCAAAGCCTTTAACCAGGTGTAACATTTAGAATAAGTGTTGTAAAATCCTTTAGCAAGGTAGATCTAATGATCTTGATACTCCTAACAGGCTAAGCTATCAGAAATAGCTAAACATGTATCTCTAACTGAGCAACCTTTGTTATTGCAGTAGTGAAGTTGTGGGTGCCATCCCCTCCACAATTTTTCTCTCTAACCAGGAGTTTCTGTGTAACCAAAATATGTGTTATGGAGTGAATCATGTATGATTGTTATTTTTTTTTTTTAGCTTTATGTTATGTTACATCAGTTTTTGGTTTATGCATAACAATGAAGTTATTGATAAAGAAAGGATTTGAAGTACTGATTCACCCCTCCCCTCTCTGTACATTAGCTTTCCATATTGGGCCTAAGAATGTGTCCTCATATAAACCATGCCCCTTATTAACATAAGTATGCTTAAAAATGTGTAGGAAAAATAAATATTACAAACCTACACTAACACCCCCCATTAAGCATAGCTTAGGTGGGTGAAAAGATGAAAATATGGGTCTTGACTACAAGGCCATGATAGGTACCCATGTACAAAACAATATCTCACAAATGGAGTACAAGAGAAAACCTAGTGGGACAAAACTCCTCTCCAAAAGAGAGAAAAGAAACAAGTTTCCTAGCACAAGGCTTGAATCTCAAGCAAGGAAGAAATCCTCTCTGACATAGAGAGGATAAGAAAGATTATGTAGCCTTCCCAAAAGTAATCAATTGTACCAAAGGTTTATACTCGAAATAGAATGTAGAAGATGGACCATGATCATTGAACAACATTCCTCCCCTTAGGAGGAAAAAAAACCAAAGGTGAATGAAGATTGTCTTTCCATTCCTGAAAGGAATATGTAGGAAGAATCATAAAGATGTATGATGTCTCTAAACTCTACTCAGGTGTCCTCATGTCAATGCTGAAATTTGTCACCATCAGATCAGATGTTCTAGGCCACACCGCAAAAGATGATATTCCAGAACCTAGTGGAGATGGATGTAGAAAAAAATCTAGAGACAAAGCTATCTCCACCAAAGACAAAGGTGCCTCCTCCAAATGCTTCTCAATAGGGGCCACAATCATGTAAAATTGTGAGGAATGATCATGTGGGTAATGAACAAGAGGGTTTGAAGGTTCCCCCTCAACACTTAAAGAAGACAAAGTGTCTTCATCAAATAGAAGATGTATGTACTCAATAGTGTCCTCCAAGCCGACAAGATATGACTCACAAACAAATCTGTAATGTCTGTCAAGTACTCATCCCAAGTAGTTGTGTCTGGAAGACATTGTATATCTTACTGCACTAAATCACAAGTATCCTCAGAAGCAACAATCGATGGAGGAGAAGGAATGGAAGGTTCAAGAACTAGATCTGATGTCAGAATACCTAGATTCAAGTAACCAAAGTTCTCAAAATCAATGTTCACACTAGGAGTGTGATTAACAACCAAAGGATCAGAACCATCATTAAGTGCAAAGTCTAAAAAGGTATATAACAGATATGTATGATCAACCATCCCAGTAGCAATTATCTCTACTTTCCAAGTATCGAATGATGATTGAATCAGGTGTGAACTCCATAGACTTACCTCTTCCACCATGGGTGATATGATAGATGAAAAGAAGATTGTTTGACAAATGAGGTACACACAAGACATCATTGAAAGTGCCATCCCCAATATCAATAGAAACTTTCCAAATCACACACATATAAGTGTTGTTTCCCATGAAAATAGGTGACATAACACAAGGGTCAAGTGAAGAGAACATAGACTGTGTAGAGGTCATATGATGAGAAGCTTCAGAATCTAGGAGTCATCTCCCCGATTCACTACTTGTAGCACAAAGAGCTTTACCTTTAGCTTTGGTTTCTTTAGAAGCAATTGATACATGACCTTTTACCTTATTAGATCTTGGCTGGTTTGAATTGGAATACTTTGACTCAGACATTCTAGAAGGAAGATCAATGTTGTTCTTCTTAAGATGATGTTTTAGCTCATCAATACTCTTCTTATAACAAGAATGTTCTTCATGTCCAACCCTCTTGCAATATGTGCAAGTGGTGCAAGAGCACCTAAGGAGCCTATAAGGTCTAAAATATCTATAAGACATGGATGGATATAATTAGGGTCATTTGAGACCTAAAACAATGTAATTAGTCATGTAAAGCCAATATTTGTCATGGTTGAGTCAAGTTGTCTAGTTATGTCAAAGTTGTGTCAATGTTGTCAAGTGACAAAATTTAAGTAATAAATGTTAAGAAGGCATGATAAGTGTCAAAATGGGGTCCATATTATGTTTTAAGAGTGTTAAAATCATTAAATTAAGTTTCTTGATGATATAAAGACAAAATGTCAAGTATTGTCAATTTCACACATTCAAATGGTGGATTCCAATGACTAGTTGGTTCTTAGGTAGTTATGGGAGTTGTTTTTGGTTGGGGGGTCAAAATATGTTTAAAACCTCATTCTCATGTGTGGAGAGGTTGCTGGGGTTTATTTTTAAGATTGATCTTTGTAATACCAAGTTGCTGCAATAAATTCAACATTTTCCATGCATTCATGAGTGAAATTTGAAACATATTATTGTTTTATCTTTTCATTTTGATCTGCACTCTTTGAAAGGTCTTTTTTATATGTTATGATAATTATTTCAAGTCATTTTAAGGTTTAATCCATCATTTTTGTGCATATATAGTTGACTGTCCCAAAACTAGTGCTATAGGTGCTTGTTTGTGTTGATTTGGGAGTCAAAATGAAGTTTTAGGGATCATTCCTCTTTATGTATTTTATTTTTCTTGAGGAATTAGTCCCTAATGGTGTATTATAGACCAAAATATAGGTAAAAGTATAGGGATAGAGTTGGCATGAAGGGTGATCACCTTTTGAGTGCAAGTTTGTGTGTGAAAGGTGCATGTTAATGGTGGCATAGGTGCAACAACAGGAGTTTGGCCTTAATGAGAGCACTAATTGAGTATTTAATATGTGAGTAAATTCCAAATATATGGCGAATCCTGAAGGAGAAGTTCTGGAAGTGACTGGAGAGGGTATTTTGAAGGAGCCCTAGTTTTTAGGACCTAGAAGTGAGGGTTTGGTGTCTCAAGGGGTAGATGAGTGTGGAAAACCATAAAACCTTAAAAATAATTTGTTTTGGAACATTTAATAAGACTTTGGAGGGTATTTAGTTTTGGATTTGAGTTTGCAATAGGGTTCCTTTGTAAAAGTGGCCTAATTAGGCCTAAAACTATAGTAGTAGGGTATTGGTCCATACTGTTGGTCCAAAAGATTCATACCTAAGTTTGATATATGTTATTTTAATACAAAAAGGGTATCCAAAAATTTAATTTATTTGACAAGTTATTTGGGAAATTATGGATTAAAGGTCAAATTACTCGTTGAACATGGCTACTAAGATTAAGCCTAGATAGTACCCGGTAAAGGATTGTTGATGAACCAGACAAGTAGGTGGATGAAACCTATTGGAAAATGTTCAATAGGGCATGTTGAGACCCTAGAAGATGTAGGATTAAACCTTTGAATTTGAGGCCTAAGTTTGAGTACCTTGGTGAAGCCTAGAGAAGGAAGAAGGTTAGTAAACCTTGTTGGTAAGAAGCCATAGTTGATTGAATCCATTTGGTTTTGATTATTACTTGGGTGGAACAGATACCTCTACATCAACAAGTAATATTATTCTTCTTAAATTAATTATTTTGTGCTTGATCTTTATGTGGCTTTGGCTTTGATTGCTTCCGCTTCTTGTTAGAATCCTTTCTTAGACTCCCTTGTTTAGTCACCAAAGCATGTGGCGTAGATGACTTAAGAATACCCATGGTGATCAAATTTTATTTCTCAAGCATCAACAATTCTATAAATGAATCAAATGAAGGTGTAGTATAAGCTCTATCCATTTTCATCCGATGGGTTTGAAAGCTAAAAACAAAAGATGCATACTTAGAAGGAAGCTTACCCAACAAGTTGAAAACCAACTGTGTATCCTCCTTCTCAATGCCACATTCTTTACATTGTGCTCTTAGCTCATTTGATCTATTGACATAGTCTTGAATTGTATCAAAAAATTTAGGATCAAAATTAAGAAGATTGTCTTACACTTATCAATGTGAAAGATAAGATCAGTAGATATTTATTTTCTCAATGTTCCAAGAGAAATAGAACTTTTGATGAACCATTCCATTTTTAGATTAGGGTCATTAAAATACGTGGGTTCTGAAATTGTGCCATCAAAATAATGATTTAGGCCTTTTTACATTAGTTTACTCCATGCATTAACTTTCCATGTTGCATAATTATATGGAGTTAAGAGTGCAAATTTTGGAGAACCCATAATTAAAAATGAAAGAGCATAAGCAAGTAGATCAGAAACATAAACAACAAGACATACCCCCCCTTTTTCACTCAATAAATGATCCCCCCCCCAAAATATGATGGTGGCACTTTATAAATTAGTGCATTTACAATTCTGGAGTGTTTTCTAGAGTTCTAAAATGTCCAAATGTGGACCCAAATACTGAAAGTAAAATACAATGTTAGAATTACAACCTCAAAATAGCAGCAATGGATAGTGCTTAAAAGAGATTAACTTTCAAAAGAAGAATCATCTTGATCCAAGGTCGTATGTGAAAGTTATGTCCATTTGAAGTTGCAAAAATGGAGATTATCCTTCAGATCTGATGAAAAACTTGATTTTATAGAAAATGTGTATCACTTGGGAAAAATCTGACTCCACCATTGTGAAGCCTACAAAATTCTAGCCCAAATAAAAAAAATTTCTTAGAAAAATACCTCTATATAACTGAGATATGACCTTCAGAAGATGAGCTTCAAAAGTGAAAACTCCATTGGAGAGGGGGTCTTCAATTTTAAAAAATAGCTCCACCAAATTTGACAAACTGCTAGTATATTGGAGATACTGCTAAAAATGGTTGAAACATGCGCTAATTTGGAAAAATCACCAAGTTTAAAACCTTTGCCAAAAATAGAGCTATGCAGATAAATTTAGTGTTACACCAAACACAAAGAAACTACTAATTTTTTTTCCAAACTTGGTGGTGACTCTAAAAACCTTGCACAAATCCTGAAGTGAGTTGTTATAGGCCATAGGTAAGACACAATGGTGGAATAGATGATGGTACGATTCTGTGTTTTTTTGTCTCTGAAAAAACTAAAAAAAAATTACAAAGGTTTTTTGGGGGTCGTAGCCTCACCCCAAACCATGAAGAAACCGTTTTTGTAGGGTGTGAGGGCTCCCATGTGGGCCCAAGTGGGCCCTTTGACTTTAATTTCAAAACTTTGTTTTATATATTTTAAAATTTATTTATTTTAAATATAAAACTTTTATAATGTTGTAAAAATAAAAGCTTATTTAATATTTACTTTTTCAATAAAAAAACCTGCATATTAATTGTTTTGAATAATAACAAATTTTTAATGCAAAAAAAATTATTATATTTTTTGATTTAGAACAAATCATATCATATTAAATGCAGGGAGCAATTTTGAATTGAATTTGACTTTCAGTCAAATATGGAGTATTTTATATCAAAATTCATCTATTCATCTTTTTGGACTCCGTGATGTCCTTTTCGGCTGAAAATGTACCCAACAAAAGCTCAATGTTGAATGTCTCCCAAATCCGAGAAGGGGCTTGTAGATCTGGAAGCTATAATACCATGCCAAAGTCACTGGTGTACTCAATCTCCTAGGATTACCTGCAAAACCAAGATCAACCTTCTACACGAGAGCAACAGAGAGTATGAATGCTAGAATATGGTGCGATAACTAGAATAATGATATTTTCACACTCCAAATGATACAATAGGGATCAACACTCCCTTGTACTAATTGAGCTGATATGTGCTCAAATGGATTAACTCATAAGGGAGAGGTAAGTACTGATTATATAGGAAAATATGAGCATATAATTCCAAGATAGGTAATAACTCCCGAATAATAAAATTAGGTGGGAGTTGTGCCTATTTGGAAAATGCCAAACATGTGGCAAACCCACTCAGGGAGGGACAAACAAATGGTTATGTGGAGGTGGCAAATGAGTCCAAAAGAGGACGTGACATTCAACCACCCAAATGTGGGTATGAAAGACACATGTAAATGTAGGACTATGCCATGTGTCCTCATATAAACCATGCCCCTTATTAACCTAAGTATGCTTAATAATGTGTAGGATAAATAAATATAAAAAACCTACACTAACAAAAAGAGGCTATGCATAATATTGTTTACATTCTTGATACGGTTTAGATAAGATTAAATCACACTCAGACACCTTATGATCTATGGAATGGAAGATGTCCTACATTCAACTATTTTAGAATCCTTGGAAATGAGTGCTACATAAGAAGATATGAGGAATATATAGGGAAGTTTGATGCAAGATTAGATGAAGACATATTCTTGGGATATTCTACAAGGAACAAAGCATATTGGTGTCACAACAAAAGGCTAAAAAATATTATGGAGAGTGCAAATGTTAAAGTTGGTGAATAATGAAATTGGATTGAGACTATACTTGAATCTGAGACTAAGATAGAAATTGTTCTAGTTGCTGCAATAGAGAAGGTTGCTCCAAAAGAGAAATAAGAGACAAATACATAATAAAAGGAACTTTAAAAAACTCTTAAGACACCAACAAAGTATCTATAGAAGAATAACTTAGAGGAATATATTATTGGAGACAAGAATAAGAGTTCAGTCAAGAAGAAGACTTGCAAAAACTAGTGATAACAAAACTATTGTTTCTAATCTCAGGTGGAACCAAAGACCTATATGGAAGATATCAAGGGTAAATGTTATATTAGGGAAATGGAAAAGGAGTTGAATCAGATAGAGAAAAATAAAAAATGGGAATCGATACCTAGATTAGTGGATAAGAATGTGATAGGAACTAAGTGGGTGTTCCAAAACAAGCTAAATGAAGATGGAAAAGTTACAAGGAATAAGGTAATATTGGTATGTAAGGGTTATTCATAGGTTGAAGGCATAGACTTAGAGAAGAATTTTGCTCCAGTTGCAAGAATGGAGGCTATAATGATGTTTCTTTTATTTGTTGTTTATAAGAACTTTAAAGTATATCAGATGGATGTCAAGTCAACATTCTTGAATGGAGAACTTGAAGAAGAAGTATACATTGAACAACTAGATGGATTCAAGCTATTAAAAGATATAGATATGGTTTGCAAACTCAAGAAGACACTTTATGGATGTTGAACACCTAGTAGGACTAAGAGGGGAGGGTGAATCCGTCCGAAACTTAAAAAATAATTATTAATCAACATATTTAATATCAATACTTTAATCATCAACACATCAAGCATAAACACAAAATTTACGTGGAAAACCAAAATAGGGAAAAGCCATGGTGAAAATATAACTCACAATATGAATACAAATACTTACAATATTTTAGGCTTGCAACCAAGGAGCACCAACACCTGAAGGACTTCCAAAACTAAGGTGCACTACTTTAGGCAATATAGAAGGACTTGTACAATTGAAGAACACTTCTTTAGGATAAAATACAAACTACTATCGAAGGACTCACTATCAATCAACAACAGATGAAATAGATGAACTAAAACTCAGAAGGATTCTCCTAATCATGAAATTGTCCTTGAACAATAATAAAGAGACCAATAACATGGAAAACATATATGATAATCTCTAATGTCATAGCAAATTGTCTTGTAGAATATATCAACTTCAAAGCTCTTCTCAAAGTAACTTTCACATCACCACAAATTTAAATTTGTCTACAAATCATTCACATATACTTCTCACACAATTCACTTCTCATCCATACTCAATTCATCCATCCACACATCTTATAAATGAGATACAACATTGATATCCTAATTAACGATCGACCAAAATAGAATAAGTAATATTACATAAAATAAGCTACCCCAACCTATAATACTTATATTGGTCCACTCCAAGAGAAAGAGGAAACCAAAACATATCATAACACATCATTCCATGAAGGACACGACAATCCACACATGCTAACACATATTTCAAAGGACGTTACAATCATAATGTGTAGATATAATCAACTAGTCGGCCACATAATAACTTCCAATGTAAAATACTACATGCAAATCTCCACACACCAAAGAGAGTGATGGTATGATGTGTATACACCTAAAAATGGTCTGAAGATAATTAATTGAATAAGCAATTATTTAATTAATCCCCCTCCATAATTTAATTGAATTCACTAAGCAATTTGATTAAATTTCCACTTTCATCTACTTATTAATAAATCTAAGGATTTACTTAATAGGTTCATTCCAATAATCCCCTTTAATTAATTCATTCAAATTAATTAATCCCCCCCACAAAAATCATTTCTTCTAAACCCCTTAATTAATTTAAACATATCAATTATGAGTTGTTGAAATTAATTAGCCTTTCCCTATTATTTGAATTTCTAAATTCAAATTCTCCTAACTTCTACCACTCCTAAACCTAACCATTCCTAAACCTAACCCATTCTACCTACCCACCATGTCCCCTTTCATCCAACATCTTCTAGAACCTTGTGACACTTGTCACTAAGTGTTCCCTTTCATCTAACCTCTTCTTGAAACCTCTTGACACTTGTCACCATAGAGATGATAGATGTTCCCTTTAATCCAACCCCCTTTGCCATCTTCCTCCAATTTAACCATTGATCTCTTCAGATCAATCTTGACCGTTGATTCTTGTCACATCACCCCTAGCCTTGAAAATCCTATAAATAGACCTCATTTTGGATCTCAAAGGGTCCCAATTTCATATCATTCTTGCATATCATTTGATTCACATCATTCTCATCTTATGCATTGTTACTATAGGCATCTAGTTGATAGCTTATCATTCTTAGCAATGTTAGCATGTTCATTTTAGCTTAAATCTTAGCTTATTTCTTATCATAATCATGAAATCATATAGCTTAATCATTCTATTCTTGCTAGATCATGCATTTTTATCATTCAAATCCTCCATCTAAGTGTAGTCAAGTCACTGGAGTATGCATAATCAGATCTGAGAGCATTTTCATACTCACATTTACTAGGAGGCAATAAGTCAATTAGATATGGTTTTGTCTTTCATTGTTCCAATTTACTAACCATTTCTTGTAATGGTTTATTGAGTTCATTTTGGTTGTAGGTACAAGTACATTCGAGAGAGCATGACATTTTGGCGCCCACCGTGGGGCCGAAATCATCACTTTTGACCTCTTAATCTTCAGCAAACTTCATCTCTGTCTGGCTCTAGTTCAAATATTCGTACGAGTTGCCTTTTTAGATCGTACAAACTTCCTTTCAGACTAGGATGACACCTCATCCTAACTCATACTAGGTATAAATTTGTGTCATACGAGTTTTTATGTTACAAATTCTTTACTCTTACTAGGTCTAAAGCTATGTCGTACGAGTCTATTTCTTGCAAATTCTTTACTCGTACTAGGCTGAACCTGTGTCGTACGAGCCTATTTTGGATACTGTATGAAATCTAAAGTTCTATCCTACTAACTAGAAATCTGTGTCGTATGAGTCTCTGGCTCTATGATTTTTAATAGACTGCATTTTAGGGTTTTCTGATTCTAATCCGAGATTTTTTTAATGCTAACTCTGATCTGTTTATGAGATGTTTGCAACCTAACTCTTTTATGCAGGACGCTTGTCAAAGAAATGCTTGTCAAAGACATAATTCAAAAACACAAATCATGATTACTAATGGACCTATTTTGTAGGTTGCCTAAGGATTCAACAAAAAATTTGTGTATTCTTTAAGATTTTTAGGCACACTTCAATTTGGGTTAAATAATGAACTATCATGTCTTATGTGTCTTTGATGATAGGTGAGTATGCTCTCACCTTTCTTAGGTGATCAGAAAGCTAGACTCATCTTTTTCTTTCATTAGTGCATCTCTTTAGCAAGCCTGCCCTCCTAAGGAGTTATTAACTCTTAGCCCTTAAGGCCAGTGAGAGGGGAATGACCTAAGTGGGAACAGCTAATGCCAAGTAATCCACCCCACTATAAAATAAATGTGTTTTTGATGAAAATAAAAGCAATGGTAGTGCTTGAGAATAGCTCTCCTCCGTACCTTTGGGTATATCAAACCTTGGTTTTCAAGGCTAGGAGACTTCTTAATTGAGTTTATACCCCGACGCGTCGAACCGATCCCTTACTAGTGCTGGTTAAAATAGAAGCTACCTGATTCACCTCTGAAAGGATGATAATCTTTGTGCAAGAGAGATAGTAACTCTCCCAAGACACTTTCCATATCGTGCCCCCATTAGTGTTTGGAGTCGGATAATACGAGATTGAGAATCCATTGCAGGAGACTCAGTGACCGTATTCTGATTAGCTATTGGGTGTGTACCTAAGTCAGCAAGCAAAGGTTTTCATTCTCAGCCAACTTCCTTAGGGTTTAGCTTGATTGGGATTCATTTATCACATCATGTGTTTGTTGTGTATTCATCCCTAAATGAGAAAATCAGACACCTAAAAACTGGAAAACATCAGTAAAACATCATCAGAATTCAAAGATCAAAATCAGCAAAACAAACACTTTTTACCATTCTCTGCAACCTATCATACAAGTCATAATCTTTGTCAGATAAGTTAACTTGCATAAAATCATTTGTTGTACTATCTGCTATCTTGTGTCGTACAAGTCAACTATTTTGTTGTATGGTTTAGAAAAGTGTGTCGTACGAGCTTCTGCTTTTTACATAAAAACTTCCATTCTGTCATATGTCTCTGTATCTTGTGTCGTCCTAAGCTGAATCTTATGTCGTATGAAAATCTGCATCTGTCAGTCTAGAGCTATGTCCTACATGCCTATTTTAGATTTATCATTTATGCCTGATCAATTTGCAATAAATATAAACACCTATTATCTGTTAGTCTGTACTTAGATTGTCTGCTTGGTTTGCTTGATCAAGTTATCATCCGTCAAAATCAGACTCCAGAAGATAAACACCTCAAGATTTTCAAGTGCTCACCCTCAACAAGTTCAAAATCTAAACATCTCAAAGTGCATTATCACCCTCTTTGATAAACTGATCACTCAAACATAGTTTCTCATTAGGATCAATCATCCTTTATCATGAAACTGAAATGTTTGGTCAGGATAATCTTGTCCCACATCATAGGATATATCATTCCTACTGGACTTGGTTCTTATCAAATCACCATCATTGCACTCCTAAACCGAAGATCGAAAAACTTGCAAACTTTTAAACACTTGAATTCTCTTTTAGTGTCATATCACTCTAGTGCCTTCAAATTGACTATTGATCACTTACCCAAAACAAGCTCTTGGACAATCGAAATATTAGCAAAATAACACACGTGTATGCTCGTTCTAACTAGAGCTCAAAAATGAAGGATCACAGAAACTGAAATAGAAACATTGAAAACATTCGAAGAACATATAACCATGGAACATGAAGATGAAATACAAGTTGAAGAAGAAATAAAAGAACAAAACATCAGAGACATCAAGAAAGATCCCCAATTTGACAAATTTATGCAGAAATTGTTGAAAGAAGAAAAAGAAAAATACTTTCTAATGTTAGCCAAATTTGGTGCTACAATTCTCCAAGATTTTGATGTGAATAAATTGACACAAAATAAAATTGATTCTCTTCCTAATAATGAACAATATGAGGATATCTTTGGTCTCCACATGAATGAAACATCAATTCCCAATAACCCCAGGACCAATGAAGAAACCAACATGCCTAGAAGAGATGAAGTAGAAATCTTGAATAACATTAATTCAATGAGGATACAAGAAGAGATCCCAATCCTCCTAGAATGCAAAATCATGGTCATGTAAGAATAAATCATATCATGACTCTCACACAACAACTGCAAGGAATGCAAACACAAATCCAAGAGATGCAAAGAGGAAATACTCACTTCAAGAAATCTATCCTTATCCATTCGACAGAAATCTAAACATTATACCATTTCCTATAGGTTTTGAAACTCCTAGATACAAAAAATATGATGGAAGCACTGACCCTCAGGATCATATACGAGAATTTTGTACAACGAGTATGGAGTTTGCACATGAAGATACCTACTTAATGAGACTATTTCTGAAAAGCTTAACTGGACTAGCTATGGAATGGTTCTCCAAACTTACACCTGGAATCAGATCATTTTCAGAATTGGTGGATAAGTTTGTTTAACAATACTCCTACAACATACAACATGAAGTAACAATTCTAAACCTATGCAACACTAAACAAAAAAGTGGAGAACCCTTCATGACATTCTTATAATGATGGAGACGCCTAGGATTGCGGTATCCTTGTACATTGCCAGAGTACAAAAAAATGGACATATTCATCGACAACTTAAATGATCAAATGAGTTATTACTTAAAAATGCAAGGAAATCAAAGCTTTGGAAAAATGGTTGATAATGGAATCAGAATGGAAGAAGCCATGATAAAGAAGGGTGAGTTGAAAATATACAAAGAAGGAGTCCATCCTCCTAACAACAACAATAATAATAATCACAATGATAAACCAAAGTTTTGGAATAGAAATTGAAATGTCGTCAATGATGGAATAGTATATAACAACAATGTGAAACCTAAACAATTGGTTTTCAATTTATCTACTCACTCAGCAGCAACACAACAAAACAACAATCACCAAAGAGAAACTACCAAAAGTTTCTTTCGAAGACAATTCACAAACATTGGTGAACCCCTTGGATCAGCACTAAAGACACTTCTTGCAAACAAATTGATCACTTTACCAGAAGAAAGAAATTACATACCTCAAATCAAACCACCTTGGTGGAATGATAATCAATATTGCAATTTCCATTGAAACAAAGGACATCTCACAGATAATTGTCAAAAGTTGAAACATGTCATATAAGATATGATTGATAATGGCGTAATAACTATGGATGGACATACAACAAATGAATATCATACTACCTTTAAAAGTCCGCTTCCAAACTATGAGAAAGGTGAATCATCAATGACAAATAATGGTAAGGGTAAAGCAAAGGTAAACTACGCTCATACATATGACAATGTGGTGAATGTGATTGTAATTAAAGAAAAATAAAATCAAGAACATGCTCAGGCTATCACAATAAGCAAAGCCAAAGTTGTTTTGCCGAGTCCTACAAAAAACACATCATCCACTACAACAAAACAATACAATCTAGTGGAATAATTGCAGAAAACACCCACACAAATATCCATCTTGGAGCTTTTAAAACTTTCACCCGCACAGAAGGAAATTCTTGAACGAGCATTAGTAGATACCACAGTATCCAAAGATCTTGATATTGATCAATTCCAAACCATGGTGGGATACCTCACAACCCCTCATTGATTATCATTCAATGACAAAGATGACATGTCCTTACAACATCCTCACAACGCTCCTTTGCATATTGAAGTCCTTATCCACAAAACCCGAGTAAAACGTGTTCTAATAGATGGTGGAGCTGGCCTAAATATTTGCTCATTGAGTCTTGTTCGTGCCTGAGGATACTCAAAAGATGTAGTTGATGTCTGGAAAAGGATCACTATAAAAGCATATGATGAAGAAGAATGTTCCTCCAAGGGAATTGTGATACTACCAATCAGAGTGGGACCTCTACAAAAAGACATAGCATGCCAAGTTCTAGACTTGAACCTATCATATAATGTGCTCCTCAGGAAACCATGGATACATGAATTGCAAGCTGTCCCATCAACCTATCATCAATGTGTCAAATTTCCCTAGGAAGGAGAAGAAATCACAATCTCTGCAGATGCAAATCCGTTTCAATATTGCAGCAATCTAAAAATGGCTCAGGAAGTAATTGTTCCTCATAACAGGGAAGCAACATCTTCGAACACATAATCCAAGGAAAAATCATTCGCCTCTATTCTATCAAGTATGGAAAAACAAATACAGCTAAGAGATCAAGGGAACAAAGAATACTCAATATCACAATTACCACTTTCTCCTAAATCCTTGGGAAAACCATCAAGCTCTAAACAACAACCAACTGTGAAACATCTAATATTTGATGGAGCATTCATTAGTGTTGGAACCTTATCAGAGGAGATAGAAGATAAAGATGTGCTACAATGGCTATACAAAGATGAAGAAGTTCAACAAAAGGTCAACAATGTCAAAATACCTACAGAAAAATATGGAAAAGGATTCAACATTCTTTGAAGGATGGGATACACTAGAATAGGCCTTATAGGAAAAAGAAAAGAAGGTATCTTAGAACCTATTCAGCCTCATACTCAGCAAACTACAGACAAAATAGGTCTAGGGTATGGACAAGTCACTCTACCGGAAGACACATCTTTTAATCAACAACAAGAGGAATATGAAAACAGACAAGAACAACTGGCAATTGAAAGGGAAGAAAAAATAGCTAAGAAACAAACACAAGAAAACACAAAATGGCAAAAGAAGTAAGCTTCAAATCAACAAGAGAAACAAACTAAAAACATCTCTCAAGAAGCATTACATCTCAATCAAAACAAGAAAGAAGCTACTATAAGTTCAGAAGAACTCATAGAAAAGTTGACTAAACTCAATCTTAGTCCTAAAGAAGTTGAATATGAGAGAAGGAAGAGTATAGCTAGAAAAGTGAAAGAAATGCTATATGACCAAATCTGTAGACTACAAGCTACAAGTGATACAAATTCTAATGAATGGGAATGGGATTCATATCACTTTGAAGAATCAACTGAATAAAAATGCTTTGAAGAAGGTATAGAAGTCGATATAGTTCACATGTATGCAGGACAAATGTCAGGAACTAGTTCACTTGAATTAGAATCACATTCGGCTAACTTGGACTTAGCCAAGGACGATCAGGAACTTCTTACGTGAGATCATTCTAATGAGAGTATCATTCTAGACATTGACATACATATCAAAAACTTTGATACATCTATCATGACCCTTGAAATCCTTGAAACATACCAACCTGAAGATCCCTTACCTCTAATCCACCCCGAGCTTATTGATTGGGAAAATGAAGGACATACTACTATTGATACCTTTCCAAATGACCATGCCATATCTATATATCTTAACACAATCCAACCCATAACAACTCTCACCAGAAATTTCAATAACGCATCTTCTAGTCAACTGGGTGCCAAATCTCCTAGTCGCAAAAGTGAAAATAAAGAAAACAATATTAGTTCTAATGCTGAAAACCATTTCTTGGCAACATTAGACCAAGAAAAAGTAAAAACAAAGGATGCATCTAATGGTGAAAACCTCCTCGAGGCGCCGAAAGATCAAAGATTTGACACTTTACCTGAGCACTATCAAGAAAGATCATCCATTTTGATTGAACCAATAGAGGCAGTTAACATTGGCACATCAGAACAACCAAAGATTCTTCATCCAACATCTTTATCAGAGGTAGAAATACAACAATATGTGGAATTATTCACACGACGACAAATCAATTTTGCTTGGTCATATGCAGACATGCCAGGGTTAGATCTAGAGCTTATTATGCATCACTTAAATGTTAGCCCAGGAGCCAAACTAGTCAAACATAAGTTAAGGAAAATGCATCTACATATGGCTCTCCTAGTCAAAGCAGAACTAAAGAAATTACTGGATGTCGGATTCATCAGACCTATAGCATATTCTCAATGGGTATCCAACATCGTTCTTATTTCAAAACTAGATAAAAGCATCAGAATATGCACAGACTTCAGAGATCTTAATAACACATGTCCAAAGGATGACTTTCCTTTGCCTAACATTGGCATAATTGTATATTTAACTATGGGAAACTCCATGTTTTCTTTAATGGATGGTTTTTCTGGATACAATCAGATCAAAATAGCACTCGAATATCAAGAAAAGACAACTTTTACATGTCCATGGGGTACTTTCTGTTGGAACGTCATGCCTTTTGGATTAAATAACGCAAGTGCTACATATCAAAGAGCTATGACAACTATATTTCATGACATGATGCATACATTCATGGAAGACTATGTGGATAACATATTAGCTAAATCATACAATAGAGAAGAACATATAGAGATACTAGAAAAGATCTTTGACAGGTTAGAACAATACAAGCTAAGGCTAAACCCTAAGAAATGCGCCTTTGGTGTTACTTCAGGAAAGCTATTGGGATACATTATTTTAGCAAGAGGAATCGAAGTAGATCTAGCTAAGGTTAAAGCAATCATGGAAATGGCATCTCCCAAGAATATCAGTCAACTAAGATCACTACAAGGAAGACTCCAGTCAATCAGAAGCTTGACCTATTGCACAAACATGTTAATTTCAAATGGGACCATCAATGTGAAGAAGCATTCAACAAGATCAAGGCATATCTCATGCAACCACCTATTCTAATGTCACCAATTCCAGGAAACCCATTATTACTTTATGTATCAACTACCAAAGCATCATTGGGAGTTTTTCTCGCACAATAGGATAAGGAAGGAAAAGAACAAACCATCCACTATATCAGCAGAACACTAGTGGGATATGAGGTTAAATACTCATCAACAATAAAAGCATGCTTGGCAATAGTTTTTGCTTCTCAAAAACTATGACACTATCTACTATCTCACTCCATAAAGTTGATAGCTAAAATTGATCCTCTGAAATATTTACTCAGCAAAGCCACATTGACAGGATGACTAGCAAAATGGATCATGATTCTAAGCGAGTTTGATGTCAAATATGCTGAAAAAAAAGCTATCAAGGGACAAGTAATCATAGATCAACTAGTAGAAACACCAGTTCAAGATTACCATCCTCTACAGATTGAATTTCCTGATGTTGATATCCTAACAGTCATAACAAAAGCATGGCACCTATACTTTGATGGTTCATATACACAACATGGATCAGGAGCAGGAATTCTATTCATCACACCATAAGGACATACCGTCCCAAAAGCATACAAATTAAGCTTTCCATGCACAAACAATATAGCAAAGTATGAAGCATTGGTAACAGGTATCAAAATGGCTATAGAATGGAGTATAAACAACTTCAGGTCTTTGGAGACTCTCAACTCATCATTAATCAAATCAATGATGACTATCAAGCAAAAGATGACAAACTAATGCCTTAAAAAAATATAGTTGATGATTTCAAGTAGTACTTTGTAGAAATATCTTTTGAACAGATTCCTAGAAATGACAACAAAGCAGCAGACACCATGGCTACACTTGCTTCTCTATTGCAGACATAGGAAAATCAACAACGTTATGAATTCCTGGTTGAAGAGTTGTTTCATCCCGCCTTTAATTGTCCTGATTGCCAAACCATCTATCAACTTATTGGACAAGATTCCTCTCACTATGGCCAAACTTACACATACCTAAAAGATAGCACCTTACCTCTAGACTTATCAAAAAAACCAAAAGAGAAACTTTATTCGCCAATCTCTCATTTTACTCTCGTCATAGATACCCTGTATAAATGAGATCTAGATGGTACTCTCTTACGATGTCTCAAACAAGAAGAATCTAAGAAAGCCTAACATGAAGTTCATAACAACATTTGTGGCACTTATTCAAGTGGTCTTACCCTTTTGAAAAAACTCATACGATTGGGCTATTATTGGCTGACTATGGAACGAGATTCTTTTAAAATAGCAAGAACATGTAAACAATGTCAGATCCATGGGAACTTGATCCATGCACCAACACAAGAACTACATGCTTTAGCAACATCTTGGCCTTTTTGTCAATGTGGTCTTGATCTGCTAGGAAAGATAAATCCTTCTTCATCTAATGGTCACAAATTTATCCTTGTAGCTACTAAATATTTTACAAAATGGATTGAGGCGGTACCTCATAAACATCACAGGAAAACAAATTGCTGCATTTATCTTGAATTACATCATCTATCACTATGGAATACCAATGACCATTATCACTGATAATGGGTGACCATTCAAAAATCAAGATGTACAAGAGCTATGTGAGAAGTTCAAAATCCAACGCAGATTCTCCACACCATATTATCCTCAAGGAAATGGGCAAGCAAAAGCATCTAACAAAACTATTCTGAAAATCCTCAAAAAGACAGTGAACGATGCTGGGAAATATTGGCATATTCAACTGAACCCTTCTCTCTAGGCCTACCACACTAGTATCCGCACACCGACAAGTGCCACACCTTTCTATCTTGTATATAGATCAGAAGCCATATTACCAATCGAAGTAGAGATACCCTCTTTATGTGTATCACTAAAATGACTCATCCTAGATGAAGAACAACGAGTATCTAGACTACAAGAGTTAGAACTGATTCATGAAAAAAGACAAAATGCCTTTGATCATCTAAAGGTATATCGGCAAAGAATGTGTTAGAGATATAATCATAAAGTTAAACCATGAATCTTTCAAGTGGGAGAACTAGTGCTAAAACAATTTCCATGCAACCAGACAGATCAAGAAAAGAAAGGAAAGTTTGAACTAAATTGGTTAGGTCCATTTGTGGTCGCAACAATATTTGGATCAGGAGCATATCAATTATCAACACAGGATGGAGATCAACTTGAAGAACCTATCAATAGCATGCACCAAAAGAAATTCTATGTCTGAAAAATCAAAAAAATCAAAAACAGTGAAAAAACAGAAAAAATAAAAAAACAGTGAAAAAAAAAGAAAAATCCTAAAAAGTGAAAAAGAAAAAGAAAGAAAAAAATCAAAAACATTGAAAAAGCAGAAAAGAAAGAAAAAAAGTCAAATATGAGAAAAAGTGCAATAAAAACAGATTGTGAAAACCTGACAAACGGGCGCTATTTGTCGGCTAGCTCTTCCATCTATTCATTCATGCATCCTTCTGCTTACATTCATCCTTCATCAGTGCTGATCATAATAAATATTTTGTACATACTCAGGTATTGTAGCTACTCTCTCACCATGGTTTGTATCATTGGGTATATCATAACGACTTTGTTTCTAGGCTTGGGGCAAAATCCTGCACCTAGCTGGGGGCAAACTCTAGATCATTCTGAGCTGAATCAAACAGGTAGAACAATAGTTAGACAACTCTTATCAAGCAAAAATTGAGACATATCTAACATTGAACACAAGATCAAACTATCAACTATCAAGCTATCAAAAAATCAATCTAACTACATCACACACTTTATAATGGATGATATATCTTTTGAATAATGATTTTAACATGATTGTTCAACTTTTCTATAATTGCTTTTCGCTATCATGATTTCTGAGTGACTCCAGGATGTCATTGACTAGAGGAACAAGGAAGAAACATGATATTTTTCTTGTGTGCTGTCTGAAAATTAATCATTAATATGTGCAAATTTGTCTCGGGACATGATCATCAGAATATCATTGAAGACATTTTTGATTTGTGTATTGAAATAATTAATACTGCTTGTTTTATACAAGCAACACTCAGGTCATCTCGGTTTAATTATACCTTGACGCTTGTGCTAACTTGCTATATCAAAATCCAAGAAAGCAGTGCTCAGGTCATCATGGTTTAATTATACCATCGATGTTTGCACTCACTTCCCACATTTCAAAAAGCTCAATGATGACAAAAACATAAAATAATCCAATGACTAGTCCAGTCATAGTTTGCATTTTCATTTGCATTCTAGCTTGCATTTCATTCTTGCATGGGATCCTGAAAGCTCCTTTTATCCAAGGTTAAATCTATCACAGGAATCATCAAAGTATCATCACAAGTGTATATGCAATCAGAATAATGACTCATATCTCTTCAGATATTATCGACCCAGCAAAAATCTTATGCTATCTCTCTCAACAAAATCAACATCAGCATATCCAAATATTTCAGCAGCTTGATATCAACAAACTATCAGTTCTTTATCTATCAACCTTATCAAATTAAATCAATCAATCAAACCTAATCAATTCTGAATCATGTCTTATACAAGATGTATTCTTCCTAAAACCAGACGTTCTGATCATGTCTTATACAGGATGAATCCTTCCTGAAACCAGACGCTATGATCATCATTGTCTTATACAGGATGAATCCTTCCTGAAACCAGACTGAATCTAATCAATTAAGATTTTTCAATCTTATCAAACTAAGCAATCAAGCTAATTGAAGAACTCGCACTTTCATCAAACCACAATTGCAAAAATCAAATCAAATCTATCGGGATACCAAGCTCGCAAAACTCCAAAGATCAATTATCTCAATTGATCTCCCAATGGGGCATCATCGTACTAGAATTTAGCAATCAAGAGTTGGGGCATCCTATCAAACCAATATCAACATCAAAATGAGATTATTCTTTGAGTCAACGCGTCATCACACCTTGCTTCAAAGAGGGGCAAAATGTATACACCTAAAAATGGTCTGAAGATAATTAATTTAATAAACAATTATTTAATTAATCTCCCTCCATAATTTAATTGAATTTACTAAGAAATTTAATTAAATTTCCACTTTCATCTACTTATTAATAAATCTAAGGATTTACTTAATAGGTTCATTCCAATAATCTCCTTTAATTAATTAATTCAAATTAAATAATTCCCCCCACCAAAATCATTTCTTCTAAATCCCTTAATTAATTAAAACATATCAATTATGAGTTGTTGAAATTAATTAGCCTTTCCCTATTATTTGAATTTCTAAATTCAAATTCTCCTAACTTCTACCACTCCTAAACCTAACCATTCCTAAACCTAACCCATTCTACCTACCCACCATGTCCCCTTTCATCCAGCATCTTCTAGAACCTTGTGACACTTGTCACTAAGTGTTCCCTTCCATCTAACCTCTTCTATAAGCCTCTTGACACTTGTCACCATAGAGATGACAAATGTTCCCTTTAATCCAACCCCCTTTGCCATCTTCCTCCAATTTAACCATTGATCTCTTCAGATCAATCTTGACTGTTGATTCTTGCCACATCACCCCTATCCTTGAAAATCCTATAAATAGACCTCATTTTGGAGCTAAAAGGGTCCCAATTTCATATCATTCTTTCATATCATTTGATTCATACCATTCTAATCTTATGCATTGTTACTATAGGCATCTAGTTTATAGCTTATCATTCTTAGCGATGTTATCATGCTCATTTTATCTTTACTCTTAGCTTATTTCTTATCATAATCATGAAATCATATAGCTTAATCATGATATTCTTGCTAGGTCATGCATTTTTATCATTCAAATCCTCCATCTAAGTGTAGTCAAGTCATTGGAGTATGCATAATCAGATCTGAGAGCATTTTCATACTCGCATTTACTAGGAGGAAATAAGTCCATTAGCTATGGTTTTGTCTTTCATTGTTTCAATTTACTAACCATTTCTTGTAATGATTTATTGAGTCCATTGTGGTTGCAGGTAAAGGTACACTTCACAAAGCACGACATGATGAATCAATAAGAATCCACAAAACTAATGAGAGGGGGGAGTGAATCAGTAGATAGAAAATTGACTAAATTTTCACCAAACTCAAAAACAACCTCGCAAGCCTATCTCAAAACTAACTCATTCAAAATTTGAACTACAAACTTCAATGACAATGACAGTTTACCAGTTTGACTGGCATATCAAAATAACAGTATAACAACTATGAAAGTCTCAAACCATTTAACCAAAATATCCAAATACTTTACTGACAAGAGTAAAAGCACATTTCAGATTACCGCCAGTCAACTTATCATATCTAAGTGGATTTAACAGTTAAGAAAATTATCCATATCAAACATAACCATAAAAACAATTCACCACTTGACACAATGATTTTGACGTGGAAACCCAAATGGGAAAAACCACGGTGGGGATGAATACCCACAAGTATTTTGAACTCTTCTGAAGTTCACCCTGTTAGGAGCCAATCATGTTAAAGTTTTTACAAAAAGTATTTTTAAGAATAGATCCTATTAGGGACCACTCGATTAAGGGATTGACTATAATGCCTTATTAGAAGCAATACCCTATTAGGAGTAACCTTGGTAGAGGATTTGAAATCCAAGCTAATGGATCACCTGGTTACAAGATTTAGATAGCACTAAGCCTGTTAAAGCTTACCCGGATAAAGGATTTGATTGTTTTAATTGTTAGAGAACAATAGGGGTTTGTTGATCTGGTAAATAAGACTACTCTTCTTGATCAAATCCTTTTCATGCTTCTATCTTCCTTCACACATACTACAGATACACCTTCTGGTTTGGCAACCAATCACTCTTACACTTAACCAAAATTTCCAACACTACAACAAAACATCTCATTGACCTTATAAGAAAAACAATAGGCTGGTAAAACATCACAAACCTAAGATCTCAAAGAGATTACAAACAAATCGGTTCAAGTATGACCGTTGGATTACATAGAAATCATTGCATATAGTTCAAGACAACCTTGACTGCTCCTTGATCACCACTTCATCTATTTTTGTAACTTATCATGTAGTTTCCACTTCATACAATGCACTCGCTCATTCCCAAGATAAAATTGTTATCTCTATGCACCAAAAATAATTTGAAACTCTTCACATACAACATATATATGTGGCATAATAATTATTGTTCATCATTTAATCATAAACCTATACAACCGATTCACCAAGCTCTATTGGTTAGGGTTTGGCACATCAATAGGTAGGGTTACTGATTGATCTCACTTCTTCTTAAGTAATATCGTTTTTCTTCACTAGTTCACCTACCAGTTGCAAAACAATATCATTACAACATTATTACTGGTTACTATTGACACCAATGACAACATAAAAGTTCATCAATGCAATATTCAATCAAATGCCAACAATCTCCCCCTTTGGCATTGATGGCAATACAAGTATCAATACCCTTGATTTTGATGATTGAGAGTAATGCACATACATAGGTATAGGAATCCTTGTTTAAATTTTACCATGTACTCTCCTTCAATCTCCATGTCTTCAGCTGGTACTGGCTGTAGATCTTCTCTCTATCAATTGTACAACTCTTCTCCCCATAATCATATAGTTCTTCTCCCCCTTTGACAACAATGCCAAAGTGAAAGTAAAACATGCAGTGTCATACTTCACTATTCTACATCATCAACCTGCAACTTGATGCCCCCCCTGTGGAATAACTCACTCTACACCAATCCTGCTTCAAGATTCTTCAATTAGCTCTGAGACTGATGTAATCCACATCTTGCTTAATTGACGTCATGTAGGGGCACAACCCCTAGCTGACCTCTAAGATACTCAAAAGTAGTCTTAGGTAGAGGTTAGTAAAGATATCTGCTAGCTGCTCCTTGGTAGATACATGCTTCGATAATACATCTTTACTCTACACTTTCTCCCTCAAGAAATGATATTTCAACTCAATATGCTTGGTTCTAGCATGCAACACTAGGTTCTTTGAAATATTTATTGCATTGGTGTTGTCACATAAAATCTTTACCAGTTTTGTGATCTTCAACTTGAATCCTTCCATAATGTGTTTCATTTAGAATACCTCGGTACAATTCATATACGCTGCAACATATTAAGCTTTAGCAGTGGACTGTGATATACAACTCTGCTTCTTGCTGCTCCAAGAAACAAGTCTTCCTCTAAGAAAGAATGCACCACCAGTTGTGCTCTTCTTGTCATCAACATTACCTACCCAGTCTGCATCTGTATAAACCTTCAAATCAAAGTTACCTACATATGGATACCATAATCCATAGTCGATAGTACCTTTCAAATATCTGAATATCCTTTTTTTTGCAATCAAGTGTGTTTCCTTTTGATTCTTCTGAAATCTGACAACTAAACCAACTGCGTGAGCAATATCCGGTCTATTGTGAACAACATAATACAGTTTCCCTATCATTGATCTGTACTCCTTTTCATCAATAGATGCAGAATGATCCTCCATAGATAGTTTACAACCTGTAACCATTGGTGTCCCAATTGGTTTACAGTCACTCATTCCAAATGTCTTCAATACCTCTTTCACATATTTAGACTGTGTGATAAAAATACCACTCTTCATCTGCTGAATTTTCAAACCTATGAAGAATTTTATCCCTCCTATTAGAGACATATAAAATCACTTTTTATCTCATTTGCAAAGTCATCACTCATGTCATCATTTTCTCCAAATATGATATCATCCACAAACACTTCACTAACCAGTATCTTATCTCCTTTAGATTTGACATATATATTGTTGTCTTCTTTAGTTCTCTGAAAAACCTATCTTCATCAAGTGTGAATGTAGTCTTTCATACCATGCTCTTGGTGCTTTGTTCAAACCATATAATGCCTTGTGTAGTTTACACACCATATCCTTTGCATCAGTCAAAGCATAACCATCTGGCTGTTCAATGTATACTTCCTCTTCCAGTATTCCATTTAGAAATTCTGACTTCACATCCATATGATATACTTTGAATCCCTTATATTCTAAAAATGCAAGTAGATTCCTAACACCTTCCAATCTAGCAACTGGTGCAAATTTCTCACCATATTCTTCTCCTTCTTCCCATGCATAACCTTTGCATACCAATCTAGCTTTGTTTTTGACTACTACTCCATCTTTGTTCAGTTTATTCATGTATACCCATTTAGTACCTATCACATTTTTATTCACTAGTCTGGGTACTAGGGTCCATGTATTGTTCTTCTCAATTTGGTCAAGTTCCTCTTCTATAGCTTTGATCCAATTATCATCTCCAAATGCTTCCTTAGCAGTCCTAGGCTCAATAGTGGAGATCATGCAAGAATTCTCTTTAATTTTTCTTCTGGTTAACACTCCATCATCTTTATCTCCAATACTCTAGTCAGGATTATGATTGAGTCTCACATACTTTGGAATAACATGATCATTATCTTCAGGTTCTTCTTCCTCATTATCATCATCTTCTTCTAAATCTACCTATTCCGATTGAACTGGTACTACAACATTTACTTCATCAGCTCCTGGCTTCACCAATTCTGGTTCCAAAATTAGGATGTAAGGTTCATCTTCATTCTTCTCCTTACTAGTTTCTCCTAAAACTTCAATACACTCATCCTCTTGGACATCAAAACTCTCAATGATTCTCTATGTCCGGTTGTTATAACATTTATAGGCCTTCCTCTTGGTGGAGTAACCAAGAAATATGCCTTCATCACTTTTAGCCTCAAACTTACTAACATAGTCACCTCTCTTGATAAAACATTTACTGCCAAAAATCTTAAAATAAATGACATTAGGTGATCTACCATACCAATACTCAGAAGGAGTTTTATCCTTACCTTTCTTTACCAATATACAGTTCATAGTGTATACAACTATGTTGGCAATTTCTCTCCAGAAATTTTTTGCTACTCCTTGTTGTATTAGCATCATTCTAGCAGCTTCAACAATTGACCGATTGTTTCTCTCTGCAATACCATTATGATGTGGTGTCCTTGGTGCAGAAATCTACCTCTTAATTCTATTATCTTCACAATATCTAGTGAATTCCTCTGAAGTAAATTCACCGCCTTGATCAATCCTCAAACACTTTATCTTCTTATCACTTTCCTTTTCAGCTAAGGCCCTGAATGCCTTGAACTTACTAAAGCCTTCTATTTTATCCTTCAAGAATGTGACCCACATCATTCTTGAGAAATCATCAGTGAAGATCATAAAGTATCTATCACCTTGAATACTTTTAGTCCTTATTGGTACACAGAGATCCGTATAAACCAAATCTAACAAATGTTCTGCTGAGAATGATTTTCTCTTAAAAGTTGAGGATGTCATCTTTCCTAACTGACACTCCTTACACAAAGCATTCACTGGTTTGTCCAATTGAGGCAAACCTCTTACTGACTTTGACAATGTTATCAAAATTTATATGACAAAATGCCAAAGCCAACTATCACCTACTTTATCAATTTAACAATTGTTGACTTTAGGATTTAGGTGAAACAGGTTACCTTTTGTCTTCTTGCTAGTTGCAATTAGTTCACCTTTGCTCCCATAGATTTTGCACATTCCATTCTTAAATTCCAATGGATAACCTTTGTCATTGAGTTGAGCTACACTCAACAGATTGTGCTTTAATCCTTCAACCTAATAGACATCATCTGCACTACTCTTTCCATTAAGACAAATGATTCCCTTTCCTTTTACCATGCAGGGTGAGTCATTTCCAAATCTCACAACTCCATCGAATTCCTTCAAAGTCAGAAATTTACTTTGGTCATTGGTCATGTGGTGTGAACAACCACTATCTATGATCCAATCATCACAACTATCCATGCAAGAAACTAATGCCTTCTGATCAGGTGTCTCCTTTTCAATGGCAACAAAGACAATGTCTTCATTAACATCTCCCTCAGATTCCTCATCACTGATACCACCATCAACTGCAATGAGACAAACTTTTTTGCCTTTTCCTTTGTACTTATTGTTCTTCTCATGCTTATACTCATTCTCACCATTAGGACAGTTAGCTACAATGTGTCCAATCTTGTTACATGCAAAACACTTCAAAGGTAATTTACCTTTGTACTTACTGGTACCTATCGGTAACCGTTTGGCCAACAATTCTTCAAGCTCGACCAGACTATCTTCATCAACAACTTCTCCATTGGATCTTGACTAATAACTGTGACTAACATCTCTTCTTTTCCTCATAGGTGGATTATAAATAGAATCTCTAAATGCAAATTTGGAATTTTGAGTACTACCATCATAACCATTTAATTCAAATACAGTAAGTTTACCAATGATGGAGTCAAGAGTTGCCTTAGTTTTATCAATAGACTTTAGCTCCTGAATGGCTGCAACTCGGATAACATAGACCGGTTGAAGGGTTCTCAACACCTTGCTAACCACTGTGACATCCTCCACTTTACCACCAACACTCTTGATCTCACCAACTATCTCATTGATCCTCTGACCATACTATTGAATATTATCACCTTCAGCCATCCACATGTCATCAAATTTACCTCTCAGACTCTCTTCTTTGGTAATCTTCATATGCTCATCACCACTATAGATTTCCTCAAGTTTCTTCCACACTTCGTAAGCATTCTCCAGACCATCGACATCAACATACTCTGAATTAGACAAAGAACTAATAATGGCCTCCAATGCTTGATTATTTTCCTGTTGCTCTTTCTTTTCATCATCAGACATAGTCCCACTAGGTACAACATATTGAGTAACAACATGTTTCCAGTATTTATTTCCAAGACTCTTGATATAGATTTTCATTCTATCACTCCATATTCGGTAGTTTTCCCTATTAAACTTTAGACCTTCTTTCTTCATCATGTTCTTCAAGATATTTAACTAAAGTTGTTAGGCTTAGACACTAGAGGACCTTAAATACTCTGATACCAATTGATGGTATGATGAATCAATAAAGATTCAGACAACTACTAAGGGGGGGGGTGAATCAATAGATAGAAAACTGACTAAATTTTCACCAAACTCAAAACAACCTCCCAAGCCTATCTCAGAACTAAGTGGTTCAAACTCTGAACTACAAACTTCAATAACAATGACAATTTACCAGTTTGACTGACATATCAAAATAACAGTATAATAACTTTGAAACTCTCAAACCATTTACCCAAAACATCCAAATACTTTACTGACAAGAGTAAAAGCACATTTCATATTACTGTCGGTCAACTTATCATATCTAAGTGGATTTAACAGTTAAACAAATTATCCATATGAAACTTAACAAAAAAAACCATTCACCACTTGACACAATGATTTTGATGTAGAAACCCAAATGGGAAAAACCACGATGGGGATGATTACCCACAATTATTTTGAACTCTTCTGAAGTTCACTCTCTTAGGAGCCAAGCCTATTAAAGATTTTACAAAAAATCTTGTTAAGAACAAATCTTGGTAGTGACCACCTAGTTGAGGGATTGACTATAATGCCCTATTAGAAGCAATACCCTGTTAGGAGTAACCTTGGTAGAGTATTTGAAATCTAAGATAATGGATCACCTGGTTACAGGATTTAGATAGCACTAAGCCTGTTAAAGCTTACCCACTGAAGGGATTTGACTGTTGTAATTTTTAGAGAACAATAGGGGTTCGTCGATCTGGTAAATAGAACTACTCTGCTTGATCAGATCCTTTCCTTGCTTCTATCTACCTTCACACATACTGCAGATACACCTTCTGGTTCAGTAACCAATCACTCTTACACTTAACCAAAATTTCCAATACTACAATAAAACAACTCATCGATCTTATAAGCAAAACAATAGGCCGATAACACATCAGAAAACTAATATCTCATAGAGATTAGAAACAAATCGGTTCAAGTATGACCGTTAAATTACATAGAAATCATTGCACATAGTTCAAGACAATGTTGATCACTCCTTGATCACCACTTCATCGATTCCTGTAACTCATGACTTGGTTTCCACTTCATGCAATGCACTCGCTCATTCCCAAGATAAAACCATTATCTCTATGCGCTAAAAACCATTTGAAACTCTTCACATCCAACATGCATACATGGCATAATCATTATCATTCATCATGTGATCATAAACCAATACAACTGATTCACCAAGCTCCATCAGTTAGGGTTTGGCACATTAATAGGTAGGTTTACCGGTTGATCTCACTACTTCTTAAGTAATATCAGTTTCCTTCACTAGCTCACCTACCAGTTGCAAAACAACATCATTACAACATTATTAATGGTTACAATTGACATCAATGACAACATAAAAGTTCATCAATGTAATCTTCAATCAAATGCCAAGAGTGAGACCCCACTAAATATCTCAACACATCTTCTAAGACATGTCTTGTTAGGATTCCCAAAGGTACTGAGAGGGGGGGAGTGAATTAGTATCTGGCCAGTATAATAGTTTTCTTGACTTATAACACGAAAAGCATATTAAAACTGTGTGTCGGTAAACCTAAAATAATGCAACAAATAAGAATAACAACCACAACATGAAAAGAACACCATAACAGAATATTTTAACAAGGAAACCCGATGTGGGAAAATCCTTGATGGGATTTGTGACCCACAATATTCACTTATGATGAGAAAAATGATCAGAACAAGACATCATCAGCTCAGGGGGAGCATACATTTTTGGACACACAGTTTTGGTAAGACAAATTTTGGCAGATTCTTTTTGGACATTTTTTTATTTTTCTCATGAGTGTTGCCATCAATGCCAAAGGGGGAGATTGTTGGCATATGCACACTCCAATGAGACATTGTAGGTGATTGAAGGTATTGTCATTGATGGCAACCTTACAATCATTGTATACCAATAGGAAGACATGGGTATCGACACCAGCAGACTCTACACCGACATACAAATCACCGACACCTTGGCTGACAACATTTTGTATAAATGTATTTTGTAATTAATTGTAAAATCTTTTGTAAGCGGACATGGCGGATTGTAATATGGCTCATATATGTATGAGATCATTGTAGATCATTTAATACGTGATTGATGTAAGGAATATAGCAGACCTAATGTGCGAATTATTAGGTTAAGGGTTTATGTATATTGCAGAGCTTAAACCGGTACTGAATCTAGCATAGCAGATGCTGATCTAAAGCAGTACAAGACATTGGTTTAGTATAATCCATTTTTGTAAGTCAGTGTGACTTCTTTTGTAATTGAGCAGTGAGCTCTAGGCACTTGGCCTTCTTGCATGTGCAGGCCCCTATTGTAAGCAGTAATGTTCTCTTATTGGCCAGTAAGTGAATATTGTGGGTCACAAATCCCACTGAGGTTTTTCCCACACTAGGTTTCCTCATTAAAATATTGTGTTATGGTGTAGTTTTCATTTTGTGGTCGTTATTGTGTTATGTTGTGGTTTACCAGTACACATTTTTAATATGCTTTTCAAGTTATAAGTCAAGAAAACTATTATATCGGCCAGATACTGATTCACCCCCCTCTCAGTATCTTTGGGAATCCTAACATATATTTACCAAAATAACATGATCCACTAAACTGCAATGCAATTAAAACATATCCGGAGGGCACAAAAAGTATTTGGACCATCCCGAATAGAGGATGACAAAACCATCACCAAAATAGTACCCAAACCATATCCATGTAGATAACCAAGGTCTAACAAAGCATATCCAAACCAATATCCATCGAAAAAACTAGGTTTGATATCAATGACAATCATACAAGCTTGTTCCATTAACAATCTCTAAAAATCTTCCCCTTTGTCATTGATGGAAACACCAATAAACAACACCAATGAAAATTGACAATCTCACAACTCTCTCCCCCTTTGACAATATTGACAAAGGGCATTGAAAGAAAAATGAAACATATTGACTAACTAACACCACTTCTCCCCCTGAGAGAAGCATCAACATAAATCTAGGAGATAAGGATAAGTGCTAGGTCTCCCCCTAGAAAGATGCACCACTGAAAAAGGAGGGGGAAATAACCCTTAAATTCTACTTGAGATATTAAAAAGTATCCTTTACCAATGACTATTTAAAAATGTTTGTTATTTTTCTCTAATATAGAAATGTATTCCAGTTTGACTTCCTTGTTTGCAACCTTCTCCCTTAAGAAATGATAGCCAATTGAATTATGTGTATTTCTTGAATACATAACTAAATTCTTTGAAATGTTTATAGCACTGGTATTATCACACATAATAGAAATATATTCATCATATACTACTTTGATATCCTTAAGAGTCTTCTTCACTTATAAAAATTGAGTACAACAAGATGTTGCAACAATATATTCAGCTCCAATAGTTGATAGTGATACAAATTCATGTTTCTTAATCATCCATGAAACCAATCTATCTCCCAAAAATAATGCTCCACCATTGGTACACTTCTTGTCATCAACTCTTAGGGCTCAATCAACACCTGTATATGCCTTGAACATGAAAAATCCATCTTTCTTGTACCATAGGTCAAAATCCCAAGTTCCTTTCAAATATATAAAGATCCTCTTTACTGCTTGATCATGAGTCTACTTTAGTCTAGCTTGAAATATTGTAACCAAACATATATCCTACATAATATTTGGTCTAAAAGTGGTAAGATACAAGAGTCCTCCAATCATAGATTTGTCCTTTTTTTATCAATATTTGAAGAAGCATCAACTTTTCCTAACTTGCATCCGATAGGTAAAGGGGTAGTAAAAGGTTACAATTATCCATATCAAACTTCTTCAACATCTCTTTAACATATTTAGATTGAGAAATAAAAACTCCATCATCTAGTTGAGTAAGTTGAAGACTAAGAAAAAATGACATTTCTCCAAACACAGACATCTCAAAATAATTTTGCATTTCTTCTGCAAATTATTTACACAAGCCATTACTTCCTCCAAAGACAATATCATCAACATAAACAATAACAATCAACAACTCAATACCTTCAAGTTCTTTAAAATAAATATTGTTGTCTGCAGTACCTTTCCTAAAAGTTTGTTGTAATGAATATCTATCTAGTCTTGCATACCATGCTCTAGGTGCTTGTTTAAGTCCATACAATGCCCTCTTTAAGATGTAAACCATGTTTGGATCATCTGACAGTCTAAATCCATTTTGTTGTTAAATGTATACCTCTTCTTCCAATTCTCCATTCAAAAATGCTGACTTAACATCCACTTGATTTACTCTAAAGTTCTTGTAGGAAAAAAATGCAAGAAACATTCTAATAGCTTTCGTCCTAGCAACAGGGAAATTTTTTTCTCCAAAATCAATACCTTCTACCTAAGATTAACCTTTACATACCAATATTTCCTTTTTCCTTGTGGTTGTCCTTGTTCATTCAGTTTTTTCTAGAACACCCACTTCATTCCTATCACACTCTTATCCATCGGTATAAGTACCAGCTCCCAAGTCTTATTCTTCTATATCTAATTAAATTCTTCTTACATAGCTTTAACCAAAATTTCTTCTTTTCTTGCTTCCTCATATGATTTAGATTTAATGAATTAGAGAAAATAGCAATTAATTTGCTCATTTACCTCTGTATCACTTTTTATCTGAACTCCTTTATTCTTGTCTCCAATTATCTGATCTTCTGAATGATTCCTCTGCACATATTTTGGGGTCTTAATTGTTTGTTCTACTTCTTCTTTGTCCTCTTCTTCTACTTCATCTACTTTCTCTTCATTGCTTCCTTTCAGAGTTGTCTTTTCTTTTGTAGTAGCAAGTATGATCGAATTTAGTCTCTTGAATAGGTTTAGGGGTAGTCTGATCCCATGCCTTACATAGTTTCACATTTTTACTCTCCACTATCTTGTTCAAATATTTTATTGTAACATCGATAAGTATTGTTGTTTCTAGCATATCCTAGAATATTCTTTCATTAGATTTGGTATCAAATTTTCCAAGATCATTATCATGTTTTCTGATATAGCACTTAATCCCAAAAGATTCTGAAATATTTAATAGTAGGTGTTCTTCCATACCACAACTCATAAGGTGTCTTTGTATGACTTATCCTTATCTAAACCCTATTAAGAATGTAAATAGCAGTGTGCATATCTTCTTTCCAATAAACATTAGCGAAGTTATCATCTTATATTATAGTTCTAGCCATCTCAATAACAATTCTATTCTTCCTTTCTACCACACCATTCTATTGAAGAGTTCTTGAAGCTCAAAGATGTCTCCTAATGCCATATTTATTAGATAAATTATAAAATTAATTTGAAGTAAAATCTCCACATCTATCAGATCTCAAACATTTGATTCTAGTATCAGCCTAATTTTCTACCATTGACTTGAAAACTTTAAATCTTTCAAAAACTTCAAACTTTTCCTTCAAAAAATATAACCCATGTCATTCTAGAATTCAATCATCAATGAGTAACATAAAATACCTTTCATCATTGAGTTTATATGTCCTTGTAGGACCACATAAGTCTATATGAATTATCTCCAATGAATGTGACATATAATACTCCTTGTTCTTGAAACTTCTCCTTGTTTACTTTCCTAACTAACATTCCCTACACACGTTGTTAATAGGCTTGATAATCCTTAGTAAATATGAAACTGCTTTATAGTTATTGATATTTTTCATGTTATCAAAGTTAACATGTCCCATCCTCTTATGTTGTAACCAACATTCATTACTTTGACTTAGATAACATATGTTTCCACTTTTATTGTTTATGTAATAAACATTTCTATTTATCATGATTCCTTCTACTACCAACTTTCTAGTTCTACCTTTTATAATCATACATCCAGTTTGTGTAAACACAAAATCATAACCTCTACTTCATATTTGGCTAACACTCAACATACTATGTCACAATCCTTCTACATAATAAACACCATCAATTTTATGCTTACTATCAATCGAGATGCTTCATATTCCACAAATCAGTGTACCTTCCTCTCCTACACATTTTAAAAATCTACCATCATACTTCTTTAGAGTGATAAATTTGTCTTTGACTTCGGTCATGTGATTTGAGCATCCAGAATCAATGATCCATGATCTAGGTTCAACTTTAGCATACAATAAAATCTTCTCTTTTGGTCTTCTAATTCTTTCCTAGTACTTCTCCTCTATAGTACAAAATAAGAATTCTTCATTCAAGTCTCAACATTTTCTTCTTCAGATGAATGTGTCTCCATAGAACATAAATTCCTTTTCAATTTATCTCTATCATCTATTCTTTTCTTAAATTTATTTATTCTATATTTTTTTCTTTTCATCATCCTCGGACTTTCTATAATCTCCCTTGTATCTACATTTAAAAGCATAATGACTAATTCTTCCATAATTAAAATAGTTTAAGGGAAATGTACCTTTATAATTTCTAGTTCCTTGCTTCAATATTCTTACAAAGTTTTCTTCAATCTCATCTAGGTTCTCACTTGTTTCTAGTTCATCTCTTGATATGCTTGAAACATTGATTGCAACTTCTCTTCAATAGGACTTAATATCTTCCATCTCTCTGATCTCATAGGTAGACAATTCACCAATAAGTTGATCAATTGTGTAGTTGTTCAAATCGTGACATTCTTGAATTAAACACTTATTCGGTTTGTAGGGTTTTGTCAATGTAAACAAGATCTTCCTAATATTAATACCACTTTCTTCAAGCACTCCTCCAATAACTCAAATATCTTTAGTTGTATAATTTACTTTATGTATGTAGCTTTCAATTATTTCATCATAAGCCATTCTAAAACCTTCAAATTTTTGTTTCAGGTTCAAAAGTCTTTCTTGCTGAGTCCTTGGATCACCTTCACATGCATAGCACAACTTGTTACAGATTCCCTTAATTTCTTTAATTCCTTTAACCTTGCCAAATACTTCATAACTAAGACAGTTGATAAGAATTGTTCTAACCTTTGCATTTGTCTCCTAAGCCTTAATCTCATATGGAGTTGATGGTCCATTCTAAGGTCATTGATAACTTGTTTGGATAATTTCCCAAATTCCATTATGCAATGCTTCCAAGTAGGATTCCATTCTTTCCTTCTAATAATTTCTAATAATTAAAGTTTATTCCATCAAACATTGGAGATTTAACATGGAATTCTAGTGTCGTTTGTAGATCTACCTCAAGTGATTAAGATTTCCAAAGAGGAACCTTTCTTTGATACCAATTGTTGAACACTTGGTAGGATTGAGAGGGGGGGTGAATCAATTCGAAACTTAAAAAAATAATTATTAATCAGCTTTTTTAACATCAAAATTTTAATCATAAACACATAAACACTTGAACACCATATTTATGTGGAAAACCCAAACAGGGGAAAACCACGATGACAATCTAGCTCACAATTTGAATAACAATTATTACACCATTTTAGGCTTGCAGCCATGGAGCACCAATACTAGAAGGACTTGCAAAAGTAAGCGATTCTACCTCAGGAAAGATACAAGAAGGACTTGTATAGCTGAAGAACACTTCTTTAGGACAAGATAAAAACTATTGTTGAAGGACTCATTGTTAATCAATAATGAATGAAATAGATGAACAAAATTTGAGAAAGATTCTCCTTGTCATGGAATTATTCTTGAAAAATAATCAAGAAACCAATAACATGGAAATATATCTGATAATCTCCATTGTCATAGCACACTATCTTGCAAAATATATCAGCTTCAAATCTCTTCTAAAACTGACTTTCACATCACCACAAACTCAAATATGTTTGCAAATCATTTACGTACACTTTCCATACAATTCACTTCTTATCCATCCACACATATTATATATGAGATAAAACATTGAAATCATAATTAAGTATCAACTAGAATAGAATAAGAAATATTACACAAAATAAGCTACCTAGACCTAAATTAATTAGATTGGTCCACTCCAAGAGAAAGAGAGAACCAAAACATATCATAATACATAATTCTATTTATGATCCGACAATCCACACATGCTAACACATATTCCAAATGACATGTTACAAAGCTCAATATGTAGATATAATCACTTCCAATGCAAAATACTCTTTGAAAATATCCACAAGTAAAAGTGAGACCCAAATAAACATCTCAATACATCTTCCAACACATATCCAAACCAAAAGAACATGATCCACTAAACTGCAATGCAATTAGTAATATATCCAAAGGGTAGTAAAAGAATTCTAGACCACCTAAAAAATAGGATCACATAACCAACAAAAAATGAGTATCCAGACCAACATCCATCCAGATAACCAAGGTCTTACAAAACATATCCAGACCAATATCCATCTGAATAACTAGGTTTGTGATGGGGAGGTATACTCAAAGAGAGTTAATTCCTTGTTTAAGGGAAGTTAGGTATTGTCTTAGTGGGCTTCATTCATTTTTCAACTAGTCTACTAATCAATTTAGACACCTCAACTCTCTAAGAGTGCTCCCAATCAAGATGTGCTCACTGGTTGCTCAAGCATGGTTGAGATTCACAAGGGTAAATCAAACCTTACACTCTCAAACTCCTAGCAAATGCTAGGAGAGGTTGTAGTAGGTGTTTGTGATGGTTTCAAGGATAATCAACTAGTTCTAAGTGAGGGTTTGATTCATTTCCCCATCGCTCCTTCCTTTTCCTATTTTCTAGGCCTAGTAGCCCTAGAGCCCCAATTAGCCCTACCTGACCAATTTTTGTGGATTTTCTCACAATTTCTCCAAAGACCCACACAAACTCTTTTCTAATCAGGATACCCTTTTGGAATTACTTTCCAATTTATGAATTTAGGAATCTCAGTATGACCGTACAGGTATAGAACCTAAGAAATGCTTGTTTTGGTCTTTTTCCAAGGGTTAGTTGTCTTCCTTGATCTGCCACACCTCCAAATTCACACATATTCTTTGCCACACATCACTTGTTCATCCCAAACACTCTACAACTCCAACCCTACTCATTCCTGCAAACACTTGCATAATCTCATTCATTTCCTAACCGGGCTATGATTGAGCTCGCATAGGAAATGTTGCTCATTGACATTTCAATGACCTCTAAAGGAAAATAAAATTTATATACAATGTACAAAGGATCCATGGCTCAAGTCCCAAGGGTTATTGAGAAGAACTCAGAGGACTTCAAGCTGGAACCATGTTTGGGCCTCTCAAACCCTTGCTTAGGCTGAGAGCTTGCAAAATTGAAAACTCAATTCAAACCTGAAAAATAAACTAACCAAATTGCTTCCTGAGCACTACAAGAAAATCTACAAAAAAAAAACAAAGAACAACAATGCAATCAATCCATTAGGTACGGATTGCTGCTCTAATTCTTGAAAAATGCAATGTAAAACTTCAAAAATTGGTCTCAAATTGTATAACAATCAACTCTAGGAATTTCAATAACCTCATTACATTCATTCTTAGGACTTTTATATATTCCATTTTTGGCCTAGCTAACTTTCCATCAGTTTCCTAACCAACCCTTTGCACAAAAATGCAAAAAGTTGCAAGAAACTTTGACAACTTTTGCCTTACATGCTTTTTTTTCTCCTCCAAAGCATCTAGGATAACTAAAAGCCATTACATTAACATGTACCAATGCCAAACAAGGCTATTCAAGGCATTTTGCATCGAAATGCAAGATTTTGCCATTTTAGGCTTACAAGCCAAAATTGAGCAAATGCATTGTCCTAAGGAGATTCAACCTACCAAAGCATTACAAAAACATATGAAGACCTAAGAGAAGAATCTTATTCACCACTCTAAACCAACCTATGAACAAACACACCAAAATGAATAAGTTTGACTCAAAACTAGCTCAAAACTAGATGCTCCTGCACCAGTTTGACATCAATTACAACCATACAAGCAAGATCCTATAAACTAGGTGCATTCAGAAATAACCCCTAACCATACAATCTCCAATAATGGAATCAAGAAAGATCCTATAGATTGGTATTCAAGATTGGATATTTATTTGTTACAACATAATTTCAGAAATGGTACAATAAATACAAATATTTTTTTCAAATTTGAAGCTAATAAACTATTGATTTTTGTTGTGTATGTTGATGATATCATATTTGAAAGAGATGATGATGTATGTAGGAAATTTGAAAAAGATATGCATAAGAAATTTGAGATGTCTATGATAGGTGAAATTTAATTTTTCCTTGGTTTTCAAGTTACTCAATAAAAAAAGGCATTTTTATTTCTCAAACCAAGTATATTAAGAAAATGTTGAAGAAGTTTTAGATGGAAAATTCTAAATTGGTTCCAGCTCCTATGGCTATAGGTTGTATGTTAAGAAAGTATGATGGATCTATGGATGTCAATAAGAAAAAGTATTGATCTATGATTAGAGGATTTTTGTATTTGACTATTGTAAGACTAGATTGTTTGTTTGGTTGCAAGATATCGAGCTAATCTTAAGAAATCTCATGACCAAGTAGTGAAAAGAATATTCAAATATTTGAAAGGGACTCCAGATTATGGATTATGGTATAGAAAGGATGATGATTTTACTCTCACTCTCAAAGAATATATAGATGTTGATTGGGATAGATGTGTTGATGATAGGAGAAGTGAAAGTGGCAGTGCATTTTTCTTGGGAGATAGATTGGCCTCTTGGTTGAGTAAGAAAAAAGATTTAGTGTCATTATCTATTGCAGAAGATGAATACATTGAAACAACATCTTGTTGTACTTAGGTTATATGGATGAAGCAAACTCTTAGTGATATTAAGGTGTACTATGATGAGGCAGTTCCTATTTTGTATCATAAAAGAAGTGATATTAACATTTCAAAGTATAATAATGCATTCGAGGACTAAACACATTGCAATCCAGTATCATTTCTTAAGAGAGAAGGTTGTAGAGAGGGAAGTCAGATTGGAGTATGTTCCTACTAAGGCTTTGGAAAAAGATATATTTGAGTATCTCAGGAAAAAGTTAGGGGTTATTTCCCCTCCTTTAAATTAGGTGCATTCGGAATTGCATCTGTCCAAGGGAGTTCTAAAGTTCATCTTTTGCTCTTGGATTTATGTGGAGGTTTCTCTTAGGAGGAGCATTGAGCATTGCAGTTATCAAAGATTATTAGAAAGGGGAAAGAGTTTAGTAGTGTCATTTGTCCTTGATGTCAAAGGGGGAGAGAAGAGATACAAAATGGGATAGAGATCATTCATGAGTTTATTTTTCTTTGTTGTTGTTGGTGTGTTGCCATCAATGACAAAGGGGGAGAATGTTGGAAACCAGATTTAATGTGTTGTCATTGATGTTACTATGTATTGTAGATGGTCTAGAATTGTATGTTTTGATCTTTTTGTGTGGTTTGGTAGTGATATTGAGTAAGTTTGAGGTATTTCTAAAAGGTTTGTGTAGTGTAAGTTTCAATATGTTAGAAATAGTATTTATGCATGAAAGAGTATTTAATGTTCTAGTGGAAGAATGATTTGCATTCTTCTAATATGTGAAGATTGTGGAGTGTGGTTCTAGATATAATATTTATGATCTATGTATGTTGTACTATCAAGTTTACAGGTCCTCTATTTCTAAGATGGTTGAGTTAGTTGTTATTTTTGATAGTATGGTGTCTGTTAGAACTTATCTAGAGAATACTTAGCAGTTCTTTGATATGTAGTTTCTAGTGTTGTAGCTTGGAGTAAATGTTCACTTGGTTTGTGTAGTATTATAGTTCATTTTTTAGTGATGGTCTCATTGGCAAGTGGAATTATGGTGTTTTAATTTTAGTGTTGTTAGTTTGGTCTATTTACGGTTGACTGAGGTGGTGCATCTCACCCGGGTCATGTATTTTTGGTTTGGATAGACTTTGGTGGTTGAATGTTGATGTTGATATGTGTCTCATCATGATGTGTGTAGATTTACATTAATTTTCGTGTATTAGAGAATGGTTTTTGGGTTGACTAGTAGGCATGCTACATTTTTCATATAAACATTTCATTTGATGTCAATTTTGGAGGATGTGTTAGCATGTGCAGTCCACTAGAGAAATTTGAAAAGAATGTGTTGTGATGGTTTTGGGTCCCCTGTATCTCTTCGAGCGTATCACAATAGATGTTATAGGTCTGGGTGGCTAAATTATATTTTGTTTGTGACTAACCTAATTGAGAGCTTCAATGGAGTATCTTGTATATATAAGAGTGCAGATGCATCAATTGAGTATGGGATGTATGTAAATTGATGTGAAGTGGATATGAATGATGCACAAGCAAATTTTGTATAGCAGAAGCGTGAAAGATAGTTTGTGAAGTTCTTTGAGACAATGTTTGTTATCACATGTATTTGCCATGATATTGGTCACTTGATATAGTGGTTCAAGTAAAATATAATGATCAAGAGATCTTATTAATTTGAATTCATTTGATCATCTGCACTTTATAGAAGAAGGTGCATTTTTTTTGGTAGTTTGTGTTGGCAATATGAAGGAATTGATTATGTGTTGCATTGATTTTTTATCATTGATGTCAACACTATCTATTATGATTGGTTACCGGTAGACAGATTTTGGTTACTGGTAGAAGAACTACTGTTACCAGTAGAAGGGACTATCAGTTGGACACTACTGACATGTTTGGATCAATGGAATATGTTTGGTTTGATGTGTTACATGTTTCTAGAGTATGTTTTGGTCAGTTGGTATTGACTTGATGATCGTATGCTATCATACATTCTAGGAAGCCTATACTAGTAAGGGTTTAGGGCTTTACCAACAAAATTTTTACTGAGAATCTTTGACAAGATGCATAAGTGGTGTTGGTGCGGCTTCTAGATGGAATTCAGGATGCAAAAGGTGATCTTAGCTCATGCCTCAACTAATTGGAGACATCGCTTTGGCGTGGTGAATCTATTTGGGTCTAGGTTATGGACTGATATCATGTAACGTGTTCTCTACATGTTATTGGGATGATTTATGGATTGGTTAATGTTGTTTTGGTCTAAAGCCAACATGATATATCATTGTAATATGGATATCTTTTAGGTGGCCGACCTAATTGGTTTAGGCCTTAGGGTGTATAAATTGATGTAAGATCTCATTTTATATTATCATGGTTATTGTAAAAGGTCATGGTCATGGAATAAAATGTGAGAATAATGTAAAGATCATATGCAAAGGAGATTTGGTCAATCATAGGTGATCGAATTGGGTTTATGTAAGATATCAAAGGCCTTTGGTATTGAGCTTAACTGAGACTGTAATCAGGCATGGTAGATGCTATCATTGGCAATTCATTCTTTTGGATTATTGTCCAATTATATTGAGGTGGTTATAACCTCTCAATAGTCAGTGAGACTCCTTTGTAATGAGCAGTACGCTCTAGGCAGTGTGTCTTCCTACATATGCAAGCCACTTATTGTATCACATACTTTCTGCAGAAGTATTATCTGACTATGGGTAGGCTTCCCATTGTGGTTTTTCCCTTTATCAGATTTTCCACGTACAAATCATGGTGTTATATGGTATGGTTGCATTGTGTTGATTCTTTGTTTCATACTTAAGTTTTATTGCTTATCGGTATTTGTTTTTTCTATTCCGGTATTCATTGCTTATGTGCTCCAGTTAAAGGTTATAAAGTGGTTTGATTAATATAATAATTTGATAACTGATTCACCTCTCCCTCTCAGTTTTCCACCTGTTATTTTGACAATTGGTATTAGAGTTTTGGTCCTCTTTTGCATAAGATTAACCACTTGAGGTAGATCCTATGGCAACTAATAACTCAAATCCACCGGCAACTATTTTCAGAAGAGAAATCCCTAAGCTTGATGGAACAAACTATGGGATATGGAAAATCTAAATGGAGACTCATCTTAGATGTCTTGGTAAGGATATTTGGGAGATCGCTGAGAAAGGATATACACCTTATGATCTGACATCTGGAAATCCTACTCCAGTAGACTTGGACAAAAATATTGAAAATGATTGTAGAGCTAGAGAAGCCCTCTTATGTGCACTCACTGATCAACAAATCATGAGATTGACTAATAAATCATCTGCAAAGGTTATGTGGGATAAATTGCAAAGTCTGAATGAAGGTGACCCTACTGTCAAAATTGCTAAACTTGATGGTTACCAGGTAAGATATGAGAACTTGAAGATGGACAATAATGAAAGAATTGCTACATTTATGGAAAGAGTAAATGAGATTGTCATGGGAGTTCAATGTTGTGGAGGATCTTTGAGTGAAGATGAAATAGTTTCTAAAGTTTTGAGAGCCCTACCACCGGATTACAAGATGAAGGCTACTGCAATTAATGAATTGAGAAAAATGGCAAATAGTTTAGTTAACAGAGACATTCGGTTTCAAAAATTATATGCTTTTGAGCTTGAAGAATTTGGACCCCCTGGAGCTGCAAAATATGAATTTGCTTTTAATGCATCATCATCTACCAACAAAAGTCATTGGAAAGTACTATATGCAAAACAATTGGAAGATATGAGGAAATAGGATGAAGAATGTGAGCAACTTGAAGCCCTGTTTTCTAGAAGAGTACCTAAAGGACTGACAGGAAGTAAGTATGAAGGAAAAGCACCTTTTAAATGTTTTGCATATAATAAGATTGGTCATTTTGTATCTAGATGTCCTGAAAGGAATGCAAGATTTGAAGAAAGAGTTATGAAATCATTTAAGCCTAATTAGAGAAAATTTAGATTCAAGAAAAATAAATTATGCTACATAGCGGATAAGGAAGGAGTAAGTGATGACTCAGATGAAGAACCGACAAGAGACTCTGCTAGTGGATCCAACAATGGAAAGGAATGGGTGTTCTATGCTATAAAGGAAGATTAACTGGAAATAGTTATCAAGAATGAAGAAAAGGCCCTAGTAGAAAAAGTTGAAGACAAGGATGAATGTGTAATTGATAGTGGATGCTCACATCATATGACTGGAGATAAAATAAATTTTTTATCCCTACAAGAATTCAATGGTGGTCAAGTTAGATTTGGAGATGACAAAGCATGTATGATCAAAGGTAGAGGTATTATTTCTTTGGATGGTAAGCATAATATTGATAATGTCTATTATGTAGAACGTTTAAATCATAATATTTTAAGTGTTGGTCAATTGGTAAACAAGGGTTTCCAACTTTAGTTCAATGATAGAAAATGTAAAATCATTAATAGAACTAGCTTGGAGATTGCAACCTGTACTCAAACTAGAGGTAATATCTTTCACTTGAACACCAGTGATAAGACATGTTTGATTGCTCATATTGATGAGAGTTGGTTATGGCAAAAGAGGTTGTGTTATGTTATTTTTGATTGTATTGTTAAGATCAATTCAACAAAGGAAGTTAGAGATATACCTAAGATTATAAAGCCTCATAATTCGATATGTAAGGAATCTAAATTGGAAAAGAAAGTTAGAACTTCTTTTAAGAGCATACATGATAAATCTATTGATGTGTTTGATTTGATTCATACTAACTTATGTGGTCCAGCAAGGACCAGAAGCTTTCAAGGTAATAGATACTTCATGCTAATAATTGATGATTATTATAGAATGATGTGGGTGACTTTTATAAGGGAGAAGTCTGAAGCTTTTGAGAAATTCAAGATCTTTAAAGCAATGGTGGAAACAGAAACTAGATTCAAAATCAAATGTCTGAGATCAGATCAAGGTGGTGAGTTCACATCTCATGAATTTAATAGTTATTGTGAGATAAATGGAATTAGGAGACAATTATCTACACCTCAGACTCCTCAACAAAATGGAGTAGTAAAAAGGAAGAATAGAACTATTTTGGATGCAACAAGAACCATGATGATGGAAGCCAAATTGCCTCACATCTACTGGAGAGAATAAGTGAGTACAACAGTCCACACATTCAACATAGTTCATATCAAAGATGAAACCGGTAAGACTCCTTATGAATTATGGTTTAGACATACTCCTGCTCTTAAATATTTCATATTTTTTGGAAGTAAATGTTATAGCAAAAGGGATGATTAAATTGGTAATAAGATTGCAGAAAATTGTGGAGAGCACAAATGTGAAAGTGGATGAGAAATACAAAGATCAATCTATATCATATGATAGATAACCGATAGTGGAAATGATCGTAACTGATCCAGTAATGCCTCAACCAGTACAAGACACAAAGACAGTTACACTAGCACAATCAAAAAATTCAACTGTGATTGATGATTAGAACAGAGAACCTGAAGTTCAGAAGACACCAAGGAATGTAAGATTAAATCATTCTGAAGATCAAATCATTGGAGATATGAACAAGGGAGTTATGACAAGAAGAAGACTGGCAAATAAAGAGGTATGTCTTAGTTCTCAAATTGAACCAACATCTGTTATTGAAGCTTATAAAAATAAATATTGGTTAAAGGCTATGTAAGATGAATTAGATCAGATAGAGAAGAATAAGACTTGGACTTTAGTTCCCCAACCTAAAAATAAGAATGTTATTGGAACTAAATGAGGATGGTCAAGTTGTAAGAAACAAGGCTAGACTGGTTTGTAAATGATATTCTCAAATGGAAGGAATTGATTATGGTGAGACATTTGAACCAGTAGCTAGAATTAGAGCTGTTAGACTATTTCTTGCCTATGCAACATACAAGAACTATAAGGTCTATCAAATGGATGTTAAATGTGCATTTTTGAATGGTGAACTTGAGGAAGAAGTATATATTGAGCATCTTGATGGATTTTCACTGATAGATGATAAAGATATGGTTTGTAGGTTAATGAAAACATTATATGGATTGAAACAAGCTCCTAGAGCTTGGTATGCAAGGTTGGGTAAATATATTTTGAAGCTTGGTTTTACTAAGGGCAGTGCTGACAGTAACTTATATTACAAGATCACTGATTATGATAATCTAACTATTGAAGTATTTGTTGATGATATCATTTTTGGAGGAGAAGATAAATTGTGCATGAAATTCTCTAATATTATGAAGGATGAATTTGAAATGTCTATGATTGGTGAGAAGATATTTTTCTTAGGTTTGCAAATTACTCAGACTAACAAAGGAATTTTTATCTGTCAAACTAAGTATCTAATGAAATTGTTGAAGAATTTTGGTATGGATAATTCCAAATCGGTAAGTACTCCTATGGTGACAAGTGATAAATTATCTATCAAAGACACATCTGCACCGGTAAATTCAACAAGGTATAAGTCAATGATGGGTGGCTTGTTATATCTAGCTCAGACTAGACTGGATATTATGAATGCAGTAAGTATTATTTCAAGATATCAAAGTAATCCTAAAGAAAATCATGAATGTGTAGTAAAGAGGATATTTTGATATTTGCAAGGAACAACAGAATATGGCTTATGGTACTCTAGAGATGATAACTTCACTTTATGTGCATATACAGATTCAGATTGGGCAGGAGATACTAATGAGCGAAAGAGAACTTCTAGTGGAGCTTTCTTTCTTGAAAATAAATTGGTTTCATGGATCAGAAAAAACTAGTCATGCATTTCTTTATCCACTGCAGAAGCTAAATATGTTGTAACAATAACTAATTGCACACAAGTCTTGTGGATGAAGCAAATGTTGAAAGATATCAAGGTAAATTGCAGTGAGTCAGTAGTTATGTATTGTGATAACTCTGCAGCTATTGCCATGTCTAAGAATCTGGTATTTCACTCTAAGGCTAAGAAAATATCAATAAAACATAACTTTCTAAAGGATAAGGTGAAAGAAAAGGAAGTCAAATTGGTTTATGTGAACACTAAAGAGCAGATTGCAGATATATTCACTAAACCACTATCTAAAGAATCATTTGAATATTTGAGAGATAGGTTAGGGGTATCTACCTCTCCAATAGAAACTTAATTGATGGACCAGAGCATCAGTCTGGTATGCATCATCAACTTTATCCTTGCTCCATATTGATGTAGTGGTGCTACTACTCAAGGGGAGTAGTCAACTTTGAGATTCAAGGACATTGATATCTATGTCATATATTTGGCATTGATATCAAAGGGGGAGATTTATATGTGAAAAATAATGTCATAATATGTCATATGGGGAGAGATTCAGATCAATTTCAGATTAGACTGCACTCCTTAGGGGGAGTTGCTAGGATTTTTCAGTTTTTCATTGTTATATCTTCTATGAGAAATTTTTGGCATTTCTTGGCACTTAGATGTTTTCTTTTTCACATCTAGTGTTGCCATCAATGAAAAAGGGGGAGATTGTTGGCAATATGAATGAATTGATTATGTGTTGCATTGATGTTTTGTCATTGATGTCGACACTAGCTGTTATGATTTGTTATCGACAAACAAATTTTGGTTACCGGTAGAAGAACTAGTGTTATCGGCAGAAGGGACTATCAGTTGGACACTACAGACATGTTTGGATCAATGGAATATGTTTGGTTTAATGTGTTACATTTTTCTAGAGTATGTTTTGGTCAGTTGGTATTGACTTGATGATTGGATGCTATCATACAATCTAGTAAGCCTATACCAATAAGGGTTTAGGACTTTACTGGCAGAACTTTTACTAAGAATCTTTGACAGGATGCATAAGTGGTGTTGTAGCTTCTAGATGGAATTCAGGATGCAGAAGGTGATCTTTGTTTGTGCCTCGACTGATTAGAGATATCGCTTTGGCTTGGTGAATTTATTTGGGTCTAGGTTATGGATTGGTATCATGTAACATGTTCTCTACACGTTACTAGGATGATTTATGAATTGGTTAATGTTGTTTTGGTCTAAAGAAGACATGATATATCATTGTTATATGGATATCTTTTAGGTGGCCGACCTAATTTGTTTAGGCCTTAGGGTTTGTATAAATTGATGTAAGATCTCATTGTAGATTAACATGGTTATTGTAAAAGGTCATGGTCATAGAATAAAATGTGAGAATAATGTAAAGATCATATGCGAAGGAGATTTGGTCGATCCTAGGTGATCGAATTGGGTTTATCTAAGAGGTCAAAGGCCTCTGGTATTGAGCTTAACCGAGACTATAATTAGGCATGGTAGATGCTATCATTGGCTGTTCATTCTTCTGGATTGTTGTCAAATTATATTGAGGTGGTTATAACCTCTATGTAGTTAGTGAGACTCCTTTGTAATAAGAAGTAAGCTCTAGGTAGTGTGCCTTCCTACATGTGCAAGCCCCTTATTGTATCACATGCTTTCTGTAGAAGTATTATCTGGCTGTGGGTAGGCTTCCCACCATGGTTTTTCCCTTTATCGGGTTTTCCATATACAAATCATGGTGTTATGTGGTATGGTTGCATTGTGTTGATTCTCTATGTTATACTTAAGTTTTATTGCTCACCAGTATCTATTTCTTCTATTTCGGTATTCATTGCTTATGTGCTTTGGTTAAAGGTTATAAAGTGGTTTGATTAATATAATATGTTGATAGCTAATTCACCCCCCTCACAGTTGTCCACGGGTTAATCTAACAGTTTCTGCATCCCATTGTATATTTCCCTAATATTATGCACCTTAGTGTTGTAAGTACTTTCAGGGGCAATGAGCTCCTTAGCCTTGAGCCTAAACATTGTAATCAACTATTCATATTGTGAGTTTGATTCTCACCAGGGTTTTTCCCTATTTAGGGATTTCATGTAAATCTAGTGTTGATGTGCTTGTTTTGGTTTGTGCTTTCATGTTTCATAATTATAGTAATAAGTTAATTATGGTTTGAAGTTTAATTGATAAAAAGTAAAGTATTTTGAGGTGTAGACTATGGTGTTGATGTTTTTTTATGGTTTGTGCTTTAATGTTGCATAAGTTAATTGTGGTTTAAAGTTTAATTGATCAGAAGTAAAGTATTTTGAGGTCTAGATTGATTCACCCTCCTCTTAGTCCTGTGGTGCCTTCAACACTCTTTGATCTTTGTTAATAATGCTTCCCTACAAGATGGGATTGAACTTGAATTGAAGATGAGGGAACAAACACAATTTCTATTAGATCACTCTTCAATATTTCTATTTGTGCCTTCAAATCCTTGTTTTTAGTCACAAGATGCATACATTCTTTATTTAGAGCTTCAGAATCTATTTGAAGCTTCTCTATAGTAGGTTTTTTGAATAAAGAAGTGTTGATTAATAGAGTTGCAAGTTCTAGGGAAAGGATATCTAAGAGTATATTTACTAATGCACTACCCTTCAAATCTTCTTGATTCTGAATTAAATTTGACTTACTGGTATTAGGAGCCAAGGTCCACATCAAAAAGGTTTCATATTGAGGACAAAATTGAAGCCAAAAAAATCCTTTTATACTTGGATTTTTGAAGAATATACTTGCTCCTCCTATTTCATCTGTGCAAAATTTGCTAGTAGTAGAAAGATCCCAATGTGGTAGAAAAAGAACTCCACTCTCATTTACCAATTTTTCCCCCTCTTCTAGTGTGATTTTGTCGACCTTGAGATTTAATTTGATCAATATTTTTCCTCCAATCATTTCCCACTCTAAGGGTGGTGCTTTATTTCTTTCTTCTACAACCTATCTTTGATATTCATCATTTTTTGAGAAATGACAAATTCACTGAACACTTGTGTTTGCACAAAAAAAGTTGTAGCGGATATGGAGCAATATGTTGTCATTGATGTCAACCCATGATATATCTATTTAATACACTTGTATGACTAGGGAGAGTGATACAGATAACATATGAAATTACTAAGTGAAAGAATAATGCAATTATGATATATGCATGCTATCATTATGGTGCAAATTGCCTTGCAGTGGTGTGGTAGACAAGTAATAAGTATTTACTACACATAACTGCACCTTATTTTCTAAAGTTCATATCCATACTGTGTACCAATGTATCTTTGATAAGTCAACACATTGATGAGTTCCATGTTAAAAATAGTCAATTGTGATGTCCAAGTCAGATGCATTAGCATGTACATATCCTTGATGTGATTTGCAGTGATCCATTGTTAGTTTTATGTATCTCACATAATGGAAAAGTGTAGAAGTGTTATATAAGGAAATAATAGTTTATATTCTAAGGCAAAGACACAATAATTTGGTCCACATTCATTTGAATAGAAAGATATTTCCTTACAATTCAAAAGTCAAGTCTAGAGGGCTAAAAATATGTTATATTTAAGTTTCAAGTCACAATGTCTTCCATAGAGAAAGTTAGAAATAGTGTGTACCACACCTTGCTAAGCTAGAGTAAGGGGTCTTAAAGGAAAGGCTAGAATACTTTTCATTCCAACATATTGATCTACATGGTCACAAAATTTTTAGGACATTCTCTTGGATGTTTAAGGTATGTTGTATTCAAGTGCCAAATGATTTGGTCAGCTGCAAGTTCAGTTTTCATAATGTCAAAGTGCTATAGTTGAATTAGTATTCTTTTTCTTCTCCTATACAAGTGGTTAAGTGATTGTGTAGTAAAAGGGTGTGTTTTTAAGCTCTATTTGTTAGGCCCAATATGGAAAGCTAATGTACTGAGAGGGGAGGGGTGAATCAGTACTTCAAAACTTTTCTTCAACAATAACTTTACTGTTATGCATAAACCGAATAGTGCAGTAACATAATATAAAGCTAAAACAAATAGATAACAATCATACATGATTCACTCCATAACTCATATATTTTGGTTACGCAGAAACTCTTGGTTAGAGAGAAAAACTACGGTGGGGATGGCACCCACAACTTCACTACTACAATAATAAAGGTTGCTCGGTTAGAGCTACATGTTTAGCTATTTTTGATAGCTTACCCTGTTAGGAGTATCAAGATCTATTAGATCTACCTTGCTAAAGGATTTTACAACACTTATTCTAAATGTTGCACCTGGTTAGAGGATTTACAATTTATAGACTTTGTTAGAGTCTTTTACCCTGTTAAAGGTTTCTCTTACAACTTCAAAATATTACAATAAATCATTACAAATATCTACAACTTTACATCTGGAATGTTATAGCAGATTCTATGTGCTCAAAATAATATTACCTTGCTTATAGCATACCTTGGTAATCCATATATTAACTCGGTAAACCCTTCTGTTTACTCTGTTCCTTGACTATTCTCTGAAATCCTTCTCAGTGACCTCTCAGTTTCTGTAATAGTCATAACACTTCATGCTTTCTTATGTATCACACATGTCTTACTTCATACACCTCTATGTCTCTCACTCTATCTCCACATTTATATATCTGATCTCAATCCATGCTGTATAAATAGATCTCTTATGTCGGTGATCTGATTCATTGCTTTGATCTTACAAACATGATTCATCAAATGAAAAACCATGCAAAATATTTCATTGGTTAGATGACCTCAAAATCATACACAGTCTTTAAGTGCAATTTCCAATGTGATAATGGTTACTTGTTCCTCGATCTTTGTAACACGTTTCCCATATATGTCCAGGTTCAGTGAATCTGGTAACACATTTCACTCAGTGTGTGTTCACTCGGTATATCATTCTTGCTGGTCGATAGACATAGAGTATTACTCGATAGAGTGTTCGGTGTATACTATGCTCTGAGACTACTTGCTTCTATAATCGACTGCACTGTGCTTACCTACTGAATGATTTGGTAGAAATAACTGACTAGAATATATAGAATAACTTTGAACATAAGACTAATGGCAATCTTAGTAAGTAGTAACACTATTAACCTATGTGGACTCTCCACATATGTCATATGTACTCAAGGTTTGAAGTTCATGAAGTTTCTCTATATTTCTAGTATCAAAAGTAGCTTAGTGTTGATCAACTTGTGTGACTAATGGTTGACTGGCTGATAGGACATAGTCTTCATAATTTCACCATGTTTCCTTGTGTTTACACCACTTTGAGAGGATGTATTTACATTTTTTGGGATCTAGATGAATCTTGTTATAAACTGCAAAGTATTATCTCTGTTGACATATGTTTTTGGTGTCCAATTGGTAGTACACTACATGTTTCATTTATAGTTTCCTAATTGATGTTTTGAATATTACAGAGGATATATCATATATCTGATAGGTGGAATCAATATGTTTCTTGACCACATGTTATCTTGAAGCTGAACTAGTTGATGTTTTAAAGATTGTAGGGAATGTATATATATGGAAGATCAAGATTTTTGAAAGTAAGTGTGTGTGTTGATAATGAGTAGTTGCAAATGCTGAAGGTAGTGAGTCAGAAGAAGTCAATGATGTAAAGAAAAAATATTTTTTGACTAACCTATGGACTAAATCCATCAATATCAGTCATTCCTTTCATACCAAATATTATATTTTAGGAATTTGTTGCTTCCTTGAATTGTTACTCTAAAAAAAAGTTGCAATTCAAAGAGTTATTGCTTTCTTGGGTTGTATCTCTAGAATAAAGAGGTACTTATATTTATATCATTCTAAGGTTATATTTGGATAGTATATCCAAGTAGGTTTCTCACTCTAGTTTTTCCCTTGTTGGGATTTCTATATAAATATGGTTTTATGGTTGTTTTCTTTTGCATCTCTCTTCTTGCAATTAGATAATTACATTTGATGAATTGTTCTTGATCATATTAGAGAAAATTTTTAAGCACTGATTCACCCCCCTCTTAATATTCTTATGTGTTCAATACTAACATCATCAATAAATTGATTACACACCAATTATCTTATGTCATTTGTGTGATACTCTACTATCTTCAATCTTTCTAGTCTCTTGATCTGAGGCATCACATGAATTATCATTGTTGATGTAGACAGTGGAGAAGATGGAGGAGAAGGTAGATGAGAAATAGGAAGAAAAGATGGAGCTTGTTTAACTTCAAGCTCAACAACAACTTGAATATCCTCCTCATCATAAATAATTCCAATACTCTTTTTCTTATCTTGATCCAAGTCAGCATTTTCTTCCTTGAATTCAACAAAAATGTGTTTCTTATCTTTACTAATTGTATTCTTTGGAATCAAGGAGTCAACACACTCTTCTTATCTTTGAATCCTTTAATGAATGGATTCTTCTCTTCAACAAAGAATCTAGGAAATTATGGATCGTCGACTCTTCTCATTTCCTCAACTCTCATGGTTATATTCCATCAACTTCTTTGATCATATAGTTCCTTTATAGTGGCACTATTCTTGATGACACCTTCTTAAAACAACATAACATGGTTCGTTGGAGGCCTCTCTTTCAAAATCTTGATGTACGATATGAAAGCCTTTGGATCAATATTTTTGGGACACATACCTCATAATATATGACTAAAAGATTGAATAGATCCTTTCAATATTGTCCTTATTTGTAGTAGTGAAATCTGCAAGCTTTATTGAAGTAGGGAATAACAAACCATTCCCGTGGCCTCTCAAATGTATCTTTTTTGTTTCATTAAATTGCCAAATTACTTGTAGAAAGGAAATTCTTCTAAGTCCACATCTCATAAGGACATGAGGTTGAAAATGACACCCATATACTTTGATTATAGTAGTGTTGGTATAAATATACTAATCTACCAACTATGTGAAATCCCAAGATCAAGATTTCTATTAGCATGTCTAAGGAAGTCCAATACTTCCTTGGTGATTCTCACTTCTGGCTCACCAAAAAAAATTAGAATCTTCTAAAAACAAGCTTTTGGAAAGTGACAAAACTTTTATTTTTATAATTTATGTCCCATACATATGCCAACACTAAATTGGGAGCATTCCACCATTGCCATCCATATGTCTAACTTATAACTTATCATTCCACAATCCTCTTCCTAAATATACAAACATATGATAAATTACTGAATACCATTTGAACTCAAAATTATTAGGATGTGCCTTTTCTAATATCATTTTCTCATGTATCCTCTCAGTAAGAAATGTTGCAAAGTCAACTGAGTGCCAACCCTAGGGTTCTGTATATTAGTAGCCATATAGATGAAGAGAACTAGAATTTTGGCCTAAGCATCATGGCCCAAAATTTGGTACAATTTGTAATACATTTTCACAAATTAATTCTCAAATGTATCAAATCTAAAGAGATTATTTTTAAAATTGAGAGATTTGAAGTTTAGTTCTTCTAGGGCCCTTGATTCTTGTTGGTAAATAAATTTGTCACTATGATTTTTTAAAAAAAATTGGCCTTGTTTTCCCAAAGAGTAGTGACAACGAATCCAACAGTTGAAGAGTATTCTATAAAACTACAATCTTCTTTGTGTTTGAGAGGGAAGATCACTTGTATGATATGGTTTCTTAGGAATTTTGTGTACTTTTAACGTAAAAGTACATAAATGAGAAATTATAAACTAAAAGAGAAGGGATAACATAAACCCTACAAGAAGACATGAATACCAAATTGGACTTCATAATTGAAAAAAAATACAAGGGGGTTTATCAACAATAATGTTTATCTATGAGATTATCATGAAAGAAGAATAATTAATCTCAACATATAAAGAGATATGTGGCTTCAACACATTCAAACTATGATAGAAAAACCTTCTTGTGTATCATTATATTAGTTGCACAAATTAGCAAATATTTTACACACATGCATTAAAAGATCACCAATTTAAGATATAAGAAGTTGAGAATGATAACACAAGAATACATTTAGAATGCATGAACCAAAATGCAATCCTCATTATCTTTTGAAATTATACAAGTCCAAAATCCCTTTTATACATAGTGTGAACATAAAAGTTCAAAATCTCTCTAAAAGTTTCTCCAAAGTTTTCCCTCTGTAAGAGTCCTCTTTTACAATATGTATGAACCTATATTTATAGGTCTCCTTTGATAACTACCCTGTGACCACTTGAGTAACTACCTTGATAAGTAACTTTGAGAAATAACTTTACTTTCAGTTAGGATTTATTTAAATTTCTTGGAAAGCAAGTCCAATTCCTAAATTTAGTTACAATAAGTGATTTGAGTCACTTTTATAAAAAAAAGATTTAAATTTACAACTTTTGCAAGAAAAAATAGTCATAAATCCCTTTTATACTTAGTGCGAACATAAAAGTTCAAAATCTCTCTAAAAGTTTCTCCAAACTTTTCCCTCTGTAAGAGTCCTCTTTTACAATATGTATGAACCTATATCTATAGGCCTCCTTTGATAACTACGTTGTGACCACTTGAGTAACTACCTTGATAAGTAACTTTGAGAACTAACTTTACTTTCAATTAGGATTTATTTAACTTTCTTGGAAAGAAAGTCCAATTCCTAAATTTAGTTACAATAAGTGATTTGAGTCACTTTTATAAAAAAAAAAAGATTTAAATTTATAACTTTTACATGAAAAAATAGTCATAAATCCCTTTTATACATAGTGTGAACATAAAAGTTCAAAATCTCTCTAAAAGTTTCTCCAAAGTTTTCCCTCTGTAAGAGTCCTCTTTTACAATATGTATGAACCTGTATTTATAGGCCTCCTTTGATAACTACCTTGTGACCACTTGAGTAACTACCTTGATAAGTAACTTTGAGACCTCACTTTACTTTCAATTAGGATTTATTTAACTTTCTTGGAAAACAAGTCCAATTCCTAAATTTAGTTGCAATAAGTGATTTGACTCGCTTTTATTAAAAAAAGATTTAAATTTACAACTTTTGTAAGAAAAAATATTAATAAATTTAGTTTAGGTGAGCACTATGTGTTCATAGTAGGGCAACAACAATGTAGGAAAACTGAGAGGTGGGGGGGGGGAATGAATCAGTTTTCACCAAACTCAACCAAATTAACCTTAACTTTAAATATGGTTAAGAACAACAATAATGAAAATAATTGCCACATAAACAACATATATAACAAATAGATTTTTGACGTGGAAAACCTAGTTAAGGAAAAAAGCATGGTGGGAACCTACCCACAATGAGATGATACGCTGCAGTAGTATGTGTAAATGGGGAATCCACATACATTTAGACATATTGCCTAGAGGTCACTACTCAATTACAAGAAGGGCTACAACTCTAAGGAAGGATCACTACCTTACAAAGATCAGACAACAATCTAGATCACATGAACTGAAAGAATAACATCTCTAAATGTCTAATTATAGTTCTGGTTAAGAACACTGTCTGAAAAACAACTCTGCTATGCTCTTCTCCATACTTTCGAATGATTGATTCTCTTGTTCGCACATACAATACTCTCATACAGTTTCACAGACACACACAAACACACTACTTACATGATTAAAACACTTATTTATACAGATCATCAACCTTTGTTGGTATTTTGGTATGGTTTTTTCATTGATGTCAACACCTACTAAAACACTAGCACTTTGGAGATCTAGTAGCATTCACCAGCAAGCAAGTAACTATTGTACAGTTACTGATATATGGTTCACCGATAGGATATAATGATCATCGACACTTGGAATGATATGGAGGACACCTGGTAATGTCGAAGACATCGTGTGGACACTTTGTTTTGAAGAATTAATCATTGGTATATTCATATTTGCATATTTTCTTTTACTGACAAATAGGTCCAGGGTTACCTAGGGTTACACCGACAGGTTTATCTTTTCCAGATCAGCATGGCATGCTATGGAGATGATTAATTATTGTTGTAAATGCTTTAAGCCGACATGTTTAATCGGTTATTGCATCGGATATTATATTGTTTGTAAAATGTTTTATTGTAATATCTTGTAGAGCCAACCTACTAAAATTGGTCTTAGGTTATAGTATGAATGTAAGATCTTATTTGTAAGATCGAATGTGAAATGCAGAAAATAATTGTGAGAAGGTATATGTGAGATTAAGCAGAGCTATACATGAAGACATCATTTGAAGGTGAAGCTATGTTTTTGTGGAAGCATATTAGCATTACACCGATACCGAATCCAGCATATGAAGATGCTATTTTGTGTAGTACATTCTTATTAGATTTAACCATCCAACTGTAGTCAGTGTGACTCCCTTTTGTGATTGAGCAATGAGCTCTAGGCTATTGGCCTTTCTGCATGTGCAGACCCCATTTATGTACACTTACTATCTGCAGTAGTATCATCTGATTGTGGGTAAGGTTTCCCACCGTGGTTTTTCCCCTTACAGGGTTTCCACGTACAAATATTGGTGTTATGTGTTGTGGATGACTTTGTGTTTATGTTTCATGCATTAATCTTTATCGGTATTGCAATTAACTATTAACACTGTCTACCGGCATACTTAACTGGTTTACTGGTATTAGGCATTAAGTTGGGTAAGTTGTTTTTGGTTTGAATTTATTTGACAACTGATTCACCCCCCCCTCTCAGTTGTCTCCGAGACCTAACAACCCTAACCTTAAGGTCAGCTCAATGCATAAGACCTAATTACAAAATTACATCAAACGATGCATAAATCCATAATCGAACCAATACAATGTTGACAAGGACATAGCATGGACCCAAATCAAATCCTTGAACATGCTACACCATCAAATTTTTCCAAGATCATCCACAACATGGTACACCACCAAACATATTGTATAACACAAAGAATGCCACTAGCCCAATAAAATATTCAATAACGTGCACCACGATCAAAATAGACCACCAAAATGCATAGAACATGATAAGATAACATAAAAAAGAAACATGAATTCCACTGCAATCACCACAACAACTCCGATAACAAGATTCATCATTACTACATCATTAGAGCTCAAGACTACCAACTAACAAACAAAAAGATACGCTTGCAAAGTCCCAAATCATGAATCATCCAATCAGAGGACACACATGAATATCTTAAACACTCTCCAAAATCCACAACTCAAGATATAATCATTCTGGAGCAACTTGGATCAAATACCACAACTCTGCAACATAGAACACTAAAAAACTAGTCCACATACCAGACCTCATAACTTGATTAGATCACTACGTAACATCATGAAACTCATATTGAATCAAATAGAGATAAGTATCTCAAAACCCATTAAATCACATTAGCACATCTACAACAGATCACCTGAAACAACTCTCTACAATAAACCAATTCTTTGTAACACAAGAATATGTTGACATCAATGAAAACAACACATTCCAACAACTCTAATATCCAACAATCTCCCCCTTTGGCATTGATGACAGCATATGAATGTGAAAAGAAATCAATGAAAAGGAAGAAATCTACAAACAATCAATGAAAATAAAGAAATCGATAACCAACAATCTCCCTCTAACATCATAAGGATCAACTCTCTCTTAGACAAATAACTCAAAATACTTCAAAGTTTTTCACATGCTCTTCACCCCCTTTGACAACAATTCCAAAGAAGACACAAATCATTATTTTCTCATGCATCTCTCCCTCTAAGGACAATCTCTCCCCCTTGGGATAAACTCACACACTCGAACAACTGAAACATACACTAACAACTCCCCTGGAGAAGCAACACCAAATTATCAATCCAAATAACAGAGTAAGACAATGAAGTCCACCGGATCAATGCAACTCAATGCATCTAGTTCTCAGTAGGAGGGGAAATCACTCCTAACTTCTCTCTCAGATATACAAATATTTCTACAGGAAATCTATGCCTTTGTAGAGACATACTCTAATTTGACTTCCTTATCATTAACTTTCTCTCTCAAATAATAAAACTTAATTGATATATGCTTTTTCATAGAATGCAACATTGGCTTCTTTGAAATATTGATAGCACTCAAATTATCACAATATATGATAGTAGGCTCATTATAAACAACTCTAGTATCCTTCACCGTCTTATTTATCCAAATAACCTAAGTACAATTGCTACAAACAACAATGTATTTAGCTTCTAAAGAAATAGCATCTTGTCTCTTACTTGTCCAAGCAACCACCTTCTTTCCTAAAAAGAATGCTCCACTGATAATGCTCTTTTGGTCATCAACATCTCTTGCCCAATCAGTATCAATATATACATTTAAAGTAAAATCATCATCCTTTGGATACCACAAACTATAATAAAATGTTCCCTTCAAGTATTGGATATCCTCTTCACAATAGTAACATGACTTTCCTTAGAATCATCCTGAAATATTGCAACAAGACATACAACATACATAATGTTAGGTCTAATCTTAATCAAATATAGAATTCCACCTTATGTAGAGGGCTACCCAAACTCCTAATGACAAGCCCAAACAAGGTTAGACTAGTGACCCCCTAACTGCACACAAAGGTCCTACAAAGGAGGACTTTGCACCTTGGATGAAACTACACACTCATTCACTATGCTTACGCCTACTTAAGATGAGTAAAAGGCTACAACTCCTCAAACATGCTTTACTGGTGACCTCTACTCCTTGGTATTTTTAATTTGGCCAACACATTTCATCTAAATACTCTTTCAAACACTAGTTTTGGTTTAGGGAACCAATTCCTTATACCTCCTTTGTAAACCTACCCCCTCGGCTTATAGCCCTATTTGATGATAGAATGGACCTTAAATAAAAAATATTCCACACACACATACAAAATTTTTAGCATTTCAAACACCCTTTTGGAAGTTGTGTTGATCCTCAAAATGGTTTGGCTAGATCTGTAGATACAAGGTCTATTCCCTTCAGAGGCTAAGAGACCTAATAGGGGCAATTAGCCCTATTTTCCAAAGCAACTACCTTTACCGATCCACAAAATGGAAAATAAAATCTATTGGAATGTGGGGGGTAGTTAGAAACCTCTAATTACAAGGTTACACACCTATAATCCATCGCTATGACAACTTGTGATTACTGTCCTAAAACTTATCCTAGGTAGTCACATAGAGATGCCTACCTAATCTTGCTCTTTTCTCCACACAAAAAAGTTTCCCTTGATACACACCATGAAAACACTAAATTATAGGGGATTATCTTGCATCCCTCCAAAGGAAGATTCTTCTAATGGATTTGAATGCAAGATAAGGCCATTTTTGTTCAAAACCCTCTCCAAACCTTCAATTTCTGGGTTAGAGTCAGAAGAATGGAGGGTTCTCTCTACTCCAGAATAGTTAAGACCTTAGACCTCCACAAAAAGAAATATATTTCATCTCCCTATGTACTCCATGGATGGTGGGATCCAGATCAATCCGTACAGGAATGTATAACTTCTGCAAACTCAGAATTTCTGGGAAAACTGTAGTATTTTGTGTATTATTGATTCTCAAACTCCAATTCCAACATCAAAAACCTTGAGAATAATTCCCACAAGGATTATAAAAATCTCCAATGGTTTCCCACCAAATTTGGAGTAGTTTGGAGCCATTGAAAGGCTTCCCCCAACCGATTTACAAAAAGTTGCACTTCTACACAAAAAGTTGCATTTTTGCAATTTTGCACAAAAAGTTGTCATACTCTCTAAGGTTGGGATCCACATACATGGACCAACCAAAAACAAATAAAACATATCTAAAACCTATCAAACACAAATCTAGACCATCTATTACCCCTTTTTACCACATTGTCCCAATTGGCTTCTCAAATTGCCTAACTGGTGACATGGGCTTACATGGTGGGGTTTATTGCATACATGAAGCAAAAAACACACTAAGACACCCTAATGATCCTAGTCTTCATCCTTAGGGTCATGGATATCTTGTTGATGAGGTTCTCCTGCACCATACTCCATGGGAGAAGAGATCTGAAGCCCACTTGAGATCAGAGTTTGTAAATATACACCATGATTAGATATTTGCTCACTTGTCATCCAAACTGCCTCAGAGTCTAGTTTGTCCTGCCAAGCCACCAAGTACTCAATGTACTCCTTGTTCCTTGTCTTCTTTGTGACTCTAGTGTCTAACACTTTGCTCAACTTAGGTGATTCTTGCCTTGGAATGTCATTGTCTTCTGCAACCTGCATTGGTTCTTCTTCTTCATTGCCATCACCTTTGAAAAGTGTAAGATCACACACTATTGCCCTCATATTTGGCATACCTATTATTTGAATTTCAAATTTTTCCCAAGGTTGGAAAAAGGTCCAATGAGTGTTTACATGTAGGTAATGAGAACATTGTCCAAGGTCATTACTAGTCCAAATCTAAAAAATGGAAGAATTTTGAGAATTACCACAAATTGAGGGAAACCAGTTGATAGTCAAGATCTAAACATCATTTTGTATCACATGTCCAACTTTCACCTGAACCAAGTTCATACTTTGTCATATTTTAAATTTTCAATTTTTGGTGTCTGTTGCTCCCAAATGATTAAAATATCTCATTTAAGGCTTTTTCATGAGGTGTAAATAATCATATGGACCTATTTCCCTTCCATTGACGCGTAGTTTGAATTTTAGGACCCAACTCCCTACCGTTTGAAAGTTATGCCATTTTTCTCTATCAAAAGCGATATATTTAAAATATTTAAATTATTTCTCAAATGATAATTTAATATTTTAAATTATTTCAATATGTTTGGTCATTTGTGATAAGAAAATCATCTTCAGACATCGGTGGCATTCTTCCTTGATTCATTCTTAATGAAAAATGGTTTCCAAGGTATAAAGGATAGCTCGTTGAAGCACAAGGTTAGAAATGCTCACTTTTTGAGCATTTATAACCCATATTTCTAACTTTTAGTGAAAAGGTTTTTGAGCATTTTTAACCTCATTTCTTAACCTTTTGGGTCCCACTTAGTCAAAAAGGTTAGAAATGCTAAAAAAAGAGCATTCTTAACCCTTTTTCATAAGAATTTTTTTTAAAAAAAAGAAAAAAGGAAAAGAAAGCTTCAAGTAGCAGGATTATAAATATTCATCAATGCACTGAAGGGAGCATGGACATACTTAAAATGTGAATATGGATGCGAAATGTCGAAGGCATAGATAAACTGCAAACCATTTGTCAGAATGTCTGAATGAATGCCTGTAGCCGAGGTTGAGTAAATCTGCCACGACATTCATCATAGCACAGAGGATCAAAGAAATTTGTCAGGTGTGGGGTTACAACTGCTTGGAATGATTGGTCTACAAAATATGGAGGCATAGCTGTTGCTTTGAGGAAATGTACATAAATTGTTCTGGTAGATCACCATGTTTCACGTGATAATGCAAGCATAAACAAGGCATTTATTGTTTGACAAGTCACCACCAAGGAGTATGTCACCCGACAGATGCAAACCATGGAAGCCTTGACGTGGCACGTGAACTATTTGACAGAATATCATGGTAGACATGAATGCATCATGGGAGCATAGGGAATGTACATGCATGCCAATAGTTTTACATAATTCCTCAAAGAAACGTCATCTCATGGCATGTTTTGATCTTAGAAATATGGTCTCATGAAATGCAATGATTGTAGGATATCCACAAAATGGATTTTGAAATGGGGTATTACATCCATCAAAGTATAACGATGCACATGCAGATTGTTTGATTGAATGCCTCAAATTGATGTCATCTCACGACATGACATGTTTGACAAAATGTCATATGTTGCAGATCGTGGAGGCAACATTATTTCTTTGTAGCTATTTGAAAGAATCATCATAGACATAAATGCAAGTCGTGGAAGCACAAACAAGGCAAGTGAAATGTTTGACAAAGTTCCTCAGATTGATGTCATCTCATGACATGCGATGATTGTAAGATTCGCACATTCAAAACTTAGAGCAAGTGCAATTGGCGGGTAGAAAGCCAAATTATTTCTCAGCATCCTTCTCTGCCTTTGTCAAAATGGGAGCTTTGTAATAGATCATGAACGTTGTGTTTGACATAATGCCTTGAAAGAGATGTAATCTCACGGAATGCAATGTTTGCAAGATTCACAACAAAGACTTTAGAAAATATCTAGCAAATGCAAAACAATAGATGTAAATTCAATTTGATGAAAATGGTTTACAATATTTCAAGAGATGAAAATGTAGTCAAGGCACATAAACCGTTTGATAGAATACCTCAAATAAATTGTGGTCTCGTGGTCTCACGGTGCAGATTTGAAAAGGCGCCTAAAATTTTTCAAAGAAGATGTTGAAGTTATTGTGCAAAATGTCAAAGGATTAAAAGATGAATGCATTGAACATTTGGAAAGAGCAGTGGAAAGTTGAAAAATCTTCAAAAGATCTAGCATGGGAATATTCTTCCATCATAAATGCATGGTGTAGTAATTCATCAAGAGAGCCTTATATTCATGTACACAAAGTGTTGTATACTCATGGCATCTCACAATGTTACCTTGATTAAATATCAAAGATCTCAACAAATTTCTTGTAATTTCTTATATATTAGAATGGAGGTTTAATGGCAAATTGGGATGCTTCGAAAAGGGATTCATTAAAGAAACACTACTTTCTATATTGTGAAGAACATTAAATTTGTTCCAAATAAGACTTAAGACTTCCAATGATGGCAAACACCAACTCGCAAGGATTTGAATAAATTCGAGTGATAACAATCAAGTGAAAATACTTAGTAGATGTAGAGGTGGTTGGAGAGCATATCCTCAAAGACAGTTTATTGGTGGACAAATATTTCTTCATGTCAATGATCATTTTATCAATGCATGGGTGTATTGCAACAGTCAATCCCTTAAATTCTTATGGAGAACCTCAAGGTTGTCTTTTTATTTCAAATGGAAAGACATATTGAAAGTCCAAATGAAGTGGATGAAGACAAAGAAGTACCTCAACATAACTTATTACTTTGTTTTTCATCAAAATTATAAAGTTTCAAGTTGTTCTTTTTGTAAAAAGTGACTTATGTCGCTTATTGTAACCAAAGGTTAGGAAATTGACTTTTTCTGTGCATAAGTGGGTAAGTTATTAACTCATTTAAATTCACACAGAAAAGAGTTAGTTATTAACCTAGGATTAAACTTAGTTACTAAGGTGGTTATTCTAGGAAGCCTCTAAATACAAGGCTATTTGTAATGTATGGGGGAGACTTTTTACAGAGGGAAAAACTCTGTCGGAATTCTAGGAGAATCTTGTAATGACATTTTGATTTTCACTATGTATAGAACGGATTTTGGACTTGTATATTTCCTAAAGGATAATGAAGGATACGTCTTAGTTCATGTTTTCTAAATGTATTCATGTGTTATCATTGTCGATTTCTCGTAGGTCAAATTGGTAGTCTTCTTATGCATATGTGATTTGTATAATTGATGTGATGATTCACAAGCAACCTTTGGTATCTCAGTTTGAATCTATCGAAGTATCTTATCTCTGCGTATGTTGAGATTTGTCATTCTTCTTTATCGTCATCTCATGGCTAAGCATATTACGTTATAAACTCCCCTTTGTAATTTGTTGCAGTGTTGAGAAATCTCAGTTGATGGTCGTATGTCTATTGTTGGGGTTTCTATCTTTAATTCTTATTTAAGTTCTATGTTTTATCCTTTATGTACTTTCAGGTTAAAAGTACACAAAAATTCTAAACACCTCTATCATATGAGGGAGTTGCCCTTCTCAAACATAGAGCAAGATCGTGTTTCACAGAATAATCTCTCCAACTGTTGGAATGTTTATCACTTCTCATCGGGAAAATGGGGTTAGTTTTAGATAAATGATTGCAATGACAAATTTGTTTACCAACACACACATTAAAAATGGGTGATAATCCAAGATCAGGAGGAAGTTGGATATCATAGGCATTCTATCCACAGTTCTTCAATATCTAACATGGTCAAATCTTCCTCTACATGAGTTTGGTGTATTTGCCTTTTGGGAGTCTCTCCTTCTTCAAATGTACCCATACCGAATCCCCAACATTAAACTGTACATCTATCTTCTTCTTATCAGTATGAGCCTTATACTTCACTGCAAATTGTTGGAGATGAGACTTGACTTGGTCATGCACCTCTTTTATGGCTGATGTAAAAGCTTCGCAATATGCATTAATGGCTTCTTCTTTGGGTAAATCTCTTAACTCCAACACTCCCCTTGGGTGGATGCCATAAACAATTTGGAAAGGATATTTACTGGTACTCCTATTTATGGTGTCATTGTAGGAGAATTTTGCCTATGATAAAATGTTATCTCACTTCTCTCCATGTTGCCTTGTCAAACACCTTAGTAGGTTTCCCAATGACCTATTGACAACTTTAGTTTGCCCATCCATTTGAGGATGGTAGGCTGATGAGGAAGCTGATGAATACTAAGAGGGGGGGGTGAATTAGTATGCCAAAAATCTATGTACTTAAACACTTAAATAATCTGAAGATAAACCGGTAAAAATGTTTAACAGACAAACCAGTTATCACACATGCAAACCAAAATGCAAATAAAGCATTCACCCACAAAATCAATACAACCATAACACAAGATATTTGATGTGGAAACCCAAATGGGAAAAACCACGGTGAGATGGAACTCACAAGTCACTATCTACAGAATAGAAACTAGATCGGTTAAGGTCAGACCGGTTAATGTCTTACAATGTTCTTCACTAGAACAGATCCTGTTAGGAATCTCAATCTCTGTTAGGAGATAAGTCTGATTAAAGACTACCTTGCCAGAGGATTTTAGATTCACAGAAGTGAACCACCTTGTTAGAGGATTTTACAAAAGGCTTTTGGGTCTACCCGGTTAAGGGCTACAGACTTGTCAAAGATGTGAGTAATCAACAAGTGTTTGATCTATCTAATAGAAAAAAATGCTTGGTTAGATCTAGTATAGCTCATTGCTAATGCATTCCAGCATTACTTCAGTCTTCTCTATCTCTCTCTTAGTTACAATTCGATCTTCTCAGATAAGATCGCTCTTACAACAACTCAACAACCACCTTAAACCCTAGTCACAACATAAACCCTTTCAGCAACAAACTAAAACCCTAGACATGATGTCCTTTTAAAGGAATCTAATTTCATGTCAGACCAATAGGATTACATTACAATTTCCTAGGTTCAATGAATCTAGACATACTTAGTAACATGACACAAGAAGCACTGTCAATGTGTTGGCACCATCAAACAATCGGTGGATTGGTAACTCATCACAAAATGTTAGTTGGTAACTCATCACAGAGTATTACCAGTTCATACAGAATACCAGTGCCGATTTGACAAAAATGAAGATTGGTAAGAATGTGTTATGCCGCTTTTCTCCCTCATATGGCTTGAGATCTGCGAACCACTTAGGGTCGACATGCCGCTTCAAACTGGGAAACACATTCTACAAAATCACCAATAGTCTAAAGACTAGAATACAACATACCGGTTGGAACAAATACCGGTTGAGCTCTAGCTCATACATATAAAGGGGATCTCAATACAAGTGTGTGTCCATCAATGACAATCACAACATAAACATCAAAAATGCCAACAATCTCCCCCTTTGGCATTGATGGCAACACTTAGGAAAATAAAATTTTGACATCTAAGTGTTTTACAACAAAAACATGCCATTAACAAAATTTCTCCCCCTAAGCATATACACTATCCCTTAATCAATACAATGTATAGCAATTTTGCATACAGAGCATAAACATTGAGATATCAAAGCATAAAGCATGTATCAAAACATATATCAAAATTTTAAAGCCAGATACTTCTCCCTATTCTTCTCCAAAATAGATAGAGTACTTCTCCCCCTTTGCCAACAATGACAAAGTACCACTAAACAACCCTATTTCCATTTGATATTAAAATAATAAGAGTTTATGATAGGAATGAATAATACTTGTCAAAAACCGATTTATAGTCCTGGAAAAATTGTTTCATGGATAGAGACCAGGACTCAAGTAGGGAGGTGGCCACTTCTTTCTCTGTTTGCATCTGGGATACCTATTCCTCCATGGCATCAACTGTGCTCAACTCCTGCGTAACTGTCAAGGCATCCAGGTTTAGATAACACTTCTGAAGAATTTGCAGACGTGGAATTAAAACCAGTTGTAGCTCCTACAAATCTCTAGATCGTGTACTGATCTCTTGCTCCATTTTGGCTGACTGGATTTGGAACCGGTGAACGGTTTGCCCATAAGTTGCAAAGGAATCATAAGGTGGCTTAAATGTGCTCAAGTAAGACTGTAAGTCCATTTGAAGCTTTTGCTTCTAAGCTAGCACATCATCATAGAATAGATGGGGTTGACAGATTTTGCTTAGCAACAGATTTCCCTGATCCAAAGCGTCCCTTATATCCTTTTGGTCTTTCAGAAGTTCAGACCAGAGTTCATTCAACTTTTTCACTAGAGCAATGTTAAGAGCCTTTTGATTCTCTTTCTTTACATTTGCCTCAGCTGCTTCTTCCAGGCTCTACACCTGATCATCCACTACAGTACATAGTAGCTTAAGCTATGCTAGTGATGATTCAGTGTTAGGAAGATTGGTACCGGGGATCAAACCAGTAAGGGTGTCTATAGCCGCTTGAATTATATCTTGCTTCTTTTTCCTTCGTATGATTTCAACGCGCTCTTGAGCAACCTTGATGCTCTGCATAAGCTTTGATTCACTTACAGACTGGAGATTGATAGGACTAGAGATATTAGTCGGTTTGGCTTGACTCCCGGTTGCCTTCAGAGTCTCCATCTGTGTGCTCTTCATCGCTTCCATTGCCTTGTCTGCTTCCTTCTTCTCCTTTTTCTCTGCTTCCTTCTTCTTTTCTTGTTCCTTGTCTTTTTCTTCTTTCTTTTTCCTCTCTACTTCCTTCCTCTTCTCCTCTTCTTTCTCTTCCTCTTCCTTCTTCTTCTTTTCCTATTCCTTCTGCTTTTCCTTTTCTTTATCCTCCTCTTCCTTCTTCTTCTTTTCCTCTTCCTTCTTCTTCTTCTCTTCTTCCTTCTTCTTTTCATCCTTATCCTCTTCTTCTTTCTTTTTCTTCTCATCTTCTTGCTTCTTTTTCTTTTCATCTTTTCTTTTCTCCTCTTCCTCTTTTCTCTTCTCTTCCTCTTACTACTTTTTCTCATCTTCATCCCTCTTCTTTTTCTCTTCCTATTCCTTAGCCACTTTTTGTCTGTCCTTGGCTTGCTCACTGCCCTGTTCGGCTTGTTGCACCTATTCTATTCCCTCAGAAGGTATGTCCTAACTGACATCTTCTATGTCCAGTGCATCGACATCAATAGCGTCAATTGGTTCTTCAACCGAGTTTCCTTCTTCATCAAAAACTTCATCCAGTTTGGATATGACTGGTTCTTTTTCCGCTTGCAGGTTGGCCATACGTGTTGTGAGAATTGATAGCATAATCCATATGTTGATGAGTGTCTTTTTCAACATCATCAATTCTCCCCTCTAATAGCTAGAGTCTTCTTCTCCTTGTGAAGAAGAGTCCTTTATTTTGATCCAAAACATCAAATAATTCTGAGTTTGAGAGGTCAGGAAAGTATTGTGCAAAGAATTTCTCCCTAATCTTCTGTTCTTTTTCAATGGCAATGCACCATTTATTATCTAATGCCTTATATAATGAATCCAGTGTCTGAGATTTAATCTCTGATGGTGACCGTCATTTTTACACAAATAACTAATAATTTCCTATAGTACTTCATCTTTCTCCTCACTATTAAAATCATCATAATAATCTACTAAATCATGCAGTAATTTTCTCCTAATATTCTTTATTGTCCTTTGATAATGTGTCAAAGGTTTGTATGAGGAGATATCAATATTTAACAGTGCGGATGCTGCCGGTTCATTCTTCTTCATCTTCTTTGTTTGTCTGGCCTTCTTTGGCATTTCATCAAACTCAGTCTCTTTAGAGTTTGGTTCATTTGACTTAGTCTTTCTTTTTCTTTCAAAGACTTTTGCCGATGCCACTTCTGGTTTCTTCTTTGCAGGTGATCGCTTGGTCACTCTTGGAGTTGTAGTAGTAGCAAGTGTCGATGCTGCAGGCACTGCCTTTGCTTTCTTTGTTGTCGGTTCTTTTCCTTTCTTTATAGAGGGTTCCTCAGCCGATGCAATCCTCTCCAGATAGGTTTCGGTACTCTTAGCCTTAGGATCAAGAGGTGAGGCAATAAGGGTTGAGGCATACCCTTCCATCATATTATACATCACCTCATAGCCCATTGGCTCCACTTCTTCCATTCTAGGATCAACAGCCTCCATTAGGCATTTGTCCACCTGGATGGTGAAACAGATGTCATCTTCATATTTCTTAACGATGTCACTTGAGATCCTCACCCTTTGACTCATCTTCCTTCTAAACTCATCAAAATACTTGTTTAGCACATCAGGGTAACTGGTTCCAATGGCTTGAATTCTTTCCTTGATCTGCTTGGTTACCGGTTGGTCAGGAGACCACTGGACATCTCCTACTCTAGGAAAGTAGCCTTGGAAATAGAAGAACAACCCAACCAATAGTTGTCCGAACTTGAGTCTCAGTGCATTATCTTGTTTAATCGACTTCAGATTAGACATGAGTTGCCTCTGCATGCTGGTGCATAGGTCAAATGATGTGTCCTCTTTAATCATCTGGTAAGCGGCATTTATCGCTACAACAGATACAAAATTAATCCTGCTAGCTGAGAATGTTCTGTAGCCTATCACCATGCAGGCATATTTCACTAGATCATCCTTGATAGGATTAACTATCATACCTCATGAGTCACTTGTTGAACTGGTGAGCTTGGCCATTTCTGTTTTGCTTACCATTCTTAGGACTGACACTTCCCCTGTGTTGCAGAAACTGGTGACTACATGAATTGCCTGTGGCATGATATCATGCGTCCTTTCCAGGTACATCTTGTTACCATGGACTCTACTCAAAATGATCCTGATATGATCCTCCATAAAGTCTTCCAGAAAGTATACAACATTGTGTAGTTTCTTCTTTTCTAAGATACTGTATTCTGGTTTGATTTTCTTATCCTTGCCACAAAATAAACCTAACTAGGTGTGAATAGCTAATGACCCTAGGTCTTCTATTTTGCAATCAATATAGTCATAAATTCTCTCTTCTACTATTACTCTAGCCGGAACTTGTGATAAGGCATTATACTTTCACTTCCTTTGGATGAAACTTTTTGACTCAATGGATGTACTCGAACTGGTATGAGATACGGAATCCATTGTAAAGAATTTCAAGAACATGAAAAAATACCTTTAAAACGTGAATTTAGGGCTTCCTGATTCTGCTTCACTCCACTCTTCATCAGTTGCCAAATCACTACTTTGAGTTCTCCATGACTGTTTGCAAACTGAATTTGAATCTCCTTCAAGACTTGTCAATTTCTTGAAATCTTAGCTCAAATCACCTTTTCTTTGCTTTACACTTTGAAAAGCTTTTCTTCACTTGAAAATAGATAGTGAGAAATGATTTGAAATATGCTTTTATACATGTCTCTCACCTACAGCCATTAATGCTCCTCTATTAGGGAGTAAACCCTAATTTGCCTTTTTTACCATTTCTGATCTTCTACCAAGCGACAGGTATCACATACTGGTTAAGGTCTTTTACCGGTGTAACTGGGGGTTCACAAACATTTCGCCATTTGCTCCCCCTAAGCCTCTTTGGAGCTTAGTTTGTCAGTTTTGATATTTCCACACTAGGTGCAGAAACCGGTTCCTCTTCCAACATTGTTGGTTTCTTCCTCTAGGTTTTGTTCATGTCCGCTTGTACTATTTCAACATCAATTTCTCCTTCCTAAGTGACCAGTATATCATTAGATATACTCTTTCTGCTTCTGTAGAATCTTGCAATGTGACCCGATTTGTTGCAGTGATAGCAAACCAATCCAGGTGCTCTCCAAGGTCCATTGTTCATGTTTCCATTCTTCCTTCTGCATGTAGCAGCAGTGTGACCATGTCCATGACAAATCCAACAGTTTTCTCTCCCATCCAGTTGCCAGTTGATAACCATTGTTGCCTGATTGATAATTGTAAGCATTAAACCAGTTAGGGTTTTGGTTCACAAAAGATTTCGGACCAGCTCCTTGGGTCCTCTGAGGATATATTCTGGTGTTGTTCATGACAGACTTGCATTCAAATGCTCTATGCCCAAACTTGTTGCATGCATAACAATGACCATTGAACTTATTGGATCTAGGTACATTGTTGATAAAGTAAGGAAAATTATTGTAGGCTTTGCTCCTACATACATTGGCAGTGTGTCCTTCTTTAAGACAGTTAAAGAAAACATGTTTGAATTTTTGCTTACCTTTTCCTTCGAGTGTCGGTTGCTTCTTTGATGCTTCAACATTTGTTCCTGAGGATTCTCCTTCCTCATGTCCAAAGAAACCAAGTCCATTGGTATTCTTTACTGGTCTAGATGACTCAAGCTTTTGCTCTAGCTTGACAGTACTTTTTCTGAACTTAGCAAGTATTTCCTTTGACTCAAAGAGTTCTTTGGAAATAGCAGTATTTATCTCCATTAGGCTTGCATTTTTAAAGATGGCTATGTTCATTTCATCTTGTACTCCTTCTTTTTCCATTTTTCTCTATGTAGGTGAGCAGTCAGTGCACTAATCTCTTATTTCAACTTGGAGTTCTCATGATCTCTATCCTTTACCAGATCTTCAGCTTTCCTTTGGTTCTCAAGCTCTTGACTAAACTGGATAGTCAGTCCTTCCAACTCCTTTCTCAGATTGGAGTTTGAATCATTTAGCTTATTTACTTCTACAATCATGGCTTCCATATTTTCTTCATCTTCATAACTATTTTCAGATAGCTCCATCAGCTTCTCTGCATGTTCTCTCCTTTTTGCTTGAGATGCCTTGTATTTGACCATAAGATCATCATAGGCTTGCTCAGACTGAGTGAGCCATTAAGTAAGTTCCCTCAAGGTGTATTCCCCCATATCTTTTTCCAAGTGGTTAGACTAATAGAAAGGTAGGCTCTGATACCAATTGATGAATACTAAGAGGGGGGGTGAATTAGTATGCAAAAAATCTCTGTACTTAAACACTTAAACAGTCTGAAGATAAACTGGTAAAATAGTTTAACAGATAGACCGATTATCAAACATGAAAACCAAAATGCAAATAAAGCATTCACCCACAAAATCAATACAACCATAACACAAGATATTTGACGTGGAAACCCAAATGGGAAAACCCACAATGAGATGGAACTCACAAGTCACTATCTGCAGAATAGAAACTAGACTGGTTAAGGTCTTACAATGTTCTTCACCAAAACATATCCTATTAGGAATCTCAATCTCTGTTAGGAGATAAGTCTAATTAAAGACTACCTCGCTAGAGAATTTTAGATTCATAGAAGTGAACCACCTTGTTAGAGGATTTTACAAAAGGCTTTTGGGCCTACCCGGTTAAGGGCTACAGACTTGTCAAAGATGTGAGTAATCAACAAGTGTTTGATCTATCTAATAGCACAAACTGCTTGGTTAGATCCAGTATAGCTCACTGCTAATGCATTCCAGCATTACTTTAGTCTTCTCTATCTCTCTCTCAGTTACAACTCAATCTTCTCAAATAAGATCTCTCTTACAACAACTCAACAACCACCTTAAACCCTAGTCACAACATAAACCCTTTCAGCAACAAACTAAAACCCTAGACACGATGTCCTTTTAAAGGAATCTGATTTCATGTCGGTCCAATAGGATTACATTACAATTTCCTAGGTTCAATGAATCTAGACATACTTAGTAACACGACACAAGAAGCACCGTCAGTGTGTCGGCATCGTCAAACAATCGGTGGATTGGTAACTCATCATAGAGTATTACCAATTCATACAAAATACCGGTTGTCTGTTTGACAAAAATGAAGACTGGTAAGAATGTGTTATTCTGCTTTGCTCCCTCGTACCGCTTGAGATCTGCGAACCGCTTGGGGTCGACATGCCACTTCAGACCAGGAAACACTTTCTGCAAAATCACCAGTAGTCTAAAGACTAGAATACAACATACTAGTTGGAACAGATACCGGTTGAGCTCTAGCTCATACATATAAAGGGGATCTCAATAAAAGTGTGTGTCCATCAATGACAATCACAACATAAACATAAAAAATGCCAACAAAAGCTAGGTTAGTCCCCAGCTTCTTCCAAAGAGTCCTCAAAAAGTAATCTATGAATTTCACATCTTTGTCTGAAACAATATTTAGGTGCAATCCATGTATCCAGACTATCTCTTTGAAGAATAGGTCTGCAACATATGATGCATCACAAGAAGTCTTACATGGAAAGAAATGAGTCTTTTTACTAAACCCGTCCACTACTACAAAGACACTGGCAAATCCTCTCCTTGTCCTAGGTAGACCCAACATAAAGTCCATACTTATGCTCTCCCATGGCCTAGAAGGAATGGGTAAGGGCTGATACAAACCTGCATTTGTAGAATTCCCCTTGGCTTTCTGACATATAACACATGTTTCCACAAACTTTCTTACATCTGCCTACAATTTTGGCCAAAAATAATGTCTCTTCACATGGTCTAGGGTCTTGTCAAGACCAAAATGACCTTCCATAGCTCCACAACGCTTCTCCCTAATAATATTCAATCTCATGGAACACTTAGGAATACACAATTGCACTCCTTTGAACACCAATCTATCTTGTATCAAAAACTCAGAAAACTCGATATGATACCGGTCACCAAAAGTTTCACATACCTTGTAGATTTCTCCAAAGTCTTCATCAGCAACATACATACTCTTCAAGGAATCAATACCAACACTTTCCATCTTAATTTGGTTGACAATTAAGACCCTCTTGCTCAAAGCATCTACAACTTTGTTCTTAACTCCCTTCTTGTGTTTGAGGGTTAATGTGAAGGCTTGTTGGGTTTCTACCCATTTCATGTACTGGTGGTTTAGCTTCTCTTGGCTATTTATGAAACTGATATCCTGATTATTAGTAAAAACTATAAACTCCTTAGGCAATAAATAGTGCCTCCACTTCTTCAAAGATTGTACTAGAGCATACATCTCCAAGTCATAAGATGAATATCTTTTCTTAGCATCATTTATCTTTTCACTCAAAAAAGCAATAGGCCTTCCTTCCTGACTGAGTAGTGCTCCAATAGCCATGTGGCTTGCATCACATTCCACTTCAAATATCTTATTGAAGTCTGATAAGGCAATGACTGGTTGTTCTGCAACCTTCTTCTTCAATTTCTCAAATAAATCATCTGCTTCTTTGGTCCAACTGAACCTACACTTTTGTCCTCCCTTTATGGTGTCAAGCATGGGTGCACAAACATGACTAAATCCTCTTATGAACTTCCTATAAAAAGTTTCTAACCCATGGAAACTTCAGACATCATTCATAGTTCTAGGTGTAGTCCAAGACAATATAGCACTTACCTTCTCTTGGTCCATTTTCAACTCACCTTGTGAGATTACAAAACCCAAGTAGATGATCTCCTCCTGCATCAACAAACACTTATCCAAATTGATCATTAGTTTCTCTTCATGTAGCCTCTTGAGAACCATATCTATGTGTTTGAGGTTCTCTTCCCTTGTGTGACTGAAGATCAAGATATCATCCAGATATACTATGACAAAATTTCCTATGAATTCCACCAAACTTCATTCATTAACCTCATAAAGGTACTAGGGGAATTGGACAACCCAAATGGCATGACTTTCCATTCATACAACCCTTCATTAGTTTTAAAAGTTGTCTTCCATTCATCCCCTAGCCTTATTCTAATCTAATGGCATCCACTTTTCAGATCCATTTTTGTAAAATACTTGGCACTCCCTAAGTAATCAAGTAAATCCTCTATTCTAGGGATTGGGAACCTATACCTTATGGTTATCTTATTGATGGCTTTTGATTCTATACAAATCCTCCAAGTGACTTCTTTCTTGGGTGCAAGGACTGCCAGTACTACGCACGGGTTAGACTCTTGCCAATTAGTCCTGATTCAAGCAACTCTTCAATCTGCCTTACCATTTCTACATTCTGGTCTAGGGTGAGCTTGTAGGATGCTTTGTTTGGCAATGTAGATCCAGGGATCAGATCTATGTAATGAATGATGTCCCTTACTAGTGGTAGGGACCTTGGCATTCCATCTGAGATGATACCTTGATTCTTATCAAGCAACTATCTGACTACCAGGTCTAGGTGCTTTGGTCCTCCTCCTTTCTCTTATGCAAACTGCTATTTCCTTGTCACCTTGGGACTAGGCATGAGGGCATAGCAAACTGCACCTTTCTCTGCAATCTCCTTCATGAACTATTTACCTTTTACTATCAGCACTCTTGTATCCTTCCCTTTTGATTCCATCTCTTCCTCTATCAAATGTAAGAGTTCTATCACCTTCCCATCTTTGGTGATTGAGTAGGTGTTTCTCAACCCATCACGATGAGCTTTCAAGTCATACTGCCATGGTCTCCCAAATAAGAGATGGCATGCATCCATTTTGGCTATGTCAAATAGCAATCTATCCTTGTAAGATCCAATCTGAAACTCCACCCAAGCCTGCTCTTCCACCAATACTTGTTGACCCTGGGTGAGCCATGAGACCTTATAGGGATAAGGGTGAGGTAGCTTCCTAAGTTTAAGCTTTTCTACCATTTCAAGTGATAGAAAATTTTAAGTGGATCCGAAATCTATCAGAACCTTGCATACCTTTCCTCCTACCTTGCAAGTGGTTTTGAAAAGAGATTTACTTTGTGTAGGCTCCTTATCAGGTACCTTCATGGTGGTTACTTCTCTCCTCATCATCAGAGCCTCTCCTCTTTCAGAATAGCCATAGCTATCAAGAGCATTAACACTTTGACAATCGAATTCCTGCACCAAATTGCTTCTCCTTTTTCCCATGGAGCTAGAAGCCTTCTCTAGACATCTATTGGCCATGTGCACTTCTTTTTTATAGTTTTAGCACCTAAGAGGTCCTCTGCCTTGGGATCTTCCTCTAGAGGGTGGTCTCCTACCCCTAAAGCTTCCTCTTGGATTGTAGCCCCAACCTTGGTTGTAACTGCTCTCTCCTCTATTGCCTTCTTGGTTAGAGTCTCCTTGGTAACCAAAACCATTTCCTCTACCTATGAAAGGGCCTCTTCCTCCTCTCTGATGTCTCCCTTTACCTCTTCCATTTTGCTCCTACCTTCTCTTCAACTTCTCCTCCACCTTGAGTGCCAATTGAAAGCACTTTTGGACTGTCTCCAGGGTGTGGAGATTCAAGTCTTCTTGCATTGTAAATCTCAACCCATTGAGATACCTTGCTACCTTCTCATCTTCACTCTCTTTCACCTTAGTCCTCACACACAACTTCATGAACTCCTCAGTATAGGAACTCATGCCCATCTCCTTTTATTACAAATTTTGTCTCCTCCTATGCAATTGGATATTGTAATCCATTGGGACATAGGATTCTTTCACCAAAACCAACATCTTCTTCCATGTAGCTACTCTTCTCTTTCCCTCTTTCACCCTCTCATCCTAGATGAAAGTCCACCAAGTTAGTGCAGCCCGTTTCATCTTGGATTGGGCCATCTTCACCCTCTAGTGGTCTGGTATGTCTTCACTTTCAAAATAATTGTCCAAGGAGTCTATCCACTCCATCACTGTATCAGGCTCCATCTTGCCTGCAAATACTGGCAGATTCATCTTCACATCCATTTTTCTTCTCTACATAGACTTGAGGATACTCATTAGGGGTCTCTGGTCTACAGGTACCTCTGTCTCTTCCTACATAGGGATCTCCTCTTCATCCCCTTCTTCTCCAGAGTTTCTCTCTCCCCTCTCCACTCTGTCCTTCAACCAGTCCATCTCATTTCTCAAGGCCTGATTCTCAACCCTAACTACTTTTCTTTCTGCCATCTGCTTCTTCACCAAGACATTCAATTCTGGATTGGTCATTCTTGAAGGTGCCTCACGGAATCCTTCTTCTTTCGACATCTTATCTTCTCCTTCTCTTCTAAAGGACACTCCTTTGCTTTGATACCACTTGATGTAGAGGCCTACCCAAACTCCTAATGACAAGCCCAAACAAGGTTAGACTAGTGACCCCCTAACTTCACAAAAGGGTCCTACAAGGGAGGACTCTACACCTTGGATGAAACTACACACTCATTCACTATGCTTAGGCCTACTCAAGATGAGTAAAAGGCTTCAACTCCTCAAACATGCTTTACCGGTGACCTCTACTCATTGGGATTTTGAATTTGGCCAACACATGTCATCTAAAGACTCTTTCAAACACTGGTTTTGGTTTAGGGCACCAATTCCTTATACCTCCTTTGTAAACCTACCCCCTCGACTTGTAGCCCTATTTGAAGATAGAATGGACCTTAACTCAAAAATATTCCACACACCCATACAAAAAATTTAGTATTTCAGACACCCTTTTGGAAGTTGTGTTGATCCCCAAAATGGTTTGGCTAGATCTATATATACAAGGTCTATTCCCTTTAGAGGCTAAGAGACCTAATAAGGGCAATAAGACCTATTTTCCAAAGAAACTACCTTTATCGGTACACCAAATGGAAAATAAACTCTATGGGAATGTGGGGGGTAGTTAGAAACCTCTAATTCTAGGGTTACACACCTGGAATCCATCGCTGTGACAACTTGTGATTACTGCCCTAAAACTTATCCTAGGTAGTCACATAGAGATGCCTACCTAATCTTGCTCTTTTCTCCACACAAAAAAATTTCCCCTGCTACACACCATGAAAAGACTAAATTAAATGGGTTTATATTGCATCCCTCCAAAGGAAGATTCTTCTAATGGATTGGAATGCAAGATAAGGCCATTTTTGTTCAAAACCCTCTCCAAACCCTCACTTTCTAGGTTACAGTCAGAAGAATGGAGGGTTCTCTCTACTCTAGAATAGTTAAGGCCTTATACCTCCACCAAAAGAAATATATTTCATCTCCCTATCTACTCCATGGATGGTGGGATCCATATCAATCCGTACAGGCATGTACAACTCCTGGAAACTCAGAATTTTTGGGAAAACTGTAGTATTTTGTGTATTATTGATTCTCAAACTCCAATTCCAACATCAAAAACCTTGGGAATCAATCCCAAAAGGATTATAAAACTCTCCAATGGTTTCCCACCTAATTTGGAGTAGGTTGGAGCCATTGAAAGGCTTCCCCCAACTGATTTACAAAAAGTTGTACTTTTGCACAAAAAGTTGCATTCTACAATAGTTGCATTTTTGCAATTTTTCACATAAAGTTGTCATACTATCTAAGGTTGGGATCCACATACATGGACCAACCAAACACACATTAAACATGTCTAAATTCTATCAAAAACAAATCTAGACCATCTATTACCACCTTTTACCACATTGTCCCAATTGGATTCTCAAATTGCCTAACTGGTGACATGGGCTTACATGGTGGGGTTTATTGCATACATGAAACACAAAACACACTAAGACACCCTAATGGTCCTAATATTCATCCTTAGGGTCATGAATATATTGTTGATGAGGTGCTCCTGCACCACCACCAATCATAGATCTATACAAGGTTTGGTTAGCCTTTAGAGATTCATCATCTTTTGTCATCTTGCATCCATTCACCATAGGAGTTCCAATAGGTTTGGAATCATCTAACCCAAACTTATTCAACAATTCCTTCACATACTTAGATTGAGATATGAAAATGACTCTATCAATCTATGTAATTTTCAATCATTGAAAGAATTTCATCTCACCTATCATAGACATCTCAAATTCTTTTTGCATATCATTAGAAAACTTCTTAGTCAAATCATCATCACCTCCAAAAATAATGTCATCAACAAAAACTTCAACAATCAAAATGTTATCATTATCAATCTTGAAGTACAAGTTACTATCAGCAGTACCTTTACAAAATCCCAATTTCATCAAATAAGTGTCCAATCTAGTATACCAGGCTCTAGGGGCTTGTTTAAGTCCATACGATACTTTCCTCAATCTCCATATCATGTCTTCTTCATCTATCAATGAAAATCCATCCAATTTCTCAATGTAGACTTCCTCTTCCAATCCACCATTCAAAAAGGCTGACTTCACATCCATTTAATATACCTTGAATTTCTTATGAGCAACATATGCAAGAAATAATCTAACAACATCAATTCTAGCTACCAGAGAAAAAGTCTCCTCAAAATTAATACCTTCCATTTGTGAATATCCCTTACATACCAGTCTTACTTTGTTTCTAACAACTTGTCCATCTTCATTCAATTTATTCCAAAATACCCATTTAGTACCAATTACATTCTTGTCCTTAGGTCTCAAAACAAGTTCTCATGATTTGGTCTTCTCAATCTAATATAACTCTTCTTCCATAGCTTTTACCCAATTTTCATCTTTACAAGCCTCAACAACATCTTTAGGCTCAATTTTAGAAATCAAACATGTCTCTTCAACAACAATCCTTCTCCTAGTCATCACACCTTTATTTTTATCACCAATAATCTGATTTTTTGAATGATTTAATCTTACATACCTGGGGGTTTTCTAATTATTCTGATTTTTAGTCTCTTGAACTTCTTCACTAGAAACAACATATTGAATTACTATCTCTTTCAAATCATTCTTCTTCATGCTCTCAGTCTGCACTTTTTTTAAAGTAACATCCCGATCATCATACTCATATTCGCGTGCTCTAATATGATTCTCATCAACCTTCACATTTTCACTTTCTATTATCTTTCTCAGTCTCTTATTGCAACACTGGCAGGAATTACTCTTAGTAAAATATCCCAAAAATATTCCTTCATCACATCTTGCAACAAACTTTCCTATATCCTCATTTTTTTAAATAACATTTTCTTCCAAAGATTCTGAAATATCTAACTATAGGAACATGACCAAGCCATAGGTCATAAGGGTTCTTACTAGAATCACCTTTTATATGCACCTAGTGGAATGTGTAAACAACAATGCTAACAAGTTCTCTTCAATAGATATAAAGAGCATTCCCTTCAATCATCATAGTTCTAATAGTATCCAAAATTGCTCTATTCTTCCTTTCAACAAATCCTTTGCTGAGGGGTTCTCAGAGAAAATAACTGTCTACTGATTCCATGCTCTTCACAGAAGGAATTAAACTCACCATAGGTGAATTCTTCACCTCTATTAGACCTCAAACACTTCATCTTCAATCCAGTCACTGTCTCCACTCTAAATTTGAATATTTTGAACTTCTCCAATGCTTCAAATTTCTCCCTTGGAAAAGTGACCCACATCATTCTAGAATAGTCATCAGTCAACAACATAAAGCATCTGTCTCCCTCTAGGCTTCTCACTCTAGAAGGTCCACATAAATCGGTATGCACAAGATCTAATAATCGATTAGATGTATATAGTTTTCTCTTGAATGAAATTCTTGTTTGCTTTCCCAATTGACATTCTTCACATACCAGATTAGTAGGCTTCACTATCTTAGACAAATCTCTAACAACTTGAGTAAAACTAATCTTAATCATGTAGTCAAGTTAACATGACACATCCTTCTATGCCACAACCAACTCTCATCAATCTGAGTAATTAAACAACTTTTCTTACCAACATTTCGATGAAAGATATTACCTTTAGTTTTTGTACCTGATGCAATCTCTATACTAGAGCTATTCAAGATCTTACATTTCCCATTCTTGAATTGTAAATCATATCCCTTGTCAACCATCTATCCAACACTCAAAAGATTATGCTTCAAACCTTCAACAGATAAAACATTATTAGTAGTCTGTGTAGCATGCAAAATTCATCTTATTCAATATAAAAATATCAATTAGAAACAAAGGGAAATCACGAACCTGTATCTAATCGAAGAATTCTAACAATCTAACAATGAAATAACACAATCAAGAAAATAGGAATTCAAATAATTCAAATCAAACTCCCTATACAAAACTTGCATATAGCTTCCATTGCTCTTCTCTTCTCTGTGGTATGATGGCTCTCAGATATTGTGCGAGTAACCTGCAAGTGACACAAAGATTCAAAGTTCGTGATTGTTGAGAATGGAGATCAAATGCTCAATTTATAGATTTTTGGAGAAGATTGATTGAAAGCTGGAACAAATTGATCAAGAGGTGGAACAAAATAGATTGAATAGATTAATTGAATCAACTGATTTAGAAAAAGCCGACTAAAGGAAGAAAAAGAATGATTGGAGGAAATATTAATTGATGACAAAGAAAGCTTAATTTAGAAAAAGCTAACTGAAAGATGGAAATAGAGATTGGAGAGATAATGATTTAATTAATTAATTGATTGAATTAATTAATTTAGCATGTGCTTGCATTTAGACTTAGATTTTGAATTTAATCTTTGCATGAGATTTATTCAAATAATTGAATTTAATTCAATTTAGTATTTGAATATATTTAGAACTTGACTTTGATTTTCAATTTGATTTTGAAATCATGCACATGTATTGAATTTGGAAGAATTTAGAAGAAATAGAAGAAATAGAAGAATTAATTAGTTAATTAAATAATTTAACGAAACTATTTAATTATTTAGAAATTGAAGAATTAATAAAATTAAATGAAATTAGAATTTGGAGATTTGGAAATGGAAGAATTAACTAGTTAATTAAATAATTTAAAGAAACTATTTAATTATTTAGAATTTGAATTTAATTAAATAATAAAGATTATTTAAATTAAGGGAATTAAATCACAATTAATTAAATAATTAATATTTAATTAATATTTAGAAAAGGGTTGAAGATTGGATAATTAGAGATAGAAATTGAGAATTAATTTATTTAAATAATAAAGATTATTTAAATTGGGGAATTAATCACAATTAATTAAATTATAAATATTTAAATAATATTTAGAAAATGATTAAAATGCTTAAATGATGAAAGAATAAGAAATAGAATAATTAGTAAGATTATGAGGAATTATGAAATTAGAAGAATATGATTAATTAACTTAATTAAAGAAAGCTCGAGAACACAACCAATCGACAACTGTCACGAAGAAAGATAACTTGTGGATCAAAAAATCATGAACCATTAAAATTGAAGATACACAAGCTCATCCCAAATAATATCCCAAAGTCTCAACATAAGATTTGATCACACCAGAATATATAGGAGGAAATACAGGATTCCACAAAACAGTGATATGCAAAACCGAACTTAAAAAATGGATCAGAAACTCTTTCCAAACTCACCGAAATAAATCACAAGAATATGTTGACATCAATGACAACATATCCTTTCAGTAGCAATGACAACAACCAAATCCAACAATCTCCCCCTTTAACATTGATGGCAACATATGAATGTGAAAAACAGTTAATGCAAAGAAAGAAGATATCACCAGAAAACTCCCCCTAAGATCGAGATAGATAAAGTAGTTATTCACATGATCTCTCTCCCCCTTTGACAACAATTATAAAAATATCTAGAATATAAAATCAAATGGAATAATGAATCTCTCTCCTCTTGGGATACACAGCCAATTCAACAGACTACTCCAGTAGAGGAGCAACATCAACTCATCAATCCAGATAAAAGAATAAGGCTATGAATTCCACCAGATCGATGCAAATCAATGCACCTAATTCTCATCAGGAGGGGTGGATACCCCTAATTTGTCTGTCAAATAGACAAATGTATCTATAGGCAAAGGTTTAGTGAAAATATCAACAATTTGTTCCTTTGTAGATACATACTCCACCTTCACCTTCCCTTCACTAACTTTCTCTCTCTAGTAGCTGTATTTGATTGACACATGCTTAGTCTTTGAATGTTGTACTAGATTATTTGACATGTTTATAGCACTGGAATTATCACAATATATAATAGTAGGCTCATCATGAATATCTCTGATATTTTTCAATATTTTCTTTTGTTGAAATGTGGCGACTAATCAGCAAAGTACTATACACTTTGCACGTATCCTCACCGGGATCCGGGGCCGGGCCGGGCCCTGGGCAGAGGTTTGGGGGTGGCAGCCCCCGAGAAATTTTTTTTTGCCATTTTTTGTTGATGAAAACCGACATTGTAATAAAACCCTAAAAAGGCCGACTTTGTTTGTTGCCCTAAAAACGCATGTTATAAGCGGCTGGGATGCTTAAGGAATTGTAAGGTTGATGTACTATTTTTGCTGGATAATAAGAAAGATTGGATGATTGTGTATGGTGGACGTAACCCATTCTGGGTGAACCACGTTAAATCTCTGTGTTATCTGTGTCCTATTTAGTTCTTTATCTTTCGTATTTAAATCTACATATAATTGTTAGTTCATATTTGCTTCGGATCTGCTTGAAACCCTAACAATTGGTATCAGAGCGAGGTTTTCTATAATTGGCAGGACTTTCAGATTTGAGTGGGAGCAATGGAGGATTCCAAATTCAAGGTCAAAAAGTTTAACGGCCAGAATTATCAGTTATGGAAAATGCAGATGGAGGATTACTTGTATCGAAAGGATTTGTGGCGGCCATTGGAAGGAAAGGCAAAGAAACCGACCACAATATCAGATGAAGAGAGGGACATTTTAGATAGAAAGGCACTGGGATCCATTCAATTATGCCTTGCGTCGTCTGTAGCATTCAATATAACAGAAGCAAAAACGACTGTAGATTTGATGGCAACATTGGCTAAGCTATATGAGAAACCCTCGACTTCGAATAAGGTATTTCTTATGAAGCGTTTGTTTAATTTGAAAATGAGTGAGGGAGGATCTGTAGCGGAGCACTTAAATGAATTTAATACAATTACTAGTCAATTGTCTTCGGTAAAAATTACCTTTGCAGAAGAGGTTAGGGCTCTCTTGATTTTATGTTCTTTGCCAGAAAGCTGGAATAGCTTGGTTATGGCTGTAAGTAACTCTGTCTCTGGTAAAAATACTTTGGTATTTGATGATATTGTTGGTGTTATCCTAAGCGAGGAAATGCGAAGGAAAAGCACAGGTGAGACTTCAACATCATCGGGTAGTGTTTTGAATGTGGAGAACAGAGGAAGATCAAAGGAACGAGGAAAAGGCCCTGGGAATGAGAAGTCACGAGGGAAGTAAAAGAAAGGATGCTCTCAATCTAGAGGAAAGAAAGATTGCTGGTACTGCAAAAAGCCTAGTCATCTAAAGAAAGACTGTTGGTCTCAAAAAAACAAAGAAGGAGACAAAAATGAAAATGACAGTAAGGAAGCTAATATTGCAAGTAATACTTTACAAGATGCTTTAATCTTATGTTTGGATAATGTTAATGATTCCTGGGTAATAGATTCTGGGGCTTTATTTCATGCTACACCCCATAGAAAATATTTTCTAGATTATGTTCAAGGTGATTTTGGACAGGTATATTTGGGTGATGATGAGCCCTATCAAATTGTTGGAAAAGGAAAGATAAAGATCAAGTTGCATAATGGTAATGATTGGTTTCTCTAGGAGGTAAGACATGTTCCTAATTAAAGAAGAAATTTAATTTCTGCAGGGCAATTAGGTAGTGAAGGTTGCATAGTTACCTTCTCAGACAATATGTGGAAGGTCACTAAAGGATCATTAGTAGTAGCTAAAGGTACAAAGGTAGGCACATTATATCTATGTACTGGTAACACTTACTCTACCTTAGCTACTACAGATAAAGTTACTACAGGAACAACAACAATAAATGTTGCAAGAATAGATTCGATAATGTGGCACCATAGGCTTGGGCACATGAGTGAGAAAGGGATGAAAATCCTTCACTTCAAAAATCTATTGCCAGCACTAAAAAAGATTGATTTAGAGTTCTATGAAAATTGTGTTTATGGTAAACAGAAAAGAGTTAGATTTCTCAAGGTTGGGAAAGAGAAGAAGAGTGAGAAGTTAGAGCTTGTACATTCAGATGTATGGGGACCGGTTCAGGTATCATCTCTTGGTGGCTCTTGTTATTATGTTATTTTTATTGATGACTCAACCAGAAAAATATGGGTATATTTCCTAAAACAAAAATCAGATGTTTTTGAAACTTTTAAGAAATGGAAAGCTTTGGTTGAGAATGAGACAGGAAAAAAGTTGAAGTGTCTCAGATCGGATAATGGAGGTGAGTATTGCAGCAAAACATTTGAAGATTACTATTCCTTAAATGGGATTCGAAAGCAGAAGACAGTTCCAGGAACTCCACAGGAAAATGGTGTGTCAGAGAGAATGAATAGGACTATCATGGAACGTGCGAGGAGTATGAGATTGCATGCTGGATTGCCCTTACATTTTTGGGCAGATGCTGTACATACTGTTGTCTATTTGATAAATAGAGGACCTTCAACCCCTTTGGATGGTGGTATTCCAGAGGAGGCATGGACTGGTAAAAAGGTAAATTATTCTTTTCTAAAAACTTTTGGTTGCGAAGCTTTTGTCCATGTTGATAAAGAAAACAGAACCAAGCTTGATGCTAAATCTCAGAAATGTACCTTCATTGGATATGGGATAGATGAATATGGCTATCGGTTATGGGATTTTGAAAATAAGAAAATAATTAGAAGTAGAGATGTTATATTCAATGAGAAGGTTATGTATAAAGAACAGATGCAGGAAAAGAAGCATGAACAGGAAAAACAAGAATATGTGGTGTTGGATGAGATTCCTGAAAATGAAATACCATAGGTACCTGATGCTCAACAACAACAGATTGTCCCACAAACTCCTGCAAGTGTTAGACGTTCTACGAGGACAAGTAGACCCCCTGAAATATTTTATCTTTCTTTGTATTCTATTTTATTAACGGATTCTAGTGAACTAGAAGAATATGAAGAAGCAATGCAGGTAGATGCCAAACAATAGTGGGAGCTAGGCATGAAAGAGGAGATGGACTCCTTGATGAAAAATAAGACTTGGGACTTAGTCCCTTTACCTGCAGAAATAAGAGCCTTGCCTAACAAATGGGTTTATCGGCTAAAGGAGGAGGAAGGAGGTCAGAAAAGATATAAGGCCAGACTTGTGGTAAAAGGTTTTGCACAGAAAAAGGGTATAGATTATGATGAAATATTTTCTCCAGTTGTAAAAATGACTTCAATTAGAACTGTACTTAGTCTTGTGGCTGCAGATGATTTACATCTTGAACAATTAGATGTCAAAACAGCTTTTCTCCATGGAGATTTGGAGGAGGAAATTTACATGTTGCAACCACAGGGATATGAGGTCAAAGGTAAGGAGAACTTGGTGTGCAGGTTGAAGAAAAGTCTGTATGGCCTAAAGCAAGAACCCCGACAATGGTATTTAAAATTTGATAGTTTCATGGTTGAACATGGTTATCATAGATGTCATTCTGATCATTGTGTATATTTTAAGAGATTTGATAATGGCAATTATATTATCCTGTTGCTTTATGTTGATGACATGCTTGTTGCTGGGTCTAACATGCAACATGTAAATGATCTTAAACAGAAATTAGCCAAGTCATTTGCTATGAAGGATTTGGGTGTAGCTAAGCAAATTCTTGGTATGAGGATTACACGAGACAAGAAAAATAGAACCTTGAATTTGTCCCAAAGTGAGTATATAAAGAAGGTGTTGAAAAGATTTAACATGCAGGATGCAAAAGCAGTTAGTACACCTTTGGCTAGTCATTTCAAATTGACTAAGGAGATGCGCCCAAAGGAATAGGAAGAGGTTAATAAAATGTCTAACATCCCGTATTCATCAACTGTTGGCAGTCTGATGTATGCAATGGTATGCACAAGGCCAGATATTGCACATGCAGTGGGAGTTGTGAGCAGGCTTATGAGTAATCTGGGTATGGAACATTGGAATGTTGTGAAATGGATTCTTTGATATTTGAATGGAACTACTACGAAGACATTATGTTTCAAAGGATCTAATGCTGCTCTGAGTGGATTTGTTGACTCTGATCTAGCGGGTGATATTGATTCACGAAGGAGTACTACAGGGTATGTTTTTACTATAGGGGGAACTGTAGTCAGTTGGATTTCTAGGCTGCAAAAGGTTGTTGCACTTTCAACCACTGAAGCTGAGTATGTTGCTGCTACAGAAGCCAACAAGGAGATGATTTGGTTGCAATGTTTTATGAAGGAATTGGGTCAGACACAAGAGGATAGCCCATTGTATACTGATAGCCAAAGTGCCATTCATCTTGCAAAGAACTCTGCTTTTCATTCAAGGACAAAGCACATTCAACTCAAGTACCACTTCATCCGGACTGTTTTGGAGGAGGGTCAGTTACGGCTTGAGAAGATTCACACAAGTGAGCATCCTATTGATATGTTCACAAAGGCAGTTCCACAGGAGAAGCTGATTTCTTCATTAGTTTCTGTTGGTCTTCTTGATTGATAATTGTGGAATTTATACCAGTTAAGTCCTAGTGTTTTATCCAGCGGATGTTGTATGTATAGTGGTGTCATGTAAGTATTAGTCTCCAAGTGGGAGATTGTTCAGTGTGGAGCCTGATCAGTCTCCAAGTGGGAGATTGTTGAAATGTGGTGACTAATCAGCAAAGTACTATACACTCTGCATGTATCCTCGTCGAGGTCCGCGGCTGGGCCGGGCCCCAGGCAGGGGTTCGGGGGCGGCAACCCTCGAGAAATTTTTTTTTGCCATTTTTCGTTGATGAAAACCAACATTGTAATAAAACCCTAAAAAGGCTGACTTTGTTTGTTGCCCTAAAAACGCATGTTATAAGCATTTGGGATGCTTAAGGCATTGTAAGGTTGATGTACTATTTTTGCTGGATAATAAGAAAGATTGGACAGCTGTGTATGGTGGACGTAACCCATTCTGGGTGAACCACGTTAAATCTCTGTGTTATCTATGTCCTGTTTTAGTTCTTTATCTTTTGTATTTAAATCTGCATATAATTGTTAGTTCATATTTGCTTCGGATCTGCTTGAAACCCTAACATCTTCATCCAAAATATCTGAGTGCAATTACTAGCAACAACAATGTACTCAGCTTCAGCAGTAGATAAAGATATCGAGTCTTGTTTCTTGCTAGCCCATGAAACCAACTTCTTACCTAAAAAGAATGCTCCAGGTCAGTAGAGCTCTTTTGGTCATCAATATTACCAGCCCAATTTGCATTAGTGTAAGCACATAACATGAACTCATCATTCTCCGGATACCATAAACCATAATCCACAGCTCCCTTTAGATATATGAATATCCTACTAACAACAATGACATGACTCTCCTTCGAATCAGCTTGATATCTAGCAACCATACACAAAACATGCATAATAGAAGGCCTAGTTTGAGTAAGATATAATAGTCCACCAACCATATATATATACATACTCTAATTAGCTATAGGAGATTCATCATTTTTGGACAGTTTACAACCAATCACCATAGGAGTTCCAACCAGTTTGGAATCATCTAGTCCAAAATTCTTTAACAGTTCCTTCACATATTTAGTCTGAGATATAAAGATACCTTTTCCTGTCTGTGCAATCTGCAAACCTAAGAAAAACTTCATCTCACCAATCATAGACATCTCAAATTCTTTCTACATATCACCGACAAACTTAATACTCATATCATCATCACCACCAAAAATAATGTCCTCAACAAAAACTTCAATAATCAAAATGTTATCATTTTAAGCTTTAAAGTACATATTACTGTCAGCAACACCTTTGGTAAATCCTAATTTCAACAGATATTTGTCTAATCTAGCATACCAGGCTCTACGAGCTTGTTTCAATCCATAAATTGATTTCTTCAACTTACATACCATGTCTCCATCATCCGACAGTGAAAATCCATCAAGTTTCTCAATGTAAACCTCTTCCACTAGATCGCCATCCACAAATGTAGATTTGACATCAATTTGATATAACTTGAAATCTTTATAAGAAGCATAAGCAAGTAACAGTCTAACAACTTCAATTTTGGCAACCAGGGCAAAATTTTCTTCATAATCAATCCCTTCATGCTATGAATACCCTTTGTAGACCAGTCTAGCTTTATTTCTGACTACTTCACCAATTTCATTCAGTTTGTTCCTAAAAACCTACTTAGTACCAATAAAATTTTTATTATTAGGTCTAGGCACAAGTTCCCACGTGTTGTTCTTTTCAATCTGGTCCAACTCTTCTTCCATGGCTCTTATCCAATTTTCATCTCTACAAGCTTCAACAACATCTTTAGGTTCAACTTTAGAAATCAGACATACTTCTTCTACAACTAACCTTCTTCTAGTATGTGAAGGGTGCTCGCACTTAGCCCATTGACTGCACTTAGCCTGCGGACTACACTTAGCCTGTCATAGTGCTATTTCACATTAAAATATGAGGGAAAGGGTGCTCGCAAATGGTCCCACTATTTAGGGGACTTGGTCGAGTCCCACTCAGCTGGGGCTGCCTACGTGGCATCTCACATGGTAGCCTACTCAACAAAACCCCCCAATTTGCAGAACTTTCAAGTTCTGCTAAGAATTAGACCATCAATTTTAAAAAAAACAAAAAAACAAACAAAAAATACCCTTTTTGAGAGCTTGGATTGAGGAACGTTGACATAGAACTTTTTATAGAATTTCAATTAGAATTAGTATATTAAAATTATAAAATACTACAGGTAGGTATACTAACATTCGAGAAGACTCTGATTCGGAATAAAAAATAGTAAATCATATTAGAATTTTTTTTAAAGTATATATAACACTAGAGGAGAGAGTCCTCTTCAAGAATATATAATTTATTTTGGGATTGCTATAATTTTGATAGTGGAAATTTGGTGGGAGATGAAAAACTATCGATTTTGGGAAACTTCAACTTTGAATTGTTATAACGGTGAAAATATACATCAAAATCAAATTTATTTTTTCTACACTGGCTATGGATGTCATCTAAAACATATTTCAAAAGCAGAGGAAAGCAAGACTACTTACATATAGTTTTATGGTGGGAGGTGAAACCCTTGATTTGTAGTATTTTTTAATAATTGAAAAATTGACTTTAATAATTAAAAAAACATATCAATCCTTGTTCCATTTTTTTAAAATAATAGGCATAAACTTCATCCATTTTTACACATTTCATTAGTTTACATCATCTTCAAATACCTAATAGAAATATCACTTTTGTGCCATTGAAGTTGAATTGTTTTGCTATTGTTAGCGTTTTCCTTTATAAAAGTGAGACACAAGTTTGTACTTTTACCCAACATACCTCAGAGTCTTCTAATTGTTCTTATCCTCAAGGTTCTTGCACATCATCACCAGTAGCAACAACATCCAGATTAACAATTTCTACTAGATCATTCTGCTTAGGCTCTTCAGGCTAAATAGGACTTAGAACAACATGTTGACCATCATCATAAGCTCCGATGTCCTTCCCAAGGTTCTCATCCACATTCATATTTGCACTCTCAACTATCTTTCTTGGTCTCTTGTTATAGCACCAGTAGGCTTTACTCTTTGTGGAATATCCCAAAAAGATACCTTCATCACTTCTAGCATCAAACTTTCCAAGATCCTCATCTTTCTTAATATAACATTTGCTACCAAAAACTTTGAAATATTTTATAGTAGGAATATGACCAAACCAAAGCTCATAAGGGGTCTTACTAATGTCGTCTTTGATATGAACTCTATTGAATGTATAAACTGCAGTGTTAATAGCTTCTCTGCAGTAGACCTTCAGAACATTTCCTTTAATCAACATGGTTCTTGCAGCATCCAAAATAGTACGATTCTTCCTTTCAACAATCCCATTTTGTTGTGGAGTCCTAGGAGGAGATAGTTGTCTTCTGATTCCATGCATCTCATGGAATGAATTGAATTCACTAGATTAGAATTCACCACCTCCATCAGATCTCAGACACTTCAACTTCAATTTGGACTCAGTTTCAACTTTAGCTTTGAATATCTTAAATTTATCAAATGCTTCTGATTTTTCCTTCAAAAAGACAACCCACATGATTTTGGAATAATCATCAATTAGCAGCATAAAGTATCTATCACCCTGCATACTTCTATTAGGACCACATAGGTCAGTATGTACAAGATCCAACAATCCATCAGATGTATAAGGTTTTCTCTTGAAATAAATTCTTGTTTTCTTACCTAACTGACACTCCTTACATAGAAGATTAACAGGTTTATCAATTTTAGGTAGATCTCTAACATCTTGTGTAGAACTGATCTTAATCAATGAATCAAAGTTTACATGACACATCCTTCTATGCCACAACCAACTCTCATCTATCTTAGCAATCAAACAACTTTTCTCACCAACATTCAAATGAAAAATGTTACCTGAATAGTCTTAATCCTAGATGCAATCTCTATACCAAAGGCATTCAAGATCTTGCATTTACCATCCTTGAATTGTAGATCATAACCCTTATCAGCCATTTGTCCAACACTCAAAAGATTATGCTTCAAACCTTCAACATACAAGACATCATCAGTATTATGCTTACCATCAAAATAAATAGAACCTTTCCCATAGATTACACAGACTTTGTCATCTCCAAATCTAACTAGTCTACCATCATACCTTTCCATTCTTACAAATTTTCTTTTCTCACAGGTCATATAGTGTGAATAACGGATGTCAATCACCCATACACCCTTTTCTTCTACCTTAGCGGCCAAATATTTATCCTCAACAGAACAACTAGTGGAATCAATAGGTACAGATCTATCTTATTTAATGGTAATAAACACAACTTCATCTCCTTCTAATTCATCATCTGTAACACCTTCATCTTCAACATAATAATAATAATTCTTCTGATTCCTAAAATTTTGGTTATACTTGTAAGGATTATCAAACTTTTCATGCTTCTCATATTCCTATCATACTTATCAAACTTATCATGTATGTCATCCTTAGCCATTCTCTCTAGACATCTATAATAAAAATATCCTATCTTATTACAAGAAAAACATTTCAAGGGCAACTTTTCATCATACTTACTGGCACCCTTAGGGAATCTTCGAGCAATCAGTGGTTCAAGCTCATCAAGCTCTTTTTCTTTCTCTTCTATCTCTCTTCTTTCTCTTTCATATCTGGACATCCTACACTCATCAAGATCATACTTTTTCTTACCAAATACTGATGTTGATGCTCTAAATGCAGTCTTAGACTTTCCATGTGATTCTCCAAATTTTCTTAGCTCAAATGCAACAAGTTTTCCAACCAACACATCTCTTGTCAATATAGTCACACTCTGTATCTCATCAATAGAAGCAACCTTATGTTTATAAGTAGGAGGCAAAGATCTCAACACCTTAGCAACAATCTCATCTTCCTCAATCTTTTCACTAGCATTTCTGATACCAAGGACAAGTTCATTCACTTTAGCCATGTATGAATGTATGTTCTCATCATCTCCCATCTTCAATGTCGCGTACTTTCCTTTCAAGCTCTGTAACTTAGCAGCTTTCACTTGGCTATCACCTTCATATAGGATCTCAAGCTTCTCCCACATCTCACGTGCGATCTGAAGTCCCATAACATTTGTCATTTCAAAATCAGTTAGGGCACTAAGCAATGCTTCCTTCACTCTGATGTTATATTTTGAGTCCTTAACCTCATAAGGAGTGGATAGTCTATTTTGAGGAACAACATAGACATTCTTAGCAATCTTCCAATAATCTTCTCCAAGACACTTCAAATGCACCTTCATCCATCTCTTTCATATAGTATATTTACTTCTATCAAACCTCAGACTATCCTTCTTAAAAATTTTACCTTGAGCTATCATCCTGGATGTCCTCAAGCGATTAAGCTTCTACTGAAGGATCTGGCTCTCATACCAATTGTTAGTAGCAATCAAGAAGGAATACTGAGAGGGGGGGCTGAATCAGTCTTCACCAGATCAAAGCAAATTAATCTTTAAAACATAAACTAATAAATTGTAACAATGAATCAAATAAGAAAATTAATAGCACAACACACAACAACAAAATTTTGATGTGGAAAACTGGGTTAAGGGAAAAACCATGGTGGGAACCAACCCATAGTAAGATGATACTCCATAGTAGTATGTGAAAATTTTACAATTTCGAATGCACATGCATTCAGGCACACAACCTAGAGATCACTGCTCAAAAGATATATGCTTGGATGACTACAAACCTTAGTGAAGACTCACTTGCTTACAATATTATTCGGACTACAATCCGAAAGATATGAACAACAATGATAGCATCTACGAATTCCTGATGATAGTTTTGATTAGGCACAATTGTCTGCTCTGCAACACCAATCTCACCTCAACACTACACTGAATGATAAGTCGCTTGTTTGCATAATCACCTCTCTCTGATAATGCAGACTCTATACCAACACATAAGCATCTCACCTATAAATACAAATCATCAACCTTGATAACAAGGCCAGCTAAACCCTCAACCCTCAACTCATAAATACAAAAGTTACATTACACGATACAAAGATTGATCACTGGACCAATATAATGTTTTAAATTACATAGCATGGACCTAATTCAAATTCCCAAATGATCACATCCACCAAAAATCATGCCAAGATCAATCACAACATGCTACACCCCCCTCTCAGTATCTGTGGGAACCCTAACATTCTTAGCACAAATATCTATTTAAGTAGATATAAAAATCAATGTTTGATATAAATAGTTATTTTTTTAATAATGAAATGTACCATTTTCAATAGGATTTTTTTTATGTTTAAACTATTTATCAAAAAAAATTAAGTACACACAATAAACCTCATGTTTTATTATAACAACTTGTAGTAATTTTGTAAAGACGTAAATCGTGCTAACTTCAATAATAGCCAAAATACTCTTTATTCTTAAATAAACTCATAAATCAAGTTAATAAGTCTATTTCATTCCACTTTTCCATCCATAGCTTCATTTTATCTTTGATTTATATCACAATAAACACGAAATTTCTATAAAAGATAAAGATTCTTCACTCAATAAATCGATAAAAGTAGTATCTCAATCATACAATACTTAGGCATTTCAAGTTGTCGTAAGTTCAATAACAAAATAATACAAAGTAAAGGGTGAGATGCGTCCATTGATTTGCAACCCAAGTGATCTTCAATGCAATCTTTAGCATGAAGACGAGAATAAGATTCAGGCGCTTTTTCTGCCCAACTTTGAAGCTTACACTTCCCTGGAATTCTTAGTCAATCAAGAATACGAATTTCTTAGCAAAAAAATTTGAAAGACAAGATGGAATCTGGTGCGTGCCTAGATGATACATGCAATTCATTTTTCTAATTCCATTAAGAAACATGCAAGATCAATCAAGGATGTGGTAGAGTGGATAAATAAAAGAATTCCATCTATTTCAATGGTTAATTCAATTGATTACTTAGCCGAGTACAATGCCATGCATAGAAAATAATATAGTTTGGAAAAAGCAACCTCTCTCTCTATAATCTACATTCGACACCCATCCTGGAAGGTAACTTTCCACAAACACAAGCCTATCTAGCTTTGTTCACATGAATCTAGAATAAATATATACAGAAGATAATCTTTCGCCTTTCAATTCTAGCTTCCTATTTATCATAAAAATATAATGTTTATTGAAGACAATCTTTCCCCTTTCAATTCTAGCTTCCTATTTCTCATAATAATACAATGTTTATAGAAGACAATCTTTCGTTAAGTAGAAATAGAAAGAATCAATCTTTCATTAAAACCAATTCTATCTGACGAGAAGCAATCTTTCATGGATAAACAAACATACATCCGAAAGAATACAATCTTTTTCTTCTATCTTTCAAGAAATTTAAAGACAAGAATTAAATATTAAGAAGGTGTAACACATGTATGTATTTTTACATAAAAATTGAATAAAATGAGTACACATTCTTTTATTCAATTATCAAAATATTTAAATAGCGTAATCATTAACATGAATTCCATTTCTTATGGTTTAGTATTCTAAGTTTATATCATCTAAGCTCTCTATCTTTCCATGTGTCTTGGTTCATTTGCCTCTTTTCTTGAACAACATATTTAGTTTAATACTAATATGTGACTTTTCATGATTTAAAAACCCAACTAACTAATTTCACTGATTTTCCATATAGTTTAACATGATGAAAATTCATAAAGTGCCTATCTATATGGATTTTCAAATGAGACACCTAATAACCTGATAACTCAATGATGAACCAATAGTACCAAACCGGTACTGAGAGGGGGGGGTGAATTAGTACAAACACAAATACAGTCCAGAACTGGTTTGACAACAAATACTACAAATGACTGACAAACAGGGATACTGGTAAAACAGAGTGTAACCGGTAACATCTAGTACACCTCAATCAGGCATGAACTAGTCACTCAATAAGCTTCCCTCTTAGCTCAATACTACAGTATCATTATATTCTCATGCATAAATAGGTAAACTTGATCATCAGATCTTCACAACAGTGAGTTCAGTATGTTTTATAGACAGGCATAAAACATAGAACCTTCATATGCTTAACAAGTAAAACAAAGCATCACAAGACAGAAGCATTTCACATGACACACATATTTTTCACGTGGAAACCCAACTGGGAAAAACCACGGTGGGGATGAATACCCACAAGCTGCTTTTTGAACTCTTAAGAAGTCCGCTCTGTTAGGAGCCTTGTCTGGTTAAAGACATTACAATAGGTTCTGCTAGGAACTGATCCTGTTAGGGATCACCCGGTTAAGGGTTAAACCCGGTAGGGTCACCTTGTTAGAGGATTTCAAGAACTCAATAGCTGAAAGGATCTCCTAAGCTCTATCGCTTCTTAGAACTCATTAACCTCGAGTTACTCGGTTAAGGGATTTGAATCAAGCCTGTTAAGACCACCATGTTAGGGGATTTTACAACAAGCCAGTTAAGGCTACCTTATTAGGGGATTTTACAACTGTTGAAGTGGTTAGAGATCAATAGGAATTACAATGATCTGTTAACAACACTAAATGCTAATGCAAATCTGTTTTGGCTCCTCTTCACCTTCTACACATTCACTTTGCAGGTATCTCTTCTCTCCTTTGGTCTGGCAAGAATTACGTATCACTTCCCTAGGATACACACACACAAATTTTTCCAACAACCTTAGAAAGAAACACAACATCGACCTTATAGGAAACATACAGGCCGGTAGCAAAAACCCTAAACCCTAAACCTGTTAGGTTAAGCAATTCAAGCGGTTCAATCCTGACCATTGAATCATACTGCATTAAATGCAACAATCTTGAATCGATCTCAAGACATTCTCCATCGTCCATTATCCACTGATTTCATGGCGGCTGATAACCCATCACGCATTATCACCATTTGACAGACTTTGCACATTCTCGAGGTAGATAGGAATAGTCTTCTTCATGCAAGATCCTTCACACACACAGGGCTTATGTGGCAACATGATCTGATTTCCATTATACTGTTAACTCATCACACGAAGATCACCGATTGAGTCACTTGAGGTGCTCCAATCGGAAACCCCAAAGTGGAAGCTACCTACCAACTGGCAGTCATACAATGCTTCCATGTGCTGGTTCCCATAACTACATGCCAGTTCAACTTGAACAAATATGCCGCTTCACTTTGGCATATAAACCGGTTCATACATATGTCAGTTCCTCTCTCTTTTCACCTATCACATATGCTGGTTCTCTTCATAACACATATTGACATCAATGGCAACATATAATGTCATTATGTCTTCATGCCGGTTCACATAATGCCAAAAATTTCCCCCTTTGGCATTGATGACAATATAAAAAGGTATCTCTCCACTTCACTCCTTCTCCCCTATTTGCTGCAGGTATATTTTTCGCTTCACTCCTTCTCCCCTATTTGCTACAGATATATTTTCTGCTTCACTCCTTCTCCCCCTTTGACAACAATGCCAAAGTGGAGGTACAAACATCTTTGTTCCATTATGCTACTCCCCCTGAGGAGTAGCATCCTTCAACATATCAATCAACCAATAATTTATCTGTCCAATACTTGACTGATGTGGAACAATTACTTTTAGTTCACCTCTTGAAGGGGCAATACCCCTAATTCACATCTCAAATGCACAAATTTTGTCTTTGGGAGAGGCTTGGTGAATATGTCTGCTAACTGCTCCTTACTGGACACATACTCTAGTGCAATCTCTTTATTCTGAACCTTTTCCCTCAAGAAATGATACTTAAGCTCAAAATGCTTGGTTTTAGAATGTAAAACCAGATTCTTTGATATATTGATAGCACTTGTGTTATCACAGAATATGCTTACCAGTTCAAATACAGGGATCTTGAAGCCTTCCAGTACATGCTTCATCCAGATTATCTGAGTGCACTTCGTGAAAGCTGCAACATACTCCGCTTTTGTTTTAGACGGAGAGATACAACTCCGCTTTTTACTCATCCATGAGACTAGTCTACCACTGAGAAAGAATGCACCACCAGTTGTGCTTTTCTGGTCATCCATATTACCTGCCCAATCAGCATCTGTGAACACTTTCAGATTGAAATTATTGTTGTATGGGTACCACAATCCATAGTCAATTGTTCCCCTTAGATACCTAAGAATCCACTTAACTGCAATCAAGTGAGATTCTCTTGGACTCTTCTGGAACCTTGTAGTAATGCCAACTGCATGTGCAATATCCGGTCTTCTATGCACTACATAATGCAACTTACCAATCATTCATTGGTATTCCTTCTCATCAACCAGTGCGGAATCATCCTCTTTTGTCAATTTGCAACCGGTCACCATCGGTGTACCAACCGGTTTGCTATCTTCCATGCCAAAGATCTTTAGTACCTCTTTGACATATTTGGACTGAGTGATAAAGATTCCATCTTCCATCTGCTGGATCTGTAGGCCAATGAAGAACTTAATCTCCCCAATGAGTGACATCTCAAACTCTTTCTTCATCTCATCAGCAAACTCATGACTCATCTTGTCATCTCCTCCAAAGATGATGTCATCAACAAAAACTTCACAGATCAGGATCTGATCTCCTTCAGACTTCAAGTAGATATTGCTATCTTCACTTGTTCTCTCAAATCCAATCTTCACAAGATGGGAATGTAGGTGCTCATACCATGCCCTAGGTGCTTGCTTTAGACCATATAATGCTTTATGTAGCCTACATAACATGTCACTGTCTTCAGATAGGGAAAACCCATCTAGTTGCTCAATATACACCTCCTCTTCAAGTACACCATTTAGGAATGCAGATTTTACATCCATTTGATATATTTTGAACCTCTTAAAAGCTGGATATGCAAGAAGCATACAAACTCCTTGCAATCTAGCTACAGGAGCAAAGGTTTCCCCATAGTCTTCTCCTTCTTCTTGAGCATATCCTTTGCATACCAATCTAGCTTTATTCCTAATCACTATGCCATCCTCATTCAACTTATTTCTGAACACCCATTTGGTGCCAATGACATTTTTATTTTCAAGTCTGGGTACCAGGGACCATGTACCATTTTTCTCTATCTGATCAAGTTCCTCTTCCATTGCCTTGATCCAGTCTTCATCTTTATGAGCCTCTTTGAATGATTTAGGCTCAAATTCAGAGATCATACATGAGTTTTCTTTGATCTTTCTTCTTGTAAGGATTCCTGCATCCTTATCAGCTATGATCTTCTTAGGATCATGATTCAACTTGACATACCGAGGAATGGTCTTAACTGGTTCTTCTTGATTTTCTTCTTCATCCTCATCTTCATCAGTATCAGCATTCACCGGTTCAGGGACACTGAAACTGGAACTTGGTTGGCTAACAGCCGGTTCATTTATAGCTTTCTCACTGTCGGTTTCCTCAGTCTTCTTAGAGGATTCATCAACTCTTACATTGATGCTTTCCATAATTCTCTGAGTCCTATTGTTGTAGCACTTGAAAGCTTTACTCTTGGTGGAATATCCTAGAAATATTCCCTCATCACATTTAGCTTCAAATTTTCCCTAATGTTCACTCCTCTTGATGTAACATTTGCTACCAAATACCTTAAAGTAGCTAACCGCAGGTGTCTTATTGGTCCAATATTCATAAGGAGTTTTGTCCTAACCCTTTTTGATGAGTACCCGGTTCATAGTGTAGACTGCAGTGCTCACCGCTTCTCTCCAAAAGGTGTGAACTACCTTTCCTTGAATCAACATGGTTTTAGCTACTTCAACCATAGTCCGGTTATTCCTTTCTGCTAGGCCATTCTGCTGTGAAGTCTAGGGGGCAGACAGTTGTCTCCTGATGCCAAATTCTTCACAATACTTATTGAATTCACTGGAAGCGAATTCCCCTCCATGATCAGTTCTGAGACATTTGATCCTTTTACCGCTTTCCTTCTCCACTAATGCTCTGAAAGCTTTGAATTTCCCAAAAGCTTCAAACTTGTCTTTCAAGAATGTGACCCACATCATTCTTGAGCAGTCATCAGTGAGGATCATGAAGTACCTATCACCCTGCACACTTCTAGTTTTCATAGGACCACACAAATCAGTATGTACAAGATCAAGCAAGTTATCAATAGTGAAAGATTTACCTTTAAAAGTTGAGGAAGACATTTTCCCTAGTTGACATTCTCTACACAAGGTATTATCTGGTTTTCTTAGCACTGACAACCCTCTAACTGCCTTGATCTTACTAGCCTTAACAATGTTATCAAAGTTCACATGGCAAAGTCTCCTATGCCATATCCAGCTGTCATCAAGCTTAGCCATAAGACATGTACTTATATTTGCTTTCAGATGAAATAGGTTACCTTTAGTATGCATGCTGGTGGCCACTAATTTACCATCTTTTCCTTTGATTTTGCAAACTCCATTCTTGAATTGCAGAGTGAGGCCACTGTCATTTAGCTGGACAACACTTAGAAGGTTGTGTCTGAGACCATCAACCCAGTACACATTGTCAGCACTACACTTTCCATTCAAAGAGATAGACCCTCTGCCTTTGACCATGCATGGTCCATCATTGCCAAAGCGAACCACACCACCATCATACTCCTCTAAGGATAGAAAATTTCTCTGGTCACCAGTCATATGGTGAGAACAACCATTGTCAATGATCCACTCATTGGAATCATCAAACCGGGAGACAAGAGCCTTCTTGTCTGCCACATCTTCCTTTACAGCAACAAACACAATGTCTTCATTCTCTTCATCTTTTGATTCCTCATCTATGACACCTTCATCAACTGCCACAAAATAATTTCTCCAGTTTCCTCCTTTGAATTTCTTGAACCTTTCCGGTTTATCCTTGTTGTCACTATTTGGGCAGTTCATAGCAATATGTCCTATCCGGTTACAGGAGAAACATTTCAAAGGGAGCTTACCTTTGTATTTACCAGTTCCTTTTGGAAATCTCCTAGCAAGAAGAGCTTCAAATTCCATCAAAAACTCTTCATCATACATTTCTCTATTCTGATTAGGTTCCCCACTAGTGCTAGCCTCTTTTCCTTTTCTGGATGGTATAGCAGAGGCTCTAAAAGCTAATTCTGTCTTTTGAACACTGCCATCAAAACAATTTAGCTCATAGGTTGTCATCTTGGCTATGATGGAGTCCAAGGACACCTTAGACTTGTCTATTGATCTCAACTCCTAAATAGCAGTGACCCTTATTGCATAGACCAACAATAGGGATCTTAGGACTTTACTTACCATAGTGGAATCTTCTATTTTTCCACCTGCACTCTTTATTTCTCCAACAATTGTTTTGATTCTTATTCCATACTACTAAATGGTCTCTCCTTCAACCATCCGTATGTCTTCAAACTTCCCTCTCAGGCTTTCTTCCTTAGCCTGTTTTACATGCTCATCACCAACATAGATATTTTCAAGAGCATCCCATACCTCCTTGGGATTTGCCTTGTCCTGAACATCGATAAATTCAATGTCAGATAAACTACCGATGAGGGCTTCCATGACTTGCCCATTTTCTTGTATCTCTCTCTTTTGGTCATCGGTGAGAGTACTAGTAGGAACAACATATACATTTTCAACATAACTCCAGTGTTGAACAACCATGCTTTTGATGAATATCTTCATCCTGTCTTTCCATATACCAAAGTTTTCCCTGTTAAACTTTGGACCTTCCCTCTTCATCATTTGACTAGGATCTTTTCCTCAAGTGGTTAAGCTTACAACACAGAGGACCTGGAGGGCTCTGATACCAATTGATAACTCAATGATGAACCACTAGTACCAAACTGGTACTAAGAGGGGGGGGTGAATTAGTACAAACACAAATACAGTCCAAAACCGGTTTGACAACAAATACTCCAAATGGCTGACAAACAGGGATACTGGCAAAACAAAGTGCAATCGGTAACATCCAATACAGCTCAATCAATCATGAACCGGTCACTCAATAAGCTTCCCTCTTAGCTCAATACTATAGTATCATTATATTCTCATGCATAAACAGGTAAACTTGATCATCAGATCTTCACAACAGTGAGTTCAATATGTTTAATAGACAGGCATAAAACATAGAACCTTCATATGCTTAACAGGTAAAACAAAGCATCACAAGATAGAAGCATTTCACATGACACACATATTTTTCACGTGGAAACCCAATTGGGAAAAACCACGGTGGGGATGAATACCCACAAGCTTCTTTTTGAACTCTTTAGAAGTCTGCTCTGTTAGGAGCCTTGTCCGGTTAAAGACATTACAATAGGTTCTGCTAGGAACCAATCTTGTTAGGGATCACCCGGTTAAGGGTTAAACCCAGTAGGGTCACCTTGTTAGAGGATTTCAAGAACTCAATAGCTGAAAGGATCTCCTAAGCTCTATAGCTTCTCAGAACTCATTAACCTCGAGTTGCCCGGTTAAGGGATTTGAATCAAGCCTGTTAAGACCACCCTGTTAGGGGATTTTGCAACAAGCCAGTTAAGGCTACCCTGTTAGGGGATTTTACAACTGTTGAAGTGGTTAGAGATCAATAGGAATTACAATGATCTGTTAACAACACTCAATGCTAATGCAGGTCCGTTTTGGCTCCTCTTCACCTTCTACACATTCACTTTGCAGGTATCTCTTCTCTCCTTTGGTCTGGCAAGAATTACGTATCGCTTCCCTAGGATACACACACACAAATTTTGCCAACAACCTTAGAAAGAAACACAACATCGACCTTATAGGAAACATATAGGTCGGTAGCAAAAACTCTAAACCCTAAACCTGTTAGGTTAAGCAATTCAAGCAGTTCAATCCTGACCGTTGAATCATACTGCATTAAATGCAACAATCTTGAATTGATCTCAAGACATTCTCCATCATCCATTATCCACCGATTTCATGGTGGCTGATAACCCATCACACATTATCACTGTTTGACAGACTTTGCACATTCTCGAGGTAGATAGGAATAGTCTTCTTCATGCAAGATCCTTCACGCGCATAGGGCTTACGTGGAACCATGATCTAATTTCCATTATACTACCAACTCATCACACGAAGATCACCAATTAAGTCACTTGAGGTGCTCCAACCGAAAACCCTAAAGTGGAAGCTACCTACCAATCGATAGTCATACAATGCTTCCATGTGCCGGTTCCCATAACTACATGCCGGTTCATCTTGAACAAATATGCCGCTTCACTTTGGCATATAAACCGGTTCATACATATGCTGGTTCCTCTCTCTTTTCACCTATCACATATGCCGGTTCTCTTCATAACACATATTGACATCAATGACAACATATAATGTCATTATGTCTTCATGCCGGTTCACATAATGCCAACATAACCATCTTTACTTTTCATGCAAGGATCGAATTGGAAAGTGTAAGTCTTTTCTACTCAAATTCAAAATAAGCTTCAATTTTGATAATAATTCATTATCTGAGTACTTCATCTTTTTAAAGAAAGCACACTTAAGAAGAAGGTCAAAATTAAAAACTCAGACTAATAATTCATTATCCTAGTGCTTTCTTTTCATTATTTAGATTTACAAGTTTTGTACGCACAATCACTCTATCCTCTTACTCTGTTTCTAGAAGATTTGGTGGTCTAATTTCTATGAATTTCACTTATGCTTATCAACAATCTTTTCGAATATCTTTCCTTAAGACATTTATGTATAGAATACAATTTTCTAAGAACGTATTTTGATGTCATTTGACAGAATTCTCATAATTAGAAATCTAAAACTATGAATTTAATTTTGTTTAAGTGTAATCAAAATAGAACATTTTCTCTTTAGATTTCTACAACAAACTTGTTAGAACAGAGCCTACCTCTGACTGATTCTACTCGGTGTATTATTATCTTCTTTCTATCTCACCAAGTTCTCAAGAAGGTCATTGTTTCTCTAGTGTGTCTATCACTCTTCCTTGTTCTGAAATTCGACTCTTTCCTCTAAAATTCGACTCCAAATCTGAGATGATCATCATTGAGATCTTTTACAACTTGGTCGTAAACACATCTAAATCTTCACTACTTTTCTCTTCTACGCTCCATTCTCGAATACTTTGTTGCATCTCTCCTTCTCCTTGTTCCAAATCAATGGTCTATATATAGTGTTGTCATCTACCTTCTTTCCTACTTTCGGTCTATCTCTCCTAGTGGTGGATTGATTCTAAATGAGACCACACATGGTTTAATTGCAACATAACAATCCTAAATTGTTTTTAATTCTTATTTGTTCACCATGCAAAGTTATCCATTATCTACTTCATGACACCAAACCACTAAAGTTGTTAAGTTCATAGTTATTGCTGATTCATGTGGCTTTTGAGTCTCATACCAAGTTGAATTTACTAAAAATGACTTCCTTAAAACATACAAAGTTAAATTAAGCTAACTTCCTACTATACATGTCGATTAAGGTAGACATCGGTGGGTTTACGAGCTGGTAAGCCACGTTACTTGTTGACCATTCCTTATTTGGCAGTTTATGTGTCTTGCAATGCTTTAAATAAAAGGAAGGAGTGGTTGGTGGTAATACCGACCCTTCCCTTTAAATAAGTGGGGTGGTCGATATTACTATTGACCACCCTCATTAAGGTTTAACTCTTTTTAAAACTAACCCGCCACCACCATACTTTGTGGTCACTGAGTTGCTTTCCACTATATTATTACATAATCATTTATTATTATTTATTATATTTTATTTTTATTATATTTTTAATTATATATATATAAATAAATAATGACTTTTTATTTATATATATATTAAACTTGTTAACAAATTCTTTAATAAACCATTCTTATGTTAATATATATATATATGGAATTTCATAAAGTAATTTAAATTTCACAAATCTATTTACATATTCGATAATTACATATGTATTTATAAGTCCATGATTGAATCATTATTAGAACTTTCACACACACACACACACACACACACACACACACACACATATTTAATCTCAAATGATTATGTATAGATAAAACAAAATTCATGAAGTAATCAAATTTCACGATAATTGGATATTTATATAATAACTATATATATGATTGAATCAATTTCACATATACGGGTGGGTGCAAGAAGTTGAGTCCCACTTTTGGGCAAAAAGTGGAAGTGTTTTCCTTATTTTTTGAATTTTTTGTCGATTGATATCAAAATTTGAGGTACTTAGAGTTTGAATCTAAAACAACTTTAGTAAAAAAAAATGTAGTGCTCGGAGTCTAATTTTCAAATATGTAATTTATTTCAATACCCACATGGTAGAAATTTCTTTTTAGTAGGCATATTTAAAAACCACTTTTTCAAAATGCCTGTTTCAGGACCATACCACACGTGTACAACCACCATATTTTGACGTAAATAAAAGAATGTTTGCAAATCCTTCTGGGAAAAGATACCTAATACACCAAATATTGATGAGAATATTTTTTCTTATTTTTTTATTGAATATTATTTTTTTAATTAATTTTTAATTGACTATAAAGTACATTTTCAAAACATCTGGTGTACGACCACCATAATTTGATAAAAATTTCATATTTTTAATCTTCAAAAGAATTGTATATAGATTGATGTCATATAATTTATTTTCAAAACAACCTAAAAACAAAAAAGTTATTAAAGTTTTACTTAACCTCACTATTTTACATTTAGGTACAACTTTTGATTAATAAATAATGCAAAAATAGTAAAACTAATCATATCGCTATAAAATTTACATTTTTGAAATTAGGACAGTGAGAACTCTAATGGGCTTTTGTTTCATAAAAAAATACAATCAGGAAGACCTTCAAAAAATTATGCGAAGGCAAAAATCTGGTATTCCAGTGCCTTAGCCAGTTTTTTGGAGGTCCAAGCATAGGCTTGGTCCCACCAAGCCTAACCCAAAGCCAAAACTAAGGCATAGGTGTGTTTCCCGCTCCATCTTTTATGAAACGGGCGCCTGTTATTTAAAATTCAAAAAACGGGCACCTGTTTTCAAATTTATAGCACTTTAAGAAACGTGTGCCCGTTTTTAGAAATGGGTACACGTTTTTAGAAACGGGTATCTGATTTTAGAAACGTGTGCCTATTTCTAAAAAATAGTGCACCCGTTTCTCTATGGTGGTCCAATCCTAAACGGGCACCCATTTTATTTTTATGGGTCGAGGCTCCGAAGCTAAACGGGTGCCCATTTCTTAAAAAAGGGGCACTCGTTTCTAGCGGCAAATGTTTTTGCTTGCAGACTTCCACAGAATTGGGACCCAACTTCTTGCACCCACCCATACATATATATATTATACTATTATCCAATTTACAAAAGTAAACTCATAAGTACGATATTTCATACATTTATACATATCTGAACATAAAGAACATATAAACCTATGATCAATATTCATATCTAACCCATTAGCAAAATAATTTTACTTTAAAATAAGACATAATATTTCACATTCACTCATGTAACTTGGATTTAATTCAATCATCGCTCAAATCATGCAATAAATGCACATGTATAAACATTTAAATCAATCTACTACTCATTCCAATTTAAACAAATACTCAAATTAGGTTATTTAAATCATCCATCTTTTCAAGATGCAAATTATAAATCCTAATGTGGTGTGTGAGAGATTCCATCTACTCTAACGAAATACATGAGCTAAGACAACTCTACCTGAACCATGTTCTCGCCTTCATTTTCATTTGCCAGTTCCTGCATTCACTTACACTCAGTTGCTCATTAGCAATGACGATCCCAATTTTGCAAAAAAAAATATTACTGATCATTCAATTGTATATAGATCATTTCAGTGCATTCGATCTCCTATCTTATTTCATTAACAATTCCAATTTCATTTGCGAAAAATTAAACATCATTTTCCTAATTAAATAATTATGAAAAAATAGGGTTCGTGACAAATTTAAAAATATTAATAATAAAGCTAGTTAAAGTATTAAATTAATATTGTTAGATTCTATAATTTGAGTCCTACCAATGAGTATTTTCAAAAAATATCTTTGATTGGATAAATGTGGAGTTGAAGATCCAATTTTATTGAATTTACCTCAAAAGATGGATTAGGCTACCATTCCATGGTTTTAAATCAATGGGTTTTAGTCAAAACCATTCCACCCAAAACATATGAATGTCAAAATTGAAGTTGATATCAAATGATGTTGGAATTTTTTTTTCTATCATGTTTAACTATTTTGATTAGAAATATTTTGACTTAAATCCATTTTGCAATTTTGGTGCCACATAGTTTTAGTCACAACTATTTCACATGAAAATATTTCACTAGCTAAAAGTGGGATAAAACTCTAGTCTATCACACTAATATAAATTACAAGTTGGGGCACCTTTTTCCAAGATGCCACAATAAACAAATCTAAATCAATTAAATTAAGTGATGGGTACTAGTTTGACAATTTAGAGGTCATGTCTGTCAAAGATTGTAATTATGGTGGATTTATTGACTTGAGTACTACAATGATCACCATTAGCCTACCATGTTGAAATTAGAGGTCAAAATTCATGTCAACATCTATCATTACCATGACTTTTGCTTCTCTCTTCGTCCTACCTCTAGAACTTCTATGAGACTTGTAATATCTTTAAAAAAATGATTCTACTATTCAACTTAAAATCATAATATGATCATCATTAAGACTCATAACCAACTTTTTGTTTCAATCATTTAACTAATATTAACTCATTATTTAAAAACTAAACAAATTGTCTTTACCTAATGAAATATATAAAGTAATTTTAAACTTCAATTTTTAAGATTATAAAATTTAATATAAACATTTTATAATTAATTAGCATGTCAACCGTGTTAAATGTTTTTTTTTCCTATGAACAAATATTTTCTTTAGTAGGTATTGTATTCTTTCTTCCATTCAAAAGTGTCCCGAAATTTCAGCAGTTCGGATGTCTACTTTTTATTCGTTTGATTTCATTTCTCCTCAAGTTATTGACCTTAAAATAGGCCAGCTTGCATATTTCATTATAAACGTATACATTGTACTAGTGATTCCATCAAAATGGACCTAAAACTAAATATATGGAAAACTGCGTACTGGGGTGAGTAAATTAGCTTAAATTTGGTATAAAGTTCAAGTGACGCAAACGTGCAACAGTAACGTAAGCCTGCAATAGTAAGATCTACTTGTGGGGGCCGTGGCGTTAAGTAGAACGTGCTGTTGAAAAGAGGGTAACCAAATACAGCCTTAAATGTTTCTAGAATTCAATGCGTTTTTCACACCAATAACAAGCAAAGTTCTCAAGAAATTGAATATTTTTATCTACATCAAGTACTCATATATTATAGCCATAGACACATTCAATTAGCCAACGGTACTTTGTGTTTCGTTCTGTTCGGTGAAGTAATTTTGATTGCAGTAAGAGAAATAAAATGGAAGATTGCATTTTCCTCGATGAATTCAACTGGGATGCTATTCTGGAGGAGTTTGATGCAACTCAACAGGATCAAGACCTTTTGTGTGATTTCATGCTCGAGAGTGATGATCAGGAGATTATCAATACAGCGATAGAAGAGCAGATAAATCATCAGGAGCACTTCAGTTGCTCTGAGAAGATGAATGATCAGGAGCACTTCAGTTGCTCGGAGGAGATGAATGATCAGGAGCACTTCAGTTGCTCTGAACATGAAATTATGGGATCCTTGAATTGCTCAAGCGAAAACGAGTACAAAGGATTGAGAGTTTTACATCTTTTACTTGCATGTGCCGAGGGAATTTCTGAGGGAACCTCTGATGTTGTTGAGATTACTCTTTGCAGGTTGAGAGAACTGGTTGCTCCCACTGGTTCTGTCCTTGAGAGGGTGGCTTTTTACTTATATAATAGCCTTATTCAGAGGATTAGCCCTGTGGGTCAAATGGAAATGGACTTGTTGAGTCTAAGGAGATCAGAGCATTTTATGGGAGCTTTTAGTTTGCTTCACCAAGGATACCCTTATACCAGAATGGCCCATTTCACTGCAAATCAAAGCATAATGGAGGCTGTGAAGGCTGCGAGCCATGATAGAAACAGCAAGAAAAGAATCCATATTGTCGATTTTGATATTATGGAGGGCATGCAATGGCCGCCTCTAATGGAAGCCATGATTGCTAACAAGATTGCAGTTGGGCACTTGAAAATTACTGCAATCAAGTGGGAGGAGGATGAATTGATGGGAAAGCATACAGGAAGAAGGTTGTGTGAGTATGCAGAATCCCTTGGGATTCCTTTTACTTTCCACGAAAACGAATTGAAGGATTTGAACAACATTTATTTAGAGGAGGAGGAGATCGTAATGGCGAACTGCATGAGCGAGCTTCCACATATGTCGACGCAAAGGAGCAAAGCGAAGGTCTCAGAATTCATTCATGGCGTCAGTTGTCTCCGTCCTGCTATTCTAACTGTGGGAGTGGGAGCTTCATTTGAATGTGAAAGCAACTTCTTTTTCAGCCGTTTTGTTCAGTGCCTGCAATACTCTTGCGCCATGTTAGACTCTTTGGAAGCGGAAGTCGCAGAACATCCACTTGCAAGAGCAGTGATAGAGAGAATTTTCATCGCGCCAATGATAATGCGTACGTTGGCGTGCCAAGAGAAAGGATCGAACGTGGCTGATATTGCATTTCACGCTGGTTTTAAAGTTGGTGCTGTAAGTGAGGAGAATAGAATCCAAGCCAGGGCATTGATTTCTCGTCAAGCAGGAAAATGCTATGGATTAGAAGGGCGGGGAGATGGCGGGCTCTGTCTGACATGGGCTTCAATTCCTTTGTTGTGTGTTTATGTCTGGAATACACCTTCCCCAGGTCTGCAAGGAGTAAACAGTGGGTTTTATGAATACTATTATTAGGTTTCAAGCTGGGTTTGTTGATTACAAGGTCTGTGATCTAAGATCATTCATCATGGAAGGCAGTTTGATTTGTTGAGTGCAATTGACGACGATGATGGTCTGTAATATAGGATCATTCATCATGATTCAAATTTTTGGAGATACATTGAATGATTTTGACAGATTAGATCTTTTGCACATGATGTTTTACCGAAGGTAACTCATGTGTAAATTAGATATATATTTATTCAAATTATTGTAATCTCTTATATAAAGACCAAATATCCAACATCTATGCATTCCTAATTATTTTCCTATAATAAAAATAACTCACAAAATTTATATTTCTAAATATATAACAGATAAAATAATTCTAAAATTAAATGAAAATAGTTTATGAATAAAAAAGAATTTCATATAATTATTTATGAGTAAAATAGTTTATGAATAGATGTCCAGATATATTTTTCTAAACCTACCTATGCGGGTCATTATCGTAATGATATCTCTACTCTCTACATTCCTGACAGACTGCAGTTATTTTGGCTCCAAAATGTCAAATTATACACTGACATGTTATTACAAAATCTAATGCAACTAGCCTAACTTACATATTATGCACACCATACCCATTTTGAAGCCAAAATCCCACATGCACATGCGTAGAACAAAGCATTTCATCTCGTCCATCCATGTCTCTATCAAAACTAAACTTCTGTCGGAAATAACTCTCTCTGTGAAGTAATATTTATTTGCTTGAATGCACACCACAACTGGACAATAAGAATATGCTTAGACATTTATTTTGAGTTGGTGTGATTTTAATTTTTGACGGTTTGCGTGAAAGGCTGCAGTTTGTCTGTATTCGTAATATGAGTTATGTTTTCAGTAACAGCACGAGATTGTCTGAAATATTTCTGGAGGTAGATATACTTATAACTTGAATAGCATTCACCACGGTCGATAAAATGATCGACAGGTGTAATGTACATATTTTTAGAATGTGTAATGTTTGCATTTATTTTGGCTGCAAAATGATAGTACTATGGATTGATGCACGTTTTATATTATCGATTTTGCAATAAACGGTTGCGATTGACTAACACGTCGCTATCACACTGTACGGAAAATCCATTTTGGAACCAGAATAACCACGGCTCTTGACCACTGTTTTGTATAAAATTTATCGGTGTTGCATTAGGGATTCAATCCAATTAAAAAAATAAGTGTCATTTTATGGTACCATTATACTAATAGTATCTATTGGTTATATGAATTATAATATATTAATTTAGAGAGAAAAGATAATAGTTTGATATAAAAAGATTACAATTTTATGGGTTGAATGAAGATTATTGTTGTATTATAATTTTCTTGCAAGTTAAGTGTATTACAGTTTTATTTAGTCAATGAGATTAGAGTTGTATTACAACTATGATTAGTTACCGTAAAAGATCTTGTAGTTGAGCATGCTCCAATATTTGTGATAGCATTTGTTGATTTAATGCTTGATATTTTTAATAATATAGCACTAATAGTTGTGACTTTAAAGTTATTAGTGTTGATCATGAGTACTAATATTGGAATGAAATGTATTCCTTAGATCTAAAAAGCTATAATTCATATGATGTTAACTTTGTGTACAATTATTGGTCTAATTTTATTAGGCCTTTTTGGACACGTCAACAAAAAACATGTTGGTGTGGCACTATATTTGATGATGTGGCCTTAAAACTTTAATTTTAAGCAAGAGACTTGCCCAATGAGCTACTATAAAAAATTGGAAGTGATTTAAAATCTTCATGTAGGATTTGGAGAGGCATGAGGTTAGAGTGCTTAGCTACTAGTTCCTCTCTCCAATAAAATTTATTTAAATTTAATTTTATTGTAATTTTAATTATGAATTATCATTTTTTTTTTTTTTTTGTTAGTTTTTTATTTTTTTTTCTTCAATTATTTTTTTCATACTCATGATAAAAAAATATTTCTCCTCCCTATTGTCATTTTAGGTTATGTCTTGTAACACAATCACATATATTCCTAAAAAATGCAAGTGAAAATGGTCTCATGTTGAAATTCATACAAGATTTAGGTTTATTTCAAAACTTTATAGAGACAATAGACAAGGTCATTAAGTAGTAGGAGCTAAGACACTAGTAAGGATGGATCAATATCATTTGGATTTCCACAAATATCAACAAGGTCTAAATTGTTAGGAATAGGTTTTGAACTAGTAATTAGACCTTCTTCCTTTTTTTCTTCAATGGTAAAATGATTATTATGAGTATGAGAAATAGCCAGAACAAGATGATAAAACATTCTAAAGTCTATCCATCTAAAGATCCAATAGTCACAAGTCTCAAAAGACATTAAAGTTGGACAAGATGGTTGAAATAAACCAAGAGTAGTTTGACCCATAACTCTTCTTGGAGTGAACTAGGAAGCATCTAGCTGAGAGTCATTTCTACCATGGCAATTCTAGTTGTGTCTACATCAGTTCCCATAGGGAAGGAAGTGACTCTACTAGAGGGTTAAATCAGTGGCAATCTAGCAATTATACATGGGGCATTTTCATAGTGATCTAAAATACCTTGTAAATAGCCCACTTCAAGTATAATTTTATTTTCCTGCACTTAAATTTCATGAAAATATTAAAAATAAATCAAAGCCCTGACATAAAGTGAGAATTGGCTATCAACATAAAAAACTAAAAAAACTAGTAGAATTTTTATTTTTTCAAACGATAAAAAAATTTTACCTTAAAAATCTACCAAATTTGAGTGAATATATTAAGAATTATAGACCAATATAAAAAATAAGAAAATTCTATTAAAATGGTTCATGCCGAAAAGACCTAATGAAATCATGAATCTAACTCCAAAAAAAACCTATCTACAAAGTTACCAATATCCATCCATGATTTAATTTCAAAACTATATGAATGTGAGGAGGGAGCCAAGTATATTCCTTGCAAAGTCTATAACTGTGAAATAATATGATTAGATACCATTTTAAAAAAATTTAATAGTCTTAAATGAAGTCTCCCCCTAATTTTATGAGCCATATTGTCAGTACTCAAGAATAGTTTATAATGGATAAAAATACTAACTACACAAAATTTTCCTTAGTTAATTGAATATACAAATAGGCTTAGACATAAGGTCAACCAAGGACTTGATTCCTCTATCGTAGAATTTTGAGGAATGCGCCAAAGTTTTCTTATCAAGGGGATGATTCTAGCTAGAAGTAACAAGAGAACACTAAATAGAATGTTGATTAATATAAATAATTTGTTGATATTATTTTCATTCATAAAATATATAGTTTAAGGACTTCTAAAGTATTCCATGTTTTTATTTGATGAAAAATGTGTCTTGTGTATGGATAATATATTTCATTATGAGAATATTATGAAAACTAAACTCTTTTATTCTTTATGGTTATTTTGTAAGATTGCAAAAATAAAATTTCCAATAAATACTTTCCAAGCTTCATTCACTTTCACAAATCAAATAAATAATTTAGAAAATAGAATTATACCTTTTCATAAGAAAAATATCAAACTAAGCCCACTAGAGTCATTATGTAAAATAATGAAACACCTAAGTTATTTTAAGAAATCCTTTTCCTTGGTTATAGGAAGATTGATCTTCAAATCACCTAGGATTTTTGTAAGGTTTAGATCTACGTGTTTGGAAGGTACTAATTAATTTAGGAATGATAAACGTGTTTAAAAATAATATTTTTTAAATGTACTTAAAATTTTATTTCTAGACAAAGAGGCTTGATTATTTGACATGCTATTTTTTATTAGCTCCAAAATGATAATCTTCATGGAAAGAAAAGATTATATTGAAAGGTAAAATATATGCCTAAAATTTTGAACACTTCATCACAATGAATATACTTCCAATTATAGGAATTGACATAATTAGTATTGATTGAGAAATATTTCCCTATAATATTGAATTTTCTACCACTATATGCTCAACCCTGATGCAGGGCATCTATCACAAACCATAAAACCTTCAAGGGTATTGCTGACCCAAAACTAATACAAGACCTTCAACTTGAATCAAGAGGCATATAAAAAGATCAACCACTCTTCTCAACTCCAAAACTCACATTCTAATCTTTAAGTGACAATACAAATGATATTCATCCATTCTACAAGCCAATCACAACATAATCTTTACACAAGGGTTGTCTATCAAGTACTTCCACCATATGCCACAAATCAACCCAAAACCACTTTCAAAGGTTAGATTAAATCCCTACAAAACTTCACTCAATGTTTCAGATCATAACATTCACCACAACATGAGAGAACAAATTCTTTATTGCCATGAAATACCCTAGTTCAAGGTTTCATCCTTTAAAAACTGTTTTCACAAAAATAATCACAAATTATTCAATTCTTAACCAAATTAAGTCAGCCAAAAGCACTGGAAAGAGGATTCAGAAACCTTTCCAACTCATATATCCTTTAATCGTTATGATTCCTCATATACCAAATGTTGCAAAAGGTCTGTTGCTATCTTCACCAATCTGCTTTTCACCATGAACTGTAGCAAATAGTCATTAACAACTTTTTAAATACCGATTATAAAGGAAATCTCTCCAGTCAAAATTTATATTGAAAAGTTAAATAACTTCTCTCAAATTTAAAGCAAGATCCAATGGTTAAATTAAAAGTTGTGAGGATTTTTCCAAAAACCCTTGGCAGGGTTTTGACAATTTTTAAAAAAACAACATATCTTGCTAAATACTCCACCAAAATACATAAAAAAGGACTCATCTGAAATCTATTTCATTAATCTATCACTTAAAAAAATCTACATATAAAAATTACACCAAATGTGGTCCTCCATGGATCTATGACAATCACAGATTCCTTATAACCTTATGACGGTTTGAGGGTTTCATGGATAATCTTTCTCAAATCCCCTACAAACTGCTCTACCCCCTTGATCTCAACCAAACATGGTTTTATAAACCATTTCCAAATCCTCATAGCTACTCTAACCACCTCATGACCAATGGATTGCATTCTTAAACTTTTATTGCACTTTTTGGCAATGTTGCAACTTTGCAATTTTGACAATTTTGACAAATTGCCACTACATTTTGTTGGCATTATAGATGAATTTATTATGTGTTGCATTGATGTTTTGTCATTGATGTCAACACTAGCCGATATGGATGGTTACCAATAGACGGGTTTTGGTTACCGGTAGAAGATCTAGTGTTACCGGCAGAAGAGATTATCTATTGGACACTTCTGGCATGTTTGGATCAGTGAAGTATGTTTGATTTCATGTGTTATATGCTCCATGAGCATATTTTGGTCAATTGGTATTCGCTTGGTATTGGATACTATCATACATTCTGGTAAAACCTTATCGGTATTGGTTTAAGGCTCTACCGGCAAAGCTTTCACTAAGGAATCTTGATAGGATGCATAATTGGTGTTGGTGCATCTTATACATGGATTTTAGGATGTTGATCATGTTCTTTGATCATGCTTCAACTACTTGAAGACATTTCTTTGGCATGGTTGACCCATAATAGGTTCGGTACCTATCTAGGTTATGGACCGGTATCATGATAACGTGTACTCTGCACATTACCGAGATGTTTCGGGAGGATTTATGAATTTGTTATTGTTGTTTTGGTCTTAAGAAGACATGGCATATCATTGTAATATGGATTTATGTAATGATATTATTGTAATATCTTTTAGGTGGCCGACCTAATTGGTTTAGGTCTTAGGGTTTTTATAAAATGATGTAAGATCTCATTGTAGGTTATGGGGATTATGTGTCGTGGTCCTGGAATGCAATATCATATGCGAAGGAGATTTGGTCGATCATAGGTGATCGAATTGGGATTAAGGAAGAGGTCAAAGGCCTCCGGTATTGAGCTTAACCAGGACTGTAATCAGGCATGGTAGATGATATTTCTAATAGTTCACTCTATTGGATTGTTGTCCATTTATCTTGAGATATTTGTAGCCTCTCCGTAGTCAGTGAGACTCTTTTGTAATGAGCAGTACGCTCTAGGAAGTGTGTCTTCTTGCATGTGCAAGCCCCTCATTGTATCACATACTTCTGCAGAAGTATCATCTAACTGTGGGTAGGCTTCCCATCGTGGTTTTTCCCTCTCCAGGTTTTCCACATACAAATCATGGTGTTATGTGGTATGGTTTCTTTGTAGTGATTATTTGTTTAATTATTAAGTTGTATTGTTTACTGGTATCTGGATGTGCTTTACCGGTACTTGATCTGTTTAAAGGTTATTAAGTGGATTAAAAGTTATAATCTGTTAACAACTGATTCACCCCCCTCTCAATTGTTCACCAATTATCCTAACAATTGGTATCAAAGCTTTGGTTCTCTTTTGCATAAGCTTAACTACTTGAGGTAGATCCTATGACAACTAACACTTCTAATCCATCGACAACTATTTTCAGAAGAGAAATCCCTAAGCTTGATGGAGCAAATAATGGGATATGGAAAATTTGAATGGAAACTCATCTTAGATGTCTTGGCAAGGATATTTGGGAGATCACTGAGAACTGATACACACCCTATGATCTGGCATCTGGTAATCCTGCTCCTGCAGACTTGGATAAGAACATTGAGAATGATTATAGAGCTAGAGAAGCCCTCTTGTGTGCAATTATTGATCAGCAGATCATGGAATTAACTGATAAATCATCGACTAAGGTTATATGGGATAAATTGCAAACTCTGAATGAAGGTGATCCTACTGTCAAAATTGCTAAACTTGATGGTTATTGGGTAAGATATGAAAACTTTTAGATGGAAGATAATGAAAGAATTGATGTGTTTATGGAAAGAGTAAATGAGATTGTTATGGGAATTCAATGTTGTGGAGGATTTCTAAGTGAAGATGAAATAGTTTCCAAAGTCTTGAGACCCCTTCCACTGGCTTACAAGATGGAGGCAACTGCAATTAATGAGTTAAGAACAATGGCAAACACTTCAGTTAACAGAGACATTCTAATTGGCAAATTATCTGCTTTTGAGCTTGAAGAATTTGGATATTCTGGAGTTGTAAAGTCTGAACCTTCTTTTCATGCATCATCATCTATCGACAAACGTGATTGGAAAGCCCTATATGAAAAATAATTGGAAGACATGAGGAAAGAAGATGTAAAACTTGAGCAACTTGAAGACTTATTTGCTAGAAGAGTACCTAAAGGACCAACTGGAAGTAAGTATGAGGGAAAAACACCTTTTAAATGTTTTGTATGTAACAAGATTGGTCATTTTACACCTAGATGTCCTGAAAGGAATGCAAGGTTTGAGGAAAGAGTTCAGAAATCTTTTAAGCCTAACCATAAAAAATATAGATTCAAGAAAAGTAAACAATGCTACATAGCAGATGAGGAAGGGGTAACTGATGACTCTGGAGATGAACCAACAGAAGATTCTTCTGGTGGATCCGATAATGGAAAGGAATAGGTGTTCTATGCTTTGAAGGAAGATGAACTGGCAAAAGATTCTACTAGTGGATCGGACAATGGAAAGGAATGGGTGTTCTATGCTTTAAAGGATGTTGAACCGGAATCGTCTATCAAAATTGAAGAAAAGGCCCTAGCAGAAAAAGTTGAAGATAAGGATGAATGGGTAATAGATAGTGGATGCTCACATCATATGACTGGAGATAAAGGGAAATTTTTGTCCCTGCAAAAATACAATGGCGGTCGAGTTAGATTTGGAGATGACAAAGCATGTATGATAAGAGGTAGAGGTATTATTTCTCTGGATGGTAAGCATAATACTGATAATGTATATTATGTAGAAGGTTTAAATAATAATCTTTTGAGTGTTGGTCAATTGGTTGATAAGGGTTTCCAACTTCAGTTTAAAGATAGAAAATACAAAATCACTAATAAGAGTGGTTTGGAGATTGCAACCGCTATTCAGACTGGAGGTAATATCTTTCACTTGAACACTGGTAACAAGACATGTTTGATTGCTCATATTGATGAGAGTTGGTTATGGCATAATAGGTTGTGTCATGTTAATTTTGGTTCTATTGTTAAGATCAATTCAACTAAGGCAATTAGAGGTATACCTATGATTATGAAGCCTCATAATCCAGTATGTAAGGAATGCCAATTGGGAAAGCAAGTTAGAAGTTCTTTTAAGAGCATACATGATAAATCTAATGATGTACTTGATTTGCTTCACACTGATTTATGTGGTCCAACAAGGACTAGAAGCTTTCAAGGTGATTGGTATTTTATGTTGATTATTGATGACTATTCTAGGATGATGTGGGTGACTTTTCTAAGCGAGAAGTCTGAAGCTTTTGAGAAATTCAAGATCTTTAGAGAAAAGGTTGAAACAGAAACTGGATGGAAAATCAAATGTCTAAGATCAAATCATGGAGGTGAGTTCACTTCTCATGAATTTAACAGTTATTGTGAGACAAATGGAATCAATGGACAACTATCTACTCCTAGGACTCCTCAGCCAAATGGAGTAGTTGAAAGAAAGAACATAACCATTTTGGATGCAAGAAGATCTATGATGATGGAAGCCAAATTGCCTCATATCTACTGGAGAGAAGCAGTAAGTACAACAATCTACACATTCAATAGAGTTCACATCAAAGGTGAAACCGATAAGACTCCTTATGAGCTATGGTTTGGACATACACCTACTATTAAATATTTTAGAATTTTGGGATGTAAATGCTATATCAAAAGAGATGATTCAATTAGAAAGTTTGATCCTAGATGTGATGAAGGGATATTTCTTGGGTATTCAATTCAAAGAAAAGCATATAGATGTTATAACAAAAGATTGTAGAAAATTATGGAAAGTGCTAATGTGAAAGTGGATGAACAATACAAAAAACATTCTATATCATATGATAGGGAATCGACAGGGTAAATGATCATAACTGAACCGACAATGCCTCGATCGATACAAGAAAGTGAAATAGTTACACCGACACAATTAGAAAATTTAACTGTGACTGATGATTAGAGAAATTAACTTGAAGTTTAGAAGACACCAAGGTATGTAAGATTAAATCATTCTGAAGATCAAACTATTGGAGATAGGAACAAGGGAGTTATGACAAGAAGAAAACTGGCAAATGAAGAGGTATCCTTTATTTCCCAAGTTGAACCAGCAATTGTTATTGAAGCTTGTAAGGATAAACATTGGTTAAAGGCTATGGAAGATGAATTAGATCAGATAGAGAAAAATGAGACTTGGTTTTTAGTTCCCCGACCTAAAAATAAGAATGTTATTGGAACTAAATGGATTCTTAGGAATAAACTGAATGAGGATGGTCAAGTTGTAAGAAACAAGGCTAGATTGGTTTGTAAAGAATATTCTCAAATGGAAGCGATTAGACTATTTCTTGCATATGTGGCTTATAAGAACTATAAGGTTTATCAAATGGAGGTTAAATGTGTATTTTTGAATAGTTAACTTGAGGAAGAAGTTTACATTGAGAAACCTGATGGATTTTCACTTACAGATGATAAAGATATGGTTTGCAGATTGAAGAAAGCTTTATATAAATTGAAATAGGCTCCTAGAGCTTAGTATGCAAGGTTGGATAAATATCTTTTGAAGCTTGGTTTTACTAAAGGCAGTGTTGATAGTAATTTATAATATAAGATTACTTATAATGATATTTTGATTATTGAAGTATTTGTTGATGATATCATTTTTGGAGGAGAAGATAAATTGTGCATGGAATTTTCTAACAACATGAAGAATGAATTTGAAATATCCATGATTGGTGAGATGAGATTTTTCTTAGGTTCACAGATTACTCAAACTGACAAAGAGATTTTTATCTGTCAAAGTAAGTATCTAAGGGAGTTGTTGAAGAAGTTTGGTATGGATAATTCCAAACTGGTAAGTACTCCTATGGTGACAAGTGGGAGATTATCTATCCAGGATACTTCTACATTGGTAAATCTGACAAGGTATAAGTCTATGATTGGTGATATGTTATATCTAACTTAGACTAGACCAGATATTATGAATGCAGTAAGTATTGTTTCAAGATATCAAATTAATCCTAAAGAAAATCTTGAATGTGTTGCAAAGAGGATATTCTGGTATTTGAAAGGAATAACAAAATATGGTTTATGATATTCTAAAAATGATGATTTCACTTTATGTGCATATACTGACTAAGATTGGGCAGGAGATACTGATGACAGGAAGAGCACTTCTATTGGAGCTTTCTTTCTTGGAAAGAAACCGGTTTCATGGATCAACAAAAAATAATCATGCGTTTCTTTATCTACTGCAGAAGCTGAGTATGTTGCAACAACAACTAATTGCACTCAAGTCTTGTGGATGAAGCACATGTTGAAGGATATCAGGGTAAATTGTAGTGAACTGATAGTTATCTACTGTGATAACTCTATGGCTATTGACATGTCTAAGAGTCTGGTATTTCACTCTAAGACTAAACATATTTCAATAAAGTATAACTTTCTGAAGGACAAGGTAGAAGCGAAGGAAGTCAAATTGGTTTATGTGAACACTAAAGAATAGATTGCAGATATATTCACTAAACCACTGTCTAAGGAATCATTTGAGTATTTGAGAGACAAGTTAGGGGTTTCTATGCCTCCAACAGAGACTTGATTGATGCAGTTTGTCATTAGTCTGGCATGCATTACTAGAGACATTATTCATTCTGACACTAATGAGTGGTGCTACTACTTAGGGGGAGTAGTCATCTTGGAGTTTCAGAGGTTTACATTATTGCTTTGATATTTTTGTCAGATTTCTGGCATTGATTTCAAATGGGGAGAGATATTGATGTGAAAATAAAGAAAAATGAGTTGTATACATTAGGGGGAGAGATTTATTTAGAACTCTACAGATATATCATTCACACATACTTTTGGTCATCTTCCATTGGGGGAGACTTGTTTGGCACTTCTTGGTACTTAGATGTTCTTCACATCTAGTGTTGCCATCAATACCAAAGGGGGAGATTGTTGGCATTATGGATGAATTGATTATGTGTTCAATTGATGTTTTGTCATTGATGTCAACACTAGCTGATATGGATGGTTACCGACAGACAGGTTTTGGTTATCGGTAGAAGATCAAGTGTTACCAACAGAAGAGATTATTTGTTGGACACTTTTGGCATGTTTGGATTAGTGAAGTATGTTTGATTTCATGTGTTATATGCTCCATGAGCATATTTTGGTCAGTTGGTATTTGCTTGGTATTGGATACTATCATACATTCTGGTAAAACCTTATCGGTATTGGTTTAAGGCTCTACCGGCAGAGCTTTCACTAAGGAATCTTGACAGGATGCATAATTGGTGTTGGTGTGGCTTCTACATGGATTTCAGGATGTTGAAGATGTTTTTTGATCGTGCTTCAACTACTGGAAGACATTGCTTTGGCATGGTGGACCTAGAATAGGTCTGGTACCTATATAGGTTATGGACCAGTATCATGATAACGTGTACTTTGCACGTTACCAGGATGTTTCAGGAGGATTTATGGATTTTTTATTGTTGTTTTGGTCTTAAGATGACATGACATATCCTTGTAATATGGATTTATGTAATGATCTTATTGTAATATCTTTTAGGTGGCCGACCTAATTGGCTTAGGTCTTAGGGTATGTATAAAATGATGTAAGATCTCATTGTAGATTATGGGGATTATGTGTCATGGTCTTGGAATGCAATATCATATGCGAAGGAGATTTGGTCGATCATAGGTGATTGAATTGGGATTAAGGAAGAGGTCAAAGGCCTCTAGTATTGAGCTTAACTGAGACTATAATCAGCCATGGTAGATGCTATTTCTAGAAATTCACTCTATTGGATTGTTGTCCACTTAACTTGAGATGGTTGTAGCCTCTCTGTAGTTAGTGAGACTCTTTTTTAATAAGCAGTAAGCTCTAGGAAATGTGGCTTCATGCATGTGCAGGCCCCTCATTGTATCACATACTTTCTACAGAAGTATCATCTAACTATGGGTAGGCTTCCCACCATGGTTTATCCCTTTCTGGTTTTTCCACGTACAAATCATGGTGTTATGTGGTATGGTTGATTTGCACTGATTATCTGTTTAATTACTAAGTTGTATTATTTACCGGTATCTGTTTCTACTGACATCTATATGTGCTTTACCGATACTTGATCTGTTTAAAGGTTATTAAGTAGATTAAAAGTTATAATCTATTAACAACTGATTCAACCCTCCCGCCTCTCACTTGTTCACCAGTTATCCCAACAGATTTCACCCTAGCCTTCATGGACACCCCTAACAAGATATAATGGATCAAATTTGACCAATTAAAACATTTCAAACTTTTTTGGATGTTCTTCACACTTTGACCACAGTTGACCCTATTAGGACCTATTAGGTCACTTGATACAAAATGGATCATCAAGCCTTACAACATGAATTTTTTTGATATAAATAGTCTTTTGTGACCTTACAATAATTAACACAACTTTAAAAATAAAGAAAAATGAGTTTTTTCTTCATGATACATCTCCATGGCTAGGTGCCCCTGCACCATATAATCAGCCTAGAAAATTTTCCAAGTCCCTTGGAAAGATATAACAATAACTTGCAATAAATCTTGTGCCTTGGAGTGGTCCTCTCCCTAAAAATGTTCTTATCCTTGCCTTGGTGTCATTCTCTTTCTTCGGCTTTGCCTCTTTCCATTCCTCTTTCTCTTGTCATCGGGTTCACCTTCAAAAAGACACAAGACTATCCTTGCATCTACTTTCTCCATTACTCCCATTAGTGGAGTACTTCAATGCCTGCAAATTCAAGTGCTTTACTAGTCAGATGTCCATCTCTCTCACTGTTTCACCACACCAACTCTCCAAACCATCAATATTACCCAATAGAAGATCTTGGAAGATGCCTCTCTCTCTCTCTTTGCCTTGCACCTTCGAGCCAGCTTAATCTCTATTGGAGGATGGTAATGATAGACCTCCTCTTGTCTGACCACACACACTTCTCAGAAACCTTCTTCCTACACCTTAGATGGAAGAAGAACCTACAACCAAATCAACAACTAACAACACACATTTCAAATCTTCTTGGGCTATGTCCTGATGTGGATTGCTTCCTTTGGTGCTCTACCCACATGCTCAAGCTCTTCTAGCTCTGATACCAATTTGATGCAAAGCATCTATTACAAACCATAAAACCTTCAAGAGTATTGCTGACACAAAACTAATACAAGACCTTAAACTTGAATCAGGAGGCATATAAAAAGATCAACCACTCTTCTCAACTCCAAAACTCACAATCTAATCTTTAAGTGACAATACAAATGATATTCATCCATTCTACAAGGCAATCACAACATAATCTTTACACAAGGACTGTCTATCAAGTACTTCCACCATATGCCACCAATCAACCCAAAACCACATTTAAAGGTTAGATTCAATACCTACAGACCTTAATTCAATATTTCAGATCATAACATTTACCACAACATGAGAGAACAAATTCTTTATTGCCATGTAATACCCTAGTTTAGGGTTTCATCCTTTTAAAAATGTTTTCACAAAAATAATCACAAATTATTCAATTCTTAACCAAATTAAGTTAGACAAAAAGAACTAGAAAGAGGATTCAAATACCTTTCCAGCTCAGATATCCTTTCTTCATTATGATTCCTCATGTGGCTATACCAAACCCTGCAACAGGACTGCTGCTACCTTCACCAATTAACTTTTCACCATGAACTGTAGGAAACATTCATTAATAACTTTTTAAATATTGATTATAAATAAAATCTCTCCAGTCATACTTTATATTGCCAATTAAAAGAACTTATCTCAAATTTATAGCAAGATCCAATGGTTAAATCAAAAGTTATGAGGATTTTTTCAAAACAAGTAACTCTTGGTAGGGTTTTGACAATTTTTGAAAAAACAAACATATCTTGCCAAATACTCCACAAAAATGCATAAGAAAGGATGCATTTGAAATATATTTCATTAATATATCATTCAATAAAATCTACATATAAAAATTACACCAAATGGGGTCCTCCATGGATCTATGGCAGTCACAGATTCTTTAAAATCTTATGATAGTTTGAGGGTTTGATGGATAATCTTTGTCAAATCCCCTCCAAAATTCTCTACCCCCTTGATCTTGACCAAACATGGTTTTATAAACCATTTCCATCATTCTTACACTTTTGTTGTACTTTTTGGCAATGTTGCAACTTTGTAATTTTTACAATTTTGACAAATTGCAACTACATTTCACCCTAGCCTTCATGGACACCCCTAACAAGTTATAATGGATCAAATTTGACCAATTAAAAAATTTCAAAGTTTTTTGGATGTTCTTCACACTTTGACCACAGTTGACCCTATCAGGACCTATTAGGTCTGTTGATACAAAAAAAATTCATCAAGCCTTACAACATGAATTGTTTTGATACAAATTGTATTTTGTGACCTTACAATCACTAAAACAAAATTAAAAATAAAGAAAATGTGGTTTTTCTTCATGATACATCTCCATGGTTAGGTGCCCCTGCACCAAACCCTAAAGCTTTACAAAAATTATCCAAGTAATAAAAATTATAAGAGATGTTACTTTCATCCTCAAATATAGTGAGAAATGAGTCATCAACATAAAAACCATTGACTAGCTATGTTGTATTGTGGTGAAAATTAATACCTTTAAAATAAATGATTATGAAATGGACTTAGCTAAATAATATTTAAAACTATCCACAAAAAGTAGATTAAAAAAAAAAATTGAAGTGGGGACATTGGTAGTTTAAACCAATAATGTGAAACCCTTAATGTCCACTAATGGTAATGTAGATACAAGGAGCAATAAAGAGAATTTAAATAATGTGCATAAATTTAAGATAAAATCTTAGACTTTAGAGCATATTAGGTTGAAAGTTCAATCAATATAATCATATAATTTGGTAAAATCAGTCTTGATGAGGATGAATTAATAATGAGAATGTTTCCAAGCCCATTCCACTCATTTTTTATAATATAATAAAATTATCAAGAACACCCCTAATTTTTTTAAGTTGATTTATTTAGGACATATAATCAAATACAACAAATATTTCATATTAAGAGAAAGAAATTTAGAAATAATTTTATAGGATATATTGAACATACTAACCAACAATATCTAATAAAAAATGTCCTATAGATATCTAATATTTAAGTATGAATTTGATACATTTACTTTTCTAATAATATTATGCAATGAATTGGATAAATTTATTGATTAAATCTAATAAGGATTTGAAAAATTCACAAGGAAAATATTACAACATGGAGCTTATTTTTATTCACGAGTAAGGAGTTACTTATAGAAAGAATGCTTATAGTGTGGAACCTAACAGGATACCACTCAAATATTGGTGTAAAGAAATAGATCATTCATGAATATCCTTTTGAGATTTGAAAATCTACTTATGATGACATACACAAGCTTTAATGATAGTAAGAATCTTTATCAATAGGTTTTGGTGTTCTTTACCTAAAGAGTATGCATCTCCATGGACTCCTTTCGGGTTATTGAAACAATGACTTGTAAAACAAGTTTCACAATTAGTGGCACCCAATTTGGGTTGTTTTGTACCCATTGAGCCCTTGGTCTATTCTAGGAAAAGCCTCCATCTCTACCTTGGGACTCCCTCATGGCAAAATCATTAAAAAATTTGATTAAGGATAAACCACCTATCCCAAAAAGCAACTTTCATGGGCACATAATTACACTAATGTATTAGAAACCTCTTTGAGTTAAAAGTAGTGTCTCATTGGTTATAGGATTAGTGAAAAGAGTACATATTTGTGCTTTTCTTATTTCTTTATTTTAAACTTCATCATATGACAATCCAAATTTGCATAATAGTCATGATATGAATCCCTATATGATTTCAAGTCAGTTACTTGTTTGACAACTCTATCAACACAAGTTGTTGGAATCCAATAGCACTAAGAGGGGGGAGGGTGAATCAGTGTTACCAGAATGATCAATTTTAGCCTTATTAAAACATGCATACACCAACTGGTATACCAGTACATACAGAATATAAAGAAGTAAAGAAATCAATAAGCCAATCACATAAATGAGAACCATAACACCCAGAATTATACGTGAAAAACCTCAAAGAGGAAAAACCATGATGGGATTTGTGACCCACAATATCAATTCACTAGCCATATGAAGACATATTACAAAATATAAGGGGCCTACACTTGCAGGAAGGCTTGCAGCCTAGAGCACACTACTCAATCACAAAACGAGCCCTGCTAACTACATATAAGTCCAGACTACAATCCGGAGAAGTGTGTGAATTGCTAAGATAGCATCTTCTATGCTAGAATACAATTCCGATTAAGCCCTGTCTGTTCCGATCTGAAACTCTAAACCCTTTACCAGAATAACCCTTACATAAATATCCTCACATACATAATCTCTTTGATATATTTCACATCATATCACATCCACATATTCCATTACATTTCCATTACCATGATATATCAAAATGATCTAATCCAGCTGACCTATATACCCTATACAATTTATCATGCCTTATATCGGCTTACAAAGATGTATACAATATCAAATTACATGTCAGCTAGATAACATAAATTCATGAATATCAAAATCAATTATCGATGTTGGATCCAAGGGATGTCAACCTCCGATACCGATAACCATATTCTAAATCATGTTGGCCTGCATTGTCGGTAACCAAAGAAATCCTTTTATCATGTTGGTGTCAGTGCTAGTGAAGTGCCTGCCAGTACACAACTAAACCAAAACATGAAGCCGGAACAAGATACCATGTTTCCATCAATGACAACATAGTGAAACCAACCAATTGAGTGTCAATTGCCAACACAAGTCATCATTGTTTCCAAGGCTATGACAAGGGTTACATGACTTTGATTTTTTGAGGTCTTCAGATTAGACACTAAATCAAAAATAGTGGCTCTATTTTGTGCTAGACAACCTAATAAATCCTCTTATGTGTTTTGTGAAGATTTAATTGGAGGAGTCAAAGGTTTTCCCATCTGAGGGTCATCCTTAAATTTTTCTTAAAGGTTATCAACAGTCAAATTTTATTGAGGGCTCGTGTTTGGAGAATCTAATATCAATAAAAATAAATTAATTAATTAATTAAATATAATGAAAATAAAATCAAATTTTAAATAAAAACCAAGTAAAATGAACAAATGAATCAACATTGACCTTTGTGATGTCAAGACATGATGATTTTGTTGATTGAAACATGTACAAGTTTTTCTTGCTTTCTTGCAAGGGTTTTTCTCTTTGTCATGTCATTCATGGCTTAAGATGACCTAGTTATCCCTTTTAATATATATATATAAACTAAAAAAAGTGATCACGATACTTTTGTTTTAAAACTTCAATTGTGGTTTTATAATAAGTTTAACGTGTATAGGATTTTAATTCTAAAACCTCGTATGTGTTAAGGTTCAGGTTTTTTTTAGTCGTAATGAATTTAGGTTAATATTGAATCTTAAAATAACCTGAATGTATGATCTTCTTTTTGGGATTTTTGTGTGAGTGGCCACTATTTTGTTCACCATCTTAGTGCACATACCTCATTCTATTATATTCTTGATAGGAATATAAATTATTCTTGTTAACTAGTCTTGTAAAAAAAACTTGTTAATGAAATACACATTAATTTTAATTATTGGTGTAATTAAGGTGTTTTTCCTTTGTTATTTCCTCACCTAGGTCCTTACTACACATCACTTAAGCTTACTTAGGGAACCACATAGGAGTAGTTAGAGCATGTCCACTTTAGATGGCATTATCATGTTATCATTTCCACTTTATGTGGTGTCTCCACCATTAGTGTTTTTATCACATTATCTTATCCACCTTTCGTGGTTGCACTTTTCCACCTTTGGTGGTATTATCATGTGATCAATTTTCCACTTTAGGTGGGTTGATAGGTTCTCACTTTTTATCTCATGCAATAAGACTACAACACTTGTCATAATCTTATGAACTCCTATGTTCTTGCCTTGGCTATATAACCAAGGGGTGTCCTATGTGATAATTTATATGCATATCTGATTCATTATATGGAATCGAGTTGATTCTATTTTATTCTATTGCATCATTGATAGGAATAAATTATATTTTTGTCACATTCTTTCTCTTGTGTTTATGTGCTTTCCATTTGGTCTCTAGATCTTTGGTGGATACCTTCATAGCCAATTCTTACATTAATAATATTAAATTATATAGTTTAATATTGATTTATTACTTTTTTTTAATTTTAATATTTAAAAAGTGTATAAATTTTTTTGTTTATATTGTATATAATTTTTTAAAAACATACTATACCACAAAAAGAAATATGGATACGAAAAGTCAAATTCTATAGCCTATGTAGTATAGAGACTTCATCAATATACCCATGGATAAAAACTTAAAGATTCTAACCAGTAAGACCTATTATGCAATAGCATGAGAGTCATGAGAAACATGTCCTATAGGGATTATAAATCACAACACATCAACATTCTCAAGGAGAGGATTGGTCTGTATTGGAATGAGAGATTAGTGGTACTCTAGCCACTATATAAGGCGTTTGCATGCCCATACTTAGACAAGGACATAGATAATAAAAAGAAAAATTAATAAAACTCTAATATGTATTTATTGCACTTCAAGTGGTATTGCATCATGCACATTTATAATTGGTTAAGAAGAAATAAAAAAGGAGCACAATACATTTCATAAAGGAAGATAATGCAAAGAGGGTGGAAGATAAACCCACTACTTTTCAATCCTAATTAAAACCTAATTAGTGACTAGCATTACTCCTCATCATACCTCAAGGGAGAACACTCATGGGTATGACCCCATTAATTTTCTATACGAAGGTCGTTTGTTTATACCTTGATGATGAAAAATGGGTTAAACCATCAAATGAAGTATCTATTGTAGTGTCATAAATTATAGTTCTTATATACAATTCTACAATATCTTTGGGCCCTTACTTTAGTGTCCCTTCTTTTGGGTCATTTTGAACCTATTTTGGCCCGATCTCATAAAAATTATTGTCATATGCTATTAAGGTGACTAGATCCTATGTCCCCATACGTTCTACTCACCAACCACCTTTCTTTTGTCCTTTTTTTGGTGGACTATGGAAACTAGTTCCCTAGTCCCTCTAAAAGGGGCCCAGATTTGAATAGTTGTGAGTGTCAATTCTCATCGTTTGTGGTCAAATTCATATATTTAATATGACTATTAGAAGTCAAACTAAATTTAAAATACCTAGATAATCCTATATACTTGGCAATAATTAAGCAATCACAAAGTCTATTCTAAATAATATGTTATAACAATTAAAGAGTCTTAATTCCTTCATTAAAGAGAATATTTGAGTACAAGGAGCATCAACATTAACAACTTATCTTCAAGTATTTTTTCATGATGGGTTTTGTTATGATTTGTCATGCTATTGCATTAATACTTGGAGGAATTATCTAAAGAGAATTGTATCACCATCATTATCAATTCTAAGGTATAATCTTATCAATTTAGCATATCAATTATGATTTAATCTCTGCCCTACTAGGGGTATGCTCTCCTTTCCATCATCATTATTGTTGTGGAGATAGAAACATCAATATGTGATTTTACTTAGGTAAACCCCTATAAAAGATATTTTTTTTCTCTCTCTTATATGTGTCCAGGTTATAGATCCAACATCAGAGAGTTCAATATTTGCACAAAGTAGGCTGAGATAAACAATCACATTTACATTTAATAGGCAAAAACCTCGTGACTATGTTCATTAGCTCCATAGTTTGACACCTTAAGGATGAATTTTGAGGGAAATATCCAAAGATCATCTTGATATGAAATCAAAAGCCTCAACTAATAGAGACGCCTTTAGTTCTAGGGCACCTAGCTCATTAAAAAGACACTATCAGCTCTTGATTTTAGTTACAAGTTCATCTTTGCATCCCATTTCCACATCTATACTTATGTGTTTCTTTATAGTTCTATATCTTTCTCTTCATGATAAGTCTTTTAAATTTTGCATCAATTTAACTAATCATTACACATTCAAATAAATTCAAATCAAATTAAAAAGAGGAAATAATCATACAAAGCATCTAGGTCTCCTTTGACATAGAATTTGGATCTCATTGGATATTTCCTCCAATGATTCATTGTGATATGGGAACTAAGATCTTAGTTTATGTCTTTAGAAAAAGATTATATTTCAATGTATTTTGCCTACTAATATTATAATAATTATTATATGAGTATATTTTAATAATTGATTAAGAAAAAACATTTTTATCCTAATATCTCTAAAGTTAAAGTGAAAGAAAATTACAACGCATATGCAACTACCAATTCAATACTATCAATAACTTGTGCAAAATTGGTCTATATATATATATATATATATATATATATATATATATATATATATATATATATATATAAGAATTTTAATCACATTTATATAAAATATTTTGAATTAGTATTGAAATATTCTATAAGATTTAAAATACATAGATTAGAAGATAATTAGAAGTGTTTATATATGATCTAAACTTTCCTTAGATATTTATTATTTTTGGTATTTTTTTATTGAAGTTTCCTTCAAAGTCATATTACAAAATCAATGGAACCAAGTGGTCATGCTAGTTCAATCTTTATGAATATTTTGATCATAGTACATGATCTAAATATGTTAACATGAGAATCTTATTAGGAAATTTTGGCATGCATAACTATGCATTAGCTTGAAACATCACGCCTAGTTAATACAAATTTAAATTTGCAAGGACATATTTGATAGTTGCATGCATGCTAAGTTGATGAGAATAAAAATATCAATATCTAGAGTGCCTAAAATGTGGGCCTCCTAGGAGATGATGTAAAAGCTATGACCTAAGCATGAAAATATGAATGTGCTACATCATCAATAATAAATCATAGTTGAGACACATGATTTGAGAGTTCTCACATAGTTCTAACAATAGTAAATCCCACTAATAGAAAATTTGGACATAGCTCCAATTAAACTAAAGATGCACATTTCCTATGTTTAGTTAATTAAATCTATCATAGTCAACTTTTAATGCCCACCATTCAAAATCATTTGAAACAAAGACTAGCTAATTGATGCAGTTAAGGTAGGGAGATCCATTGAAGGACAAACCATCCTTGCAGTCTAATACAAACACCATGCAAAGATATACTAGTAACCAGTAACACAATGCCAGAAATAGAAGAAAGAACAATTGATAACATCACAGAATACATAACCGGTAAATAGTATGAACAAATCTTATAACAACTTGAAGAATTAAATATGCCACATGCTGGACCGTATCCCAAGATTACAAAACAACTCTTACAACTTAGATCTATGATCCACATATCATCTTCTCAAGAAATCATCATTTGGTAACAACTTCCACTATTCTGAACTGATTCGGACCTCAACCATCCTAGCTTCAATCTCCCCAGACAAGAATCTCACTGGAATCAATATACAAATCTAAGATCCACAAATCTTTTTCTCGACGAATAGGTCTCTGGTAACAGTCAGCATTGTTCTGCACTGATCCGGACTTAAGCCATCCCAGCTTCAGTCTCCCCAAACCAGAATCTCTCCAAAAACTACATCTTTCTCGATCTTGAACTTCTTTCTTCAATCTTTTGACTTTTGTCCTCTCAAATGATTCACAAACTTCTCTTTATACCATCCACAAATAATAATAACTTGATCAAGTTGGCCCAAAGACCAACCAGTTCATGAAACGTATAACAAGTCAGTTCAAATCATTAAGAACAACTTCCAATTCACAAAACATCATGCGGTTCTTCAGGAACATCAGAAAAGACTCAAGAAACATAAATCAACAATCCGCAAGTCACGAAAATCAACCGCAACCTAATCTAGCTTCACTCAACACATTGCTAGACTAACCGGTAAGAACATATCAATCCAACCAATACCAGAATCGATAACTCACCTGGATTAAATATAAATGCCATGAAACTCAAACACGATTAAGACAATGAACTCAAGGAAATAAATCCCAATTCACAATGCTAAACTCTGAAACATGAAGGAATGCCACGATCTCTAAGAAATTCCATTGCTAACTGCCTCAACCAGTAAGAACTACACCAGTGCTCTTGCATTAGACTCTCAGGTTTAATTTAAAAGTGAGTCCCATCACTTGGTTTGGTTCGGTGATCTATTAGTAGGTACTTTCAAAATAGGTTCATAAACCAGCTCTGATACCACTTGATGTAGTTACCGGTGAGGAGAGACCTCAAGAGATCAATCTGGACCAGTCAGCAAGAGTAAACACAATGAAGACACAAAGATGTGATGGAGGAAATACATAACAAAGTGTTTTATTGCATGAAAATTGATTACGACCAACCGGTAACAACTGAGTTACAGCATACCGGCTCATAGGCTTGGTAGAACATACAAAATAGGTCATAACTAGGACCTTGAATCTTGAGATCTATCTTCTACGCACAATCTAACTACTTTATTCTTTGATTGATTACATTATAATTCAAAATTATAATGATATATATCGATCCAAAGGATCTAGTTGGCCCAAAAGGGATGAAAACCCGAAGAACAAGACCTACCGTGCAAAATAAACAAGGTCGACCTCCGCCAAGAGATTCCTCTGTAAAATACAAAGGATGAAATGTAGATTGCGGGAAAAGGTTGGCCACATGCCAAGTAAAATGAAAAGGGTTATGGTAGATCACCAAAAATAGGTCCAAGCAACCGGTAACAAGAACTGCCAACTGGTAATAGGAAATTGTCAAGGAAACCGATAACAATATCTTGTCAAAAAATTATCAAAATGCAATATGGTCTAGAAGAAATAAATATGATCAAGTCTTCAAGTAGAATCCAAATCCATAGGATCTTGTGAACCAAAACCAGGACACACAGAAAGGAAAACTAAAACTACAAATAGAAAGCAAAATAGAAAGGAAAATATTTTTGGTTGATGCAAGATTTCTATGAACCGGGGATGCTCCTACATCACTAACCATATTGTTATGGTCAATATAAACACATGTAATCCATGTATAAAATTGAAAGAGATCTGTAGTTCAGTAAATTATGCTTGAATAATTACCTAGAGAAAACTAGGGAATTGACAACAATAGGCAATCACTAGAGGCAAGACAAAGTGTGTATGTGTGTGTGTAATATACTTAAATACTTTTTTCCATTTTATTTACTATATTTATTTTTTGAATATAATTTCCCTTCAAAATCCTATTATAAGATTAATAGAACCAAATAGTTATATTATTTCAACCATTATGAAGAGTTGAATTCAAGTATGATCTAAAGAACCTAACATGAGAATATCACTAGGACATTGTGGCATACATGACCATGCATTAGCTAGAAACAACATGCATTAATAAAACTTGAATTGTCTGGAGTCCTCATTGATAGTTGGAAGATGACAAGTCCATGAAATAAATACATTAATCTATATATAGTGCCTAAAATGTGGGCCTCCCAAGAAATGGTGCAAAGGCTAAGCCCTTAACCTAATGATGGTGCAAAGGCTTTATAACATTCTCCTAACTTTAACCCCATCTAGTGGGACCCTGTTGACTTCCCCTGGCCCCTTGTCAGATTCAAATTTAGTGGTGGAGGTTTATGGTGCCCCTATTTCAAAACTGGAACCCAATGTTGCCTCTCCATCTTAAAACAAACTAGTGCCTACCCGTTTCAACCCTATTCGAAGGGTGAAATAAAAAAACTACCCAAGTCCCACCTTCTAAGGAAGTTGACTTGGTGGACTCAGATGAGGAGGAGGTTTCAAAGGATTTTTCATCCTCATTGGCCTTAGATTCTAACTAGTCTCTTTCTACTTCTAAGAAACTTTCCCCCTTTTCACTTGGCCAAGCTATTTCTACCCCCAGTCTAAACTCCTCTACTTTGGATGCAAAAAAGTATAAGATGGAAGATGATATTAGGTGATAGGAGGTATTTATTAAATGGATCCTCTTTCAATTTGTTGTGTTCATAAGAAATATAAACATGCTTGAAGTGGTGATGGAGGCAGAGGCTAGATCTCACAAATGGGTGATGGAGGATAAGGATGATAGGGTTTGGAAGGTTGCTAGTGATATGGCTAGAAAATTAGAATAATGGGATAAGGTTGAGGTGATGTTAAATGACCTTAATAAAAAAATATCTCAGATGGTTGAGATAAATAATGTGGTTGAGATGAAGGAGAAATAGGAGTTTCTAAAGAAAAGAGTCGAGGAAATGTCTATGTTGAGCTAGGAGATTGCATTAAAGAATTTAGCCTCCTTGCATGCTATAGAGGAGAAAATTGAATGTATAAAGGTGAATGAAATGATTAATCCCCTACCTCTATGATAAAGGATACCCTAGATTATGGGTCTCTGGCCTCTACAAAAGATTCAAATAATTTTTTGACAAAGTTATAGCTCTATGTAATAAATGGCAAGAGGGTAATGCCTCGTCCAATAGACCATTACTTAGTGTCTTTGGTGGGTGGCTAGATGGTTTTTATTTTTGGTTATCTCCAGTCTTTTTCTAGCGGTTTCTAGTGTGCTTTGGTTTCAATGTTTGTATCATGTATCTCCAAATGAGAGGGAAAAGCCTCCTTATATGCTTTCCCATCGAAAAACATGTTAATTTTTTGACATGAGTCGACACGAAGATGTGTTTCTTGCCCAAATTTGATAATGCCAAAAGGGTTCAAAATGGGTCCAAAATAAGGAGGACTATAGTGTGGCTCCCTAGTCCTAATGAAGATCAAAGTGCCACGCCCTGGTCATACCCTATTTTAGGGCGAGACTAAGGGGCCATGTGGTGTATAAAGTGAAAATAAGATTATGATGCAAGCATAATCATGTCTTAATTAAGCATGGGGAGATGAACACTAAGGTGGGGGCCCAAAATATGGACTAAATTGTAAGGGAGTATAATTTAGGATGCTACACAAATAAATACCACTAATAGAAAATTTGGTGATAGCTCTAAAGAAACCAATGATACACATGTCCTTGATTTACATAATATTATCCATCATAGTCAGCTTATGAGGTCAACGGTTTAAGATTAGTCAAATCAAAGACAATGTAATCACATTGTTATGGTCAATATAAAGTTTCATCCATACATAAATGTGAAAGCGGTATATAGTTCAATAACTAATGTGTGAAAAATTACCTAGAGACAAATAGGGAATTTGGAAAAATAGGTAATCACTAGTGGCAAGATGAACTGAATACACAAGGATCTTGTGAAAATTGTGGGTAGAATATAACAAACTAATTGCGTAGAGGTAGGTTAATTTGGTGGTTATGGAAGGAGAGGTGGAATGGGATCATGAATCTATGGAGGTATTTATTGATGTGGAGATAATCTAGAGGTTTGATTTGGGGGAATGTAATATTTAAGAATATTAGTCACAATATTATTTATATATATTATTCCCCCACTTTGAATATGTATATTTTTTCTTCTTCACAATCTGAGTATCTTCTCCTTCCCTCTCTCATTATTTTAGGTTCAAGGCACACTCAATTTTGGGACCCCAACTCCATGGATTACTTTGGATATACTATATTTTTATTTATTTTGAAGGATACTTTGAGTCTTGCCATCTTTAATTTACTCTTTCTTAAGAACACTAGGATATATTAATTTATTATGAAGTCATCTTAGCTACTATAATAACTTATTTTCTTGATGTTTGTAATGAACTCTCATCTTTTTGTGACGAATCCATAATATGAATAAGTAACTTATAATACATCTAAAATTATGAACATGATACAAAACACTCTCCTAATTTAATATGATTTTAGGTGCGCCATTAGTTCCAAATCTCTTATTTGAAAAAAAAAAGCTAACTAATAAAATCTTCTTTTTATCGCTTCATTTTAATAAATATAATTTACAATCCCTATAGATTTGTGTGCATTTACAAAAGGATCAAATGAAGATATTTTTTATAAAGATACAAACTAAGGCTTGACAATCCTAAAAAAAATTATGAGTAAGTGAAGAACAATAATAAACATTAATGCCAATTAGATATGATACAACTAGCTTGTGGTTAATAACTAGAACTTTATAAACTTTACGCAATTGACTTGTCAATTCTAATAATAGAAACATGTTAATAACATATCTGGGTAATCTATAAGGTGCACTTGTCAAGTGTCCAACCAAGCAAAAATTGTAATTTTAGCTATGGTCTCTAGAGATAGACATTTGTTTATATCATTTTCTATTCACTTAATCAAATAAACTATAAAGGTTTCATTGACCCTTTTGAAAGGTTGTTAACTTTATTTGAATTTAAGTTATACATGAAATTCCAACACCATTTATTGTTCTACACTAGTTATTTCATTTATGGTTAATCCTAAAAAAAATCCACCCTTTCTGTTAAATACATCAAAGATGAATTCATCTTAAATTTATTAACCTTTTGAATTTTTGATAATGGTTTGTGTGATATATCACTAATGAGGCTCACCCAATCAATTTTATACATATTATTAAAAATTGAAGTATTAAATCTAAACATCCAAGGTTGTAATTATTTAGCACTTGGGCTTCCTACGACTCTACTCAACAAATTTGTCAAACTATTATCTCCATTTGGAAATCACTCATATGAAGAGTCTTTGGGATCCTACTTGAGGTTTTAATTGGGTTATCTAGCTATGGTTTTTAAATCTTTCTCATGGATAATTTCAAGTCTAGGTTATGAAACTCATTTATATCATTAGAGTTGTATGTAGAACATACTTTGAGGAGTGAAGGAGCTAGAAATTTTACTCATCTCACTCTTAAGAGTAATTTACAAAACCACTTCATTTTCCAATTTTAAGAATCGTAATGGTTTGCACACACAAAAATCAACTCAAGAGACTCAAGTAATATAGGAAATGTGGTGGCTTGTATTATTCCACTATCAGCATTACATCTAACTCTTGCTGTTCTATTATTTGCCTACATTCCTTGCAAGAAGTATGGCATGTCAACGGGTTGTAGGTCTATATTAGATATAAACCCAAGTGAATATGTAATTTTGGTTTAGGGAGATACCTTGTTGAAATAATAATTCATATCTTTGACCATGGATGAAGTCATAAAATAAAACTAAAAGAGTTAAAGGTTATAAGTAATGCTTTCACACAAAAGGGAGACATGAAGAAAATAAAAAATTTGCAAGTTTTTGAGAAGAAAAGAATGATTTAATTCCATAATACATATTACAAAAATATAGTTCGAGAGTTATTAAGCAATTGGTATGGATATACATATATAAAAAGCGTCAATTTTTTTATAGAATATATACTTAGAGGATTAGGAAATACAAGGTATCTGATGATATGATGGAGATCTAACAAAGTATGTGTTAACAAGTAAAAATCACACTTATATTTACACCTTAACAAAAAGTGAGTTTAATATATTCAACAACAATAGTATGAGATAAAATAAGAGTAATCACTCGAATTCAAAGCGTCTTTTCACATGTGTAGTTAAGGAGACAATGATAATACAAATCCTCATCCGTGACCATAGAATTCTAAGACACAAGACATCAATTTAGAAAAATTATTCTAAATACAGCAGTTGATAGATTTGAAAGTTTTAATTACTATAATGATAGTTGTTCACTACTTCTCTTCTATAGTCATGTTGATGAGCAATGACCAGAGTTTTTCTTGCTGGTTCTTTTCTTGGGAGCTCATATTGTAAAAATTATATATTATTAATAAAATTTATCAAGTGGCATTGCCATCTTGCCAAAAATAAATTTAAAAAATTACTATAATGATAAAGAATCAAGAGCATGATCTTAAGAGAAAAACTATAATTGTAAAGAAATTATAGATTGGTACCTATCTACATCAAAAATTACTAATCAATTCACAGAAAATATGGACCAAAGTTTAATGTGTCCAAACATTAAAAGAAGAGAGTTCAATTAGCTATAATGACCAGTAATTTTTTTATGTAAATAGACACAACCAACTATGCTAATGAAACAAGATATTTTGCTCCGTATATCTCTTGTTCCATAAGAGAGCGTTAAAAGTGCTGGGCTTGAGAATTAGGGTTAGAGTCTGAGAAGGTCATTGATTGTGAAAAAGTAGAATTTAAAAGTTAGCGCATGACATTCGGGTCAAATAAGTAGGGAAGGTTCCCCTAATGCGCATCAATCGGAGAAAGCAAAAGTAGTCCTGTAAACATCCGGAAGGAGGAAAGTGGAAAATAGCTAAAGCATTTTTGTAGTTCTACTTCTATGCAAGTCCAAGATGTTTCCAGAATTTCAAGGCGTCCGTGGAGTCAAATTACGGAAATAGGAAGACAATTTATAACGTTTTCAATGATTTGATTTGAAGTGGTGATAATCTCACATCACGTTCTTCGTAAGATTGAAAACTTGCTGGATGGGCAAGAAAATTAGACAACTACAAAACTACTTGAAAACTATGCATTTCCGTATAGATGTTTTGGAATTGGTTTGATCTCATTATAATATTTGAGCCCTTCAAACTTGTTCATGACACGAGATATTCTGATGAAGACCATATTGGCACGAATTCATTGACCAAAGGATTGATTTGGACAGGGATCAGATTTTATTTTCAAAACCGAAATAAGATTAAAGTTTGAATCATAAGGATACAAGAGAAAAATGCAAACAACAAAGCTACAAAGTGGAAATAAGATGTTGCTTCAAGATTCTAGAAGTTCAAAAAAAGTCTATAGAGAATAAAGTTTACTGTAAATGTGGGGACTTAAATATATGGTGTCATCTTTTTGTGTAAGTTGCTAGAGTTTCAAACATTTATTTTTGTCCATGATTATAACAACCCATGCATATCCACCATCACTTTTATCTAGATCAGGTTGTTAGACTTCATTTTCTTTGGCACGCCTTTCAACCTAATTCTAACCTCCCAGACCTTTATCATTAAAATTTATCTAGGTCATTTGAACTAGAGTTTTAGAGTATCCCTTACTTGGGTACATCATATGGACCTTTCCTAATTTCCAACTCTCGACATGATCTAAGTGTTTGTTCAAAATAGGATTTGTGGAATTCCTTCTACACAAGTAAATTTTTCATGCCTACAACTCCTAAACCTTTTTACTAAGTACTCCTTTGCAATCAAAATTTTGGCCTTCCATCTTGTCAAGTATTTGTCATAGGGTATCTCTCACTCCCAATCTTTGAAGCCCTAATGAAGGCATGAAATATGAGTTACTTCTAACCCTCAAATTTTAAAAATCTAACACATTGTACTGTTCAACATACTCAGCTAAAGATCATTTATGACTAGGGTTGATGTCACAACTTCCAAATTAGAGTTTCTCCCATTATAAACCATTGTTCATCAAAGGGCATAGATTTACACAAAGTTTGTAGTCATAAATACAAAAAAGACTGAGAAATATCACAAATTATATGGTGAAGATCTATTACCATCACATTGGGTATTATCATGACAAAATTATTTTTTAATCAAATAATTTTGCATTCAAAGAAAATAAAAGATAAAAGTTGGATCATGTATTTAATATGACGGGGTTTTTAGACCTAATGGTATTCACAGCATCCCTAGAATATTTTGTAGTAGATTTCTAAGCTCAACAATATCCTAACATGTCAAATTGAATGGTGTAATAAAAAATATTATTTGTTGATCAATATTGTGTTTTTTCATGCCTACTCCACATATTTCATTTTTTTGCAAGAAGTTTATGATTTGAGACATCAACAATGGCATGTGGATGGTTGTTAATACAGTTTCATGGGTTTCCTCAAATATTCAAAATTTTCCTTACCTCAAGACTCTCTTGAATTATTAAACTCTAAGAAACAAAGGATCTATATATTCTAATTTTTATTCTTTGAAAGGGTTGGTAGTCAAACTAGATTTTGAGTTTAGCAACAAAATATTTTAGGGCATCAAGCATTTTATTCACTAACTATAAATGAAGGAATGCAATCAACATAGTGTAGGAAGCATGTTTTAATGTATATCTTTTGCAATTGATTCAGGGAAATATATAATTATCATTACATGTTTTTCCTTGCCACATTTGTTGGCATGAGTATAATGAAGGTTTAGTGTGTGCATTACCGCACCTAATGTATTATAAATATTTAATAATATAATTACATCTTTATCCTATGGGTCATTATAGTTTTATTTGTAGATTATTATGTCTATTGGATAAATATAATAATTAATTTTCATATGAATCTTAGCCTAATTCTATTTATTCTCTATTGAAGGAATTTTCTTTCCTCCTTATTGTTTATGAATTGGTTTCCAAATGGAGCACACATCAGTCCTCATTGATGAAGGAGCAATCAATCCTTCATTTAATCACTTTCAATGTGGCTATTTGTGGGATTATAAGGTATATGCACGAAGTTGTGGTACCAAAAAGGTGCCACACTTCAAAAAAACTGAAAAATTCTCATAAGGCACACGCCTTATAAGGTGCGCGCACTCTAGGGTGCACACCCTATAGGCTTGGTGTGCTAAGCAGCACACCAAGACTATAGGGCGTGTACCCTATAGTGCACGCGCCTTATAAGGCATGCGCCTTATGAGAGAATGTGGGCTTGGATCATGGGTCAAGGGTCCCATATAACCGTTTTTTAGTGCTACTCATTTGGCTAGCACCAAATATGGCGCTAGCCAAATGACTTCCATTGAAATTTTTTAACCTTTGATAAATGTATACTCTATACCCTATAATCTATACTCTATACCCTATAGTTTGATAGCCACAACCATAAAAATTAAACCATTTCAAACCTATAACAAATACCCTAGATCGTATGATCAAATATGCTAAATCCTTGACCCTATACAATAACCATAGACCCTATAACCCAATATGCTAAACCATATGAGGTCGTTATGGGTCGTATGGTGTCCTAAGGGGTCATATGGTGTCCTATGATCCCTTAGGACACCATATGACCCCTTAGGACACAATGTGAACGCTAATGACACGTAAGGGGTTATATGGTATCCTAAGGGGTCATATGACACTATATGATCTATTAGGAGACCATGTGACCACTTAGGACACCATATGACCCATAAAGACACTATATGGTGTTCTAAGGGGTCACATGGTGTCCTAAGGGGTCATATGGTGTCCTATGACCCCTTAGGACACCATATGACCCATAACGACACTATATGGTGTTCTAAGGGATCGCATGATGTCGTAAGGGGTCATATGGTATTCTAAGGAGTCATAGGACACTATATGACGCCTCATGACACCATATGACCCCTTAGGACACAATATGGTGTCGTTATGGGCCGTATGGTGTCCTAAGGGGTCATATGGTGTCCTATGACCCATAGGACACCATATGACCCCTTAGGACACCATACGGCCCATAACGACACCATATTGTGTCCTAAGGGGTCATATGGTGTCATGAGGGGTCATATGGTGTCGTAACAGGTCATATAGTGTCCTATGACCCCTTAGGATACCATATAACCCCTTACGTGTCGTTAGGGTTCACATTGTGTCCTAAGGGGTCATATGGTGTCGTTATGGGTCATATGGTGTCGTAAGGGGTCATATGGTAAGGACACCATACAACCCATAACGACACCATATTGTGTCCTAAGGGGTCATAGGACACCATATGACCCCTTAGGACACCATACGAGCCATAACAACACCATATTGTGTCCTAAGGGGTCAGATGGTATCCTATGACCCCTTAGGACACCATATGACCCCTTAGGACACAATATGGTGTTGTTATGGCTCGTATGGTGTCCTAAGGGGTCATATGGTGTCCTATGACCCCTTAGGACACAATATGGTGTCGTTATGGGTTGTATGGTGTCCTAAGGGGTCATATGGTGTCCTATGGGGCCATAGGACACCATATGACCCCTTAGGTGTCGTTAGGGATCATATTGTGTCTTAACGGGTCATATGATGTGCTATGACACCTTAAGACACCATATGACCCCTTAGGACACCATACGACCCATAATGACACCATATGGTGTCCTAAGGGGTCATATAGTGTCCTAAGGGGTCATAGGACACCACATGACCCCTTAGGACACAATGTGAACCCTAACGACATGTAAGGGGTTATATGGTATCCTAAAGGGTCATAGGCCACTATATGGCCCGTTAGGACACCATATGACCCATTAGGACACCATATGACCCATAATGACACTATATGGTGTTCTAAGGGGTCACATGGTGTCCTAAGGGGTCATCTGGTGTCCTAGGACCCCTTAGGACGCCATATGACCCCTTAGGATACAATATGGTGTCATTATGGGTCGTATGGTGTTGTAAGGGGTCATATGGTATCCTATGACCCCTTAGGACACAATATGGTGTTGTTATGGGTTGTTTGGTGTCTAAAGGGGTCATATGGTGTCCTATGACCCCTTAGGACACAATATGGTGTCGTTATGGGTCATATGGCATCCTAAGGGGTCATATGGTGTCCTATGGGGTCATAGGATGCCATATGACCCCTTAGGTGTCAGTAGGAATCATATTGTGTCTCAACGGGTCATATGGTGTGTTATGACCCCTTAAGACACCATATGACCCCTTAGGACACCATACGACCCATAATGACACCATATGATGTTCTAAGGGGTCATAAGACACCATATGACCCCTTAGGACACAATTTGAACCCTAATGACACATAAGGGGTTATATGGTATCCTAAGGGGTCATAGGACACTATATGGCCTGTTAGGACACCATATGACCCCTTAGGACACCATATGACCCATAACGACACTATATGGTGTTCTAAGGGGTCACATGGTGTCGTAATGGGTCATATGGTGTCCTATGACTCTTAAGACACCATATGACCCCTTAGGACACAATATGGTGTCATTATGGGTCGTATGGTATCCTAAGGGGTCATATAGTGTCCTATGGGGTCATAGGACACCATATGACCCCTTAGGTGTCGTTAGGGATCAAATTATGTCTTAACGGGTCATATGGTGTGTTATGACCCATTAAGACACAATATGACCCCTTAGGACACCTTATGTTGTCATTATGGTTCATATAGTGTCCTATTGGATCATAAGACACCTAATGACCACTTAGGACACCCTACAACCCATAATGATACCATATGGTGTCCTGAGGGGTCATATAGTGTCCTAAGGGGTCATAGGGCACCATATAACCCCTTAGGACACAATGTGAACCCTAACAACATGTAAAGGGTTATGTGGTATCCTAAGGGGTCATAGGACACTATATGACCCATTAGGATACCATATGACCCCTTAGGACACCATATGACCCATAACGACACTATATGGTGTTCTAAGGGGTCACATGGTGTTCTAAGGGGTCATCTAGTGTCCTATGACCCCTTAAGACACCATATGACCCCTTAGGACATAATATGGTGTCGTTATGGGTTGTATGGTGTTGTAAGGGGTCATATGGTGTCCTATGACTGCTTGGGACACTATATGACCCCTTAGGACACAATATGGTGTCGTTATGGGTCATATGGTGTCCTAAGGGGTCATATGGTGTCCTATGGGGTCATAGGACACCATATGACCCCTTAGGTGTCGTTAGGGATCATATTGTGTCTTAACCAGTCATATGGTGTGTTATGACTCCTTAAGACACCATATGACACCTTAGGACACCTTATGTTGTCATTATGGGTCGTATGGTGTCCTAATGGGTCATATAGTGTCCTAAGGGATCATCGCACACCATAAGACCATACTGACCCCATATGGTGTTTTAGGGGCTCATATGGTGTCCTAAGGGGTCATAGGACACCATACGAACCATACTGACATGATATGGTGTACTAAGGGATCATATGGTGTCTTAAGGGGTCATAGGACACCATATAACCCCTTAGGACACAATATGACCCCTAACGACACCTAAGGGGTCATATGGTGTCGTTATGGGTTGTATGGTGTCCTAAGTGGTCATATGGTGTCCTATGACCACTTAGGAGAGAATATGGTGTCATTATGGGTCCTATGGTTACCTAAGAGGTCATATGGTGTCCTATGACCCCTTAGGACACCATATGACCCCTTAGGTGTCGTTAGGGGTCATATTGTGTCCTAAGGGGTCATATGGTGTCCTATGATCCCTTAGGACCTAGAGAGAGGAGGGAGTGAAGAAGAAACTGAGGGAAAGAGGTGAGAGAGGGAATTAGATGGGTGTAAGGATGAAGAGGGAGATAGCTCGAGGCATAGGAGAATAAGGCAATTGTGAGAGCTAGAGAGGGGAAGGACAAAGAAGAGTATGTATCTATAAGAATGAAGAGCTCGAGAAGAGGTAAGGGGAGAGAGAGAATATGAGATCTAGTTCATAGAGAGAGATGGAACTACAAGGGAAGGGAGATAAAGAAGCGAGAGGTGAGATGGGGGTTTCTATGTACACATTTGGCACTCTCCCTATTTGGCGTGCGCCAAATGTAGAATATGGACCACATTTGGCGCGCCCCAAATGGAAAAATCCATTCATCACATTTGGTGCACACCAAATAGGGTGAGCACCATATTTGGCGCGTGCCAAATGGCCTACTTTGGGAAACACCAAACCTATGGGTTGGATTTGCCTTGGGAATCCAACCCAAAGGTTTGGACAACCATTTCAGGCTAGAGACATGTTTTTATCATAACATTGAAAATTTTGACATATTTTTTGTTGTGCTCTCCGTCAGGTTTGCACGTGTTTCAATGAAGTTAAAAAAAAATACCATGGTAAACTTGAGCTCCCTCTTAGCTATCCAACAATTTAATTTATTTCAATTTTTTATTTCGTTAAGTCTTTCATCTATAATTTCTTTTGTCAGTGTGTCTGTTTTTTGTCAAAAAGTTACATGCACTATTTTGGGTATACATTTTTACATGATCATTAGATTTTGAAAAAACTTACATTTTTAGAACCTAGACTCCATTCTACACAATTTTAAAAAAAAAATTGATTTTTTATCAGATTTCAATGATTTTAGGGGGGAGCACGCTCAAATTTTTGTTTTTCAGGATGTGTCCACTTCAAAAATAAGAAAAAAAATCATATACTCATTAAAAAATTAGCTGAAAAATTTGGCATAAACTACAAGGTGTTAGCTAATTTCTCATTGAAGCAATTTTAAAAATTCAAAAAAAAAAGTTATAACATTTTAGGGGGGCCACAACAAACGCTATGTTATCTTTTTTGCATAAAAACAGGACCACTCTTTGTGGCCCCCCTTTTTGAAGCCCTTAATCTCCACCATTTTCAAAAAAAATTACTAGTTTAGAAAGTATACTCGAAGCACTCTAACTCTTGTTCTTGTTGCATCTTCAAATTTGGAGTGTAACTATCTTCAATTTGTCGTTGAAGTTCAGACTTCGTTGATTTCGAAAAAAAAAAAAAGTGGCATCTTAAGACTCCCTTTTGGTACCACAACTTGGTGCACATACCCTATATTATGTTTATATTAGGTTTAATGCATGTTGTTAATGGTTAGACAATATAAATCAAGGAAACATTTTAAGAAAACCTGATAGTCATATCAACAAAGAATTTGAACATGCATGTTTGTACCTTGCCACAATATTAAAAAAAATGATAAATGAAACCATATTGAGGGATTGTAATGATGCTAATTTCTATAGGTTCATGTGCTAGGTGTATTATCAAATTTATAGACGCCTTTTGCAATTTATGGATCTTGACCTAGTACAATTATGAGGGTCATGTCTTGCAACTCAAAATCCCTAGTGATATCCAAAGCTAATATCAATTTAAGGACCTAGATGAAGTGAAATGAATTTAGTAGTTTTCGTGCCCCTTTTGATAATTATATAGCTTTTCTTTTCTATTACTAGAGATGTCACCATTTATATATACAATGACGATATTAGCAGAGTCTTGTAATTTTTGAATGGTTTGTTACTTTTGGACTCTTTGACAAGTTGCTGGAAGTGTAATAGGAGGAACAAGTATACATGGTGGCTTCAAGCTCTATCATGAATTTGTAAATTTTATGTTAATAATCTATGGGTAATGCTCCTCCAAGCTATTAACCTATTGAAAAGAAAGAAACTACATGAGGGTCAAGTGTATAACTAAGTAAAGTTATAGTTTGTTAGGAATGTTATACTATAATCAATTTAAATACTTATTAAAGTATACCTCATGAAGTACCCTCTCATGTTTAACTTGAGCCCATTGAAGTGTATGAGATATTACCCACTCTCAAATAACCTTTAATAATTTAAAATATATTATTGTTGTTGAGAATGGGTGTCTCAAACTTACTGGTTGAAATCTCGAACATATGGCACTTGGTCTCTCAAATGAGAAGTTCAGTGTGGATAACCTGTGTGTTATTGATCATCTTGAAAGAGAACATAATAACCTTTGTGTTATTGATACAATAGTTGATAACCTTCATGTTATGCACTTGCTTGGAGAAGTAGTGATTTCGATATAGCATCTGGGTTCAGTAAGACTCTACCAAGAGGTTTGGATAATTCACTCCTCTTACCAATATCGAGGAGATAGTTGATGTGTCTTGTGGACATGAAGCAGTATATTGGTATAAATTGTAGTTTTGGTATGTCTCCCACAACAATCAACTGAAGTTATGTTGCTACACTGATAAGCTCGAGTTTTATGTAGCTTTGGTGAAGACAAAGATTTCAATGTAGCTTGGGGTTTTGATAAGATTGTCTGAAGGAAGTAACTAAATGTTGGACATTGCTACTACTAGGATATGTTGTTGTCATTGATGTCAACATATTCCTGCTCTGGTCATTACAGATTGGTTTATTAGGATCATGGTTTGGTGTATGGAATATTTCTAATATCACTATATTCTTCTATAATACCTTTGGTGATCTGGAAAGCTTAATTGATCATATCATATGATCCAGTTTTGCAATTTGTTTTTTTGATCAGTAATTTGCAGAGTTCAGTATTTCCTCTAGTATATTCTAGTGTGATTTGATCTTGAGCTGAGATTTTGGGAGATTATTTGAGATGGTCTCGTATATCTTCATTACAAATGGTTTGTGATTTGGTGCTCTACAAGTTATCTTTTCATCATGAGAGTTGTTGATGTTTGAGTGTTCTTAAGTTTCAAATGTCAAGATAAATGCAAATTTGATAAGTGGTGTTGGTGCAGCTATTACTGATTATTCTAACATGCTTGTTGGTGTTTCCTAATTGTGCCCCATTTGTTTGTAGGATTTGAGAAATACAAATCCACAGAACCCAAAAGAAACCTGCATGCAAGAAACCTGTCACAGAGAAAGAGAGAGAACGAATACAAGGGTTTTGGCTCTGACAAAGAGAAAAGATGTATTATCAGAGAAAAATGAATCAAGAAGATGAATAATACAAGAGATCAATCCTTATAAAGGAGATCAACACCAAAAGGAAAACCTAACCCTAAGGTGTGAGCATTTAATAATTAAATATTAATTATTAAATGACTAATGTATGCATAAAGAGAAATCTTAAGTGGAGAGCAAAGTTAATTAATTACTTTACTCTAACACCCCCCCTTAAGATGAGCTACAATGCAGCTACAAACAATGCAGAAGAAAGCAAAGGAACTACAATGCAAAGGAGGGTCCCGGCAACAAGGCCTGATGAGGTACCCGAATACAAGAAAATCTCTATAAAGCGGAGTAAAGGAGAAAACCCAGTGGGAAAAAACTCCTCTCCAAAAAGAGATAAAGAATCATGCTGAAAAGAAAACATGAAGGAAGGAAGGCCTCACTGAGACCCCCCAAGGACAACTTCTTTCACCCCAAGCATTGAGCGCAACTGAAGATAGCGCGGAGATGCCAAAGGTTTAGTGAAGATGTCTGCAACCTGCTCCTCTGTAGGAATATACTCCAAGATGAGAGAACCATCCTGAATCAACTGCCTGATGAAGTGCATGTGGATTTCAATATGCTTTGTCCGCTGATGCTCTACTGGGTTGCGAGAAATGTGAATGGCACTCTGGTTGTCACACCAAAGAATAGTGGGACAATCTGGAGGAAACCCAAACTCTGTCATCGACTGTCGAAGCCATAAAACCTCCTGACTGGCTAACACTACTGCTCGGTACTCAGCCTCTATAGATGATAATGCAATAGCGGACTGCTTCTTGCAAGACCATGTAATAGGACCAGAACCAAGGCAAAAAACGAAGCCAGAAGTAGACTTCCGATCATTGACATCACCAGCCCAATCGGAGTTAGTGAAGCCAATGATATGAGGGGATCCTGAAGAGTAGTGAATGCCATAATGTGTGGTGCCCCGAATATATCTCAAAATACGTTTGGCTGCTTGCTAATGGCTCTCATGAGGATCATGGGAGAACCGAGAGACAAGGCCAACCGCAAAGGAAAGATCAGGACGAGAATGTGTCAGGTACAACAGACTGCCAACCAACTACCTATATAAAGTGGGGTCTACTGAAGGAGTAGAGCAAGTGGAAGACAAAACAACACCTGACTGAAATGGAGTGGGGGCAGACTTGCAATCAAGCATGCCAAATCGCTGAAGCATATCAAGAGCATACTTCTCCTGAAAAATGGAAATCCCATCCGAAGACTGAATAACCTGTAGACCCAGAAAGAAGTGCAAGAGACCAAGATCTGTCATCTCAAACTGCTCCATCAAAGCTCTCTGAACACTCTGAATCATGGAGGATGAGCTACCTGTAATGATGAGATCATCTACATATAGCACTAGAATCAAAAGATCACCCTCCTGACGCTGAATATAGACTGTGTGATCGGAATGACAGCGTGTGAAGTGTGAGGAAAGCAAGAAGGAGTCCATCTTCTCATACCAAGCCCTGGGGGCTTGTTTGAGACCATACAATGAATGTCGAAGTCTGCAAACCAAAGAAGTGTCCTGCACAAAACCCGGAGGCTGCTCCATATAGATCTCCTCATGTAGGTCTCCATGCAAGAAGGCACTCTTCACATCCATCTGAAACACTGCCATCCCTGTGAAGCTGCAAGTGAAAGTACCAGGCGTATAGAATTCATCTTGGCGACAGGAGCAAAGGTCTCAGAGTAGTCAATACCCTCTACCTGAGAAAACCCCTTCGCAACAAGACGGGCCTTATACTTATCAATAGAACCATCTACAACATACTTGGTACGATACACCCACTTGCACCGAACCAACTTTCTTCCCTTAGGAAGAGGACAAAGATCCCAAGTATGATTCTTCATCAAAGAAGAATACTCCTCATCCATGGCCCTATCCCACTCTGGGTGTCCTATCACCTCTGAAAACTTTTGAGGATCATCTGAAAGGGTATGACTCAAAAGACTAGAACTAGATGTCTGAGCACGAGTGCGACGAGTATCTGAAGGATCACCTACCAAAGAACCAGCTGCATCAACAGTATCATGGGCCCACTTCGGCAAAGACGGAGCAACTGGTGGTGGTGGAGATGGTGGATCATGATCTACATCATCCTCAAGAGATAAGTAATCCTCAAGAGATGAAGAGGAAGGAGTAGGCAATGAGGGAGAAGCTGGTGATGGAGAATCCATCTGAGGATAGCACTCATCAAACTGGACATCCCGCCGAAACAAGACCTCTCTGGAATCAGGATCAAACAACCTGTATGCCTTAACATCCTCACAGTAGCCAACAAATATGAGTGGTCGGCTCTTCCTCTCCATGGCTATCCGCTGAGCATCAGGAATAAATGCCCAAGCCTCACTACCAAAAACTCAGAATGTAGAAACATCGGGCTTGACATGGGTCCAAGCCTCCTCAGGAGTCATATGTCGTAATGCCTTATGGGGCATCCGATTCTGAATATAATTGGCACAATTGACTGCCTCAGCCCAAAATGAAGAACTCATAGCTCAAGACTGTATCATACAATTTGCCATCTCCCGTAAGGTTCTGTTCTTTCTCTCAGCAACACCATTCTATTGAGGGGTATAAGAAACTGTAAACTGATGCTGTAAACCATGCTCAGTGCAAAAATCTCTGAAAGCCTGATTTACATACTCCCCCCCATTATCTGTGTGTATCCTCCTGATAGAAAGTCCAGATTGCTTCTCCACAAATGTCTTAAACTTCTTGAAAGAGTCAAAGACATCAGACTTGTACTTAAGAAAGTACACCCATGTACGTCTGGAGAAGTCATCAATAAAAGTGAGTACATAACGGGCCCCTGAAAAAGAAGGAGTCGGAAAGGACATAAGATCACTATGTACCAACTCTAGGGCTGCCCTAGCACGAGAGGCTCGACCCTTAGGAAAAGGATGTCGATGATGTTTGCCAAGGACACAACCACGACATACACCATCTATACAAGAAATCTGTGGAAGCCCAATCACAAGTGCCTGTGTACTCATCTGCTGTAGATATCTGTAATTGACATGACCAAAACGCTCATGCCAAAGCCTGCTCACTGAATCTGCATGTGCTATAAGAGAGGAACCAACAGTGTCTGAACTCTCAAAGCCATCAAAACTATATAAGTGAGATGCAGAATCCACACTCCCAGTAGCCACAACCAAGTCAGGATCATGAAGATCTCGAATAACCACATCATGTGGAGAGAACTCAACTGTCTTACCAGAGCCAGAGTGGCAAATCTGATAAACGGATAGAAGGTTTGTCAAAATGTCAGGAACCAAAAGCACATCCTGAAGACAACCACCATCCAATGAAACAGTACCAGAACCCTGAACGGAAAGTTGTGCTGAGTCACCAACTGCAATATGTCTAGTGCCTGTAGGAGCAAGAGCGGTGACCAAATCCTCTGTGTGTGTCATATGGTGAGAGGCACCAGAATCTAGAATCCAAGTGGACGCTGAGGACAATGCTCGTGCAGAAAGAGCATGACCTTTCCCTGTGGGCTGTGAAGGAGGTTGTGGTGCACTGATATTATGCTGCTGCATGGCTTCCTCCAAAGCCTCTAAACGTTTCCAACACCTGGAAATGGGATGTCCTTCCTTGCCACAAAAACTGCAAGGATCACCTGATTTCTTCTTAGTCTTGGAGGAAGACTCACCAGACTTTGAAGATTTTCCTTGTTTAGAATTGAATTGTGGTTTTGAATCAGACTTAGGTGGTGGCTTGGAGGGATTCTCACTAGCCTCTGAATCTTTCTTAGGCTTCGGTTTCTGCTTCTGTTTTCCTTTGGAGGACTGGGCTACCAATGCTTGGTTCTGTGAACCTGAAAGTGAATCCAACTGCTTAAGCTTAGCTTGCTCACGAGTCAGATGATCACAAAAGACCTCAAAAGAAGGCAAGACATGTCGAGCACCCAAGGCATCCATGGTGGAATAGAAGGTCGAAGAGAAGATCTGAAATGGACCCCGAAGCTTGGAGAGAATCAGGAAAATGCACTCTATATCAGTCTTAGTCTTACCACAACCCTGCAAGATTGATCTTTGTTGTTTGAACTTCATCAAAAAGTCCTCAATAGAAGGAAATGAATCAGATACCAAGGAAGTTAACTCTGCCTCAAGCTGCAAAGCTCTGAACTCGTTGACAGTACCAAAAAGTCCTTCAAACTTGATCCAAATGGCTCGAGGAGTGATACAACCCTCAAGATGAAACTGGCGACTGTCGGAAATGTGTAAAGCCATCAATCCCATAGCCTGATCCATATTGTTCCTGTGTTGCATAATCTCAAAAGGATGTGTCAACTGAGGCTGAACCTCATCCAAACAGGACCATAACCCTTTTGACTGGAGAAGAGTCATCATGCGACCCTTCCAAGTGTGGTAATTATGCGGTGTGAGAGATTCAATAGGTTTGTCTGCCATCCTGTGAACTATGCCTCAACTGCTCTGAATTTTTAATTATTATTAAGTGGTCTTTCAGAACTAGACAGAAGATGCAGAAGGGGGTTTGATTTTTTTTGTATTGGTGTTTTTAAATGCTAGTTTTCTGATGTAAATAACAGAAAGCAAGAGAAAACACCCCCCCACAATGCAAAAAACTAATCCCCAGTACAAACTGAAAGCCAGAAAATGATAGAAAGCAATAACGGGTTGAGACAAAATTTGGAGCACCTGAAGATTTTTTTGATGAAATAGACTGTAGAGCTGGAAAGAGCAGAGAACCACCTTTCTGATGCCTATTCGCTTTCGAAAAACGGAGTCTGTATGCAAAAGATATGGCTCCTGGAGTGCAAAAAACTTGTTCTGACTTTGACTAGAAAAAAACACTACAAAACGGCAAAATCAGAAAAAAAGTCCTGCATTAATTAGATCCGGCTCGGAACCAGCTTTCCAACGCCTATTTGTTTTCGAAAAACAGAGATCGGATGCCCAAGTTATGCCCGATTTTGTAAAAACAGCTTCAAAAAGAACCCAGATGGGCCCCTAAGTCCTCAAGGGCTTAAAAAAAATCAGCCCCTGGTCCTCTGGGTGACCAAGGGTGGGCGCAGGAGGCAGCGACGCGGGGGCGGCGCGCTGGCTGCGGGCGGGCGGCGCTCGGGTGGGGGTTCTCGACGGGCGGCGCGGCGGGCGGCAGGCGGCGCGGGGGCGGTTGACCGCCGGCGGCGGTGGCCGCCGGGCTGTGCGGGCGGCGGCGCGGTGCTCCCAATCGGCTGCACTGTTTTTGTTATAAAAAACTGCGTTTTTTATATTATTTTTCTGGTTTTTTTTATTTTTCCGCCTCGGTTTTCGTGCCCTAGGGTCGTACAGCCTTGGGGCCAAAAAAAATTTGCCTCCTGGTGCAACTGTGTCCAAATCGGACGAATTTTATATGGAAATAGGGGTTTTTGGGTGCTACGAGCTCAACGGTGAGGTCCGTTTGGGCTTAAAGTGCACCGAAAAAAAAAATACCCCCTATTCCAAAATAAAAAAACAGAAGACAAACACAGATCTGATGCAACCAAAACCTGGATCTCAAAATCTTTCAAAAGTCTGAACAAGCTGCAGCAGATCTAGCTCTGATACCATGTAGGATTTGAGAAATACAAATCCACAGAACCCAAAAGAAACCTGCATGCAAGAAACCTGTCACAGAGAAAGAGAGAGAACGAATACAAGGGTTTTGGCTCTGACAAAGAGAAAAGATGTATTATCAGAGAAAAATGAATCAAGAAGATGAATAATACAAGAGATCAATCCTTATAAAGGAGATCAACACCAAAAGGAAAACCTAACCCTAAGGTGTGAGAATTTAATAATTAAATATTAATTATTAAATGACTAATGTATGCATAAAGAGAAATCTTAAGAGGAGAGCAAAGTTAATTAATTACTTTACTCTAACATGTTTTGGTGATCCGCATTGATTGTTGTGTGTGTTCTTGGTGATTTTGCTAAACCGATGATATTCTTCATGTTATGTGGTTTTCCTAGTGGTGTAGTATGTTGCAATTGATCTTGGCGTGATTTTTAGTGGTGTTGCACATTTGGGGATTTGAATTAGGTCCATGTTATATCATGTATATCATTACATTGGTCCGGTGGTCGATCTTTGTATCGTGTGATTTAATTTTGTAATTGTGAGTTGAAGGTTTAGTCGACCTTGTTGTCAAGGTTGATGAATTGTATAAATAGGTGATATTTTCATACTTGTGTATCGTGGTTGTGCCTGCATTATCAGAGAGTGGTGTATGTGCGAACAAGGATTCATCTTTTAGTGTGATGTATTGAGTAGAGACTGGCGTTGCAGAGAAGACAATTGTGCTTAATCAAAAATGTCATCAGGAATTTGGAGATGTTATTATTTTACTTCATTTCTTCCAGATTGTAGTTTGATCAGTTTGTAAGTCAGTGAGACTTCCTTGTAAGGTAGTGAACCTTCCCTGAGGGTTGTAGCCTTCCGGATTATTGTTTCTTGAGTTGTAAGCTCTAGGCAGTGTGCCTGAATACTAGTGCATTCCCCATTGTAATATTTTTCACATACTACTACAGAGTATCATCTTATTGTGGATAGGTTCCCAACATGGTTTTCCCCTTAACCGGGTTTTCCAGGTCAAAAAATAGGTTTTGTGTTGTGCTATCAATTTTCTTATCTTTATTGTTGCTATAGTTTATCAGATTTGAACTTGTGGTTGAGTTTGTATATCTGATAGAAAAATAATTCACCCCCCACCTCTCATTTTTCACTCCTTGTTGTTGCCAACAATTTGTATCAGAGCTAGATCCTCCAGAAGAAGCTTAACTTCTTAAGGAGATATGGGATAGCAACTAGAAGTGGAAGTGTTATCTTTAACGAGAGTCTGAGATTTGATGGAAGTAACTATGTTATATGGAAGAATCAGATAGAGGTGCACTTGTGATGCCTTGGATAAGATTACTATAAGATTACAAAGATTGTCTATTCTGCTCCACCGAATGGACCGGTTACTCCTGATGATATCAAGGAAGCTAAAAATAACATTATAGAAAAGGAAGCATTGTTGAGTTCCCTAACTGATTCAGAGATGACAAATGTAATGGGACTTCAAACTGCACATGAGATCTGGGAGAAGCTTGAAACCCTGTATTAAGGAGATAAACAGGTCAAAGTTGCTAAGTTGTAGAGTTTGAAAGGGAAATACGAGATGTTGAGAATGGGAGAAGAAGAGAACATAAATTCCTTTATGGATAAAGTGAATGAACATTTCCTAGGTATCAGTTGTGTTGGTGGAACCCTTGAAGAAGATGAAATTGTTACTAAGGTGCTGAGATCATTGACTTTTTCTTACAAACATAAGGTAGCTTCTATTGATGAGATCCAGAGTGTGACTATTGTGACAAGAGACATATTGGTTGGAAAGATTATTGCATTTGAGCGGAGAGAATTTGGTGAATCAAATGAAAAGTCTCAGACAACATTTAGAGCATTTGTATTTGGAAAGAAAAAATATGACCCTGAAGAATGTAGAATATCCAGATATGAAATGTAGAATATCCAGATATGAAAGAGAGAGAAGAGAGATGCACGAGCAATAAAGAGAATTGGAAGAGCTTGAAGCATTGATTGCCTAGAGATTGCCTACGGGAGCCGGTAAGTATGATGGAAAATTGCCTTTGAAATGTTTCTCTTGCAATAAGATAGGACATTTTGCTTCTAGATGCCTAGAGAGAATGTCTAAGCATAAGAAGAACTACTACTATGTTGTTGATGTAGGTGTTAGAAATGAAGAATCAGAAGGAGATGAAGTTGTCTTTATTGATATGAAAGAAGATGTATCGGTTTTTGTTGATTCCACAAGCTGCACTATTGAGGAGAAATCTTTAGCTGCTAAAGTTGAAGAGAAATATGAATGGGTGATTGATAGTGGTTGTTCACATCATATGACCGGTGATAAAAGAAAATTTGTGAATATGGAAGGGTATGATAGTGGAATAGTAAGATTTGGAGATGACAAAGCCCGTGTGATTCGTGGTAGAGGTTTTATTTCCTTTAATGGTAAGCATAACACTGATGTTGTCTTATATGTTGAATGTTTGAAGCATAATCTTTTGAGTGTTGGACAAATGGTTGAAAAAGGTTATGATTTAAATTTCAAGAATGGTAAATGCAAGATCTTAAATGCCTCTGGTATAGAGATTGCATATGGAACTAAGATTGAAGGTAATATCTTTCATTTGAATGCCGGTGAGAAAATTTGTTTGATTGCTCAGATTGATGAAAGTTGGTTGTGGCATAGGAGAATGTGTCATGTTAACTTTGATTCAATGATTAAAATAAATTATACTCAATTTGTTAGAGATTTGCCTAGAATTGTTAAGTCTGCTAATCCGGTATGTAAGGAATGTCAATTGGGTAAGAAAACAAGGATTTATTTCAAGAGAAAATAGTATACATCTGATTGATTTCTAGATCTTGTCCATACTGACCTATGTGGACCTACAAATGTTAAAAGTGTGCAAGGTGACACATATTTTATGTTATTTTTGAAGGAGAAATTAGAAGCACTGGAAAAATTCAAGATATTCAAAACAAATGTTGAGACTGAGACAGTATTGAAGGTGAAATGTTTGAGATATGACAAAGGAGGAGAATTATGTTCTGGTGAGTTTAATTCATTCTATAAGAAGCATGGGATTAGAAGACAACTATTTGCTCCTAGAACCCCACAACAGAATGGAGTTATTGAAAGGAAGAACAGGATTGTCTTTGATGTTGCAAGGACTATGCCGATTGAAGGGAATATTCCAAAGATCTATTGGAGAGAAGTTGTTAGCACTGTTGTCTACACATTCAACCGCGTTCATATTAAAGGTGACACTGGTAAGACTCCTTATGAGCTATGGTTTGGTCATGTTCCTCATATGAGATATTTCATAATTTTTGGTAGAAAGTGTTATATCAAGATAGATGAGGATATATGTCATGCCCAAACTTTTGGGCAAAAACGGAACAACAATTTTTTTTTTAAAAACAACATAAATTCATTAAAACATCTACGTTTAAAAAGGAATGAATAAGTTTTGTCTTAACTAAGGGTTAACTCTAGGTTAAATGGAGTCGTTTACTAAAGTTTATTTAATTAACTAAATCAATATGGTGATAATAATTAGAGAAGACTAATTATTCCCTAAGAGGGTCATCTTAACTTAATTAATTAATCTAATTAAACTAAATAATTTCCTCTAATTAAAATTCTCCAACAAGAATCGGGAGATATTAATTATTTCAATAGTATTTAAAATACTCAGGACTAAATAAAATAATGATAATGCTAACTTATATTAAAAAAAATTTATTGAGCAACCGCAAAAAATGCCTTTAATTAAATTAATAAAGTTAACCTAATTCAAATATAATATCAGATTAATTAATTCATTCTATATTACATTCAAATTTAAATCCCCTAAGACATTTGAATTTCAACTATTTAATAATCGGCCAATAATGACCTCATAGGCTAGAATTCGCATAAAACAATTAATAAATTTCATTAATACAATCCCCCAAAAGAAATTTAACCCTACATCCATATTTAATTAAATATGAGAAATAACTATATTAAATTTCTCATTAATAACCCTAGTTAATAAAATTAAATCAATTATGTGATTAATGTAGCTATATAAAAGTTAATCCCCAATTTTAATTATACCTTGATAATAAAGACTATATTAAAATTAATCAATTTTCACCTTAGTCAAAATAAAGAGTTAAAATTAATCCCACATAGCTATAGTTAAATGGGGGGGGGGGGATTCTTCTTTTTCAAAATTAAAAAATGAATTCCCTCTCATTTCATTTTAATATTATTTTAATTGTGAACCCTAATTAGGGTTGATCTATTCCTATACTAACCTATTCATTTTATATTTTCTAAATGCTAACCCTAACCCGAATATGTGTTGGTATTTTGGTATGGTTTTGTCATTGATGTCAACACCTACTAAACCTTATCAACTTTGGCACTTTGGAGAATCAACAACATTCACCGGCAAGCAAATGACTTATGCACAGTCATCGGTATCTGGTACACCAGCAGGATATAATGATCACTGGCACTTGGAATGGCATGGAAAACACTTGGTTATGTTGAAGACATCGTTTGGACACTTTGTCTTGGAAAATCATTTATTAGTATATACATATTTCCATATTTGTTGTTACCGGCAAATAGGTCCAGGTTATACACTGGCAGGTTTATCTTTTCCAGATCAACATGGCATGCTATGGAGATGACTTATTGTTGTTGTAAATGCATTAAGCCAACATGTTGAATCAGTTATTGCATCGGGCATTAATTTATTTGTAAATTGATTTTATTGTAATATCTCTTAGAGCCGACCTACTAAAATTGGTCCTAGGTTATGATATAAATGTAAGATCTTATTTGTAAGATCAGATGTGGAATGAAAAGAAGAATTATGTGAAGGTATATGCAAGATTAAGCAGAGCTATACACGCAGACATCATTTGAAGGTGAAGCAAGGTTTTTGTGAAAGCATATCAGAACTACACCGATACTGAATCTAGCATATGAAGATGTTATTTTGAGCAATACATCCTTATTAGATTTAACCATCCAATTGTAGTCAGTGTGACTCCTATTTTGTGTTTGAGCAGTGAGCTCTAGGCGGTTGGCCTTTCTGCATGTGCAGACCCCATTTGTATACACTTACTATCTGCATTAGTATCATCTAATTGTGGGTAAGGTTTCCCACTGTGGTTTTTCCCCTTACAGGGTTTCCACGTACAAATATTGGTGTTAAGTGTTGTGGATGACTTTGTCTTTTTGTTTCATGCATTAATCTTTACCGGTATTGCAATTATCTAATAAAACTATCCACCGGTATAAAAGACTGGTTCACCGGTATTAAGCAGTCAGTTGGTTAAGTTGTTTTTGTTTTGAATTTATTTGACAACTGATTCACCCCCCCCCCCCGCCCTCAGTTGTCTCCAGGACCTAACAATTGGTATCAGAGCCTAGTCCCTAGTCCTCTTTTGCAGAAGTTTAACAGCTTGAGGAGATCCAATCTCTACTAACTATTTCAGGAAGGACAATCCTAAACTTGATGGAACCAACTATGGCATATTGAAGATCAGAATGGAGACACATTTAAATAGCATTGGAAAGGACATCTGGGATGTTACAAAGAATGGCTATACTGCTCCTACTCAAAGCCAGCCTAATCCACCTAACTTGACTAAAGATGAAGAAAATGATTGCAAAGCAAGAGAAGCATTTTTGAGCGCATTAACAGATCAACAAATCATGGGATTATCTGATAGATCAACTGCTAAAGCTATTTGGGATCATTTGGAAACACTAAATGAAGTCGATTCCATAGTCAAAATTGCAAAGCATGAAAGCTTTTGGGTCAGGTATGAAAATCTGAAAATGGAAGAAGATGAAAGGATTTCTGCTTTTATGGAAAGAGTTAATGAAATTGTTTTGGGTATTAAATGTTGTGGAGGAACCTTAAGTGAAGATGAAATTGTTTCAAAAGTTTTAAGAGGATTTCTACCGGCATATAAAATGAAGGTCACCGCTATAAATGAGTTAAGAACAATGCATAATACATCAGTAACTAGAGATACATTGATTGGAAAACTTTCAGCCTTTGAAATTGAGGAATTTGGTCCTGTTGCTACTATAAAGATAGATTTAGCCTTTAAATCATCAACATCATCTGCATCATCATTTGACAAATCTGATTGGAAAGCCTTTTATGCAAGAGAACTTGAAGAAAGCAGGAAAGAAAATGATGAACTTGAAGAAATTGAAGCACTATTTGCAAGGAAAATGCTTAAAGGTCCAGTTGGAAGTAAGTATGAAGGTAAAGCACCCTTTAAATGTTTTAACTGTAATAAGATTAGTTATATGGCTTCAAGATGCCATGATAGACATGCTAGACTAAGAGAAGAAGCTAGAAGAACATACAAGCCTAACCCTGAATATCAGATGTACAGATTTATGAAGAATAAAGATAAATCTTATTATCTTGTTGATGAAGGTGTGACTGATGATTCTGATGAGGATCTGACAGACAATGGATGGGTTTTTGTTGCTATAACAAAAGATCAACTAGCACCTATAGTCCAACCGATAGAGTAGGCCTTGGTAGATAAAATTGAAGTAAAGGATGAATGGATCATTGATTCAGGATGCTCACATCATATGACAGGTGATAAAAGGTAAATTCTTGAACTTTCAAGAATATAATGGACGTCTAGTGAGATTTGGAGATGATAAAGTCTATCTGATCAAAGGTAAAGGTACAATATCTCTTGATGGTAAGCATAATACTAACAATGTTTACTATGTTAAAGGTTTAAAGAATAATCTTTTGAGTGTTGGTCAATTAGTTGAGAAAGGATTTCAGTTACAATTCAAAAATGGAAAATGCAAAATCATGAATAGAACTGGTTTAGAAATTGCAACCGGTAATCAAACTAGAGGTAATATCTTTCATTTGAATAATAGTGAAAAGACATGCTTGATTGCACATATTGATGAAAGTTGGCTATGGCATATGAGACTCTGTCAGGTAAACTTTGATTGCATGGTGAAGATCAGTACTACTAAAGTAGTTAGAGATTTACCTAAAATTGTCAAACCTCACAATACAGTATATAAGGAATGTCAATTTGGAAAACAAGTTAGAACTACCTTTAAAAGTATTCCAGAAAAATCCAATAATGCTCTTGACTTAATTCATACTGATTTATGTGGTCCAACTAGAACTAAAAGCTTGCAAGGTGATAGATATTTCATGCTAATCATTGATGACTATTCTAGAATGTGTTGGCTTACTTTTCTCAGAGAAAAATTAGAAGCATTTGGAAAGTTCAAACTGTTCAAAGCTATGGTAGAAAATGAAACTGGTAAGAAAATCAAATGTCTAGGATCAGATCAAGGAGGAGAATTTACATCTAAGGAATTTAATGCATTTTGTGAAGTGAATGGAATCAGAAGACGGCTATCAACACCTCAAACACTACAACAAAATGGAGTTGTTGAAAACAAAAATAGAACTATCTTGGATGTAGCTAGAAGTATGTTATTAGAAGAAAACCTACCACATGTATATTGGAGAGAGGCAATAAGTACAACAGTATATACATTCAACAAAGCTCATATCAAAGGTGAAACCGGTAAGACCCCTCATGAACTATGGTTTGGTATTACTTCTACTCTTAAATATTTCAGAATATTTGGAAGTAAATGCTATATTAGAAGAGATGAGTATATTGGGAAATTTGATCCTAGAAGTGATGAAGGAATATTTCTTGGTTAATCATCTAAGAGTAAAGCATATAGATATTTTAACAAAAGATTGCAGAAAATTGTTGAGAGTACAAATGTGAAGATTGATGAACAATTCAGAGGAACTTCAAGGTATATAAATTCTGAACCGGCAACAGAAATTCTAACAAATGAACCTACACTGAACCCACTGGTACAGAATGAAGATCTAGTTACACCGGTATCATCTAAAAATTCCACTATTACTAAGGAACAACAGCAAACAAAGACACCCTAGTATGTAAGATTGAATCATTCTGAAGATTAGATAATTGGAAACAAGTACAAAGGAGTTATGACAAGAGGAAGATTGGAAAATGAAGAGGTATGTCTTATTTCTCAAATTGAACCATCATCAGTTAATGAGGCATGTGAAGATAAATATTGGATTAAAGCTATGGAAGAAGAATTAGAAAAAATTGAGAAGAATAACACTTGGACATTAGTTCCCCGGCCTAAAGATAAAAATGTAATTGGAACCAAATGGGTATTCAGAAACAAACTTAATGAAGATGGTAAGGTTGTCAGAAATAAAGCAAGACTAGTGTGTAAGAGATATTCTTAGAAAGAAGGAATTAATTATAATGAGACCTTTGCACCGGTAGCTAGAATTGAGGCAGTCAGATTATTTTTGGCTTTTGCAGCATATAAGAACTACAAAGTATATCAAATGGATATTAAATGTGCATTTCTGAATGGAGATCTTGAAGAAGTTTACATTGAACAACCTGATGGATTTTCTCTGATAGATAACAAAGACATGGTTTGCAAGTTAAAGAAAGCTTTGTATGGATTGAAATAAGCTCCAAGAGCTTGGTATGCAAGATTGGATAAGTATCTTTTGAAGATTGGTTTTTCTAAAGGTAATGCTGACAGCAACTTATATTATAAAGTGACTAATGATGAAATCTTGGCTATAGAAGTTTTTGTTGATGATATAATCTTTGGAGGAGAAGATGGATTATGTAAAGACTTTTCTATTGAAATGCAGGAAGAATTTGAAATGTCTATGATTGGAGAAATAAAATTCTTTCTAGGATTGCAGATTTCACAGACTGATAAAGGTATATTCTTGAGTCAATCCAAGTACTTAAAGGAGTTACTAAAGAAATTTCGGATGGAAAACTCTAAACCGGTAAGCACACCTATGACTACAAATGACAAACTGTCACTTAGGGATGAATCTACACATGTTAATCCAACTAGCTACAAATCTATGATAGGAGGTTTACTGTATTTGACACAAATCAGACTTGATATCATGAATGCAGTATGTATTGTTTCAAGATTTCAGAGTAATCCAAGAGAAAATCATGAATCAATAGTAAAAAGGATTTTTCGGTACTTACAAGGCACTACAAATCTTGGATTATGGTATCCTAGAGATGAAAACTTTGAATTATGTGCATACACAAATGCAAATTGGGCAGGAGATGTGGATGATAGAAAAAGCACCACCGGTGGAGCATTTTTTCTTGGAAGCAGACTGGTTTCTTGGTTGAGTAAGAAACAAAGTTGTACATCCTTATCAATAGCAGAATCAGAATATGTTTTAGCAGCAACTAACTGTACACAGGTACTATGGCTTAAACAAATGTTGAAATACATAAAGGTAAAATGCAAGGAACCTATAACCATCTATTGTGATAACACTGCAGCAATTGATATATCTAAGAATCATGTACTACATTCTAAAACCAAACATGTTTCCATCAAACTGAATTTTCTAAGGGAAAATGTTGAAGCAAAAGAAATAAAACTGGTTTATGTGAATACTAAAGAGCAGATTGCAGATATTTTCACTAAACCTCTGCCTAAGGAGACTTTTGAATATCTTAGAGATTAGCTTGGGGTCATACCCCCACTGATAGATACTTAGAGAGTTGATGTTTATTATCAACCGACAGAATTAACAGAGAAATCATTTACTCTGGCTTTGATGAGGAAGCTACTTCTCAGGGGGAGTAGTTAGTATACTAAATTGGTTTGTATTTTGTAATAAACTTGTTTTTGTAGTAACTTTGGCATTTGATGTCAAAGGGGGAGTGATTGGTATGGAAAAACACAAGGAATTACATGTCACTCTCAGGGGGAGAGATTATTACTTTGAGAAAGATTAATTATATTTTGGTAATTATTGGTATTTTGGTATTTGGCATTTCTGTTTTGGCACTTTGATGGTTTTTCCATCTTGTATTGCCATCAATGTCAAAGGGGGAGATTGTTGTTATTTTGGTATGGTTTTGTCATTGATGTCAACACCTACTAAACCTTATCAACTCTGACACTTTGGAGAATCAACAACATTCACCGGCAAGCAAATGACTTATGTACAGTCACCAGTATCTGGTACACTGGTAGGATATAATGATCACCGGCACTTGGAATGGCATGGAAAACACTTGGTTATGTTGAAGTCATCATTTGGACAGTTTGTCTTGGAAAATCATTTATTAGTATATACGTATTTGCATATTTGTTGTTACCGGCAAATAGGTCCAGGTTATACACCGGCAGGTTTATCTTTTCCAAATCAGCATGGCATGCTATGGAGATGACTTATTATTGTTGTAAATGCATTAAGCCGACATGTTGACTGGGTTATTGCATCGAGCATTAATTTATTTGTAAATTGATTTTATTGTAATATCTCTTAGAGCCGACCTACTAAAATTGGTCCTAGGTTATGATATAAATGTAAGATCTTATTTGTAAGATCGGATGTGGAATGAAAAGAAGAATTATGTGAAGATATATGCAAGATTAAGCAAAGCTATACACGCAGCCATCATTTGAAGGTGAAGCAAGGTTTTTGTGAAAGCATATCAGAACTACACCGGTACTGAATCCAGCATATGAAGATGCTATTTTGAGAAGTACATCCTTATTGGATTTAACCATCCAATTGTAGTCAGTGTGACTCCTATTTTGTGTTTGAGCAGTAAGCTCTAGGTGCTTGGCCTTTCTGCATGTGCAGACCCCATTTGTATACACTTACTATCTACAGTAGTATCATCTGATTGTGGGTAAGGTTTCCCACCGTCATTTTTCCCCTTTCAAGGTTTCCAAGTACAAATATTGGTGTTAAGTGTTGTGGATGACTTTGTCTTTTTGTTTAATGCATTAATCTTTACCGGTATTGCAATTATCTGATAAAACTGTCCACCGGTATAAAAGACTGGTTCACCGATATTAAGCAGTCAGTTGGTTAAGTTTTCTTTGTTTTGAATTTATTTGACAACTGATTCACCCGCCCCATCAGTTGTCTCCGGGACCTAACAATATGGGCTAGGGTTGCATATATTATTTTCTCTTTTATTTTAAATGCTAACCCTAAACCGAAAATGGGTTAGGGTTGCATATTTTATCATATCTTAATTTTTTTATTTTTGTTTGCCCCTATGTGTGTGTGTGTAGGTTTAATGGAGGCGACAGAGGAAGGCCAAAGGGGAAGGGGTGTCGAGAAAAGGAGAGCCGCAGATATTAAGGGAGGCGGCGGTGGCGGCGACGCTGAGGAGGCCACCCATAGTGGCGGCTGAGGCCACCACTAGCCCGCGGGCATCCCTGCATGTCTCGGCCCTTAGTGGCGGTCGTAGCCGCCCCTATGGGTCGCAACCCACAATGGCGTTGCGGGCGTCCCTGCGGGTCTCGGCCCGCAATGGCATTGCGGGTGTCCCTGCGGATCTTGGCCCGCAATGGCGGTGTTGGTATTTTGGTATGGTTTTGTCATTGATGTCAACACCTACTAAATACACCTACTTTGGAGATCTAGCAACATTCACCGGCAAGTAGTAATTTGTGCAACAGTTACTAGTATATGATTAACCGGCAGGATATAATGTTCACCGGACCTAGAATGACATAGAAGACACTTGGTAATGTCGAAGACATCATGTGGACACTTTATTTTGAAGTAATAATCATTGGTATATTCATATTTGCATATTTGCTTTTACTAGCAAATAGTTCTAGGTTATCTAGGGTTACACCGGCAGGTTTATCTTTTCCAGATCAGCATGGCACGCTATGGAGATGATTTATTATTGTTGTAAATGCATTAAGCCGACATGATTAATAGGTTATTGCATCAGATATTATATTATTTGTAAAATATTTTTATTGTAATATCTTGTAGAGCCGACCTACTAAAATTGGTCTTAGGGTATGGTATAAATGTAAGATCAAGTGTGGAATGCGAAAAAGATTCAAGTGAAGGTATATGTGAGATAAAGTAGAGGCATACACGAAGACATCATTTGAAGGTGAAGTTAGGTTTTTGTAGAAGCATATCAGCATTACACCGGTACTGAATTCAGCATATGAAGATGCGATTTTGTGCAGTACATTCTTATTGGATTTAACCATCCAACTGTACTCAGTGTGACTCCCATTTGTCATTGAGCAGTGAGCTCTAGGCTGTTGGCCTTTCTGCATGTGCAAACCCCTTTTGTACACTTACTATCTGCAGTAGTATCATCTGATTGTGGGTAAGTTTTCCCACCGTGGTTTTTCCCCTTTCAGGGTTTCCACGTACAAATATTGGTGTCATGTGTTGTGGATGAATTTGTGTTTATGTTTCATGCATTAATTCTTATCGGTATAGCAATTTACTGTTAACACTGTCTACCGGCATACTAAATTGGTTTACCGGTATTAAGTATTAAGTTTGTTAATAAGTTTTTTATTTGAATTTATTAGACAACTGATTCACCCCCCCCCCCCCCCTCTCAGTTGTCTCTGGGACCTAACAATTGGTATCAGAGCCTAGTCCTCTTTTTGCAAAATTTAAACAACTTGAGGAGATCCAATGTCTACTAGTTATTTCAGGAAGGATAGTCTTAAACTTGATGGAACCAACTATGGGATATGGAAGATCAGAATGGAGACACATCTGAATTGCATTGGTAAAGACATCTGGGAAGTTACTAAGAATGGTTATACTGCTGCTATAGCTGGTCTGACTGCTCCAACTACTTTAGCCAAAGATGAAGAAAATGATTGCAAAGCAAGATAAGCACTCTTGAGTGCATTATCAGATCAACAAATCATGGGATTATCAGATAGGTCTACTGCTAAAGCTATTTGGGATCATTTGGAAACACTGAATGAAGGAGATTCCATAGTCAAAATTGCAAAACTTGAAAGCTTCTGAGTCAGGTATGAACATCTGAAAATGGAAGAAGATGAAAGGATTTCTGCTTTTATGGAAAGAGTAAAAGAAATTGTTTTGGGTATAAATGAGTTGAGAACAATGCCTAATACATCAGTAACTAGAGATACATTGATTGGAAAACTTTCAGCTTTTGAAATTGAGGAATTTGGTCCTGTTGCTACTATAAAGACTGATTTGGCCTTCAAAGCATCAACATCATCTACTCCATCTTTTGACAAATCAGACTGGAGAGCCTTTTATGCAAGAGAACTTGAAGAAACCAGGAAGGAGAATGAAGAGCTTGAAGAACTTGAAGCACTATTTGCAAGAAAAATGCGAAAAGGTCCAATTGGAAGTAAGTATGAAGGTAAAGCACCCTTTAAATGTTTTAACTGCAATAAGATTGGTCATATGGCTTCAAGATGCCCTGATAGACATGCTAGACTAAGAGAAGAAGCTCGAAGAACATACAAGCCTAATCCTGAATATCAGAGATATAGATTTAAGAAGAACAAAGATAAATCTTGTTACATTGTTGATGAAGGTGTGATTGATGATTCTGATGAGGATCTAGCAGACAATGGATGGGTTTTTATTGCTATAACAAAAGATCAACCGGCACCTACTGCTCAACTGGTAGAACAAGCCCTAGCAGCTAAAGTTGAATCAAAGGATGAATGGATTATTGACTCAGGATGCTCACATCACATGACTGGAGACAAAGTTAAATTCTTGAACTTTCAAGAATACAATGGAGGTTTAGTAAGATTTGGAGATGACAAAGCCTATTCAATCAAAGGTAAGGGTTCAATATCTCTTGATGGTAAACATAACACTGACAATGTCTACTATGTTGAAGGATTAAAGCATAATCTTTTAAGTGTTGGTCAATTAGTTGAGAAAGGTTTTCAGTTACAATTTAAAAATGGAAAATGCAAAATCATGAATAGAACTGGTTTGGAAATTGCAACTGGTAATCAGACTAGAGGTAATATCTTTCATTTGAATAGCAATGAAAAAGCATGCTTAATTGCACATATAGATGAAAGTTGGTTATGGCATAAAAGACTATGTCATGTAAATTTTGATTGCATGGTAAAAATCAATACTTCTAAGGCAGTTAGAGATCTACCTAAAATTGTGAAACCTCAGAATACAATTTGCAAGGAATGTCAATTTGGAAAACAAGTTAGAGCTAGTTTTAAAAGTATTCCAGAAAAATCCAATAATGCTGTTGATCTAATTCACACTGATTTATGTGGTCCAGCTAGAACTAAAAGCTTACAAGGTGATAGATATTTCATGCTAATTATTGATGATTACTCTAGAATGTGTTGGGTTACTTTTCTCAGAGAAAAATCAGAAGCACTTGGGAAGTTCAAACTATTCAAAGCAATGGTTGAAAATGAAACCGGTAAGAAAATCAAATGTTTAAGATCAGATCAAGGAGGAGAATTCACATCTAAATATTTTAATACATTCTATGAAGTGAATGGAATCAAAAGATAGTTGTCAGCACCTCGGACACCACAACAGAATGGAGTTATTGAAAGGAAAAACAGAACTATCTTGGATGCAGCAAGAAGTATGTTATCAGAAGAAAATCTACCGCATGTGTACTGGAGAGAGGCAGTAAGCACTGCTATCTATACATTCAACAAAGTTCACATCAAAGGTGAAACCGGTAAGACCCCTCATGAACTATGGTTTGGTAATATTCCTACTCTTAAGTATTTTAGAATTTTTGGAAGTAAATGTTATATTAGAAGAGATGAGTATATTGGCAAATTTGATCCTAGAAGTTATGAAGGAATATTTCTTGGTTATTCATCTAAGAGCAAGGCATATAGATGTTTTAATAAAAGATTACAGAAAATTGTTGAGAGTACAAATGTAAAGATTGATGAACAATTCAGATGAACTTCAAGATATATAGACTTTGAACCGGAAATAGAAATTATGACAAATGAACCTACAATAAATCCACTGGTACATAATGATGATCCAGTTACTCCGGTATCATAAGAGGATTCCACAGTAATTGAAGAACAACAACAGACTGAGACACCCCGGTATGTAAGACTGAATCATTCTGAAGATCAGATAATTGGAAGCAAATTTAAAGGAGTTATGACAAGAGGAAGATTGGCAAATGAAGAGGTATGTCTTATTTCTCAAATTGAACTATTATCTATCAATGAGGCATGTGAAGATAATTTTTGGATTAAAGCTATGGAAGAAGAATTAGGACAAATTGAGAAAAATAATACTTGGACATTAGTTCCCCGGCCTAAAAATAAAAATGTAATTGGAACCGAATGGGTATTTAGAAACAAACTTAATGAAGATGGTAAGGTTGTCAGAAATAAAGCAAGACTAGTGTGTAAGGGATATTCTCAGCAAGAAGGAGTGGATTACAATGAAACCTTTGCACCAGTAGCCAGAATTGAGGCAGTTAGATTATTATTGGCTTTTGCAGCTCACAAGGATTACAAAGTTTATCAAATGGATATTAAATGTACATTTTTTAATGGAGATCTTGAAGAGGAAGTCTATATTGAACAACCTGATGGGTTTTCTTTGATAGATGACAATGATATGGTTTGCAGATTAAGAAAATCTCTGTATGGATTAAAACAAGGCCCAAGAGCTTGGTATGCAAGATTGGATAAGTATCTTTTAAAAATTTGTTTTACTAAGGGAAATGCAGATAGCAACTTATATTACAAAGTAACTAATGATGACATCTTGATTATTGAAGTATTTGTTGATGATATAATCTTTGGAGGAGAAGATGAATTATCCAAAGAATTTTCTCTTGAAATGCAGCAAGAATTTGAAATGTCTATGATTGGAGAAATAAAATTCTTTTTAGGATTGCAGATCTTACAGACTGATAAAGGTATATTTTTGAGTCAATCTAAGTACTTGAAAAAACTACTAAAGAAATTCGGGATGGAGAAATCTAAACCGATAAGCACACCTATGCTTACAAATGACAAATTATCTCAAAGGGATGAATCTATACTTGTTAATCCAACTAGATATAAATCTATGATAGGAGGTTTACTGCATTTGACACAAACCAGACCTGATATTATGAATGCAGTATGTATAGTTTCTAGATTTCAGAGTAATCCTAGGGAAAATCATGAATCAGCAGTAAAAAGGATTTTCCATTACTTACAAGGCATAGCAAATCTTGGATTATGGTATCCTAAAGATGAAAATTTTGATCTATGTGCATATACAGATGCAAATTGGGCAGGAGATGTGGATGATAGGAAAAGCACCACTGGAGGAGCATTCTTTCTTGGAAAAAGATTAGTCTCTTGGTTGAGTAAGAAACAGAGTTGTACATCTTTATCAACAATAGAATCAGAATATGTTGCATCAGCAACAAATTGTACACAAGTACTTTGGCTTAAGCAAATATTGAAAGACATAAAGGTAAAATGCAAGGAACCTATTACTATATACTGTGATAACACTACTACAATTGATATATCTAAAAATCCGGTATTACATTCTAAAACAAAACATGTTTCTATCAAACTGAATTTTCTAAGGGAAAAAGTTGAAGAAAAAGAGATAAAACTAGTTTATGTGAATACTAAAGAACAGCTTGTAGATATTTTCACAAAACCTTTGCCTAAGGAAACTTTTGAGTATCTCAGAGATCAGCTCGGATTCATACCACCACTGGTAGAGACTTAGACAGTTGATGATTGTCATCAACCGGTAGAATTAAATGGGAAAATCTTTATTCTGGTATTTGATGAGGAAGCTACTTCAAAGGGGAAGTAGTTGGTATATTGAATTGGTTGGAATTTTGTATGAACTTGACCCTTTCTGACTTTGGCATTTGATGTCAAAGGGGGAGAGATATCTATGGAAAAACACATTATCTTTTTGGTAAAAGAGATTTTAGAGGAGAAATTTTGAAAAACACATTTAAGAAGAATTGGTATGAAAGATTGTTACTCCCAGGGGCAGATATGGAGATTGTTAGTTTTTGGCATTTCTGTTTTGGCACTGTGATGGTTTTTCCATCTTGTGTTACCATCAATTCCAAAGGGGGAGATTGTTGGTATTTTGGTATGGTTTTTTCATTGATGTCAACACCTACTAAATACACCTACTTTGGAGATCTAGCAACATTCACTGGCAAGCAGTAATCTGTGCAACAGTTACTAGTATATGATTAACCGGCAGGATATAATGTTCACCGGTACCTAGAATGACATAGAAGACACTTGGTAATGTCGAAGACATCATGTGGACACTTTATTTTGAAGTAATAATCATTGGTATATTCATATTTGCATATTTGCTTTTACCAGCAAATAGTTCTAGGTTATCTAGGGTTACACCGGCAGGTTTATCTTTTCCAGATCAGCATGGCACGCTATGGAGATGATTTATTATTGCTGTAAATGCATTAAGCCGACATGATTAATAGGTTATTGCATCAGATATTATATTATTTGTAAAATGTTTTTATTGTAATATCTTGTAGAGCCGACCTACTAAAATTGGTCTTAGGGTATGGTATAAATGTAAGATCTTATTTGTAAGATCAAGTGTGGAATGCAAAAAAGATTCAAGTGAAGGTATATGCGAGATAAAGCAGAGGCATACACAAAGACATCATTTGAAGGTGAAGTTAGGTTTTTGTAGAAGCATATCAGCATTACATCGGTACTGAATTCAGCATATGAAGATGCGATTTTGTGCAGTACATTCTTATTGGATTTAACCATCCAACTATACTTAGTGTGACTCCCATTTGTGATTGAGCAGTGAGCTCTAGGTTGTTGGCCTTTCTGCATGTGCAGACCCCTTTTGTACACTTACTATCTATAGTAGTATCATCTGATTGTGGGTAAGGTTTCCCACCATGGTTTTTCCCCTTACAGGGTTTCCACATACGAATATTGGTGTCATGTGTTGTGGATGACTTTGTGTTTATGTTTCATGCATTAATTCTTACCGATATAGCAATTTACTGTTAACATTGTCTACCGGCATACTAAACTGGTTTACTGGTATTAAGTATTAAGTTGGTTAATAAGTTTTTTATTTGAATTTATTAGACAACTGATTCACCCCCCCCCCCTCTCAGTTGTCTCCGGGACCTAACAAGCGATCGAGGCCGCCCCTACGGGTCGTGGCCGGCAGTGGCACCGCGGGCGCCCCTGTGGGTTTCAGCCCACAGAGGGGGCCCGAGCCACCCTTTCACGAGCTCGCTAGGGTTTTGGGGGGGAGGTTTGACCTCCCTCATTTCTACTATCAAAAAAATAATTTATTTAAATTTTTATTTAAAAATAATAAATAAATAAATAAATATATATATATATATATATATATATATATATATATATATATATATATATATCTGGTTCACATGCATGATTTTTGTAAAAACCAGAAACTTAAAATGACAAATAGTTTTTTTGTTTTTTTAAGAATATAATGTATCAGATATATATATATATATACAAGAGCATGTTTATTTCATTTATTTATAGCAACATACACTATTTTATCCTTCTTTTTGTTTCCTTTTTTTTTGTTTCTGCATTAATATTTTAAAACAGAATAAAACATCATTTTTCTAGCAACTATAACAAAACAGAAATAATCCAAAATGCATTCATTTCAATTAAAGGATAAATACTTAAAGTTAAATACAATGCCCTTTTTTTTACATGGTAAAACTTAGTCAATAATACATTTTCTTTTCTGCAATATAAATACAATAGAAAACTTATTTTTCTTTCTTTTCTTTACAACTAAAATACAATAATAAACTCTTTTACTGCAACTAAAATACAATAATGAACTCCTATTTTCTACAACTAAAATACAATCAGCAATAGGATCATCTCCAATCTTTCCCTTCCAAATCTTTTCCAAAGTAACCTGCAATAAAAACTTGAGGTTGTGACCATGGAGGCTCACCTCCCAACCTAGGCTTACGAGAAGCCACCCCCAAGCTAGGAGAATCAAGGCTAGACGGGAAACACCCATACAAACACATACATGCAGAAACTCAAAACAATAAAAACACTCCCAACCCAACGTTTAAACAATGTCACTTATGTGACTTTTTAAGTGGGGTGAAGGTGGACTAAGTACCCTTCAGGAGAATTCTGCAAATAGTGAACATAATGCCATAACAAGGCTACAAATATAACACATTCACAAGTTCCAAACTTTTCCCTATAATTCCTTATGACCCCCAAGGCATACAAGCCAACAACTCCCCTTATGACCCCCATTGCATAAACATAATACTATGCATCAAGGGTCACAAAAATCCCTTGAGAATCACTCTCTTCCAAAGAGAGCCTCTCACTCAAAGGCTATCAAACAACCCTTCACCCCAAGGCCACTCTACTCTCTGAAGGGTGAGTTTGGCCTTGAAAACTCCCAAAACGAGGAAACATAAAAACACAACAAAAACACATAAGGAATATTTCTACTCCTTCCTACACAAAAAACAACAACAATGGAAAAATAAAAACAACCACAATCTTTTCAAAATAAAACAACATCATACAATAGTTAGTAATTCAGCCAACCTTAATCTACCAAAAAGAAGGTAAGAGAATTTGTGGGAGAGCTTCCCAAATCCACAACTTTTCTCCTTCCAAACTTAGCCCAAAAATCTTCCCAATACTTGCAAAAATTCTGAAAATTCTAAGTCTCCAAAATGGAGAGTGGGTGACCAAACTTCTCCCTCCCAAACTATTCCCTATGAAGCCACGCCTCACTCTTTCCAACCCACTTGGGAAGGGTAAAGGATGCTCATTGGTTGGTCTTCCCAAAACCTTACACACTCCCTAACCAAGGCACCTCAAAAAGGGGAAATGGAATGGGGAAGAGAAATGACACTCAGGAAGTGGGTTATCTAACAAAGGAAGGCTCTTCTAAAGATGAAATTTGGCCAACTTGGGAAACTCACTTTTGGGGGAGGTTAAACAAGCCCTAGGGAGTGGACACATGGCTAACTTTGGCCTTCATCAATAGGTACATCATATTGCCCACTAAAAATTCCCCTAACTTGACCCCAGGAGTTAGTTTAACCCCTTGGAAGTCCAACCAAAGTTTACCTACGGGTCAACCCTGAGTTGACCCTCCTAATGGCTCCCTTTCCAAGGTTTACTTGGGACCATTTTAGGATAATTGAAAATATATGCTTTGGTAAAATAAATTTTCTCAAAAAGAGACATGACAATGTCAACTCAACTTACAACACATGTGTCAAGTGACACTATAAAAAGAATTGCACATCACTAAAACACACATGGCAAATGTCCCTTTTGAAATTTAGAAATTAAAAAAAATTCCAAATTAAACACTCATCCAAGCATAACATTTATAAATTAAAATACATTTACAAACGAGGAGTTGTCTCTCCAAATAGACAACCCCTGGCTTCACAATCGCACATAGGCCTAGGCTTGATTCTCCAAATAATTTCCATGGTCACGTGGAATAATTTTCCTACACATCTCACTTGCACATTTATAATTCCCAAAATCACGTACAATATTATCAAAAGAATACAATTCAGACATCGCATAAAATTTCAATTATAAAAATCAAGTATCCAATTATCTGATAATATCCACATACAATCATCTACTAATGGCATCATCCTCATAAATATGGAATTAAATCATTTATAGAGCATGCATATGTAATTTCAAGCATCAAAATAAAGTACTACAAATCAAAGTAAATAACATAATCATATCAATGTTATCCACCACACGAGACCATATAAAATCTATGTCCAAAATACATCACAATATAGTATCCAAAATAGGTCCAACATGAAAATAATAGAAATGCTATGATGGCTCGGGGTAGGGCCTCACACTCTCCCCCTCTAGGCATGAACTTCCTCCTGGAGTTCATCAAAAAGATGGGGGTACTGAGATCTCATCTATGTTGCATCCTCCCTTGATGTCATAACCTCGTCATAAAAATCCCACTGGACCCTAACCTGGTCTAGCTCTCGACCTCAAAGAGACAACATCTGGCAAGCCAAAATATGGATGGGATGCAATGCTAGCTGCCTATTTGACTCCACCTACAAGGCGTCCCAATCCAGAATATGAGACTCATCATAAATGTACCTCCTCAGAACTGATACATGAAACACATCATGGATGCGTGACAAGCTAGGTGGTAAAACTAGATGATATGCAACTGGTCCTATCCTCTCAATGATCTCAAATGGTCTGACAAAGTGAGGTGCAAGCTTAGAACTCTTTCCCTAATGGATTAGACTCTTATGCAAATGCACTCTCAGGAAAACTAGGTCCCCAACCATGAAGGTCCGGTCTATCCTCTTCACATTTGCATACTTCTTCTGCCTATCCTGTACCTCTCTAAGGCATTGTCTAATTAAAATCACCTGCTGCTCCATATCACAAACCATCTCAGGACCTATGGCCACTCTATCCTCAATACGGTCCCATCTCAAAGGTGTCTTGCAAGGTCTGTCCTACAAAGCCTGAAAATGTGGCATCCCCAAAGAAGTGTGATGCCCATTATTATAGGCAAACTCTACTAAAGGAAGGTACTCTTCCCATCTGGTCTGATGATCCATGACGTACACATGCGGAGCAGATTTTCTAACACCTGATTTACCCTCTCTCTCTATCCATTCATTTCCAAATGATAAGTTGTACTAAACTTGAGTCTGGTACCCATGGCTGCCTATAACGTCTTCCAAAAGGAAGAAGTGAAGAGGGGGTCTCTATCCAAGATAATCTTGCATGGAATGCCATGAAGTCTAACAATATCCTGCAAGAATACCTATGCCACTACTGGTGCTGTGAAGGTAGTCCGGACTAGTGAGAAGTGGGCCACCTTGTTTAACTTGTCAACTGTCACCATGATGGCATCATGATGATGTGCTGACATAGGAAGACCAATGACAAAGTCCATCAATATGGTATCCCACTTCCACTCTAGTATCGCATGAGACTGGAGCAACCCACCTAGATGGCGGTGCTCCACCTTGACTCTCTGGTACTCAAGGCATCGGGCTACTAGTACAACAATGAACTGTCGCATACCTGGCCAATGATAAAGTTGTCTCAAATCTACATGCATCTTCTTAACTCCAGGATGTGTTGCATAAGGAGCTCTATGAGCCTCTAACATAATGAAATCACGTAATCCTCTGGAAGAAGGTACATAGATGCGCCCTCTATGGCATAGTAGTCCATCGAACTCTAAAGAATAGTCTGCATATCTCCCTTCCAGGGCCTCCTGAGATTTCACTACCGAACATACCTCAAGATACCACTCGTCCTCTCATAGTTGTTGCAATATATGACCTTTCAAATCTATGTCCATAGTCATGGAGCATATCTCATGACGTCCCCTACTCAAGATATCTACAACTACGTTCTCTTTCCCCTTGATGTATTGAACATCAAAATCATACTCACATAGAAACTCCATCTATCTCCTCTAACGGGCATTAAGATTAGGCTGGGTGAATATGTACTGCAAGCTCGGATGATCTAAATGAAGCTCATAATGATGACCCAAAAGGAAGTGTCTCCACCTCATAGGTGCATGCACTACTGCTGCAAGCTCAAGGTCATGTGTAGGGTAGTTAAGCTCGTGAGTCTTAAGTTTCCTAGACTCATATGCTATAACTCAACCCTCCTACATAAGGATTGCTCGTAATCCATCCAGGGAAGCATCTGTGCATACCATGAAATCAGCTGAGGGGTCCGGCACAATAAGAATAGGTGCACTAGTGAGTGCCCTTTTTAGATCCTGAAAGGCCCTCTCACACCTTTATGTCCACTTGAATCTCTTTCCCTTTCGCTAAAGGGATGTAATGGGATGTGCAACCTTGGAGAACTCCTCAATGAAGTGTCTGTAGTACCCTGCTAGACCCATGAAACTCCTGACCTCTATCATGCTAGATGGCGCTGGCCAATCCATAATAGCTCTGATCTTCGATCAATCAACTGAGATCCCATCACCAGATATAACATGACCTAAATATCTGACCTTTGATCTGAAGAATGCACACTTCGATAGACTACCATATAACTGATTGTCCCTCAAGCACTATAATACCTGTCCCAAGTGCTCCTTGTGCTCCTTCTCATTCCAAGAATATATCAATATGTCATCGAGGAACACAATCGCAAACTGATCAAGGAAAGTGTGGAATACCCCATTCATGAGACTCATGAATATAGCTAGAGCATTCGTAAGACCGAATGGGACCACGGTGAACTCATAGTGACCATATCTGGTATGAAAAGCGGTCTTGTGGATATCGCTCTCCACAATCCTCAACTGATGGTACCCTGACTTCAGATCTATTTTGGAAAACACTTTAGCACCCTGAAGATGATCAAATAAGTCATCGATCCTGGGCAAGGGATAACGGTTCTTGATGGTCACTTTGTTCAACTGCATGTAATCCATACATAACCGAAGGGACCCGTCCTTCTTCTTCATGAAGATGATTGGTGTGCCCCAAGGGGAGATGCTAGGATGAATGTGACCCTTCTCTAAGAGTTCCTCAAGCTGCATCTTGAGCTCATTAAGCTCATTTCTGGTCATCCTATAAGGTGCTCTCAAAACCGGCTTGGCTCCTGGTACAAGATCTATGTGGAAATCAATCTCTCTGCTAGGTGGTATACTAGGTAGCTTGGAAGGAAACACATCTGCAAAATTGTCAAGGATGGGATGATCATCTAGGGAAGGCTCCTCATTCTCTTCCTCTCTATCACTAATGGTGATAGAAAACAACTAACATCCCTTTCGCATGCTCCACTTAAGCTGCATAGTGGAAATCATACGAAGTGACACGGGCCTCTGAATCCTTGAAATAACTATGGAGGTACCCTGATCATCCACACACTCAATCTTCTTCTGGTGAAAATCCATCTTGGCTTTGTGGGTATATAGCCAATCAATGCCAAGAACAATGCCATAAGATCCTAGAGGTGTGACTCAAAGGTCTACTAAGGTGGTCGTACTCCCAATCTAAAGCTGATAGCCCCTAACCACTTACTCAATAGACACTCTAGCTCCTAAAGCCAACTCCACTTCCCAACTAACACCTTGCCTAGATGCCACTAGCCTACAATGCTCCATTACCAATGGAGATATAAAAGAATTAGTAGCTCCTGAATCAAACAAGATAGAAACACTATTGCCTCTAATCATACCTACAGCCTCTATGACTGTGGCTTGATGCTCTACCTGGCGGTTGTTAACTACTGCAAAGACTCTATGGGACTTACCCATGTCCCCAACTATAGGCTCTAAACCTTCCATCCTTTGATTACCTGCCATTTGACCCTATTGACACTCTCTCGTCATGTGCCCCATAGCCCGACAAGTGAAGCATGCACCATGTGTTTGGAACTGTGCACCCTATGGCCTTGACAATCCCTATCCTCCTATCTTGCTCGAACCACTAAAACCACCCCTGAAGGACTGTTGAGTCCATGTCGGAGGTGTGTAAGGACCCTGTGATTTCTAGTCGTGCTTAAGACCCTCTGAATGACACTGCTTGGGCTTAAAGCCCTGATGTCCCTGTGGAGGCCTTTGCCTCTAATTCTGTTGTGACTGTTGTGGAGGAGGAGGTTCAAAGGACCCCAATGAATTCTTGTGGTTACCCTTCCAGTGGGGTTTCTGAAACCCAAAAGACTGTGGTGCAGGGTTTTGGTTATGATGTCGATCCCGCATGTCCATGTCCTCTGAAATCAAGGCCTTCTCCACGACACCCTGAAGGCTCCCTAGAGTTGCCATCCTAACAAGCCCTACTATCCCGACATTCAATCTTCTGATGAACCGGTTGACGAGTAACTTCTCATCTTTAAGGTAGTCTGTGTAGGGTAAGAGCTTGAAAAAATTTCTCTCATAGTGGGACACGAAGAGACCCTTCTGCTGAAGGTCATGGAACTCATCTATCCTGCACTGCCTATAATGCTCTGATAGGTACCTATCTTTGAATCTCTTTATAATAGTGTCTCCAGATAAATCATTCTTCTACTCCTCTTTCCTTCACCATGTGGAAGTCATCCCACACAGAAGGTGAATTTGTGCCTTCAGATTGCTCTCATAGGGACGCAATCTGAAGCACCTGTCTAAACTCAAAATTCAAGCCTCAACCTCTACCCCATCAGTAGATCCTGCAAAGGATGGTGGCTGAAGGCATAGAATCTCTCTGATCTGATACCCAAGATCACGGGCTACTCTCTGAAAAATAACTGGTGCCACTACTGGGGGTGCCTCAGGTAGATGGACTGACTCAGGCTCATGCGCAGCCTGGACCTTTATACGGTTAGGAGGTGGACTCCTACTCTGCTCTCTAGCTATGGATCTATGACTCCCAGAACTCTGGTGTTCTGCCTGTCGATCTACTGTTGGGAGTCTATCCTGAACTATGCTTATCATGTTCTCGAGTGCAACCGAAATGTCTCTATTAGGGTCAATCGGTTACTCGGGAGGAGCCTCCCGATCCCCTTCTAGATCTGGCTCATCCCGCACAATGTCCTCGCGTACCATGTGAGCATGTCTAGGGCCCCTACCGCACTTACAATCTTGTCCCATAACTGGCAGCATCCTTAATGATCAATAAAATAAAATAAAGTAAATAAATAAAATTAATAACAATTCTTTAAAGAAAATAATTACTAAAAGCGAAACGTAATGGAGAAAGGCTCCTAATGTTGGAAACCTTGCTCTGATACCAAAATGTCATGCCCAAACTTCTAGGCAAAAACAAAACAACAATTGTTTTTTTAAAACAACATAAATTCATTAAAAGATCTACATTTAAAAAGGAATGAATAAGTTTTGTCTTAACTAAGGGTTAACTCTAGGTTAAATAGAGTCATTTACTAAAGTTGATTTAATTAACTAAATCAATATGGCGACAATAATTAGAGAAGACTAATTATTCCCTAAGAGGGTCATCTCAACTTAATTAATTAATCTAATTAAACTAATTAATTTCCTCTAATTAAAATTCTACAACAAGAATCGGGAGATATTATTTCAATAGTATTTAAAATACTCAGGGCTAAATAAAATAATGATAATGCTAACTTATATTAAAAATAATTAATTGAGCAACCGCGAAAACACCTTTAATTAAATTAATAAAGTTAACCTAATTCAAATATAATATCAGATTAATTAATTCATTCTATATTACATTCAAATGTAAATCCCCTAAGACATTTGAATTTCAACTATTTAATAATCGGCCAATAATGACCTCATAGGCTAGAATTCGCATAAAAAAATTAATAAATTTCATTAATACAATCCCCCAAAATAAATTTAACCCTACATCCATATTTAATTAAATATGAGAAATAACTTTATAAAAATTCTCATTAATAACCCTAGTTAATAAAATTAAATCAATTATGCGATTAATATTGTTGGTATTTTGGATATGTTGATATGGTTTTTTCATTGATGTCAACACCTATTAACACTTATCAACTCTGGCACTTTGGAGGATTGGCAATGTTCACCAGCAAGCAAGTGACTTTATGCATAGTCATCGGTATCTGGTAAATCGACAGGATATATTGTTCACCGACACTTGGAATGACATGGAAAACACTTGGTTATGTCGAAGACATCATTTGGATACTTTGTCTTGGAGATTTGTTCATTGGCATATTCGAGTTTGCATATTTGTTGTTACCAGCAAATAGGTCCAGAATAAGCACCGGCAGGCTTATCTATTCTAGATCAGCATGACACGCTTTGGAGATGATTTTGTTGTTATTGTAAATGTATTAAGCCGACATGTTGAATTGGATATTGCATTGGTTATTGATTTACTTGTAATTGTTTTATTGTAATATCTTTTAGAGTCGACCTCCTAAAATTGGTCTTAGGTTATGGTATATATGTAAGATCTTATTTGTAAGATCAATATGCGATTGGAAAAAGGAATTGTGAGAAGGTATTTGCGAGAGTAAACAGAGCTATACACGTAGACATCATTTGAAGGTGAAGCAAGGTTTTTGTGAAGGCATATCAGAACTGAACCGGTACTGAATCCAGCATATGAAGATGCTATTTTGAGCAGTACATCATTATTGGATTTAACCATCCAATTGTAGTCAGTGTGACTCCTATTTGTGTTTGAGCAGTGAGCTCTAGGCGCTTGGCCTTTCTGCATGTGCAGACCCCATTTGTATACACATAGTATCTGCAGTAGTATCATCTGATTGTGGGTAAGGTTTCCCACCGTGTTTTTTCCCCTTATAGGGTTTCCACGTACAAATATTGGTGTTATGTGTTATGGATGTTATTGTCTTTCTGTTTCATGCATTAATCTTTACCGATACTGCAATTAACTGATAAACTGTCTATCGGCATAAAGTTTGGTTTACTGGTATTAAGCATTAAGGTTGGATAAGTTATTTTTGGTTTGAATTTATTTGACAACTGATTCACCCCCCACCCCCCCTCTTAGTTGTCTTCAGGACCTAACAATTGGTATCAGAGCTTAGTCCTCTTTTTGCAGAAGTTTAATAGCTTGAGGAGATCCAATGTCTACTAACTATTTCAGGAAGGACAATCCTAAACTTGATGGAACCAACTATGGCATATGGAAGATCAGAATGGAGACACATCTAAATTTCATTGGAAAGGACATCTGGGATAGAATGGCTATTTTTATCCTACTCAAAGTCAGGCTAATCCACCTACCTTAGGAAAAGATGAGGAAAATGATTGCAAAGCAAGAGAAGCACTTTTGAGCGCATAATCAGATTAGTAAATCATGGGATTATCGGATAGATCTATTGCTAAAGCTATTTGGGACCATTTGGAAACATTGAATGAAGGAGATTCCACAGTCAAAATTGCAAAACTTGAAAGCTTCCGGGTCAGGTATAAAAATCTAAAAAATGGAAGAAGATGAAAGGATTACTACTTTTAAGGAAAGAGTAAATGAAATTGTTTTGGGCATTGAATGTTGTGGAGAAACCTTAAGTGAAGATGAAATTGTTTCAAAAGTTTTAAGAGGATTGCCACTGGCATACAAAATGAAAGTTACTGCTATAAATGAGTTAAGAACTATGCCTAATACATCAGTAACTAGGGAGACATTGATTGGAAAACTTACAACTTTTAAAATTGAGGAATTTGGTCTTGTTGCTACTATAAAGATAGATTTATCTTTTAAGGAATCAACATCATCTGCACCATTATTTGACAAATCTGATTGGAAATCCTTTTATTCAAGAGAACTTGAGGAAAGCGGGAGAGAAAATGAAGAACTTGAAGCACTATTTGCAAGGAAAATTCCTAAAGGTCCAGTTGGAAGTAAGTATGAAGGTAAAGCACCCTTTAAATGTTTTAACTATAATAAGATTGGTCATATGGCCTCAAGATTCCTTGATAGACATGTTAGATTAAGAGAAGAATCTAGAAGAACATACAAGCCTAACCCTGAATATCAGAGATACAGATTTAAGAAGAATAAAGATAAATCTTGTTATCTTGCTGATGAAGGAGTAATTGATGATTCTGATGAGGATCTGACAGACAATGGATGGGTCTTTGTTGCTATAACAGAAGCTCGACTGGAACCTACTGTTCCACCGGTAGAGCAAGCCCTGGCAACTAAAGTTGAAGTTAAGGATGAATGGATCATTGATTCAAGATGTTCACATCATATGACTGGTGATAAAAGTAAATTCTTGACTTTTCAGGAATATAATGGAGGTCTGGTAATATTTGGAGATGATAAAGCTTGTTTGATCAAAGGAAAAGGTACTATATCTCTTGATGGTAAGCATAATACTGACAATGTTTACTATGTTGAAGGTTTAAAGCATAATCTTTTGAGTGTTGGTCAATTAGTTGAGAAAGGATTTCAGTTACAATTCAAGAATGGAAAATGCAAAATTATGAACAGAGCTGGTTTGGAAATTGCAAATGGTAATCAAACTAGAGGTAATATCTTTCATTTGAATAATAGTGAAAAGACATACTTGATTGCACATATTGATGAAAGTTGGCTATGTCATAACAGACTATGTCATGTCAATTTTTATTGCATTGTAAAAATCAATACTACTAAGGCAGTTAGAGATTTACCTAAGATTGTTAAGCCTCACAATCTGGTATGTAAGGAATGTCAATTTGGAAAATAAGTTAGAGCATCTTTCAAAAGTATTCCAGAAAATCCAATAATGCTCTTGACTTAATTCACACTGATTTATGTGGTCCAGCTAGAACTAAAAGCTTACAAGGTGATAGATATTTCATGATAATCATTGATGACTATTCTAGAATGTGTTGGGTCACTTTTCTCAAAGAAAAATCGGAAGCACTTGGGAAGTTCAAAATATTCAAGGTGATGGTAGAAAATGAAACTGGAAAGAAAATCAAATGTCTGAGATCAGATCAAGGAGGTGAATTCACATCTAAGGAATTTAATACATTCTTTGAAGTGAATGGAATCAGAAGACAGTTATCAGCATCCTGGACACCATAGCAGAATGGAGTTGTAGAAAGGAAAAACAGAACTATCTTGGATGTAGCTAGAAGTATGTTATCAGAAGCAAATCTACCACATGTATATTGGAGAGAAGTAGTAAGCACAACGGTCTATACATTCAACAACAAAGTTCACATCAAAGGTGAAACCAGTAAGACCCCTCATGAACTATGGTTTGGCATTACTCCTACTCTTAAATATTTCAGAATATTTGGAAGTAAATGCTATATTAGGAGAGATGAGTATATTGGAAAATTTGATCCTAGAAGTGATGAGGGAATATTTCTTGGTTATTCATCTAAGAGAAAAGCATATAAATGTTTTAACAAGAGATTGCAGAAAATTGTTGAGAGTACAAATGTGAAGATTGATGAATAGTTTAGAGGAACCTCAAGGTATATAGACTCTAAACCAACAACATAAATACTACCAAATGAACCTACATTGAATCCATAGTACAAAATGAAGATCTAGTTACACCTGTATCATCTGAAAATTCCACTATAACTGAGGAACAACAGCAAACGAAGACACCCCGGTATGTAAGATTGAACCACTCTGAAAATCAGATAATTGGGAACAAGTATCAAGGAGTTATGACAAGAGGAAGACTAGAAAATGAAGAGGTATGTCTTATTTCTCAAATTGAACCATCATCAATTAATGAGACATGTGAAGATAAACACTGGATTAAAGTCATGGAAGAGGAACTACAACAAATTGAGAAGAATAACACATGGACATTAGTTCCCCAGCCTAAAGACAAAAATGTGATTGGAACAAAATGGGTATTTAGAAACAAACTTAATGAAGATGGTAAGGTAATCAGAAATAAAGCAAGATTAGTGTGTAAGGGATATTCTCTGAAAGAAGGAACTGATTATAATGAAACCTTTGCACTCATAGCTAGAATTGAGGCAGTCAGATTATTCTTGGCTTTTGTAGCACACAAGAACTACAAAGTATATCAAATGGATATTAAATGTGTATTTTTGAATGAAGATCTTGAAGAAGAAGTTTACATTGAGCAACCTGGTGGATTTTCTTTGACAGATAACAAAGATATGGTTTGCAGGTTAAGGAAATCTTTGTATGGGTTGAAGCAAGCTCCAAGAGCTTGGTATGCTAGATTGGATAAATATCTTTTGAAGATTAGTTTTTCTAAAGGTATTGCTGACAACAACTTATACTATAAAGTGACTAATGATGACATCTTGGTTATAGAATTTTTTGTTGATGATATAATCTTTGGAGGAGAAGATGGATTATGTAAAGACTTTTCTATTGAAATGCAGCAAGAATTTGAAATGTCTATGATTGGAGAGATTAAATTCTTTTTAGGATTGCAGATTTCACAGACTGATAAAGGTATATTCTTGAGTCAATCCAAGTACTTGAAGAAGTTACTAAAGATGTTTGGGATGGATAACTCTAAACCGGTAAGCACACCTATGACTACAAATCACAAATTATTACTAAGGGATGAATCTACACCTGTTAATCCGACTAGGTACAAATATATGATAGGAGACTACTATATTTGACACAAACAAGACCTGATATTATGAATGTCGTATGTATTGTTTCAAGATTTCAGAGTAATCCTAAAGAAAATCATGAATCAGCAGTAAAAAAGGATTTTCCGGTACCTACAAGGCACTACAAATCTTGGCTTATGGTATCCTAGAGATGAAAACTTTGAATTATGTGCATACATAGATGCAAATTGGGCAGGAGATGTGGATGACAGAAAAAGAACCACCGGCGGAGCATTTTTTCATGGAAGCAGATTAATTTCTTGGTTGAGTAAGAAACAAAGTTGCACATCTTTATCAACAGTAGAATTAGAATATGTTGCAACAGTACCTTACTGTACACAGGTATTATGGCTAAAGCGAATGTTGAAGAACATAAAGGTAAAATGCAAGGAACCTATAACTATCTATTGTGATAACATTGCAGCAATTGATATATCTAAGAATCCGGCACTACATTCTAAAACTAAACATGTTTCTATCAAACTGAATTTTCTGAAAGAGAATATTGAAGCAAAAGAAGTAAAACTGGTTTATGTGAATACTAAAGAGCAGATTGAAGATATTTTCACCAAGCCTTTGCCTAAGGAGACTTTTGAATATCTCAGAGATCAGCTTGGGGTCATACCCCCACTGGTAGAGACTTAGATAGTTGATGTTTGTCACCAACCGGCAGAATTAACAAAGAAATATTTTACTCCAACTTTGATGAGGAGAGCTACCTCTCAGGGGGAGTAGTTGGTATACTAAATTAGTTGGTTTTTTGTATTTGAACCTGGCTTTTGTATTGGCTTTGGCATTTGATGTCAAAGGGGGAGAGATTGATATGGAAAAACATAAGGAAAACACATGTTACTCTCAGGGGGAGAGATTGATTACTCTCTGTATCTAAATTTTTATTTCTGGTTATGATCTCTTTTGGGAGATTGTTGGTTTTTGGTATTTGGCATTTCTGTTTTGGCACTTTGATGGTTTTTCCATCTTGTGTTGCCATCAATGCCAAAGGGGGAGATTGTTGGTATTTTGGATATGTTGATATGGTTTTGTCATTGATGTCAACACCTATTAACACTTATCAACTCTGGCACTTTGGAGAATTGGCAATGTTCACCGGCAAGCAAGTGACTTTATGCACAGTCACCGATATCTGGTACACCGGCAAGATATATTATTCACCGACACTTGGAATGACATGGAAAACACTTGGTTATTTCCAAGACATCATTTGGACACTTTGTCTTGGAGATTTGTTCATTGGCATATTCGAGTTTGCATATTTGTTGTTACCGGCAAATAGGTCCAGAATAAGCACCGGTAGGCTTATCTATTCTAGATCAGCATGACATGCTTTGGAGATGATTTTGTTGTTATTGTAAATGCATTAAGCCGACATGTTGAATCGGACATTGCATCAGTTATTGATTTACTTGTAATTGTTTTATTGTAATATCTTTTAGAGTTGACCTACTAAAATTGGTCTTAGGTTATGGTATATATGTAAGATCTTATTTGTAAGATCAATATGTGATTGGAAAAAGGAATTGTGAGAAAGTATATGCGAGAATAAGCAGAGCTATACACGTAGACATCACTTGAAGGTGAAGCAAGGTTTTTGTGAAGGCATATCAAAACGGAACCGGTACTGAATCTAGCATATGAAGATGTTATTTTGGGTAGTACATCATTATTGGATTTAACCATCCAATTGTAGTCAGTGTGACTCCTATTTGTGTTTTAGCAGTGAGCTCTAGGCCCTTGGCCTTTCTTTATGTGTAGACCCCATTTGTATACACATACTATCTACAGTAGTATCATGTGATTGTGGGTAAGGTTTCCCACCATGGTTTTTCCCTTTATAGGGTTTCCACGTACAAATATTGGTGTTATGTGTTATGGATGTTATTGTCTTTCTGTTTCATGCATTAATCTTTACCGGTATTGCAATTAACTGATAAACTGTCTACCGGCATAAAGTTTGGTTTACCGGTATTAAGCATTAAGGTTGGTTAAGTTGTTTTTGGTTTGAATTTATTTGACAACTAATTCACCCCCCTCCCCCTCTCAGTTGTCTCCGGGACCTAGCAAATATAGCTATATAAAAGTTAATCCCCAAATTTAATTATAACTTGATAATAAAGACTATATTAAAATTAATCAATTTTCACCTTAGTCAAAATAAGGAATTAAAATTAATCCCACATAGCTATAGCTAAATGGGGGGAAATTCTTTTTTTTTCAAAATTTAAAAATGAATTCCCCCTCATTTCATTTTAATATTATTTTAATTGTGAACCCTAATTAGGGTTGATCTATTCCTATACTAACCTATTCATTTTATATTTTCTAAATGCTAACCCTAACTCAAATATGGGCTAGCATTGCATATCTTATTTTCTCTTTTATTTTAAATGCTAACCCTATCCCGAAAATGGGTTAGGGTTGCATATTTTATCATATCTTAATTTTTTTGTTCTTGCTTTCCCCTGTGTGTGTGTGTGTGCAGGTTTAATGGAGGAAGGCCGAAGGCCATGGCCAAAGGGGAGGGGGCATCGAGCAAGGGAGAGCCACATAGATTAAGGGAGGCGGCGGCGGCAATCATAAGACATGGTAGTGGTGCCACTGAGGAGGCCACCCATAGTGGTGGTGGCTGAGGCCACCACTGGGGGTCGCCACCCGCAGTGGCGTCACGAGCATTCCTGCGGGTCGTGGCCCACAGAGGGGGCCTAAGCCGCCCTGTTGCGAGCTCGCAAGGGTTTCAGGGGGGGTTTGACCTCCCTCATTTCTACTGTCATATTTTTTTTTTTGAAATTTTTATTTAAAAATTTCTTTTTTTTTTAAAGTTTATATATATATATATATATAAGATTTTGGTTGACATGCATTTACAGAATATATAAAAAGTAGCAAAAATAAATTTATTGATAGTTGCAACTAATATTTTCTAAAATCCATTGATTAATAACAGCAAGATAAAATGCAGTATTAACTCTAGATTTCTATTTATTACTCCTTTTTTTTGTAACACATAAAAACAGAAAATAATTTTCATTCCTTTCTGAATTAATATTTTAAAACAGAATAAAACATCATTTTTCTAGCAACTATAACAAAACAGAAATAATCCAAAATACATTCATTTCAATTAAAGGATCAATACTTAAAGTTAAATACAATGCCCTTTTTTTTTACATAGTAAAACTTAGTCAATAATACATTTTCTTTTCTGCAATATAAATACAATAGAAAACTTATTTTTGTTTCTTTTCTTTACAACTAAAATACAATAATAAACTCTTTTACTACAAATAAAATACAATAATAAACTCCTATTTTCTGCAACTAAAATACAATCAGCAATAGGATCATCTCCAAGCTTTCCCTTCCAAATGTTTTCCAAAGCAACCTGCAATAAACGCTTGAGGTTGTGACCATGGAGGCTCACCTCCCAACCTAGGCTTACGAGAAGCCACCCTCAAGCTAGGAGAATCAAGGCTAGATAGGAAACACCCATACAAATGCATACATGTAGAAACTCAAAACAACAAAAACACTCCCAATCCAGGTTTAAACAATGTCACTTATGTGGCTTTTTAAGTGGGGTGAAGGTGGACTAAGTACCCTTCAGGAGAATTCTGCAAATAGTGAACATAATACCATAACAAGGCTACAAATATAACACATCCACAAGTTCCAAACTTTCCCTATTATTCCTTATGACCCCCAAGGCATACAAGCCGACAACTCCCCTTATGACCCCCATTGCATAAACATAATACTATGCATCAAGGGTCACAAAAATCCCTTGAGAATCACTCTCTTCCAAAGAGAGCCTCTCACTCAAAGGTTGTCAAACAACCCTTCACCCCAAGGCCACTCTACCCTGTGAAGGGTGAGTTTGGCCTTGAAAACTCCCAAAACAAGGAAACATAAAAACACAACAAAAACACATAAGGAATATTTCTACTCCTTCCTACACAAAAAACAACAACAATGGAAAAATAAAAACAACCACAATCTTTTCAAAAGAAAAAAAAAATCATACAATAGTTAGGAATTCAACCAACCTTAATCTGCCAAAAGGAAGGTAAGAGAATTTGTAGGAGCTGCCCAAATCCACAACTTTTCTCCTTCCAAACTTAGCCCAAAAATCTTCCCAATACTTGCAAAAATTATAAAAATTCTATGTCTCCAAAATAGAGAGTGGGTGATCAAACTTCTCCCTCCCAAACTATTCTCTATGAAGCCACACCTCACTCTTTCCAACCCACTTGGGAAGGGTGAAGGATGCTCATTGGTTGGTCTTCCCAAAACCTTACACACTCCCTAACCAAAGCACCTCAAAAAGGGGAAATGGAATGGGGAAGAGAAATGACACTCAGAAAGTGGGTTATCTAACCAAGGAAGGCTCTTCTAAAGATGAAATTCGGCCAACTTGGGAAACTCACTTTTTGGGGAGGTTAAACAAGCCCTAGGGAGTGGACACATGGCTAAGTTTGGCCTTCATCAATAGGTACATCATATTGCCCACTAAAAATGCCCCTAACTTGACCCCAGGAGTTAGTTTAACCCCTTGGAAGTCCACCCAAAGTTTACCTATGAGTCAACCCTGAGTTGACCCTCCTAATGGCTCCCTATCCAAGGTTTACTTGGGACCATTTTATGATAATTGAAAATATATGCATTGGTAGACTAAATTTCCTCAAGAAGAGACATGACAATGTCAACTCAACTTACAACACGTGTCAAGTGACACTACTAAAAGAATTGCATATCACTAAAACACACATGACAAATGTCCCTTTTAAAATTTATATATTAAACAAGTTTCCAAATTAAACACTCATCCAAGCATAACATTTATAAATTAAAATACATTTACAAATGAGGAGTTGTCTCTCCAAATAGACAACCCCTGGCTTCACAATCACATATAGGCCTAGGCTTGATTCTCCGAATAATTTCCATGGTCGCATGGAATAATTTTCTTGCACATCTCACTTGCACATTAGTAATTCCAAAAATCACGTATAATATTATCAAAAGAATACAATTCAGACATCGCATAAAATTTTAATTATAGAAATTAAGTATCCAATTATCTGATATCATCCACATACAATCATCTGCTAATGGCATCATCCTCATAAACATGGAATTAAATCATTTATAGAGCATGCATTTGTAAATTCAAGCATCAAAATAAAGTACTACAAATCAAAGTAAATAACATAATCATATCAATGTTATCCACCACACAAGATCATATAAAATCTATGTCCAAAATGCATCACAATATAGTACACAAAATAGGTCCATCATGAAAATAACAGAAATGCTATGATGGCTTGGGCTAGGGCCTCACAATATACGGAATTTTGATGCAAGGAGTGATGAAGCAATTTTTTTGGCATATTCAACAAAGATAAAAACCTATTAGTGCTACAATAAGAGACTGAGGAAGATAGTAGAGAGTGCAAATGTGAATATTGATGAGAACCTTGGAAAAGAGATCAGAGCATGCAGATATGATGATGGCCAGCATGTTGTTATAACTCCTATTCAAACTGAAGAATTGAAGTAGAATGATCTGGTAGAGATTGTTAATTTGGATGTTGTTGCTGTCGATGGAGAGGTACGGGAACTTGAAAATTAGAATACTCAGAATACTCCAAGGTATGTAAGATTGAATCATTTGTTGGCATTTCAATAAGGATATTGAGAAGGTTGTTGATGATTATGGATATAACTGATTAAGGATGTTTACTGTCTTAATATTATTATTTTGTCATTGATGTCAAGAAATTAATTTTCTAATTTAGTATGATGTTGTCATATCTTAAGATGTATGATTTGATGACTATAAAGATGTCGGTTAAAGACACAAAAAGATTGTGATGAATAAGGGGAGAAATAAGTTATTCAATGGGCAACTATTACTGAGTTAGACAATGATGAGATCATGATGTTTAGATTGTTTTGATATCCTACATATGTTGTTGATTGTAAGGTTAATCCTATACTATGTTACCGAGCAAAGAACCTAGTCGATAAACCCTAAGGAACCTACTCGGTAAACCCTAAGGTTATCACTATCAGTTAATGAAGGCGGAAAGTCTACCGAGTGAAGTTTAGTATTTATCGAGTTGCAACCGAGTTGTAATATAATGCATTAAATGATTAAAAGAGTTATTTAATGAAGGAATCTGATGAGCTAGAATTGATTAAATGATTGGTATGTCATGCATGAAGTTTGTTAAGAATCTATGGTAAAGGAAGATCGACAGAAAGATCTACAGCTCAGATTGAACCGCAATACCTTAGCACAAGTTCCAAGAAATGTATGCAAGTTCCAAGGCAAGGTAAAACATTTTCAGATCGAAGGATACATTGAACTTGGTCAAGTTTAAAGATCTGATGGTTATGATTGATCATGGGATATGTGATCAAGGAGATTAAGTGGTTAGCAAATTGTTTATAAATAAGGAATTGTTGATAAACAATGCATGTGGGCAAGTGTAAGCACAGGGATGCTACATAGTGATTACCACAGAAGCTTGAAGACATGTTTGATTAACAGAGTAGAGAGCCTAGTAGAGGGACAAGATAAGTCCTATGACTAGATTGTATTGAGCAAATAACAATCTGCTTTAGTATTTTTGATGTGAAGTTGCAGATATATTTTATTACTGTTATTTTCTAAAGTGGTAGAAAATCTCTTAACCGAGTGGACTTAACAGTCTTATTTGTAAAACCCTCTAGCAAGGTGACATTATGTTTGAGTGTTTGAAACCCTTTAACAAGGTGAAGATCCTAACAGATCTGAGGGAAATCCCTTAACCGGGTCACATCTAGCAATGTGTTTGTAATCTTTAATAGGATTTGCTTTTAACCGAGCATACTCTAGAAGAGTATATTTCTTAGTGGGTCCAAAATCCCACAGTGTTTTTTCCCTATTTGGGTTTCCACGTTAAATCTGGTGTTATGAGTGTTATGATGTTTATATGCTTATGAGTTTGCATGTTTAGCAGTTTTGGTTATATTGCTGAAGTATATGTTACCGAGGTTGAATCTGTTGTTTTTTTGGAAGATTAAGTTTGTATGATTCACCCCCCCAGCCCTCTCATCTTGTTAGCTTGGCTTTTGTACTTAACAATTAGTAACAGAACTATCAATTGGTATCAGAGCTTTGGACTTCGGAAGAAAAATTTTAAAGGTACTTGAGGAAAAGATCCAAAGATGTATAAGAGGGATGCACCAAAGTTGAACAAGTCTAGTTTCTCTATATGGTAGAAAAGGATGAAGTTGCACCTATCAGGAGTTGGAGAATATGATGTATATTATTTGGAGAATGATTTCATTACACCTAGCACCTATCCATTGACAATGGAAGAGATAAAGGCAAATCAAGAACATATTCAAGCAATGATTGAAATAACATCTGCATTGACCGTCTCAGAGTTTAATGATGTAGAAGGCTGCAATGATGCCAAGGCAATGTGGGACAAGCTCATATCTGTGTATGGCAGTGAAGAACATGTTCAAAGAGAAAAAGTGGATAGTCTAAGAGGACAACTTGAATCTATGAGGATGAATGAAGGTGAGAACATAACCCAGTACAGTATAAGACTAAAGGAGATTGTCAATCAAATCAAAGGAGCAGGAGGAACCATTGAAGAAAAGGATGTCACAAGTAAGTTATTGAGAACCCTTCTACCTTCTTATGCAATCCGAGTCTCTGCAATCAATGAATTGAGGTCTGTACCCAATATGCCAGTTTCTTTGGATGCTACTATTGGTAAGCTACATGCATTTGAGTTAAGTAACTTTGATAACAGTGGGTCTTCGGTAAATAAAGTTGAATCTGCATTCAGTTCTTTTCATCTTGGTGAATCTAATGATTACAATGATAGAATGAGTAAGTATTCTGAAGGGAATCACAATGGAGCAAGTGAAAGATTTCATAAGAACATGGAAGAAGTACACAAACTGTATGAGGAAATCAGAAAGCAAGAAGAGTTTGAAGCACTATTAGCCAGAAGGTTACCGAGAGGCAAAGGTAAGTATAAAGGAAAACTACCTTTAAAATGTTTCATTTGTGATAAAATAGGACATATGGCTTCTAACTATCCTGACAAAGATTCTACTAAAAAGAGAGATTACCAAGATGACAGAAAAAAAAAAAATCATTACGGAGGATACCGAGACTTCAGAAGAAGAGATAGAAAGTCATGCCTAATAGCCGATGAGGAATCAAATGATGATAAATCCGATGAAACTGATACATACGAAGTAGTTTATGTGCCTATTAAAGATGGATCAAATGAAGAAAGGTATGAAGAAAAAGCCCTAATATCTCACATAAATACTAATGATTCTTGGATCATAGATAGTGGATGCTCACATCACATGACAGGTGATAAACTCAAGTTTGTTAAATTAGAAGATTATGATGGAGGTTATGTAAGATTTGGTAATGATGCACCATGTCCAGTAAAAGGTAAAGGATCCATAACACTTCTTAACAATGCTAAATGTAATGATGTTTATTGGGTTGAAGGTTTGAAATATAATTTGTTGAGTGTTGCACAGCTAAACAACACAGGTTACTGAATAGAATTTTAGAAAGGAATTATCAAAGTTCATGACAAGCATGGAAAGTTAGCTACTATCGGGACTCAAACAAAAGGTAACATTTCACCTTGACTCAACTCAGAATAATTGTCTTTATACAAATATAGATGATACCTGGTTATGGCATAAAAGGTTTTGTCATGTAAATTTTCATAATCTGATCAAAATAAGTAAGAAGCACCGAGTAAGAGGTCTACCGAGTTTGGAAAAACCTGAGAATGCTATGTGTTGAGGATGCCAGATGGGTAAGATGACAAGATCAAGCTTTACAAGTAAGTCCTGCACTTCTAAGGGAATTTTAGATCTTGTGCACACTGATCTTTGTGGTCCTATGAAAGTTCAAAGTTATTATGGTGATAAATATTTCATATTATTTGTGGATGATTATTCAAGGATGATGTCAGTTATGTTTTTTTTTAAAAAAATCAGAAGCTTTTCAAATGTTTAAATGGTACAAGGCAAGAGTTGAAAATGAAATAGGAAGACAACTGAAATATCTTAGATCAGATAGAGGAGGAGAGTTTACCTCTGATGAGTTCAACTTATTTTGCAATGATCATGGTATAAAAAGACAAGTCTCTGCACCGAAAACTCCATAGCAAAATGGGACAGCTAAGAGAAGAAATAGATCTATTATGGATTGTGCCAGAACCCTGATGATTGAAAAGAAAGTGCCACAAATATTTTGGAGAGAAGCAATAAGGACAGCAGTTTATACTCTGAACTGAGTACAACTGAAGAAAGGAACTTTGAAGACACCATATGAAATCTGGTATGACAAGAAACCTAATGTAAGTTACTTCAAAATCTTTGGAAGTAGATGCTATGTACACAAAGATGATAGAAATGGAAAGTTTGATCAGAAAAGTGAAGAAGGAACATTTCTTGGTTATTCTTCTAAAAGTAAAGCATTTAAATGTCTAATCAAATCATCTAACAAAATAGTAGAAAGTGCAAATGTGAAAATTGGTGAATTTGCAGAAAGAAATGATGAAAGAAACTCCAAAGAACCAGAAGATTATGAAGGATTTGTATATGTTCAACTAAGAAGTCCTACCAAGAAAGCTGCTGAAGAAAATGAAGATAATGTACAGTTACCGAGTGGTGAAGAAGATCATACAGAACCTACTGAGCCTATATTAGCCAAGTATGTCAGAAGGAATCATGCATCAAGTTAGATTATAGGAGATAAGGATGATCCAGTGATGACAAGGAACAAACTGAGACAAAACACATGTCTGATATTTGAATTTGAACTGAGAATAGTGAAAGAGGCATTTAACAGTGAAGATTGGATAAATGTTATGATACAAGAGATTGATCAAATCAAGAAGAATGACACATGGACACTGGTCCCAAGACCGAAGGACAAAAATGTAATAGGTACAAAGTGGATTTTCAGAAACAAGCTGAATGAAAAAGGTGAGGTCATTCGAAATAAAGCAAGACTAGTTTGCAAAGGTTATTCTCAAGAAGAGGGAATTGATTATGGCAAGACTTTTGCACCTGTGGCAAGACTTGAAGGAGTAAGAACACTGTTGGCATATATTGCTTTCAAAAATTTCAAGGTATATCAAATGGATGTCAAATCTGCATTTTTGAATGGTATATTAGAAGAAGAAGTTTTTGTTAAACAACCTGAAGGATTTGTTGAAGGAGAGAATAAAGATCAGGTATGTAAATTGAACAAAGCTTTATATGGTCTGAAACAAGCACCTAGAGCATGGTATGAAATATTGCACTCTTATTTAATCAAGATTGGTTTTATAAGGACAAGTGAAAACAATAATATATACATGAAGAATGATGAAAATGGAATACTGATCTCAGCCATGTTTGTTGATGATATTATCTTTTGTGGAAATGACTCTTTGTGCAAGAACTTTGGAAATGAAATGAGCAAAGAATTTGAGATGGCATTAATCAATGAGATAAAGTATTTTATAGGTTTACAAATACTGCAAATGAAAGATGAGATTTTCATTACTCAATGCAAGTACATAAAGGAAATCTTGAAGAAATTTGGAATGGAGGACTCAAAACCAGTAAGTACTCCTATGACTACAAACTATAAATTATCAAAGAATGATGAATCTGCATCTCTTGATGAGACACTTTACCAATCCATGATTGGAAAGCTACAATATGTTGTTCACAACAGACCAGACATAGCACATGCAGTAGGTATAGTTGCAAGATTTTTTGCAAATCCCAAGGAAACACACATGACAGCAATCAAGAGAATTTTCAAATACTTGAAAGGTACTAAGGATAATGGCTTAGTATATCAGAAAGGAAATGACTTTGATTTAAATTTTTATACTGATGTTGATTGGGCAAACAACATTGATGACAGAAAAAGCACAAGTGGAGGAGCTTTCTTTTTAGGAGAAAGTCTAATGAGTTGGCTTAGCAAGAAACAAGGATGTGTTTCACAGTCAATAGTAGAAGCTGAATATGTTGTTGTAGCATTGAATTGTACCAATATAGCATGGATCAAACAACTGTTGGAAGGTAAAAATGAGAAAGTTATCAAGCCAGTAACTATATTCTGTGACAATACTAGGGCCATTAACATTTCAAAGAATCATGTTATGCACTCTAAGACAAAGCACATCTCTATCAAATATCATTATCTTAGAGAAGAAGCTCAAGAGAAGAAAGTGGTGTTGGAGTATGCTAGCACAAAGGAACAAATAGCAGATATCTTCACAAAGCCATTGCCAAGGGACACTTTTGAATATCTCAAAAGCAAGTTAGGGGTCCTACCCCTATCTTCTACTCACTGACAGAGTTCGGTGAAAGGATCAATTTGATGAATCTACAGAATATTATGTGTGGATTGATGCTTATTTACACACTTTAGTATTTTTTCTAAAGGTGTGCAAGAAACAAATACAGGGAATAGGAATTGAAGACATAATGCTCTGACCGAGACTAAGTTGACACATAACAGCAAGGAATTCACTTCTCAGCAAAAGAAATCATGTTTTAGTTCTTTACTTTTTGGCATTGTTGTCAAAGGGGGAGAAGATTATTGTATGGGGGAGAAGTCTAATGACAAGGGGAGAGCATTTTAGAATCTCACAGGAATTTGAATCTGAATCAGCAAGTCAAATCAATTGGTTTTGCCATCAATGCCAAAGGGGGAGATTGTTGGCATTATAACAGACAATAAGAGATTGTTGGCATTTCAATAAGGATATTGAGAAGGTTGTTGATGATTATGGATATAACTGATTAAGGATGTTTACTATTTTAATATTATTATTTTGTCATTGATGTCAAAAAATTGATTTTCTAATTCAATATGATGTTGCCATATCTTAAGAAGTATGATTTGATGAGTATAAAGATGTCGGTAAAAGACACAGAAAGATTGTGATGAATAAGGGGAGAAATAAGTTATTCAATGGGCAACTATTACCGAGTTAGACAATGATGAGATCATGATGTTTAGATTGTTTTGATATCCTACATATGTTGTTGATTATAAGGTTAATACTATACTATGTTACCAAGCAAAGAACCTAGTTGGTAAACCCTAAGGTTATCACTATCGGTTAATGAAGGTGGAATGTCTATCGAGTGAAGTTTAGTATTTACCGAGTTGCAACTGAGTTGTAACAGAATGCATTAAATGATTAAAAGCATTATTTAATGAAGGAAGCTAATGAGCTGGAATCGATTAAATGATTGGTATGTCGTGCATGAAGTTTGTTAAGGATCTATGGTAAAGGAAGATCGGCAAGAAGATCTACAGCTCAGATTGAACCGCAATACCTTAGCACAAGTTCCAAGAAATGTATGCAAGTTCCAAGGTGAGGTAAAACATTTTCAGATTGAAGGATACATTGAACTTGGTCAAGTTTAAAGATCTGATGGCTATGATTGATCATGGGATATGTGATCAAGGAGATTAAGCGGTTAGCAAATTGTTTATAAATAAGGAACTATTGATAAACAATGCATGTGGGCAAGTGTAAGCACATGGATGCTACATAGTGACTACCAAGCATAGAAGCTTGAAGACCTATTTGATTAATAGAGTATAGAGCCCAGCAGAGGGACAAGATAAGTCCTATGACTAGATTGTATTGAGCAAATAAGAATCTGCTTTAGCATTTTTGATGTGAAGTTGCAGATATATTTTATTACTATTATTTTGTAAAGTGACAGAAAATCTCTTAACCGGGTGGACTTAACAGTCTTATTTGTAAAACCCTCTAACAAGGTGACATTCTGATTGAGTGTTTGAAACCCTTTAACAAGGTGAAGATCCTAACAGATCTGAGGGAAATCCCTTAACCGGGTCACATCTAGCAATGTGTTTGTAATCTTTAACAGGATTTGCTTTTAACTGAGCATACTCTAGAAGAGTATATTTCTTAGTGGGTCCAAAATCCCACAGTGGTTTTTCCCTATTTGGGTTTCCACGTTAAATCTGGTGTTATGAGTGTTATGATGTTTATATGCTTATGAGTTTGCATGTTTAGCAGTTTTGGTTATATTGCTGAAGTATATGTTACCAAGGTTGAATCTGTTATTTTTATGGAAGATTAAGTTTGTATGATTCACCCCCACCCCCTCTCATCTTGTTAGCTTGGCATCTATACTTAAAAATTAGTATTAGAACTATCATCATTCTGAAAATTAGATTATTGGAGATAAAAATGAAGGTGTGATGACTAGAAGAAGGTTGGCTTCTGAAGAGGTATGTTTGATTTCTAAAATTGAACCTAAATATGTTATTGAAGCTTGCAAAGATGAAAATTGAATGAGAGCTATGGAAGAAGAATTAGATCAGATTGAAAAGAATAACACATGGAAGCTTGTGCATAGACCTAAAGATAAGAATGTTATTGGTACTAAATGGGTATTCAGAAATAAATTGAATGAAGTCGTTCAAGTTGTTAGAAGTAAAGCAAGACTGGTATGTAAAGGATATTCACAGAAAGAAGGAATTTATTATGAGGAGACTTTTTCTCCAGTAGCTAGTTTCAATTGCTTGCATATGTTGCTTATAAATATTTCAAGGTATACCAGATGGATGTCAAGTCAGCCTTTTTGAATGGTGATCTTGAGGAAGAAGTATACAATGAGCAACATGATGGATTTTCATTATCAAATGATAGAGACATGGTATGCAAACTAAGAAATCTCTTTATGGATTGAAACAAGCCCCTAGAGCCTAGTATGCTAGATTGGATAAGTATTTGCTAAAATTGGGATTTAATAAAGGGACTGCTGAGAGTATTTTGTATTTTAAGATTGAGAATAATAACATTTTAATTGTTGAAGTCTTTGTTGATGATATTATCTTTGGAGGAGATGATAACTTTAGCATGAAGTTTTCCAGTGATATGCAGAAAGAATTTGAGATGTCTATGATGTGAGAGATGAAATTCTTCTTAGGTTTGCAAATTTCACAGACTGAAAAAGGTATTTTTATATCTCAAACTAAATATGTGAAGGAATTGCTGAAGAATTTTGGATTAGATGACTCCAAACCGGTTGGAACTCCAATGGTGTCTATCTACAAATTATCCAAAAATGATGAATCTTCGAAAGCTAATCAGTCTTTGTACAGATCTATGGTTGGTGGACTACTATATCTTACTCAGACTAGGCATGACATTATGCATGCTATGTGCATGGATGCTAGATATCAAGTTGATCCGAAAGAGAGTTATGTCATTGTTATAAAGAGGATATTCAGATACTTGAAACAGACTGTGGATTCACTAACTCATTTGAGGTCAAAATCCGACAAAAGTGAATTAATTTATTATTTCATCGGGTACCTTTCAATTTAATGTGAGATTTTTATTTTTTCTTTAAATTGATCCTCGACGTTCGTCAAAATTTTGACGAACAATAAGTTTTGTCACTATTCTGATGTTATTTTGATGAACGCTTAAAGTCAACCTATTTCCAACAGGGTTTTTTGTTAGTGCACGCTTTCTTAATTTGTGGTCGGTCAACGGGTATATAGTTTAATTCTCTAGCCGACTGTTCTAATATATTTAATTACCAACCTATTTGATTATTTCAATTGGCACTTGAGGTTGACATAATATTGTGAGCAATCCAAACATTCCTTTATTGTCACTTGACAAGGAATTTTAATGTTGTTTTAGTCTCTGATTTGAAGGCCACTGTCAAACTGTCCCAAAAATAGTGACAATTATAGTTTGGAAGTTTTCTTTTGTTAAGTGCAGTTGTCTCTCACTTTGTATTCATTTTAAAGAACCATGATTGTTATCACAAATGTACTATTACTTAGTGTATGGATTTGTCTGATAATGATGAACAAATGATGATTATTTAGGTATGTCCTCACAATAAAGTTTAAAAGTCTGACTTCTTCCAATTTTTTGAGTCTTCCATTATTTATAGACCTTAAGGACATTTTGAACGTTGCCTCAAGTGCATGTAGACATCCTTGAAATTACCTTGACTCCCCTTGTGATCCATGTGGAGGGTGAACAATTGTAATGAGCATACAAAAGTTTGTGAGTCTGACTCTTGACAGTAAGTTCACAAACTTGATGGGGTGTTGTTACAAAACAAAAGCATATTGGAAAAGGTTGTATTACAAGGTTTAATGTATGTGTTCCTAGAGTCTGGTTCTTGTGGCAAAAGTCTAAATCCAAATTTCATATATAGTCCTTGTGAAGGTGCATTGATATCATGAGTGGATGTGTAAAGTAGCATGTTTGAAGCATGGTTTCATTGTTCCCTACTATCCTATTGATCAAGAGTATTGTTCCTTTGAAGAACATGTTGTTCGTTTGAAGAATATGTTGTTCCTTTGTTCAAGCCTTGTATCCATGAACTTGGCCTTGTTATGTGTTAAATCCAGATGAGACATTGTGCCAAGAAGGCCTTGTGGGTGGGTTTGTTGATTCGATCCTTGTTTGGACAATTTATCTAAATATTCAAGCTTGGTAAAGAAAAATCATGTCAGATAATATTAGTGCAAAACAAAATGAAGAAACACTTGCTAGATTGTGGGCTAAATTGAAAAGAAAGGGTGATGGGAAATGTTATTGTCCTTGCAATAATTCCAAGGGCTTAAACATGAGAAGACTTTTAATCACAAGAGTTGAAAAACATTATAGGAAGCATGGTCATGTTGAAGGGGGGCATGATTATCATTCATTGGTAAGTTGTTCATTATATGTCTTTATATTGACTAAATTTATAAATGATTATATCATTTTAACATGATTTTAATATACATAAAAAATCACTTGATCATGATCATGGTTTATTTGTGTCAATCAGTATTATAAAGGTGGGGTGCCCTAGGGTACATGATATAGATTATCATGGCTCAGAGAATGTGAATTTGTAAGTAGAGGAACATAGAGTTGTGAATAGAAAAGATGAAGTTAATGATCCTATGGAAGAAGATGATCATGCGCCATAAAATATAGTTGAAGATGATGGTACAAATACATTGATCCATGGCACCTTTAGTGGCATAGCTGATCATGATGATGATCTAGATGACTTTGATGATGTTCATGATTTACCTGTACTTGAGAAGGCATATGAGCCCTTTATGAAGGCTCCCAAACAACTCTTCTCTCTGTTGTATTGTTGCTAGTGAACTTAACGGTTATGAATGGTTTATCCAACATAGCAATCTCACGGAAGTTAAGGTATGTTATATATGTCATCTTTTTTCATCTATTTTTTGTTGTTAGTTCATCACTAGTAAATAAAGGATGAAATATGTACCATTAATGTTCATTATATTAATTAAAAATCATATTTGTGTTGTAGATTGATAGGTGAATTTTTGTTACCACCATCAAATATTTTACCTCGCTCATACTGAAATGTATCTGCCATTATGACAAATATTGGAATGGAGTATCAAGCAAGAGATGCATGTCCCAATGATTATATTTTATATCATAAACAACATGAATTTGCAACAGAATGCCCAGAATGTCATATCAGTAGATATCGAACAAATCAACTAACAAAAAAGTTGGATCACAAGGTTCTTCGTTATATTCTTATTATTCCACGTATGCAACGCTTATTTAGGTGCAAAACCTTAGCGCAATTTATGGATTACCATGCATGGAATAGAAATGGAGATGACATTCTTCGAATGCCTATAGATGGTTATGCATTTAGAGACATGGAGGAAAAATGGCCACACTTTAAAGAAGAACCTTGTAATCTCAAGCTTTCATTGGCAGGGGATGATGTCAATCCATTTCGAGAGATGAGATCTATTTACTCGGTGTGGCATATTTTTGTTATCAACAATAACATTCCTCTATGGATGTCAATAAAGAGGGAGCACATAATGTTGGCAATGATTGTTTCAGGTATTTGTTTACATTAATTTTTTTTAACATACTAGCATCACATTTGTCTTATTTGTTACATAATGACATATCTTTTTCATTGAATAGTCATGTAGATTAATTTATATATATTGCAGTAAAATGGTTATAATAATTATGTAATGTTTATCTTCATTCAACTAGGTAAGTACCAAGTTAAAGATATGAATGTATATATCGAGCCTCTTATTGATAAGTTACAAAAGTTATGCAATAGCATCACTATGTATGACGTCTCTAGACCAATAGGACAAAGACACTTTCAATTCCACGCAATGCTTGTATGGACAATTCATGATGCACCAGGGCTAACACATTTTTGTGGTATGTTATTACATTCGATTGCACTTTAATGATAGTTAATTTTATGAAGTAGATATAATGTATGTTTTATAAATAATCTATTCTTTATATATAATTATAAAAATTGGCATATTTAATCCAATTATATATGATATTATAGGTCTTCAAACAAAGCAAAAATTTGCATGTCCAGTTTGTAGTACAAAGATGAAATCTTGTTGTTCAACAAGTTTAGGAAAGCAAGTGTTTGATGAGTATAGGCACTTCCTCCATAGAAATCATAAGTATCGAAGTACTGAAAAACCTATTTTCAATGGGAAAGAAGAGACAACATCAAAACCACAAAGAATGACATCTCGACTATGGAAGTTGGAATATAATAGAATTAATCGTCAAGGATACACATTGGATCAAATTGTTTATCTATCCTATATGATATGTTTGGAATTTATATTTTATATTGTGTTTTGTTGACTCATGTTGTAATTGACAATGATTGTCATTGTTAATTTGTTTAACTTATATGCTTCATGAAGGTCGTCAAGGCATTAATGGTCAGCTTCCACAGGGACTAAAAAGTCATCCCATATAATTTAGTAGGTTTCCCTACTATGAGAAGCTATAAATTGTGCATTTGTTTGATACAATGCATATCAGAAATAATTTAATAGAAACGTTATGGAAAATATTGGATGGAAGGCATGAAAAAGAAAAAATTGTCAAAATTTGTAGTGACATTCAGGAAGCCAATCATGCAATGAAAAATGTCATTCAATTAAATAGCGATGGAGACCAATTTAATATAAGAGCCCTTCCTTGGTTATTAATAGAGTAGCAAAGCAATGCTATAAAATAAGTCATACAAAAAATTCGATTTCCCATAGGATTTGGTGTGAACATAAACAATATCATAATAAAGAAAGGTGAATTTGGGTCAGGGATGAAAACATATGATTGGCATACCTACATTAAGGTAATTATTTTGGTATATATATATATATATATATATATATATATATATATATATATATATATATATATATATATATATATATATATATTGTATGTACTTTTCAGTGTATTATGTTTGCTACTTTTGGAAAAATAATGAAAATATCATTTTATAATTGTTGCAGTGTGTTCTACCTCTATCTCTCCTAGACAACTTTGACAACAATGTCAAGAAATTTATATATGATCTTGGAAAATACATGAGTTAAGTAGTGATATTTATTCAATTCATTGTATAGATCTTATATTTGCCATTTATTTTACTTGTTATGTAATATATTATATGTTTTTGTTAAATCTCGTTAATATATTTGTGCCTTTAATCACTTGTAGATGGTTGTCATCTAAAGAAATCCATAAAGAAGATAGATGGTTGTATATTGGAAGAGAACAAATCCTCGTCTAATGTGTGAAATGCAAAAGTGTCTTCCTTCGACATTTTTCAATGCACAAGAACACTACCTCATACACCAAGTTGAAGAGATTGAATTGTGTGGACCTTTACACAAAAGGTCAATGTGGATGGTTAGAGGCACTTGAATTTTTTGAAGGCTTTGGTTAGACAAAGAGCACATCCTGAGGGTTCTATGGTGGAGGGATATATGGTATACTAGACCATGGTATACATTACTAAATATCTTCCTAAGTTTGCATCAATTTTCCATGTAAATCGCATTTGGGATCCCTACTCCATTAACAAATTCGAAGGGGAGTACCTGATGGGGAAAGGTAGATTGAGGAAAGTGAGAGGTAATTATAAGATGGTCATGGAGATTAATTAGAATACATTTTACATTTGGTTTTTATGTATATTGTACTTATTTAATTATTAATCTTTAATATACATCAATTATAAACTAAGGTCATATACCATGGTAATTAACTAATTATACGTCGTTTGTGAATTTCAATTTGTTTAATACAATCGGTCAAGAGTGGGATGCACTACATTTGTATGTCGCAAACAATCTTGATTAGATGATGATATGGATTGAACGATGTCAACAATCTAGCCGTGCATTAACATGGAAAGGTGTGGCTTCATTGGTTAAAGAAGCTCATTGTAATGGAGATTCCAATGTTACACCAATTGAAATTGATTTAGTTTATGGTTTAAGAGATAAATAGGTAGGTATAAATATATTAATCACCCATATTATTTAATTATTTTCAATCATATTATTGATGTATATATATGTTTTTTTTTTCTTTTCATACATTCGGCCAAGAATAAATATGTTTATTAACTAACAATGCAATATTTTTTACATGTTTGACATATTGTAGGTGAAACACCACAAGGCTATGTGGTGCAAGTGTCATAAATTTCAAACCAAAAAGTTGGATGACACGAAGAAAACTTGTGATTATGGGATAACTGCATTCTTTTAGGTGACTAATGTTTCATCCAAAAGCGACATACATCCAGAAGTCTCAGAAAATTCATACTATGGGATTTTGGATGATATACTTGAGTGTGACTTTAAGTCCTTTAAATTGGTTATGTTCATCGTCTAATGGTATAGGCTATGATTGAATTAAAATGATACTGACAAAACTGTTATTGAACATGATAATGGATTTACCATGGTTAATACAAGGTCGTTGAGCAAGCTAGAAATGAGCTCTATGTTCTTCCAAGCCAATGTGAGTAGATATTTTACTCGAAGGATCCAGGTAAACCAGGTTGGTCATTTGTTATTAGATATGATCCAAGAGGAAGGTCAATAAAGTATAATGTGGTGGAAGAAGAAGATACAGAATAACTAGAAGATGATGTAGATGGTGATCAAGATCAATAGTTAGTTGATGATATGCCTGATGAATATGTCGAAGAAGATGAAATAGATCATGATGATGTAGGAGTTAATGTTCATGAAAATGATATCCATGTGGATGATGACATTATCGAAACTAATATCAATGACGATGATGATGATATGACTAATCCTGACAATGTCGAATCTGGATTGAATGATACAGATAAAGAGTTGGATGAAGAAGAAGATCAATGACTTGTTATAATTTTCACATGATTTATTGTAATTTTCTATATTTAGTCCATGATTCTTTTGGTGTTATATCCTAATTGTTGAACTGCTTGTTAAATTGTCTATTATATTATCCTAAAGTACCCTAAGTTGTTGTGCATTCTATTTGCCATTATCTGCTACCTTGACACCATGCTCCATCTTCTTGTGTTATGACTTGACTGTTCATATTGGTTAATCTATTATCATGTGGTTAAAAAAAAAACTAAATAAATAAATAAATGTGAATAAAGTTATTAATGATTATAGGAGGGCAAGATTTAATATGCAAATTTTGGTGTCATGTCCTATTTGAAATAAATTCTCTCTTTCCCCTTCCTTATCTCTTGACATGTGGATGAAAAGATTGGTAAAATGAATTTTTATGTGTTAAAACGTGTTTGGAAAGCTAAAAAAAAGTTTTATGCCTTGATGTATGAGAAATTAGAAACTTATGAGTAAATAAAGTCATTTATAAGTGTTATATGAAATATGTATCTCTGAAATCTCAAATGTATCTTGATGGTCCAACTATGTAACAGTATGCAATTTCTTTACACGATGACTTAGAGTAGTAATTATCAACCATAGATAATTATAATAGAGAATTGATTTGGAAATGAAAAAATCCATAACACATTTGAAAATAAGACAACTCAGTTTTGTATTGCTTGAAAATAAGATTCTTTACAACTAATTAATTATCATATCTATTATGTATATCTTAATATTACAAAATGATTTCCCATATATAGGGAAAATAAGAGTTCTTTCAATGAAAAGACATGTCTTTCAAAAAGAGAATAATTTTAACAAAAACTAATTATCTCTAATGAATATATTAGCAAACCCCAAGTGGTCAACATGTTCCTGAGCCTGGTAAACATTAGTATTTGCAAAGAGATGGCCCATCATGTATTAATAATCACAAAGGACCAATTTGACAAGAAGGTATTTCCACACCACTATTGTAGAGAAAAGAAACCAGATCTATATATTAATCTTCAAAGTACGAGTACATGGTATACTGCTTCCTCTAACCTAGCTCATATTCTATTTTCTAATGTCTTTTAGAATTTGGTCTTGGTTTCTCCTTTATACAAAATGAGGAGAAGTGACAAGCTTTAGACCATTTACAATTGCATCCTTTCATAACTAACAACTTAAGATAAAACATAATAAACTAACACATCAGGAAGATAACTCTAAAAACACTTTTTGGAGAATATCATGCTTGAAATGAGGAAGAAATAACCCCAAGGTCTGATTCAACATGTGATTTTCTGCCAGTTTGCTCCTTTCCTTTGAGTACATGTTTCTTCTTCTAGGAAGATATCTTGGCGGGTCTTAAGTACTCGTCTACCCATTTTGAGATTTGAACATGAGTAGGCCATCGGTAATGGAAAATATCTAGCATACTAAGAAAATGGTCTTTTCATTTCTTGCTAGTAATTGCTCAAACTTCGACCACAAACTTTGAGAATCTATTTTCCAATACAACAACCCTATCTAGGAACATGTGTTAAAACTTTTAACATTGAAGTCCTTCAAATGGGAAATGATCCATGAAACCATGTATTTGTTGGAAATTGACACTCATCTAGTAAAGCTAATTGCATTTAGGGTTGTAATTGATGGCAACTCATCTTCAGATGTCTATTTTCTATCAGGATTTATTGTCTTATCAATTTTCTTTAATTGGGTCAATTGGTATATACTATATACAACTGGTATGCACACTTTGCTTAATAACCGGTTAGTCTTGGTCTTGGTAACGTGTATTTGGAACCCAGTTAAGTATAGGACCCAGCTAAGATATCTTGTGACCCTGATAATTTCTTTCAAGGAATTTTTGGTAGCGTGTGTAGGCTGACATGGTCATCAGGATTATGCATGATATACCTTGTGATCCAGCAGTCGAGAGGTTATAATTCTTCATTGAGGCCAACATATTCAACAAGTTAAAAGGGTATTTAAGGAGATCTTTTAGTGATAGATTTGGTGTGAGTGTGAATGCGATTTTGGTTCCAAATCAGTCAAAAATTGATTGTATGATTTTTGGTTAGCGAAAGGAAACTTTTGTGCGCAGTTTCACGTGTGCAGTCTCAACCGGTAGCAAAACAAAGTATCAATATACCGGTTCACATAGGAGGTTGACAGATCTCAAACCAAAACTTATCCAGCATGGTCAAATGCACTTTATGAGTTCATTTTTATTTATAATCATTATGTAATGTTGTATAAGTCAATGAGACTTCCATTTGAGTAGTGAGCTCCAGGCAATGAGCCTGATTGCATGCGCAATCCCCTCTATGTAATATTTATTTACCTTGATGAAGTATATAGATATTGTGGGTATCAGCCCCACCGCATGTTTTTCCCTTTGTAGGGTTTTCCACGTATAAATATTGGTGTTATGGTGTTGCTTCTTTATGTGTTATTTTCTTTATGCACTTTAATTTAATTTATTGTTAACTTGTTCATAAGGAATAAGTTCAAAATTACATTTACTAGTAGAACACTCATTCACCCCCCCTCTCAGTGTTCTTGGATTCCAACAATTGGTATAAGATCCTAGTTCCTCGAAAGAATTTTAACCACTTCAGGAAGATCTAGAACTTAGAATCAATGGAAGCCAGTCTACAACAACAACTTCAACTTGCTCTTGAGGATCTTAATAATGAGCAGATGGGAAACAGTAAACTGAAGAATGAACTAATGTAAGCCAAAGAACACACCATCTCATTACAAGGAAAGCTTTTAGTTGTTCAAGCTAAGAGGAAGGAACTCTGTGATCAATTAAAAAATCAAAATAGTGATGAGGAAGATTCTATGAAAGATCAATGTCAAAAACTCACTTAGGAGAACACTATCTTGAACAAAGAAATGCAAGCCCTAACCATGAGAATGTGCAAGGAGATTGAAGACAGAAATAAGAATGAACAAAATTTAGCTCAAGCATTGAAGGATAGATCTGATGAATGCAATAGATTAACACATGAGAATGACATGTTGAAACTTGAGTTGATCCAGTCCCAAAACAATGAACAAGAACTTGAGAGATAGATCATAATCATGAGAGATGATTTAGTCACTACAAATTAGTACAAGGACATATTCAAAGACATCTATGCCAACTTGATCAACTACTGAAGAGTTAGAGAGATGCTAATGACAAGAGAGGTCGTGGTTATGAAGAAGGAGAAAGCTGTGGTACTGTACAACAAGATCAATCATCAAGTCAAAAGAATAATCATGCCAACAACTGGAACCAGAAATCACTGATAAGACAGCCTAATGCTTACAAATTCAATGGTACATGCTTTGTTTGCAATAAATATGGTCATATAGAAAGTCAATACATGAATAGGAATAATTAGAACAATGCATTAGTCACCAGTCTTGGAAATGTAAAATGTCATACATGTAGTAGATATGGAAATATGGCTAACCAATGAAGATCAAAGGGAAATCAAGGAAATCAAGTGTTTAACAGAGCAATTCAAAAAAACAATATTGTTTGTTATGCATGAAACAAGATTGGACATATTGCTAAATATTGTAGGAGTAAGAACCCACTGGTAACTAATGGAAATGTAGATGAGAAGGGAAAGGCAAAGGTAGAAGATATCAATAAACAACATGAGAAAAAATGGGTTAAGAGATCAAACACACAACCGCTAAAACAACCGATAGAGTCATTAGGTAATGCACTAGAAGCAGGAACAACCTATAACTAAGGCACTCTGCCTTAGGGGTAGGCAAATCATTGAAGATCATGCAAACACCCTGGATTAGATCTATCTAGTCAGGAAATTTTGATTGCGGATGGATACTCATGCGATTTCAGGTGTTTACCAAAACCTACTTACAGACTATGCGATCCTATCAAACTTACTGAGAACATTTATGACAGTATAAAATTAGGGTTAATGGCGATAAAAAGGAAATAGTTAAGTTATTTCTTCACACAGCGATCGAGCATTCAAAAGAGAGATTTTCAGATAATTTCAAGAGTTCAAGGTGATTTGTGCAAGCATCCACTCGAAGGCAATTTCATCATCCGACAAAATCTTGAGGTATTTACCATCTGCAAAAACCCTAGTTTCGATAATTATTTGATAAAAATATCTTCTTCATCAAGTATCAATACTCCTTTGGTGGTGGAAATCAAGAACCGCCCCCATCTTGAATTTAAGAAGCACCCTTTCAAGTCTCTTTTAGATGATCCATTGGGAGCATTTTCAAGTGTCTGCCATGGTGTTCTTCATACCAAAGACATTAGGGCATACATCCATTGTGACATCAAGGAGCTCGGAGGTTATGAATTGTCCTATGTTTTCACTGAGAATCTCATTAAAAACAACCAACTGAAGCTGGAATTTGCCCATTTGCAAAAGAAGGGTTCTACCCAATTTATAGATTTTTCAACATTCAACAAAGTGGAATGGGTCTGATACATACTCAGTTGCATTCATGGAGAATTCATTTAGTTGGAATGACCCTACAAGATCACCAAGTAAGTAATCAAGAACATCACCTGCCTGCATAAGATTGGGGATTTTCCCATCCTTAGGTCTAAACTCTCCAACACCGAACTCTACAAACTCACCAGTGCCACCTTTGATGGTCGTTCGATAAGGGTTGATGATATAGAAGATATTGATGTCAAATTTGTAGCTATGGTAATCAAATACAAAGTTTACCACTCAAATTGACTAAACTCTGTCTTTGGTAATAACATTCTTATTACTCATCAAATGGTGAAGGAGGATGCACACTATGACCTATGCAGTGTGATGTTGAAGGAGTTGATGACATTTTTTTAGAAAATAAAACAGGATAAGAAAAACACTTTCCGGTATGGATCTTTTGTTATCTTCTTTGCATTCTACTTTTTGAATACTGTTCCCGGTTATGGAAAAAATACAGTGGGCTTTTCATAGACTAGTAGCCACACAGATAGCACAAATTTTGGACAGCCAAGGAGATAAACAGCAAAAGGCCAACTTATGGGCATTTTTCAAAACTTTTTAGGAGGAAATAAAAAATAGGGCTAGGATTACTAAATCTATTGTAGAAAAATATAAAGATACCATATGCTTTATGGTGAATAAAGATGAGTGTATGATGGAGGTAGTCCATCCTAGAATATTTTGGATTATGCAGATGGGATATGAGGTGGACAAGGCCACACTGGATGCATATGCACAACATCTACTGCAAGCTCCATTTGATGAAAAAGAAGAAAAATTTGGCACAACCCAGGAGAAAGGCTTAAAGGTTCATCAAGAATAGGTTGCATTAGCAATTAGAAGAAAAATGACCAAGGTTGCAACTGAAACCTTAATAAGTAGAGATCATGATAGGGTAGAAATTGAGAAAAAGGTTAAAATCCTTGAAGCCTGAAGGAAAGAAGAAATGAAACATATGAGAAAGGAAGAGAGGGAAGCTAGGAAGGTAGCTCGGGCCACTCCAAATGTGGTCTCGATTTCTACAAAGACTTCAAAACAACTAAAAGCATCATCAGGTAGGCCTACCAGTCCTAAGTTGACCGAATCAATCAAGAGAAAACATAACGCGGCTCTAAGGCAGTATATGACTATTTCTTCGGAGGAGACCAAGTCAGCTGAAGAAATCAAGGAAGCTCCAAAGAAGAAAGGTGTTTTGCAAGGGTTGTGAGGGAGAAGAAGGAAGAGTAGAAGAAAGAACCAACTAAAGAGCCTCCCCAAAAAATACCCAAGATCACCATTGTACATAAATCCAAGCCAAAGTCTGATGAGCAATCTAAACCGGAAGCCAAGAGGAGAACCGGTAAGAAGAAACCAGATGCTCAAGATATAATTGATCAAATAATTAATGACGGTAATTTGGACAATATTTCTATATTCTTTGATGATTTTGATGATAAGCATAAGAAGAGGATAGAGGAAGCTATTCTTTTATACCTTGATTATTTTAGTAGAGGATTGATGAAGTTAGAGAAAATTTTGCCTAAGGAGCTATATGATAAATTAGAGATCAAAAAATTATATGCTCAAACTCTAGACCAGCAAATAAAAGAGATAGAATTAGTCAATCTTTTTCCATCAATAACCCCTCCAGAGATAGCAGATTAAGTTAATAAAACAGGTTCATCAGAATTCAATCCAAAAAACCGGATAAATAATTTGATGTTAGAAAGATTTGAGGAAATTTGGAAGGAGACCATTGATATTTGGGTTAGAATTTTTTTGAGTCAAGGATATGAGTTGAGCCCCAAGTTTTTTCAATCACAAAATATACAATTACCAGGGGATAAGGAACCGGCAAAAATAGATGAACAAAATGTAAATATTGATCCACTGGCTAGCACTCCATTGGTTACTACTGTACCGACTAGTGAGTCCAATTTTGAAGCAGAGGATACCCCGATAGATAATGTACAAGACACAGAGGTTAATATTGAAAAGGAAAAGGATATTGATAATAAATTTGTTGAGGAAGCACAAGAACAGGATAAGGCACTAAGTGGCGAAGCCACCGGTGCACAGGAAATAAAGGATACAGTGAATAAATCTTTGACAGACAAAGACAAAGAAACTCTGACAAACTTCTCTTTCAGATTGGCAATTGACACATCATATATAGCCAAAGGAAATTTGTCACAATTTTGTATTAGTTTTGACAAGCCTTATCACATGATGTCTCCGACAGAGAAAATTTTGGCCACTGCAGCACTCTAGGCGCAAGCTACTCAAGAATTAGCCTAGGCGAAATCTAAAGACAAAGAATTGATTAAGAATACTTTTGAATTTTTGAACTGGTTAGTACCTGATTTCTAGGCATGTGGGAGAGCAAGCTCATTTGGTAGATTACAGGAGATCATTAATTTCATTCCTAGTAAGCATTATGATTCTTTGCTTAAGATTTCAATAACTGAGGCTAAGGATAAATTTGTTGAAGCCCCAAAATAAATATTTTTCCAAATGATTGCATCTGAGAAGGGTAAACACCAAATTTTCTTACAATCCATTTATGCAGCATTGGAAGAAGGAGGAAAATTTTACAAGACTTGTCTATATTTTTCAAAGCTTACAACCTCCATAGACAAGCAAATCTCATACTATAAAAGTAATTTGATTCAAATTTCCAATTCTTATAACCCAGCAATGAACCTAACCAATTCTTTGGATGGTCCAATTTTGGTGGTCATGGATCAAATTTTGAAATTAGAGTAGGAAAGGGACAACATAATAAAGCGAGCAACTGAGCTCCAAAATTTCATAGGTCCTTGGCTTGATAACTTATTATTTCATGACTGAATGTATATCTAACATACAGAAGGAGGATCCCATAGACTCTGAGGCAATTGAATACTACGTCAGTCTCTTGAATGGATTCACCTCAATTATTGACTCTCTTAAGTAGAGATGGGACACTTACTTCTCATTTTTGAAGACTATGTATGCTGACATTTTGAAATTTGTATAGAACCAGCATGTGTATATATCTGTATAGAATTCTTTGTGGGAACCCCGCTTTGTTGTTGATGTCAAAGGGGGAGGAATACAGTGAAAAATGTATATATAGTTTAGGGGGAGTATATCAGATGTATATAGCAGGAGTGTACAACTCAAGGGGAGTAGAATCAGAGGCGGATTCAGAGATGGTATCATTTTTCACATGAGTGTGCCCATCAATGCCAAAAGGGGAGATTATTGTCAATTGACACTCATCTGGTAAGGTTCCATTTAGGGTTGTCATTGATGGCAACTCATCTTGAGGTGTCTATTTTCTATCGGGATTCATTGTCTTATCATTTTGCTTTGATTGGGTCAATCGGTATACACTACACACAACCGGTATATACACTTTGCTTAATAATTGGTTAGTCTTGGTCCTGGTAACGTGTATTTGGAACCCGATTAAGTATAGGACCCGACTAAGATATCTTGTGACCCTGATAATTTCATTCGAGGAATTTTTGGTAGCGTGTGAAGGCCGACATGGTCATCGGGATTATGCATTATATACCTTGTGATCCAACAGCCGATAGGTTATAATTCTTCATTGAGGCTGACATATTCAACAAGTTAAAATGGTATTTAAGGAGACATTTTAGTGATGGATTTAGTTTGAGTGTGAATGTGATTTTGATTGTGAATCAGTCATAAATTGATTATATGATTTTTGGTCAAGGAAAGGAAGCTTTTGTGCACAGTCTCAACCGGTAGCAGAACAAGGCAGAACAGAGTATCAGTAAACTAGTTCACATAGGAGGTTGATAGAGCTCAAACCAGAAGTTATCTAGCATGGTCAAATGCACTTTATGAGTTCATTTTTTATTTTTAATCATTATGTAATGTTTTGTAAGTCAATGAGACTTCCATTCGAGTAGTGAGCTCTAAGAAGTGATCCTAATTTCATGTGAAATTCACTCTATGTAATATTTGTATACCTTGATCAAGTATATAGATATTGTGGGTATCAACCCCACCATGGTTTTTCCCTTTACAAGGTTTTCCACGTATAAATATTGGTGTTATAGTGTTGCTTCTTTATGTATTATTTGGTTTATGCACTTTAATATTATTTACTACTAACCGGTGCATAAAGAATAAGATCAAAATTACATTTATCGGTAGAACACAGATTCACCCCCCCTCTCAGTGTTCTTGGATTCCAATAGTCTTTATACTCTATTTTCCATTCTTCTAAACTCTTTACATGGCCCTCTTTATCAATGAATTCAGGGATCATCCAACGCTTAATACTATGAAAGGGGGATAATTTTTCTTTTATTCTTCTTTCTTCCTGCTCTATATTGTAATCTATTTCCCTAACAATAGTATCAATAATTTCCCTTATTTCTTTGATTTCACCTGGTACATCTAGATCCCTCTAAGTAATCTTGCGAAGCCTGATCAAATCATAATAAGAGGGCTTAAAACCTATTGGAGAGCTCATCTAATTGTGGCTTATGTTTAGCAAATGTTGCTAACATGTCCAATAGAGTTTGGTATCCAACATATACTTCATCACATTTACTAATCACCAAATCAACCCTATATGTTAGTACTTGCTCTAAAGCATTTAACACTTGCTTTGGGATTTCTTGTAAAAGCATTTCATTCGTACTTCTTAATTGGTGATTTTCCTTTGCATACTTATCCATTTTTTTTTTGACACTCATCTTCCTTTACATCAATTGGTACAGAGGAGGCATCCTTATGTAGTACTAGCACCTTGCTCTAGTTACTACTCTTTAATCTTGGCAATTATTTCTTCAAAGCAACATTATCAAGGTACAATTGATTGATGGCTCTATTCATTTGTGTCTCCCTAGTTTGTGTCTCCTATAATTTCTCTTCCATATGTTTGACCTGGTCTTTATTAAACATTGCTTTGTGCATTAATTTTGCAACTGATATCAAAGGAGAAGTGTTTTCTATTGTTTTCACCGATGTCATTCCATCATTTCCTTAGACAATGTCAAGTAATTTGGGCTTATGAGGGCCCTTAAAACTCACCCGTGTGGCCAAAAATTCAGTTTTGGGATTGTACCCTGATCCACTTATCTTCTCACTAGTATCAAACTTAGCAACAAATGTAGGGTCCTATTATTTTTTGACTTGATCAAGCAAGAACAAATGTTTGAGAGTCAGGCCTAGAACAATGAGCATATTACTTTTTTGCACCATATCTCTAACCTCTTCCAAGGTACAATTGACCTCATCAAGATGCATCTCCTTGAGTGGTTGCTAAATAACCTCCTCATGTCTAGATTCTTCAATCCACATCAATTTCAATCTCTTTAGCTCCTCAAAATATTTCCTTTTCATTTGAATCCAAAAGTCCTTGAATTCTTGTGTTTTGATAAAGTACTCATCTTCAAAAAATATGGCTGATATGGCTTCCCTTTCATCCATAAAATCAATAGGTTCTTCACCTTTAGGAAGCTAAGCCTTATAGCCATGGACTTCCTCTTGAAATATTAATGTTGAGCTAGGTGATCTATCAACCTCTTCACCTTTACCAAGCGATTTGAGTGTACTAGCAGCTTCTTCAGTATCCACCTTTGCTTCTGAATCATCATAATGGACTACAGTTACCTTCTCATCTTATTTTTGCCTATTTAGAGGGAAATAATTTGATGCATTCTTTGAATCTGAATCATGGATAATCAATTTTCTATGCCTTTCTGGAGGATAAGGCTTAACCTCTTGTGATACACTGCTTGTAGATTTTCCATATAGCTTCTCAAAATCTTTCAAGAACAACTCCATCATCAGTATTTCATGGGTTTGATCATGATGAAAACGTGGTTTCCCCTTCTTTTGTCTATCCTCTTCCAATTTCTTTAATAAGTTCCACTTTTCCCACCTTTGCATAACATCTTGAGGAGTCATGCATTTACAGGCAATAACTTCCACCATGTCAATTTGATGTTTAAATTATTTTATAAAATAATTAATATAACCTTCAGGGCAATAGACCATCTCACTTCCATCCTTCAGACAATATGTTTTCTTTAAATTATCTTGAACTTGTTCAAGGGAACCAAAACCAATAGATAATCCAGCATACCTGACTACATGGGGCAAGAAAGTCCCCTTCTTCCTTGGTCCATTCACTTCCTTCTCAAACCACATCATCTACCAAATAAATTCTAAAAAAGGAAACCCTTTCTGATACAAAGACTAGCAACTGGTGGGGGCTTGCTTGCATCCATTTACCCTAATGAGAGTATGATCATTCTTGAAGATCCAATCAACAAAATTATGAGCGTGACCCTTTTATGGGTTGTATTCCAATGGCCTAAGAACTTCCCTTATCTTAGAAGGAAGCCTTTTAACCTGAACCTCAAGTGCCCTGAATATCCACAAAACAAAGGCATCATGAAATGACTTGTAATCACAGTCTCTACTATTCTTGTCCCATATCCTACACCATAACTGAAATGGGAGTCCTTTTCCTGACCATCCATAGTAGTTAACTTCATTGTGTCTCTAAAGACATTTCTGTTTTGGGATAGTATTAAATGACACACTAGAGAATAATTCTTAAAAGTTCTACTAGTATTCCAATAAATCGGTTGATTGTGCAGAACTATTTCATGCTCATTGGCAATATCAAATTCCAGGTTAATGTTAGGGTTATGGATCCTCATGGACATATACATTAAATCCACTAGCATTCTACTTCTATGATTATCACCATAAAATTGACACCAACCATGATACGTTTTCTGAAAGAAATCCATAAATTTGAGTGTAGGAAATGGAGCCTTATCATTCACAACCATTGGTCTATTATCCTTGCCTCTTTTCCTAAAATAAGCTACCTTTTGTAATCCTAAACTCTTTACCATCCTTTCATAATCCACTAGATATCCTTCCCTATCAATCTTGGTAATTGCCTGCCTATTCAGGCCAAAGCATTCTCCAATGCATGATCTTGTGATGACCAAAATAGGGTTTATGTCAATTCCCTTGACTGTTCTAGTTTCTTTTTTATAATTATGGGCCAAGACCTTGATATTTTTTACATCTATAAACACATTTGGCACTATGACCTTTGCTAAGTCAAGATTCTAGGGGTTGGACCAAGGCACTTAATCATCTCTATTATTGTAAAAATACCAGAAAAGGGATCTACCAGTGTGAGAAATGTCAGCATCTCTACATTCTCCCTAGGCATACTGAAACATTATTTTAGTTTTGGTATCTACGGACCCTGGTAAGGCATCTATAAGAGCTTTTTGTAAAGGGACCTTGGGCTATTCATTTTTTCCTACATTCTCCTTCTTGTTAATAGGCATTTTTCTTTTAAATGAAATTCGAGCAGTGGAGAAGAAGATAGAATTACTTGTTCAGCTCTATCTATAGTGCCCAAATCCCTGTGACTTCTTACACCAACTTGGCTCTCACTTTTGTACTTCTTTGACACTTAATTTGCACTTCTGATGTGATTTAAATCGAATGCCAGCTCCTTTAATTCAAGTTTGCAACATTTAATTATTTTTAGGCCTCCACATGTGTGCACTATCCGCTTAAATACTGTTGACACCATTTTGCAAACCCACTTTATTCATCCATGCAAAATGGTGATATTTTCACCAATTCTCAAGTGGTAGTTGATGCCCTTCACGAAATAGCACTGAGTTCACTATTTCATAATTGTCACTTTTGTCTCATGAAATGGCGATGTCTTTGATATTTCACAATCCTCACTTTTGTCTTTTGTGAATTAGCAATGTCTTTGCTATTTTGCAATCCTCACTTTTGTATTTATATTTCACAAAATGGCTTTGCTATTTCGCACCCTTCATTTTTAGACTTTGTGAAACATTGAAAGGTTTGCCATTTCGCATCCTTTGTTTTTTGACTCTTGCGAAACGACGAATAACATATGGACAAAGGTCTGCATTCATTGCACATGCTATCTTAAAACTTATTATGAAGTCTTATGAGGTATAGATCATGTAAAAATATATAAGGATATGAAAAAACCCATGGGATGGTTTTTGGGATCATTAGGATAAATATTCTTCACAACATTCACATTCTGATAGGTGGGAATAGACATTTTATCCAGGGTACTGTTGTGAAAAATTTTATAAGAAAACTTTTGTAGCTTCAACCTTTGTTAGGGTTACAATGAGGGTTAGGGTTGCAATGAGGGGTGGGTTTTATGCCATGGTCAAGGTTAGCATTAGGGTTAGGGTTTGGTTCAAATTTATTATTATGATTAGGGTTAAGGTTTAGTGTTAAGATTTGAATATTTATAGTCATGGTTAGGGTTTAATGTCATGGTCAAAATTATGTACTTATGGTTAAGGGTAGAATTATAGTTAGGGTTAGGGTTTGGATTATAATTATAATAAGTTTTGGTTAGCATTAAGGGTAGGTTTGGAATTACTATTAGGGTTTGGATTGGAATTATAATTAGGAGTAGGGTGAAGATTTAGTTTTGCAAGGGCTAGGGTTAGGGTCAAGGTTAGGATTAAGGTTAAGATTACCATTAGGATTGTGATTTGGTTTAGATTTATGATTGTGATTGTGAAACTCCAACCATCAAACCAATCTCCAAGACAATCAACATCATCATCATACCAACCTTCATTCTCTTACAAAACTATGTCATCTAAATGAACCTATCAATCATATCAGTCCAACTTATCCATGCCTCAAAGCTATCCAAAATATTCATGAACCTCATACTTATCAAATGGGTTTCTCCAATTTGATCCAATCTATTTTACTTCATGAGACTATCATTCATTTCATATCATACCCTCCTCAAAATTGACTTGCTTCTTATTATAAAATAAAAAAATTATCCCATTAGTAATATAATTTGTCAATAAATATATTTTCCAGGAAAAGAGTTAGGCCTCCATGAACAAGGAATATTAGAAATATATATTGAACCACTAGGACCCCACATGACCACTAATGACACCATATGACCCCTTAGCACACCATACGATGCTTTTGGACCATATGATGTCTTAAGGGGTTTTATGGTGTCCTAAAGGGTCATATGGTGTTATAACACATGTGTGGCCCCTTTAGGACCCCACGTGACCCCTAAAAACACCATAAGACCCCTTAGCACACCATACAATTGTTGGCATTGTTTTTTCATTGATGTCAACCAGTATAGGATGGCTACCGGTTTAGGAGATGTATGTGCAGCACTATCATGGATGCATACAGGATGAGATGTCTTTGATATCACCTTATGTTGTAGATCACCAGTAAGGAGAGGATGTCAATTGGTAAGTGATGTGTTGATAGTATAGGGTTGCCAACCAACAAGCATATGACCAATGTACAAGCAAGATGAGCAAGATGTTGAGTTGTTGTTTGTGATGAAGAGGCATACTTGAGCCGCAAACCTTTGCAATCAACCTGTGATATTCGGAGTGTTCATTTAATGTCGACTAACTCTGTAGCTACCTCGTTGAAGCACTCTTCACCGACCTTTGCATTCTTGCCACCTGGTATCTGCATGTCATCTTTGTCAGCATCCAGCTCACTTCACTATGTCAATTCAGGCTTAGTCACTGACCACAACACACAACTGGTATACATCATACTATTGGTCCATCTTGCCTTACCAATTATACATTAATTGGTTACCATTAAAGCCATGCTCTACTTTATTCAGCTAGTTAGGTCATGATCCCTTTTCTCTGCATATGACTTGATGCCTTGTTCCTTCTAGGCTTAGCTTGTCCCTTGCATGCTTACCAGTGGACTTACTGGTGTACATCATCTTCACAGATTTCATATCAGTCAATTATAACTGAGCTCTCTAGTTCACCAAACCTGATGCAATTTCAATCAAAGACTCATGCCAATGCTATGAACATATATCCTGAACCGCAACATCTGGATCTTCTCCAATCATCTGTATTAGTCGCTTGATCACCTCTCTATTCCTGTTTATTGGTAACATTCTTGATGATTCCATGCCATTAAGCTCAAAGTGTTATGCACCAATCTACATCTACATTTTGGTTGACATTAGCATCCCTGTTGATATCAGCAATCTGGAGTAGGTCCATGTCTGCAGATGCAAAACCTTTCCTCCTTCTTCATTTGATTGGATCTCCTCTCATCTGGTTTGTCAAAGTGACAAACTCATCACTCCTTACTCTTCCTCTTCCTATCTCGGTAGCTCATCATACTTTCCCTTATTGATCCGGTGCACATCTCTGATTTCGCATGATGGATGCTTATGATGTTTCACTATGGTCATCCAGTATATGTCTTCAACCACCTTCCTTTAACTTCTCTGATTGTCTTATCTCATAGGGTTGTAATCCATTCTATGAATGTTGGTAGATAAGCTAAGTATAACCACTTACCGATGGAAGTAGATCCTTGTCAATTGTTGACCAATAACTAGTGGGAACCGGTTGTCATCACATTTCTCTCACTGCTTTCAACATTGTACCAATATGAATTTCATGTTTGAGCAAACACATCTTCAACCAAGATATCTGCCAATCTTCTCTTCATCTGGTGACAACATCTTCATCCAGTGGGAGTCCTGCTGATAGACATCCAACTGCTTACCGATTGAATACACTTTCTCCATTTTCTCAACCTTTCTTTCTTACGAGTCACATGCTTGCTGGTTGGCAACCATACACTACCAACACATCACTCACCAGTTGTAATTGTCATAATTCCAACTGTCTCCAATTCCTATTCACCGGTGAATATCCCAACAATCCATACTGGTCGACATCCCATATTTACTGGTGACAGGCTCTACCAGTAACATTCTATACCGGTTGACATCAGTGACAATACAATGCCAACAACCCTAACCCAAACCAAAACTTACCTCAAACACTAACCATGATATAAACTTCAATCATAACCATAATTCCAACCCTATCCATTGATGTAAATGTCAATCATAAGAATGCATTGAAGATCATAATTCATATATGAAGAGAACATCTTGTTTAAACTATCCATTTTAAAATAGACCCAAAATCATGAATTATTAAAAGCCTTCATGGCAGAAGAAAAGACTCAATAATAGAATCATATCCTTATCTACCACCTAGATACATTGCACCATCTACTCTTATTGACTAGATACTTTGCACCATCTACTCTTGTTGACTTGGCATATATTTACATATTTATATCTATGTTGTATTCAAGCTATGAAGAAGTTTATTCATGCAAACTTAAGAGATTACTTAGAGGAAATGTTGCATGATATTAGATGTTAGATCAAACTCTATAATCAAAAGCCAACTAAAATGGACAAATAATATTACAACACATTAATTTAGTGAAATGTGCATATTATTCTAGAATGTTAGAGCAATTTCTAATGTAGCATTATTATTAGATTATTATTTGTAGGCCTTGATATCTTCTAGGAGGTGTTCAAATAAGGTGTTTTGTAGACATTTTGTGCTTCAAGTTTACATAATAATTAAAATGAAGGAAAATAATTGGACCCAAATTGTATTTTAAATTTTAAATTTTAAAAAAAAAAAATGGAAGTATAAAAATAAACTTATAATCTATTTGACTCGTTATTTGAATCATGTGCATGCAGGAGCGGAGAGTTGGGGATACGATACACTAGAAGGCATAATCCAATTATGTAAGCAATCCCAATAGAATTCCCATTTGCAGAATGATTGCAAGGATCAATTGAAATACCAAGCCACCCACAAAGCATCCAGTCAACCTGAAATTGAAAAATATTTCAAGCCACCCACAAAGCATCCAACCATCCAGAAATTGAAAAATGGAGGGAGAAAGAGGACGAACAAGTGTAAGTGCCAACAAATCCACTTTAAGTGTTGCATTCTACATTTTGTTCAACTCCCATTAATCTTCTAATCCACTATAAAATCCTTCCAATTTACTAAACAGGGTTGAAATGGTAGTGTGATTTTTTACATTTAGTGGGTAGGGCTTATTGGGCCAGAAAATTGTGTTTTTCGCAAAACCTACAAGAAGTGTTGTGCCTTATGAACCATTCATTATAGAGCCTTTTAGCTCATCAATTAAATGACTTGATTACATAGAGATTACAAGATCCAAACTAAAAACACCTCGACTAATATTTCCCAACTATGGACAATACAAGATTTCCAACAAAATATATAAAGTATGAATAGGGGACAACAAAATTTTAGTAGGGAGACAACCAATATCAAACCTAATTCAACACCCTCTCAAGCTCTGCTCATGTAGTAATATTGGACACCTTGAAGAAAAATGTTCTATCTTATTACATGAAAATCATTTAAGAGGCAACTTTCTTTCATACTTACCAGCTTCTTTAGGAAATCTCCTGGAAATAAGGGCTTCAAGCTCCTCAAGTTATTTTTTTTCTTCTTCAAGTTCCTTCATCTCTTTCTCATATCTGGTACCCTTCTTGAAGAACTTTCTCCCAGATCATATCTTTTCTTTTCAAAAATAGTAGCTTTAAATGCAAATTTTGTCTTAGGAAGAGAGTCACCAAATTCACTTAATTCAAAGGTAGCAAGCTTTCCAATCAGCATGTCTCTAGTCACATTAGTCATGGTTCAGATCTCATCAATGGTAGAAGCTTTGTGCTTGTAAGCAGGAGGCAAGGATCTCAACACTTTAGCAACAATCTCTGATTCTTCCAATACTCCACTGACACATATGATATTGCACATAAGCTCATTCACTTTCTGCATGAAAGAAGTAATGTTCTCATCTTCACCCATCTTCAACAACTCATACTTTCCCTTCAATATTTGTAGCTTAGCAATCTTCACATGACTGTCACCTTCATACAAAGTTTCCAACTTCTTCCAGATCTCATGAGAAGTCAACAAATCCATCACATTTGTCATTTTAGAATTAGTCAGGGCACTCAATAATGCTTCCTTAGCTCTAATATTGTATTCAGCTTCCTTTATCTCATCCGGAGTTGTTGCACCATTCAGAGGAATTTTATACCCATTTTTAGTAATTTTCTAGTAATCTTCACAAATGCATCTCAAGTGACACTTCGTCCGAATTTTCCAAAGAGTGCAGTTTGATCCATAAAATCTCGGACTATCCTTCTTATAAGTTGTCATCCTAGATCACCTCAAGCGATCAATCTTCTTTAGAGAAACATTCTCTGATACCAATTGTTGGCAACAAGGTAGAAAACTGAGAGGGGGCGGGTTGTCACGAACCATATTTATCAATAATTATTTTATTAGGAAAATAATGTTTACTTTTCATTTATGTAATGAAATTGAAATAGAAATGAAATTTTTAGTGAAATAAGATGATAATGAAATAGGAATTCAAATGGAATGAAATTATTTACATTACTTTACCTATGTAAATGCAATTGAATGATCAGTGTCATTTTTATTATAAATTGGGATTGTCATTGCTAATGAGCTATTGAGTTCAAGTGGATACACGAACATGTGAACGCGAATGAAGGCTAGAACATGGTTCAAGTAGACTTGTTTTATCTCTTGAACTTCGCTAGAATAGATGGGAATCTCACACACCACTATTAGAACATATAAATTTTAATATGTTGGTTGAATAATTTGATCTTGTGATTTATTTAAAATTTGAATTTGCATGAGTGCTTGCAAATGATATGCTTTATTTTAAAGAAAGATTTGTTGTTAAAGGAAGATTAAATATGAATATTGATTGTAATTTTTTACATTTTTTATGTGTAGATATGTTTAACTGGATGAAATATCGCACTTATGTGTTCACTTTTGTTGTTTTCCAAATAGTGCATGTGTGTGTGTGTGTGTGTATGTGTGTGTGTGTGTGTGTGTGTGTTTGAATATCGACTCGATCATACACATGTATATACGTATATAATATATATATATATATATATACCTATTCATAATCTTTTGATATAATATATATATATATATATATATATATATATATATTATATCAAAAGATTATGAATAGGTATATATATATATATATATATATATATATATATTGGTGGATTTATTGTTAGCATGTTATTTAAGACAAAGCTTATCGCATGGTGAAGTCGATGAATATTATCGATCATGCATGATAACAAACACATTATTGTTTGTTACAAACAATGACTTAGCATTGTATCGAACACTTTGAGTTTGAATTGTAGTGGACTTTGTGCTATGTAACATGGGAATTAAGTGGAGTATTCCATGTAGTATCATCTTGCAAAAGCAGAGTAATGAGAGTATCGACTTGCAGCAACAAACACTTAGACTTTGAGTTGAACACAACCACGACTTAGAGTTTGAGTTAAATTTTAACCATGCATATAATAACCACTGTTATTTAGGAGGTTACATGGAAATTATGGTTGAAACAAGTATTTCATGGCCAACTAAATTGTTATAGACATGTTGCGAGGTGGCATGAAAAACTGTAGTGACAGAGTATGCAATCCTGAAACATAGCAAATAATATAGCATGGATTTAGCATAAATAAGGAGCACTAGTACATAGAAAGGACACAGAGAAAATATATAGAAACAACAGTAAGAAATATTTAGAGAATTGGTGAGAATGGAAGAGAGAAAAAGAATAGTAAATAGAAAGGAAAGGTGAGAAAATAGAGAGGAAAGAACTCAAGTGATAGAACAAGCATAGAGGAGGATAAGCAATAGAAATATACACGTATTGCAAATAGATTTGGGAAAGGTTATCATTGATCATAATCCAACTTGGATCGTATTTCAGAGGTAGGCTCTTATTCGAGCAATAGTTTATTATACATTTATAGAATAAGAATAAAATTAGGTTGAGAATTGTTTATTTTAGATCACTATTGAAGAAAGAGTTAAACTTTGAATTAGTTTATGCATTAGAAAACATGATAATTTATTTTGAGATTTCTTTTGAAGAAGCCCTATAGGTATGTGCATTATGAAATGCCATCTTACTTAATACTCCTTGTAGAAAATTTACTGAATTTAAATAGTTGAATTCGTAAATCATAGAAAACACATGTTAGTATCAAATTTAATATGTTATTTGAAGAAAGAATGTGTACTCATATTCTATTCATTTATATGTAAATATACATACATGTGTTACACCTTCTTATTTTAATTTTTGTCTTTGATTTACTTGAAAAGATAGAAGTGAAAGAATGTTCTCTTTTCGGATATATATATTTGTTTGTCCATAAAAGATTATTTTCTTGTTAGATATAATTGGTGGTAAACGAGAGATTGTTTCCTTCTATATCTATTTAATGAAATATTTTCTTCTTTAACATTATATTTTTATCATGCAAAAAATAGGAAGCTAGAATTGAAAAATGAAAGATTGTCTTCTATATATTTATTCTAGTTTCATATGAAAATTAGAAAAGCTAGACATGCTTGTGTTTGTGGGAAAGTTACCTTCTGGGATGGGTGTTGAATGTGGAATCATAAAGAGAATAGTTTGCTTTTCCAAACTATATTTTATTGCTATGCATGGCATTATACTCGGTTGAGTAACTAATTGACCATTGAAATAAATGGGTTTATTTATGCTCTTTACCATATCCTTGATCGATCTTGTTTGTTTCTTTATGGAAATAGAAAATTGAAAATGCATGTAACATTCTAGGCACACACCAAATTCGATCTTGTCTATCGAATTATTTTTCCTAAGCAATTCATGCAGGGTCGGGTATTCTTGATTGACCAATAATTCTGAGGAAGTGTAAGCTTCAAGGTTGGGTGGAAAAAGCACCTGAAACTTGTTCTCGTCTCCACTCTAAAGATTGCATTGAAGATAGCTTGGATTGTTGATCAAAGGATGCATATCATTCTTTACTTTATATTTTTCTTGTTATTGAATTTAAGGCATTAGAAAGGCTTAATTATTGTATGTAGATATGATTGAAATACTACTACATTTTCTCATTAAATAAAGAATCTTTATCTCTTTATAGAAATATCGTGTATATTATTATATAGATAGAATAACCATTTAGAGCTAAGAATGGATTAATGCAAGAAAATAGACTTATTAAAGGAATTATGAGTTTATTTAAGAATAAAGAGTATTTTGTTTTATTATTGAATTTAGAATTTTTTACGTCTTTGCATTTTGGTATCAGAGTGCTAGGTTTGAAACACTAGGGCCTATGACCATTACACTAAAGAAACATTTCCTTGATACAGGAATTGTTGAATTGCAATGGGTTCTAAAACTACTAGAGCTGGATCAATCAATGGGAATGAAAGACTTGTCGAGATTCTTGATCTTTTAAATCAGCAGAATGCTAGGATGGATGGAATCGAACAAGAAGTTTGAAGGGTTGGTGAGGTTTGAAATGAAATTCTTAGAGCTGACGAACAACTTGATTATCGAGCTAGGATTTAAGGGAATTTAGCCAAAGATTTGAAAAGGATAGCCCCACATAAGTTCGATGGTAAGACCACTGGTGATGATTTTGAAGCTTGGGTAATTGAGATGGAGAAGTATTTTGAGCATCATAACATGTCCAATGAAACTAAAGCAGTATGGGCTTCTTATCAGGGTATTGGAGAAGTTGCGACATGGTGGGACAATGAGAAATCTGAGAAGAAGTTATATCTTGGTGATATTACTTGGGTAATTGAGATGGAGAAGTATTTTGAGCATCATAACATGTCCAATGAAACTAAAGCAGTATGGGCTTCTTATCAGGGTATTGGAGAAGTTGCGACATGGTGGGACAATGAGAAATCTGAGAAGAAGTTATATCTTGGTGAAACTATTTCTGTAATCATTTAGGAAGAGGTGGCTTCCTCTGTTATTCTTTGACAAGAAGATGACTAAATTCCAGAATTTGATGCAAGGTGGTATGACAATTACTCAATATTGGGAGAAGTTCACCAATCTCATAAAGGATGTTCCATAATACCAGATGGATGAATGATTCCACATTCGGAAGTTCATCTTGGGTTTGAGGACTCACATTGGAGAAGAAGTGGATATTCATAATCCATTGACTATGGATGAAGTCTTTGAGAAAGCAACTAAACAGGAACAGAAGCTACTGCAGCTGGCAAATTTCCGAAAGAATGTGAATACCAAATTGGGTTTTGGGAATAGGAATTTTCAAAATAATAATCATCAGAAGGGAAACTAACAGATAAGGAATCTGAAAAGAGGACCTAATTCTCAAGAGAAAGGAAGAGTGAACCAAGATGGAAACAGGAAAGTGAATAGTACCACCAACTTCACTAATCCCAATACTAGGTAGCACTTTGATAGGAATAGGTTAGGTGGACACCTAGGACCTAAAGATGGATGTTACAACCGGGGGGAAATCAATATGCTTCAAAATATCCACAATGTTCTACAACTCAAAGAGGAGGAAATTAGCAAGGAGTTTCACAACATCGGATTCATGCGGTGGTTGACAACCGCCAGGCTGATTTTCAGGCTTCACCTATCCAGATGACGGGTAAGTTTTTTGGTCAACCAGTTTCTATTTTGATAGATACATTAGGTACTGAATGCTTTATTGATCCTAAAGAAGTTTCTAGATTATCTATTAGACTCGGTTATATGTCAAATGCATGGATGGTTCAATATGGAAATCGAGCAAAGAAGAGTGTAGATTCATGTTTATTTTGCAGTGATTTAGAGCTTCCTAGTTTCCAAACTTAGGTTAATCTATATGTGGCCCCACTAGGATCGTATGATGTAATATTAGGTATCAATTGGTTAACTAAGCACAAAGTTGTAGTAAACTACGAGGATAAGGTTGTTAGTTGTATAGATGATTTTGGAAATCCAGTTGATATTTTTGGGTCTCAAAATCCTTTTGAATTGAGACACATCTCAGCTATGCAACTAAAGAAAGCCCAAAGGAATGGATGTCTCATCTTTGTTGTCATTATAAGTGACATGGATAATGCCAAGAAGAGCCCTAAGGATTATTTAGTTGTTAGAGTATTTTTGGATGTTTTTTAGAAGACCTTACTAAGTTACCACCAACAAAGGGAATTTGATTTCTCTATAGAACTCTTACCTGGAGTTGAGCCACAACAGAATTATATGAGCTTAAGGCTCAATTGCAAGAGTTGCTTAGGCAAGGTTTCATAAGACCTAGCCTATCCCCATGGGGTGCACCAGTAATCTTCGCAAAGAAGAAAGATGGTACCTTGAGATTATGTATTGACTACAGGATGCTAAACAAGGTAACCATTAAGAATAGATATCCTCTTCCTAGGATAGATGAGTTATTTGACCAAATGAAAGGAGCTATAGTATTCTCTAAGATCGATCTTCGATCAGGTTACCACCAGCTGAGGATTAAGGATGAGGATATTCATAAGATAGTATTTAACTTGGTATGGACACTATGAGTTCATGATCATACCTTTTGGTTTAACCAATGCCCAGTAGCATTCATGAACCTTACGAACAACATTTTTAGAGATTATCTAGATGATTTTGTGCTTATATTCATTGATGACATATTGATTTATTCCAAGAATGAAGAGGAACACAAGAAGCACTTAAGAATATTTTTGCAACGATTAAGGGATCGAAAGCATTTTGGAAAGTTTTCAAAGTGTGCTTTCTTTCAAGAAAAAGGTGCACTACTTAGGTCATGTTATATCTTCTAGAGGAATTTTAGTTGATCTTGCAAAGATAGAGGCAATTGTTGATTGACCAACACATCAGAGTGCTATAGAGGTCATAAGTTTTATGGGTCTTGTAGGACATTACAGGAAGTATGTGGAAGGGTTTTCAAAGATAGAAGCACCTATTACTTCACTTCAGAAGAAGGGAAATAAATTTGAGTGGACTGAGAAGTGTGAAGAGTCATTTCATCTCTTGAAGCATAAATTGACAACAACACCAGTCTTGACTATACCAGATCCTAATGGACACTTCACAGTGATTACAGATGCCTCGAGTGAAGGGGTAGGAGTAGTGTTAATGCATGAAGGAAAGGTGGTTGGTTTTGAGTCTAGGAAACTAAAGAAATATGAATTAAACTATGTACCACATGACTTGGAGCTTTTAGCTATTGTTCATGCATTAAAAATGTGGAGGCATTACCTTTTAGGGAAGCCATTTGAGCTGAAGATAGACCACTTAGGACTGAAATATACCTTTACATAGCCTAACCTTAATGGAAGACAGAGAAGGTGGCTTGAATTCCTAAGTGAGTATGATTTTGGTATTTAATATATCAAAGGAAAGGAAAATAGGGTAGCAGATGCTCTCAGTAGAAGAAGACATCTATCTACTATGGTTACTATAAGGTCAAACTTGAAGCAGCAAGTGTTGTAGAATCTTTCTTAAGATGATAATTACCTAAGGGTTGAGCAAGCCTTGGGAGTAGATCCTTCAGATCACCAATTTGATGGATATGAGTTGGAACCTGAAGGTATTTTGAGGTACCAAGGAAGGATGTACATTTCTGAAGGTGGAGACTTGAGTAAATTAATATTGCATGAGGTGCACAATACACCTTATTCAGGACATCCTAGAGTGACAAAGATGTTAGTCGAATTGAGATTTTTGTATTTTTTGCCTAAACCCGGGAAAGAGGTGATTGAGTATGTGGCATAGTGTTTGGAATGTCAGTGAATGAAAGTTGAGCATGTTCATCTGGCAGGAGTTTTATTTCAACATGTCATACCAGAGTATAAGTGGCAAGTAATCAGTATGGATTTTATCCAAGGATTACCCATGAGAAAAAACAAGCATGATACCATCTTAGTAGTTGTGGATAAATTGGCAAAAGTTGCACATTTCATACCTGGAAATCTCAAGGATGGATCATTTATTCTTGCAAAGAAATTTGTGCAAGAAATATTCTGATTGCATGGTGTACCAGAGACCATTATTTCAGATAGGGATACTAGGATGACATCTAGGTTTTGGACAATATTGAATGTAGCTTTGGGAACTAGACTAAACTTTAATTCAGCATAACATCCTCAGACTGATGGCCAAATGGAAAGGGTTAATCAATTTGTGGAAGATCTTCTACGAATGTATTACATGGAGCAGCAGTACAAGTGGGAGGAGTATTTGCATTTGGTTGAGTTTGCATATAACAACTCTTTTCATGCATCTTTAGGGATGGCACCTTTTGAGGCACTCTATGGATGAAAGTGTCGCACACCCATTAGTTGGGAATCGGGATAGAATGGAAGATAGGATCATTATTCGTCCTAATTTTCTCAAAGAAATGGATGAGCAAATGAAGTTGATCAAAACAAGATTGAAAGAGGAAGTTAATGGACAGAAGAGCTATGATGATAGAAACGGGACTTTTAGATAGTTTGTTTCAAGAGATAAAGTCTTTTTGAGGGTCAAGCCTCATAAGAGCTCTATCTCATTTGGAAATCATCAAAGTTAGCACCAAGATATGTGGGACCCTTTGATGTGCTAGAAGTTATTAATCCAATCACTTATAGATTAGATTTACCACCTTCTCTAGCTCGAATCCATAACATCTTCCTTGTTTGTTTGTTGAAACCTTATCATCCTAATGCATCTCATATTCTTGATTGGCTATTTTTACAGGTACAAGATCTGGGGGTGATGCTACTAGAGCCCATCTGAATCCTAGATCAACGTAGCAGGGATTTCATTCAGTATAAGGTCGAGTGGGACCAATATTCTAAGGATAGTGCTACATGGGAGGATGATGAGACGATTGATCGTCATTTTCATCATTTTCTTTCTTAGATTAGTATTTTCTTAGTGCATGAGATACCTTGGTACGTTGATTTCATTTACATATTGTGAACTTGGATAGCATGGATGCTATTGTTATTGTTTATGTTTTAATTTGAGAGTATGATGTATGGTTAATATTTTATGATGTTGGAATACTATGTGCTTGTTGATAGAATAATAAGACATCGGGACGATGTCTCTTTCAAGTGGGGAAGAATGTCACGAACAATATTTATCAATAATTATTTTATTAGGAAAATAATATTTACTTTTCATTTATGCAATGAAATTGAAATAGAAATGAAATTTTTAGTGAAATAAAATGATAATGAAATAGGAATTAAAATGCAATGAAATGATTTACATTAATTTACCTATGTAAATGGAATTGAATGATCAGTGTTATTTTTATTATAAATTGGGATCGTCATCACTAATGAGCTATTGAGTGCAAGTGGATACAGGAACAGGTGAACATGAATGAAGGCAAGAACATGGTTCAGGTAGAGTTGTTTTAGCTCTTGGAATTCGCTATAATAGATAGGAATCTGACACACCACTATTAGAACATATAAAATTATATATGATTGTTGTATGATTTGATCTTGTGATTGATTTAAAATTCAAATTTGCATGAGTGCTTGCAAATGATATATGCTTTATTTTAAAGAAAGATTTGTTGTTAAAGGAAGATTAAATATGAATATTGATTGTAAATTTTTACGTTCTTTATGTGTGGATATGTTTAACTGGATGAAATATCGCACTTATGTGTTCACTTTTGTTGTTTTGTAAATAGTGCATATCTATTTTTTTTTTTTTTTTTTTTTTTTTTTTTGTGTGTGTGTGAGAGAGAGAGAGAGAGAGTGAGAGAGACAGAGAGACAGAGACAGAGAGACAAAGAGTTCGAATATGGACTCGATCATACACATGTATATATGTATATAATTATAATATATATATAATGATCATGAAAATAAAAGTGCTTTACTTCTTGATATATATATATATATATATATATATATATTGGCAGATTTATTGTTAGCATGTTATTTAAGACAAATCTTATCGCATGGTGAAGTCGATGAATATTATTGACCATGCATGATAACAAACACATTATTGTTTATTACAAAAAGTGACTTAGCATTGTATCAAACTCTTTGAGTTTGAATTATAGTGGAATTTGTGCTATGTGACATGGGCATTAAGTGGAGTATTCCACGTAGTATCATCTTGCAAAAGGGGAGTAATGAGAGTATCGACTTGCAGCAATAGACACTTAGACTTTGAGTTTAACACAACCATGACTTAGAGTTTGAGTTAAATTTTAACAATACATGTAACAACCATTGTGATTTAGGAGGTTACATGGAGATTAAGGTTGAAATAAGTCATTTGTCGCCAACTAAACTGTTAGACGTGCTACAAGGTGGCATGAAAAACTATAGTGACAAAGTATGCAAGCCTAAAACATAGCAGATAATATAGTATGCATTTAGCATAAATAAGGAGAATTAGTAAATAGAAAGGACATGGAGAAAATATACATAAATGATAGTAAGAAATATTTAGAGAGTTGATGAGAATAGAAGAGAGAAAAAGAATAGTAAATAGAAAGGAAAGGTGAGAAAATAGAGAGGAAAGAACTCAAGTGATAAAACAAGCATAGAGGAGGATAAGCAGTAGAAATCTAGATGCATTGCACACAGATTTGGGAAAGGTTATCATTGATCATAATCCAACTTGGATCGTATTTCAGAGGTAGGCTCTTATTCAAGGAATAGTTTATTATATATTTATAGAATAAGAATAGAATTATCTTGAGAATTGTTTATTTTAGATCACTAATGAACAAAGAGTTAAACTTTGAATTAGTTTATGAATTAGAAGACATGATAATTTATATTGAGATTTCTTTTGAAGAAGCCATATAGGTATGTGCATTATGAAATGTCGTCTTACTTAATACTCCTTGTAGAAAATTGATTGAATTTAGATAGTTGAATTCGTAAATCATAGAAAACACATGTTAGTATCAAATTTAATATGTTATTTGAAGAAAGAATGTGTACTCATATTCTATTCATTTATATGTAAATATACATACATGTGTTACACCTATTCATTTTAATTCTTGTCTTTGATTTACTTAAAAAGATAGAAGTGAAAGAATGTTCTCTTTCCGAATATATATTTGTTTTTTCATAAAAGATTGTTTTTTTGTCAGATATAATTGGTGGTAAATGAAAGATTGTTTCTTTCTATACCTAGTTAACAAAAGATTTTCTTCTTTAACATTATATTTTTATCATGTGAAAAATAGGAAGATAGAATTAAAAAATGAAAGATTGTCTTCTATATATTTATTCTAGTTTCATATGAAAATTAGAAAAGCTAGACATGCTTGTGTTTGTGGGAAAGTTACCTTCTGGGATGGGTGCCGAATGTGGAATCATAAAGAGAATAGTTTGCTTTTCCAAACTATAATTTATTGCTATGTATGACATTATACTCGGTCGAGTAACTAATTGACCATTGAAATAGAAAATTGAAAATGCATTTATCATTCTAGGCACGCACCATATTCCATCTTGTCTATCAAATTACTTTTTCTAAGCAATTCATGCAGGGTCGGGTATTCTTGATTGACCAAGAATCCTGAGGAAGTGTAAGCTTCAAGGCTGGGTGGAAAAAGCATCTGAATCATGTTCTCATCTTCGTTCTAAAGATTGCATTGAAGATAGCTTGGATTTCAAATCAAAGGACGCATCTCATTTTTTACTTTATATTTTTCTTGTTATTGAACTTAAGGCATTAGAAAGGCTTAAGTATTGTATGTAGATATGACTGAAATACTACTACATTTTCTCATTGAATAAAGAATCTTTATCTCTTTATAGAAATCTCATGTATATTATGATATAGATAGAATAATTATTTAGAGCTAAGAATGGATTAATGGAAGAAAATAGACTTGTGAAAGGAATTATGAGCTTATTTAAGAATAAAGAGTATTTTGTTTTATTATTGAATTTAGAACATTTTACATCTTTATAGGGGTGAATCAATTTTCTCAAAAACTTTACTTAACTCAAACTCAATTTCAGATATGGTAATTAAAAGTGAAAGTATAAATCAACACATCAATAACACACACAACACCAAGATTTTTCACCTAGAAAACCTAATCAAGGGAAAAACCACGGTGGGAACCTACCCACAATATGATGATACCCTATTAGAAGTATATAAAATATTAAAATGGGGAATGCACATGCATTAAGGCACACTACCTAGAGCTCACTTCTCAAAAATAACAAAGGGCTACAACCCAAAGAAGACTCATTGTCTTACAAACATATTTGGATTACATCCAAAAGATCATGAACTGAGAAAATAGCATCTCCTAATGTTTGGTTACAATTCCAATTAGGAACATAACACACATTCTTTTCTTTCGCACTTCTTCACACTTCTTCCCACTACTTCATTGCTTCTGAAAGATCAAAGCATTATTCACACACAAATATATTTGTAGCACGCACAATTACAATGATATTACATTTATTTATACATGCCATCAACCTATCTTTCAAGGTCGGCTCAACACACATCACAAATAACCATGCACGCTACAATATTATATGCAGACCAAAACAATGTTAACTAAGACATAGTATGAACCTAAATCAACACCTCAAACATGAAACACCTCCAAGAATTATGCCTCAAACATCCGCAACATGCTACAATCATCATGTCAGCCAAGAACATCAAGAAAACCACCAAATCAAGTAAAATAATCAATAATGTGCTCACCGATCAATGCAAGCCACCAACACAAATAGAACATGATCTAGAAACATCCACAAGCATCATGAATAACCACAAAAACATCCGCACCAACTCAAATTACTAGAATATTCAACGTCATTATACCAAACTTCAAGAACACTATCTGCAATGACTGTCAAACTGAAAGATTCACTTGCGGACCTCCAAATCATGAACCATCTAAATTAAGGACACACCAAAACATCACAAATACTCTTCTAAAACTGTAAGCCAAGATATTTCAATATGGAGTAATGCGGAGAAAAATCCAAAACATTGATCAATACCGAACAACTGAAAAACCAACCACAATATCGGATCTCATAACTCGATCAAATCTCCATGTGAACAATTGACACTTGAGCTGAATTAACTAGAGATACTTATCTCAAAACCCTTTAATCCACAACAACTCATCTGCAACACACAGGTCAAACCAACCTACTTAATCTGATTGCAACACTAGAGCACACAGAAGAATATGTTGACATCAATGACACAAATCACTTAGTCAATCCAAACACATATTTGCACATTATCCCAACAATATCCCAAATGCCAACAAAATCTCCCATTACTATTTGAATTGTAAATATAATTTAAGATCCTTAATGCCAAATTCAATCCCTTGCATCATAATCATATCCTTTTAACCATTTCCTTAAGATAAAGAAAGAAACCAAGATACCCATTAAATTATAGAGATGGAACCATCAAGCCTTACTTAAGAATTTAAAAAGGATCAAACATAACAAAAGAGTACGATCACATAAAGTAGAACAAACTCCAATTTCATTTTTTTATATGAAAATATTCTTTGCACTTGTAGAATAATATGTATGTCTTTCCACTATCAACACCTAATACAACAATAATTTGAGCTCTCCTAGAGATCAAGATTTCAAAAGCTAAGAAGAAGAAGTACAATGACTCTAAATGCCTGTTTATAAAGGCAGGGGAGGGAACAAGATTCAAGCCAATTGTACAAGTGTCATTCACATATTTGAGAATCATAAATGTCCATCATTCTAAGAATTATGATGTCGGAAAGTAGTAGAAGGTCAAAATAGAAAAGAAGACAAAGAGGAAAGAATATTCTTTAAGTTACAAAATATGTGATAAATAGCATTTTGACTTGATTTAAAATTTAATCTTCTCCATACTTCTCACCCCTTTTGGAAAATGTTGCAATATCAGGTCATGGGCACTTCAACATTGCATTCAATTTCTCAAGGTAGACAATATATTTTGAATCCAAAATTGGCATTGAATCTCTCTGATAAGTTTCACATATGACTTCAAATACATGAAGCTCATTCAACAACTGTTTCAGTTTCTCCATATTTAAATCATCTTCTTCATAAACAATTGAAATTGCTTTAGACAACAATAAACTGATCTCGGACTTCCACTAGTCTAATGACTTTGGGCTTCCCTTATCATCCTTAATATTTGGTAGCACCTTACGCTCCATCCGATCAATGATCTTCAAATTTTGCTCTAATTCCATTGGTAGAGGAGCTTTTTTTCCTTGCAACCATTTAATCCAATCATCATCCACCTTTCTCAAAGGCTTCTTACTAATCTTCATTGGCTAGGGTTTAGGGTTTATCACTAGGATTACATAGAAATTTGCTCCCATGCCACTAAACATCTAACAACTCTTTACAACTCAAACAAGCATGCAACCATGATTTAAAATATAAAAAATAATTGATAAAATGGATTTCTTACTAGCCAAATTACATTTACTTCAGTGTTGCCTACAAAACCCTAATCTTGTCTACAACTTCTCTTAGAGCTCATAATTGCCAATTCTGATAGATGTGTATGATCTAGCAAATTAAAACAGTCTTGATGATTATTTTAATGGCTTGCAATGATTGTCGAATCTAACAATTATAGTCAATTCACTATGTACTCCATTCATGTGCAAGTAGATATTCATATTTGTAATTGTTTCCCAGTTGAACGATTGGAATCAATTTAGAATGGTCGTAGGAAATAGATAGCCAAGATTAAAAGATCAAGTGATTAGAAATCTTCTTTATGCTTTGTCTTGTGTTGGGCTCCATCTGGAAATGTGTCGTAATAGTGTGACGCTAGGGGGCATGATTGGACTCTAACAATAGAATAATGACTTAATAATAATATAATATAAATAATAGTAACAATATAATAGTAAGAATATAAGAATAATGATAACAATATTATAAAAAATATAATTAAAATAGATAAATAAACTAAGGCTAAATTAATTAATGTAAAGTACTTTTTTAAATTAATTAACGTAAAGTATTTTTTTTAATTAATTAATGTAGATTATATAATTTCCAGTCTTAATTATCAATCTCTTACTTCAATAAATAAGCTTATGTATGTGTATGCGGGAAAAGTGGGTCGATAGAACTCAAAATGTGAAAAATATGATAAATGACTTATCCACACACACACACAGGACTTCTTGGTGCAAGCTATGGAGTAATAACGTATTACTCAGCTTCCCAAGGAGGGTCCCATGGTTCTCTATCTCACAATGTCCCTCAAACCAATGTTTTGCTCTCAGATTACTGAGCAAAATGGTTCAGGGATGGCAAATGTAAGAACGAGGGATGCTTTGATTGATTTTAGTATGAAATGCGTTATAGGCTCGATATGATTCTAAAATGCAATAAACTAAATGATAAGATGACAAGATTAGTATGAATACTATCCTAGCATACTATATTTAGTCTATGATTGAACTAAAATGATAAAGAAATTATTCTAAACATGCATATTCAATCTAATTCCTGATTTAAAAGAGGCTAAATGATGAGCATAAAAATGATATGAAAGCTTGAAAGAATTTGAGCATAAGTGTAATGCTTCAAATTTGAAAGATGATTGTTAAGAATGGAGGAATGAGAGTTCTATTTATAGCACAAACAAGGCAATGGATGGTCAAGATTGAATGGTTTAATCAAGGGCCAAGTTTGAAAGTTGGGGATCCATGTGCACAATTGGCACCAATAAAATGGTGACAAGTGTCAACATAGGATTGGGTTGAAAGAAGAGGTTGGAGGCATTAAAGGCCTGAGAAGACCTCATGGTTATCTAAAGGCTAAGGGTCAAGTCTAAATTAAGATTACCCACTGGATTAAGAGTTAATCCAAGGATAAACCTTTGTGCAAATGTTTAAGAGATAATCATGGTCAAAGCATTAATGGCCTGATGAGACCCTTGGGTTGGGTAGAGGTTGAGTTAAAACAAATGTTTTAACCATGTAGGAGGGTTGGAGTTAACCATTAATGGTTATTGGAGACTTTGGGGATTAAGTGGTTGAAGGTTGAAAGCCTTCAATGGTTATCAAAGACTTTGAGCCATTTAGTGGTTGAAGGTTGAAAGCCTTTAATGGTTATCAAAGACTTTGAGGGTTTGAGAAGTGACTTCCCTTTGCTTAGGGATGTGACAAAGTTTAGAGGAGGGTTAGGTTAATTAGAAGTGATTAGAAGATTCTAGAAGGGATTAGAAAGGGGTTTAGGATTTTGCAAGTGGATGGAGGGATAATAGGATTTAATTGAAATCATTTAATTCAATTTGGTTGCAATTTGGGAAAATTAAATAGATTAGATTTATTCAATTTTAGGATAACTATTTAATTAAATTTGAATTTAATTAAAAGTGGATAGGGGGGATTTAATTGAATAAAATGATTTATTCATTAAATGGATATAGTGAATTTAATTTAAATAAATTGAGTAATTTACTTAATTAAATAGAGGAATGTGGATAATTTAATTAAATTGGATTTAATCAAATAGAGAAATGAACATAAAATATTCATTTAGGAATATGGTCATTTTTATACATCTACATTTTGCCCCTCTTTGAAGTGACGTGTGTGCATATGTTATTTCAAAGAAAATGATGTTTTATCATGATTTATGATCAAATGCAATTTTTGTGTCGCTCTTATGATTTGCAAGTTGTGCCCCGGATTTGATGTGATGCCCCAAATTTGATATTTGATGGTGATGCCCCCTCGGGAGATGAATCAATTTTTTTTGAAAAAAATAAAAAAATTTATTTTAATTTGATGAGTTACGTATGATGTGTAGGATTTCGTGCATGTAAAATGTGTGTGAATTGATTCATCTCCTGATAAGTTACAAATGTGATGGTATAGGGGAGACCGCGACCATATCACAAGTCCATTGGGCTAACCCTAATTTCATTTTCCTTCTATAAAAGGGGAAAAGGGCTTGATTTAAGTTCATTTGTGCATTGTTGACTTTGGAGAAAGAGAATTTGCTATGGAGAGAAAATGCCTGTTCCTTATCACAGACACCGTTTCGAGCGCGTCCGGAGGTACCGGAGACCTGTAGCGCGTGGACCACCAATAAGTCAACGTTTTTGACCCTTTTTGATTTTTTGTTTTGTCGTTTTTAGTCACTTTTTGAATTTCAAAGTTCGGGTTTTACGGTTTAGCGTGTCTAGGGTTTAGTTTAGCACATATGAAGTTTAGAGTAGCGCATCGAGTTCAAATTTAGGGGTCACATCCGAAAAAGATAGGTTAGCGCATAAAATTATTAGGTTAGCGCGTACATGTAGAATAGCGCATGGAAAGTGTTGGGTAGCACATCGCGTCAACAGGTTAGCGTGTAGGGGTGACCTAGCACATAGGGGCCGCAGGGGTTCGCATAGGGAAGGGGGTTTAGCGCGTAGGACTAACCTAGCGCATAGGGCTAAAAGGGTAGCGCCTAGGAGGGATAGATTAGCGCGTAGGCAGAGTCTAGCGCATGGGGTGGGTTAGGTAGCGCATTGGGTGACAATTTTAGCGCCTAGACAGAATCTAGCGCATAGGTTAGATAGAATAGCGCCTAGTAGAGGCAGCCTAGCATGTGGGGGTGTTTTAGCGCATTGAATATCTGGTTTAGCGCATCTAAAAAATTTTGCAGTATTGGCCGATTTGAAAAGTTGTTTTGTTTGCCTGTCGTGGTTTGATGAATTTATCCAATATGAGTGTTTGTCTAACTTGCTTTGATTTGCAATTTTCCAAGTTATGTATAGATATCAACGTGTTTTGTTAATCAGAATATGATGTATTTGCGTGTTCTGTTTCAAATTCAATGTGTGTGAAGCCTGAGTTGTATTACAAGCCGATATGGGTTGGAAACTTGAGTTGTTTTACAAGCTGATATGGGTGGGAAACTTGAGTTGTTTTACAAGTTTATGTGATTGTGGAGACTTGAGTTGTATTACAAGTTTTGATATGGTTTTTGAGAACTTGAGTTGTTTTACAAATTGATATGAAATGATAGGATTTTGAACTTTGATTGTAGATGAGCAAACTGTTTCATGTTGTTAATGTAAGTTTGATTTTGATATCTTTGTTTTGATGTGGAAACTGATATTGGATATGTTTTGTTTGTTGACAAGAGCGATTGGGTGTTGTACAGTCGAGGGAGAGATTCCCGAGACCATGGACATTGATACCGCGGTTGTCGCAGGCAGATTTGGACATTATTGAGAGATGTGGATTGACCTCTCTTCTGGATATGCCTCGGTTCACTGTGAACCAGGGGCTTTTGACAGCGTTGGCAGAGAGGTGGCATAGCGACACGAACACCTTTCATTTTGCCACTGGAGAGATGACAGTGACACCGGAGGATTGTTACTGGATTTTGCGCATCCCTGTAGTAGGGGTACTACTTCCCTATGAGCAGTCAGAGGAGGGTGGCATAGAGGCACTGCGTCGCATATTTCAGGATGATACAGTTTGTGGTTATGAGATCCCCTGGTAGGAGTTTTTGGATTTGGATTATGCACCGCTGCCATCTGTACTGGCAGGATTCATTGGGGGATTCCTTTGTCCTGATCACAGGTTGAAGGGATTCTCGGTGGGATGGGGACTGGTTTTGGAGGAGATGGTTACTCAGGGTAGGAGGTTTGCATGGGGGTCAGTGATGCTGGCTCATTTATACAGGAGTTTACATGAGGTAGTATACCTCGGGTACGGCAGTTTGTCTGCTGGCATGACCCTATTACAGGTATGGTGCTGGGAGCACATTACAGCAGCGAGGCCACTGGCAGACAGGGATAGGCCCGTAGGTGCAGCATATGCCTACGGATATAGAGGTCTAGTTGTCTAGCGTAAGCTGGGCAAACTAGAGCATTGGAGGAGGGTTTTCGATGATATAGATACGGTCACCTGGAGACCGTATACAGGATGTGAGGTATGGGCAGAGGATGGGCTGGAGATGCCCTTTGTATTTATGACGAGGTATCTGATTGGGAGGACCCCGTTCGTCATTAAGCGGTTTGTGGTGACCCGAGTTTTGAGGCAGTTCGGGCGCCAGCAGGGGATTCCTCAGGGAGCATATTTATATGCACAGCGGCAGTAGGATGTGGTCGATTGGGGGCCGACTATTGATAGTGCCGTGGTAGTGGAGGAGTTTGTGGGGTTGGCCAGGCAGATCTGGGACTATGCCCTAGAGATTCAGGACGCAGGGATGACAGACGAGTTCGCTCGATTGTTCGCTGCGCGGGCGGTGGCCAGGATCTCAGATCCGGAGGAGATGAGGCTAGCTTTTGACTTAGATGAGGAGGAGGGAGATGGGGGAGATGATGGCGATGATGGAGAGGATGGAGGAGGAGGAGGTAGAGGAGCCAGAGGGAGGCAAGGAGAGAGGAGGAGAGGGGTGGATAGAGCAGTCAGACAGGGGAGGATAGAGAGGGGGAGAGGTGGAGTGGCTATAGGAGCCGGGGGAGAGGGAAGAGTGGGGGAGGTGTTAGCTGCAGTGGGCGGTGCAGAGGAGGTCATGTGACCAGCTCAGAGGAGGAGGATAGATGTCCTCCCACCTCTAGCACCGAGGATGGGCCAAGTGGGAGGGGTTCCTCCAGCACAGGTACCGTTGCAGGTTCTAGTGCCAGGTCATGTGGAGGATGCGCAGATCCGGACCTTGCAGATTACCATTCAGCAGCTACAGGCACAGATTTTGACCTATCAGCGGCAGATTTCTCAGTTGACCACTGAGAGAGATACTAAGATAGAGCGGCGAGGGTGAGCGAAGGAGGTGGTGTCCAGCATGCAGAGAGCAGCGACGGGTGGTCCCATGAGAGACACCCTGAGAGAGCTGGCGCTGAGAACCCAGGAGGCAAAGTACTATAGGCGGCATTATGAGGCAGTAGTACCTAGGGATCGGTGAGTGGAGAGTTTTGCACAGTCGAGATCCAGCCAATCTCGAGCTACTGGGTCACGGTCGGAGAGCCAAGGTGTCACTGGTCCATCGAGACAGGACCCTCCTGGAGATCCAGGGGCGGGTGCATCTGGAGCGAGACCATCTCCATCAGGAGATAGTCATACTTGAGATACATGGTCTCTATTGTATTTTTGGATCATTGTTATTCTTTGTACTAGACACAATGTTTTGACACATTTTGTAGATGTTGATCATTTTTTAGATATATATATATATATATATATATATATATATGACACCATTTTTTATCATGTGATGTGTTGATATGGATGCATGTTATGTGGGTTATTTTATGTGATGATGCAATGTATGATGTAATGCATGATGCAGGATGTATGCTTTTCATATGCTATGAAATGTATCTTGAAAATGAGATGTCTGCTTTAATATGCTGCTAAATGTATCGTGATATGTAAATGATGTTAAATGATATGCAATGTGGTTAAATGATATGCAATGTTGTTAAATGATATGCAATGAGGTTAAATGATATGCAATGTGGTTAAATGATATGCAAACATGCTTTAAATGATATGTAATGATGATATGCAACTAATTGTAAAATGATGTGCAACTAATTGTTTTTGGAGCATCCCGTATTCTATATTTGCCATCCAATAGAACCATATTTTTGCTTTCTTTGTAGGTTTCATCATTGAGCATTGATTTGTTTAGGATATGTTGAAAATTTATACAAGCATAATGGTATAATCGAACCATAATGACCTAAGAAAAATTTACATGATTTTTGATTTTGCAAGATAGCACAAGCGTCAAGGTATAATTGAACCAGGACGACCTGAGTGCGTATTGTGTAAACAGACAAGATTTGATCATTTGTATGCGTGAAGTGGAATCAGGCCTTCAGTGATATTCGATGTATCACGTCTCGAAGCAAGTATTCACATAGTACAAGTGATCGCCTCCCAGACAGAAGACTAAGAAAATATTGGAAGTTCCCCTTGACCTCTAGCTATGAAGCATTTAGTGAGACAAGGAAGAGAATCCAATAATTCAAAAAAGTTCAAAAAAAATGCAAAACTAGTTAAGATGTTATGCTATAGTGCAACATTCAGCACTTCAGAAAATCATCCATCCTTGGTATTATTGTGATTTGTTTAGTTTTGTTTGGCGATGAAGCGTAGTTGTTGGTTTTTGTGGTTTGTTGGATGTCATGCTGTTGAGTTTTGTATCTGGGTTTGATTGTTTGAATGTTTGCAATATTGATATGATTTATATGCCCCTAGCCGAGTGTGCCTCTTGATGTGAATATGTACAGTGATTCCAAGCCATCGTGGATTAGTGGTAAGAGGATATATATAGACAAATCAGGATAGTGACTACACTAAGTATGTCCTGAATGGATATTTGCTAAGTGTCGGGCGATGGCCGAGAGTGTTTGTAGGGATAAAATGGTATGGATATAGATGGAGGAGCCATTCTTTCACAAGAGCGCCTGTTTACCAAGTTTTCACCATTTATTTTTATTGTACTTTTTTTTTTCTTTTTTTTTATTTTTTTGTTTGTTTTTGGCTTTTTCTGTGCACTAGGCTACTTTAAGTATAGTACCTTTTCAGATGGATGCTGTTAGTTGGTTCGTCGAGCACATCTCCTTTAGAATTTGTTAGCTGATAGGCACCTGATCCATAAACTGATATGATGACATAGGGACCCAACCAGTTAGGCTCAAATTTCCCTTTCTTTTCTCGATCTTGCTGATTTCTTGGATTTTCTTTAAGGACTAAGTCACCAACCTTGAAGTTACGGGGAATGACCTTGTGATTGTAGCTCCTGCACATGCGTTGTTGATATGCTTTGAGATGAGTGTAAGCATGCTGACGTCTTTCATCTAAGAGTTCAAGTTCTTGCAGTCGGTTAACTCGATACTCTTCATCTGGGATTAAGCCTTTCAAAGAGACTCTGAGAGATGGGATCTCTACCTCCAGGGGTAAAATAGCCTCTGATCCATATACCAATGAGTATGGTGTTGCTCCTGTAGGTGTGCGGATGCTGGTTCTGTATGCCCAAAGTGCTGGATTGAGTTGTACATGCCAATCTTTGCCTGCATCATTCACTGTTTTCTTGAGGATTTTTAGTATTGTCTTGTTAGATGCTTCCGCTTGACCATTTCCCTGTGGGTAATATGGTGTAGAGAACCTATGTTGGATTTTGAATTTTTCACATAGTTCTTGGACATCTTGATTCTTGAAGGGCCGTCCATTATCTATAATGATTGAACTTGGAATACCATATCTGCAAATCAGATAATTGAGGATAAAAGAGGCAATTTGTTTCCCAGTCACTGTGGTCATGGGAACTGCTTCTATCCATTTGGTAAAGTACTCTGTTGCTGTTATAATGAACTTGTGTCCATTTGAAGATGAAGGATGAATTTTGCAAACGAGGTCCAGTCCCCACTGACAAAAGGGCCAGGATGTTGTAAATGGCTGCAGTTCTTGTGCTAGTGCATGTATCAGATTACCATGGATCTGGCATTTAGGACATTTCTTGGCGAAGTGATAAGAATCTTTCTCCATTGTAGGCCAGTAGTATCCCATCCTTAGAATATTTTTAGCAAGAGTAGTGCCACTTGAATGTGTGCCACAAATACCTTCGTGAAGCTCGTGTAAAGCAGAATCGGAATCATTACGATCAAGACAACGAAGAAGAGTACCATTGAGACCTCGACGATATAAAGTATCAGCGGTAAGGGTGTAACGGGCATCTTGTCGGATAAAGTTACGTTTTTGGTTACGGGATTGGTCAATGGGTAAGATATTGTGTTTGAGGTAGTCGTATATTGGTCCATATAACGGAGAATCTGAACCAGTCAAGGCGTAGATAACATGGGATTCAGAATGGTCATAGGCGGGGGAGAACAGTTGCTCTACCAGGAACTCATAACAACTCTGTTGCTCTGGAATTTGTAGTAATGAAGCGATAGTAGCCATTTTATCGGCTGCTTTGTTGTTCAACCTTGGTATTTGCTCGAAGGTGATGTGCATAAAATACTGTTTGAAGTCATCCACCATTCGCTTGTAGGGTAGTAGCTTGTCATCCTTTGTTTGATAGTCGTTGTTGATTTGATGGATGACCAATTGTGAGTCTCCATAGACTTTTATCTTTGTGATTTTCCATTCCATGGCCATTTTGATGCCTCTGACCAATGCCTCATATTCAGCCACATTATTTGTGCATGGAAATATAAGCCGATATGATCTTGGTATAGTGTGTCTTTCAGGAGTGATGAACAGAATGCCGGCACCTGAACCATGTTGTGTATAGGATCCATCAAAGTATAGGGTCCATTGTTTAGTAGAAAAAGTAAGAACATCTTTGTCTGGAAATTCAACTTCTATGGTGTGCTTTCCTGGTAGGGGTGCTTTGGCTAACTGATCTGCAATTGCTTGTCCTTTGATGGCTCATCTTTTTGTGTATTGGATGTCAAATTCACTGAGAATCATGACCCATTTAGCTAATCGGCCTGTAAGAGCTGCCTTGCTGAGTAGATATTTGAGAGGATCAATTTTTGCGACCAACTTGATGGTGTGTGCTAGCATATAATGTCGGAATTTCTGAGATGCGAAGACCACTGTTAGGCAAGCCTTTTCAATGAACGTATAGTTGAGTTCATAGCCATTCAATGTTCTACTAATGTAATATATGGCGCGTTCCTTTCCTTGTTGATCCTCTTGTGCCAATAATGCCCCCAGCAATATATCTGTGGTTGAGATATATAAAATAAGAGGCTTTCCTGGGACTGGAGGTACTAGAACTGGTGGATTCATCAGGTACTGTTTGATTTGGTAAAAAGATTCTGCACACTTAGCCTCCCATTTGAATGGTACATTTTTGTGTAGTAAATAGTTAAATGGTAGACTTTTATCTGCTAGCTGAGCGATGAATCGCTTGATTGATTGAAGTCGCCCTTGCAGAGATCTGAGTTGGTTGATATTCCTTGGTGGTGGCATGTCCATGATGGCTTGTACCTTCGCTAGATCTACTTCAATACCTTTAGCTGAGACTATGTAGCCTAGTAACTTACCTGATGTAACCCCGAAGACACACTTCTTAGGGTTAAGCCTAACTTGGAATTTCTCCAATCGATCAAAAATCTTTGTTAGGATGCCAAGATGTTCTGCTCTGGTGAAGGATTTAGCTAATAAGTCATCCACATAGTCTTCCATAAATGTGTGCATCATGTCATGGAATATTGTGGTCATTTCTCTTTGATAAGTGGCCCCTGCATTCTTTAAGCCGAAAGGCATAACATTCCAACAATACGTTCTCCAAGGACAGGTGAACACAGTTTTATCTTGATCTTCAGGAGCTATTTTGATTTGATTATAGCCTGAGAAACTGTCCATTAGTGAGAGCATTGCATGGCCTACTGTGAGATCTACAATTATGTCAATACTGGGCAAAGGAAAGTCATCCTTTGGACAAGCTTTGTTGACGTCTCTGAAGTCAGTGCAAATTCTGATACTACCATCTGGTTTTGATACTGGAACAATGTTGAAAATCCACTCTGCATAGTCAATGGGTCGAATGAATCCGACGTCTAATAGTTTCTTCAGTTCAGTTTTGACCATGAGTGCTACCTGTGAATTCATCTTTCGTAGCTTTTGCTTGACTGGCTTAACTCCTGTAGAAATGGACAGATGATGCATGATTAAGTGTGGATCCACTCTAGGCATATCAGCATATGACCAAGCAAAGTTGATTTGTTGTCCTTTAAAGAAAATGATGAACGCTGATCTTTCTTCCTCTGTTAGAGATTCTGCAAGGTGTAGGTTCCTAACTACTTATGTGGTACCAATGTTGATTGATTAAGTGGGCTCAATCAATATGGGTGATCGCTCATGAAAGTGCTCAGGAAGAGTGTCAAGTCTCCCATCATTAGGTGCCTTAAAAAGGTTTTCACCCCCCGATGCGTCCTTTATTTTTACTTTTTTATGATCTAGAGCTGCCATTGACTGGTTTTCAGCATCAGATCCTTTATTTAGTTCATTTTTACGACTGAGAGACTTGGCACTCCCTGGTTTGTAGACATCGTTATTGTGTTCACTGGTAGAGCCTGTTTCTGGATTTACAGTACATAGGTAATGGATAATAGATTCATCATTTGGGAAAATTGGTATATCATGGATTTCAGGTTCATCCCAGTCGATGAGATCAGGAAAGACAAGTGGTAAGGAATCGTTAGGTGGATCAAGTTCGGCTACTGTGAGTGTTAGGATAGAGTTTTCATCGTGATAGATCTTGGTTTTAAAGAAGTTCAGGATTTTGTCGAGGTCTTCGATGGTATTATCCTCTACATATACTTGCTCATAATGTTCTTGTTCGCTTTCCTCGGCGTCATAGATATTCTGCGGTCCAAATTCTAGAGGTCTATCTTCTGCGTTATGTTCTTCTTGGGAAATAGATATAGAATCAGTATCACTAGAGATGTCTGTAGTAGCATTGGAGAAGGTACCCCATTCATATTCATTGGAATCAGTCTCACAGGCATCATCCCAGATTCTATCTGTGCTGCAAACAGGTAGGTTGTATGGTGAAAACAAATCTTTGATGATGGATACCATTTTGATGGTTTTTGTTGATTCTATTTCAGATCCGTCCTCTACGTTCTGGATTTGTTCATAGACTGTACTTCCTCGGGGAGGAAGAATGGTATCTGGAGATGACATGATTTGTTCTTGAGATATTGGTGTCTGAATATGAGCTACTGCTGCAGATAGGGCCTTCTTATGACATAGAAGCTTTGCCTGATGTAACTTCTGATCTTCACGTTCCCGTGCCTTGCGGATTGTTTCTGTTGATTCAAAGAGTGCTTCCTGCCAGGATTCTTCTTTGTAGTTTGTCTTTACTTTCCATTGAGGTTTGATAGGTAGGTGTGACAGCCATTTCAATAGGAACATGTGTTTAGAACCCAATCCTGCTTTGTTCCTGCTAGGTTGTGAAGGAAGATCTATAGGTTCAGTAACTCCTTTGCATTTTCCAATAGGTCCTTTACTGCCATATCCCATTTGCTTCATGATTAAGTAGCCTTTTCCATACAGGTGTGTTGGTAAAACAATGTCCAGAGCGGCTGCTCTATGATCTTCTTCTTCATCTTTGTATAACCAGCTAAGAACATCTTTACCTTCTGATTCATGTGCTAGAGTGCCCAATTGGATGAAGGTACCATCAAATTTAGTGATGGGTTGAGTGGCTAGATGTGTTGATGTAGTAGGCAAACCATGCGATCTAGGTGATGTTGGCAATTTGGCCAAACATAAAGGTTCCAAAGAGTATTCTCCCATACCTTGGTCTTTGATTTGTATTTTCTTCTTGAAGTCTCCCCATAAGGAGTTGGATTTTGCTGTGTGTGGATCTAATGTTGAAGATTGCTGCTTTTCTCTATTATGAGGAACCAAACTGTCTTGGGCTGCCCCCATTGCATTGCAATGTTGAAACAGATTGTGATCAGCAGATATGGATATTTCGTGTCCATCATAAGGAAACTTGACACACTGGTGATATGTAGAAGGTACCGCTTGCATTTCATGTATCCAGGGTCGTCCTAACAAAATATTGTAGGTAAGGTCTATATCTAAGACTTGACAGATAGTATCCTTTTGTACTAGGCCTACTTGAATAGGTAATATCACTATTCCTTTAGAGGACCTTTCCTCATCATCATATGCCTTTATGGTAATTTTCTTGCAAGGATCAATAGATTCTTCTGAGAAGCCTAATGCATGGATAAGCTTTAAAGTACATATATTAAGTCCGGCTCCTCCATCTATTAAGACTCTTTTTACTCGGTGTTTGCAAACAATGACTTCAATATGGAGAGGAGTATTATGTGGATGGATCAAGGAAGCATCGTCATGCTCTGAGAAGGTGAGGTTATGAGGTCCAGTCATATGGGCGACCATGGCTTGAAATCTGTCTGTATCCAAATTTTGAGGTACATTGGTTTCCAATAGTGCTTGTTCTAATATGTCTTTGTGCTTCGGTGATAGTTTCAATAATTCTAGGATAGATATCTGAGCTGGAGTCTTACGTAGTTGGCTAACCAAGTCATATTGGATTTTTGGTGTGGTAGTTGCAGGTGCAGTATGTCCTTTCAAGACATATTTCTGAGTTCGGGTTGTGACATTGATAGATTCATGATCACGTTGATCTCGGATGGTGATGACATTTACTTGATGATCCTCAGCTGATATGTGGTTGATGGTGTTGTTGTAGATGTGATTAATACGAGCGTCGCGTGTATCATCTGATGTTGATGCTCCATCTTTGTTGTAATTTGGGAGAGCATTTTTAAAGGCTCCATGATCACCATTTTTTTTGAGACCATCGACCGTTAAGTCACCTCGATCAATCATGTCCTGTACTATGTGTTTCAATCTCATGCACTTGTTTGTTCTATGACCCTTGTTGTGATGGAAATCACAATAGTGTGAATCATTCCACCAAGGTGGTTTGATTGGGGGTTCATAATTGTTGATTGGAGGCAAAGACAGAATCTTGTTTGCCAAAAGTTCTCTGAATGTGGATTCTAATGATTGTCCCAGTGGTGTGAAGATGCACTTTTGGAAATTGTTCGTGTTGTTGCGTGAATTGTTGTTAGGTCCTGGATTGATGTTTTTGCTTTGAGTATTGTTGGTGTTGTTTGTGTTGAGCTGTCCTTGATCAGTGTTTGGTGTATATGTGTTAGTATTTGGAGCAGCATTTTTAAGATTTTTCATATTTTGAGGATTTCTAGATAATGCAAGCACTAGTTGTTTAGATTTGGGATCATGTGTTTCATTGTTGCCTTCGTTTTTGTTTTGGGTCCAAAACCGAGATTTGTCAAGGTTGGTGTTGTTTTGGTTATTGTAGTTTGATGAGTTCGTTCCTTCCTTGTAGAATTTGAGTGTTCCCTTTTTGACACATGCTTCTTCCACTTGAATGCCATTTTCAATCAATTTAGCGAAAGATGGTATGCATTGAAGTTTTAGTCTGTAACTCATCTCGACGTTCAAGTTATCGATGAAGATTTCCATTTTCTCCTTTTTAGGAATATCTCGAGGATATCTGGAGACCATGCGTCGCCAGCGTTGAAGGAATACCATGAATGTTTCATTGTTCTTTTGTTTGGTATTGCAAACATCTAGCATGGTTATGGCATGTTGGATGTTGTAGGAATAGTGGGTTATGAATTTGTTAACCAACTCATCAAATGATCTGACAGGTGGCGAGATTTTGGATAACCATTCCATGGTTTGTCCTCCCAAGCTTCTGGGGAATAACCTCATCAAATAGGTGTCATCATGAGCAAATTCAAGGCTCAGTGTGCAAAATTCCCGAACATGATCTCGGGGATCGCTTTTCCCATCATATTTATCAAATTTGGGAACGTCCGAGTTTGGAGGAAAAGGCACCATGTTCAAGCTTCTGTCAAATGGATAAGGACATATTTCATTTAAAGAGTACCGCACTGTTGTCCCTTGTTGCATATCTTGTATTTGCCTTTGCAACATTTGCATTTGTTGAGTAAGGGCTGCCAAAGGTATATTGTCTTGTCGAGAAAAAAGTTCTTGCCTTGTATTGGTTCTCAGCTGAAAAGGTGTGGTAAATGGTATATGTTGCTCTGGTGTTTCTAGCTCAGGTATACGCATTTCTGGTATGCGTTGTTCTGGAATGTGTTGTTCAAAGTTATGTTGTTCAGGTATGCGAGTTTCTTCTTCTCTATGTTGTTCTTGATATGCATATTGTCGAGATCCGGTTTGAAAAATGTTTGGGTCGAAATCTTCAGGAAGTTTAACGCCCTTGCTTGTAAGTATCAACAGATATTTTTCTTTGTCATTTTCCATGAGTTTTTCAACAAGTTTTTGGAAGGAAGGGTTTTCTTGACATTCCCGAAGAAGTGCTTCAGTAATTTTCGGTTCTTCTACTGGTGGAACTTCAAAAGGATTTGATAATCTGCGATTCATACTTGATTCTGCATGTGCCTCGCTTTGTTTGTCTCATTGAGAGCGAGTAATAGGCATTTTAGTAAAAACTTCTAGTGATGAAAGGGACAAAAGCCTCTTCGATGTGTTGCTCGGGTGTTGGTGGTTCTGGTCGAGATGTGTTATATGTGATGCACTTGTCGGGCAAGAATGTTAGATTGATCTTTCCTCCACGGTTTATGGTTTGATTAAAAGCAAACTTTTGATAGTATGCTCTTGTTTTCAAAGGTTCTTTGTCAAATTCGCTAGATTTGTTGTGAATGTAACGTTTGACGTGATGAAGGAATACCTGATGAGATTTGAAGAGTTGACGATTGATGTATAAAAACTTATTTCTCTTAATGAATTTGGAAAAACTAGGTTGTTGTTTCTTCAACGTGATGTTACGATAGAGGTTCTTTCTTCTCAGAATAAGGTGATTAGTCATGCATGAGTGATCAATAATTTCCTTTGATTGGTTTGGATTTAGTTGATTCTTGTTTTGAAAAATTTCAAATCTTCCTTTATCAGAGTGAAGGTTTAGATGTCCCTTCACGATAAAGCGTGTCAAATGATATGGATAAAAGCTTCCCAATCTAGAAACTGGATTTGACAATTTGAGAATTTTAAACAAGTGTTTTGAGATAGAAATCCGTAAGATGGTAAAGGATTTTGTTGATACTGATGATGAAATCTCTGGATTATGATAGGAGAGACGTCCTCTATTGTGCGATTTGTTTAGGATTCTGACAACTTTTGTTTTGACACAAATTGAGCTCAAGAAATAATTTTAGTGGTTTGTTTGTCACTCTGGTTTGATGAAAACTGATGTTGGACGAAAAAGGCTTCTAAATATGTTTTTGAAATTTTCAAATTTTTCTCTCGGTTTGCTCTTTGTTTTCCTGTTTTAGATCACGCGCTAGAACAGAGTCTACATGCGCTACTGAATTTACTTGATGCGCTAAAAGAATGAGCACACATGCTAATCTGCCCCTAGACACACGCTAAAGTTTGGATTTTGTGAAAATGGCAATCTAATAGTTTCAAAAGTTTATGCGCTATCCTGGGTCTTCTACGCGCTAACTTTTAGACTGTATGTGCTAATGTTTCTATGCCACGCGCTAAGCTGTTTCTTCTATGCGCTAAAGTTAGGACTGTTGAAAATTGTTGTGGAATTTGTTCGAAAAAGCTACGCGCTATACTGGGCCTATCACGTGCTAAATTTTAAACTTTATGCACTAATTCTTGGTACCTACGCGCTACGCTATTACTGCCACGCGCTAGACTGTTTTTCGTATGTGCTAAAGATTTTATGTTGTTTTGCCTTACGAAAAAAAACGCTACTGTTTTAACTTCACGTGCTAATTTGAGGTTTGGATGCACTAACAAAAGTCTTCCACGCGCTAAGATGTTGCTCTTATGCGCTAGACTACCCTGATTTTTCCGTTTGGTTGATTTCTTGAGGATTTTGAATTTTGTTGAGAAATTTTCAAGTGTGATGGATGATTTTCTGAAGTAATAAAAGCAAGCACGGCACAAAAAGTACAACCATTTTGCCTAATCTAACAAAAAGTGTATGTTCTGCGAGAATGTGTTCAAATCCCCAATGTTTTAACAGGTTTGGATACAAGTAATACACTTCAGAAAGACTCTTTAGTCAAGGGTCATGAATAACATCATAGCCCACTAGTCTCGATACTCCGTCAGCTCAAACAGCCATGTCACCCCCTAGAGGGTGCCCATTTTTTTGCCTTTTGCTAGAAATTAACTCAAAGTGAATCGCTTCACAGTTGAGTAGTTATCTTGGGAGATATATGGTGAGTAATCTTGGGGGCGGATTCTTCCCCACCCTTGCACTATGATGTTATAAATGTCTAGTTATTGACTCAGTTCAAAGCTTCTATTTCTAAGGTTCATAATCAGGCTTCCCGTTTGGCCGTCAGTGATAAACTCCCTCAGGAGGCTTCCCAACCTTTAGAACAAAGGCTTTACGTATCTCAAGGATACTGGGGGAAGGATAATCACTGCGCGCAACCGTTGAAAAGGACTTTCATCACTTTCCACATTTGATTATAGTGGGTTGGAATTCTTGGCGTCAAAGCCATTCCCCATTTAGGTCGTTCCCTTCACACCGGCCATAAATGGCTTTAAGAATTGATTGCAACTCCTCGGGAAGGCAGGCCTGCTAAAGGTTTTAATGCTTGAATTACTGAAAGCTGTAAGAGTGGTCTAGATTTTTGATCACCCAGTTAAGGGGAGAGCATATTCCTTCCACTTTCGAGACAAGGCAATTAAGTTGTTCTTTTTAGCCTTCAAGACAATGATTTGCTAAATTCTATTTGGAGATGTTGCTCCAACAAGAATGATGTTCTTTTTAACCTTAAAAGAAAGATTTTATGATCTATGCAAAGGAAATGGTCAACAAAGCAAAATTTTTGACCTGGAGGTCAACAAAAGAAAGCATTTTTTTAAAATAAAATCCCCCGCTCTATCTGCAAGAAACTGTTAGGATCCTGCAAGCAAACAAAAGAAATAAAATGTTAGATGATTTGGGGGACTTCTACAAGTCTAAAATTTCAATTCGGTTACAATAAAAAAAATTATTTTTGTCTTTGATGCACTACAAAATGGACTGTACGCGCTACAATAAAAACCAGATGCGCTAAACTGATATTCCCCTGTGCTATACTGTTGCTGGGATGCGCTACTCTGTGAGTTGGAAGAGCTGCTCTGTTCCTTTTCTTTCTCCCGCGCTCAATTCTGCAGGAAAATTTGGAATATGATGCGCTAACGTTTTAACTTTACGCGTTGGATGATGGTCTACAAGCGCTGAACTGTGGGTTGGATGCGCTAATATATTAACTTGATGCGCTACTCTATGTTTTGCCCGCGTCAAGACCTACAGGAAAATTTTGGAGGAAGTCATGCGCTAAGAAAATATCTTCACGCGCTATAATATGGATCCCACGCGCTATAGAATGGATGCGCTAGATTGTTGATCAGATGCGCTATAGAATGCTTCCGACGTGCCGATTCCTATTTCCCGCGGACCTGCAAAAGTCATTAATTTGAAAAACCAATTTGTTATTTGGGGTCAGGCCCCACGGTGGGCGCCAAAAATGTATGCGAGAAAAGTGGGTCGATAGAACTCAAAATGTGAAAAATATGATAAATGACTTATCCACACACACACACAGGACTTCTTGGTGCAAGCTATGGAGTAATAACGTATTACTCAGCTTCCCAAGGAGGGTCCCATGGTTCTCTATCTCACAATGTCCCTCAAACCAATGTTTTGCTCTCAGATTACTGAGCAAAATGGTTCAGGGATGGCAAATGTAAGAACGAGGGATGCTTTGATTGATTTTAGTATGAAATACGTTATAGGCTCAATATGATTCTAAAATGCAATAAACTAAATGATAAGATGACAAGATTAGTATGAATACTATCCTAGCATACTATATTTAGTCTATGATTGAACTAAAATGATAAAGAAATTATTCTAAACATGCATATTCAATCTAATTCTTGATTTAAAAGAGGCTAAATGATGAGCATAAAAATGATATGAAAGCTTGAAAGAATTTGAGCATAAGTGTAATGCTTCAAATTTGAAAGATGATTGTTAAGAATGGAGGAATGAGAGTTCTATTTATAGCACAAACAAGGCAATGGATGGTCAAGATTGAATGGTTTAATCAAGGGCCAAGTTTGAAAGTTGGGGATCCATGTGCACAATTGGCACCAATAAAATGGTGACAAGTGTCAACATAGGATTGGGTTGAGAGAAGAGGTTGGAGGCATTAAAGGCCTGAGAAGACCTCATGGTTATCTAAAGGCTAAGGGTCAAGTCTAAATTAAGATTACCCACTGGATTAAGAGTTAATCCAAGGATAAACCTTTGTGCAAATGTTTAAAAGATAATCATGGTCAAAGCATTAATGGCCTGATGAGACCCTTGGGTTGGGTAGAGGTTGAGTTAAAACAAATGTTTTAACCATGTAGGAGGGTTGGAGTTAACCATTAATGGTTATTGGAGACTTTGGGGATTAAGTGGTTGAAGGTTGAAAGCCTTCAATGGTTATCAAAGACTTTGAGCCATTTAGTGGTTGAAGGTTGAAAGCCTTTAATGGTTATCAAAGACTTTGAGAGTTTGAGAAGTGACTTCCCTTTGCTTAGGGATGTGACAAAGTTTAGAGGAGGGTTAGGTTAATTAGAAGTGATTAGAAGATTCTAGAAGGGATTAGAAAGGGGTTTGGGATTTTGCAAGTGGATGGAGGGATAATAGGATTTAATTGAAATCATTTAATTCAATTTGGTTGCAATTTGGGAAAATTAAATAAATTAGATTTATTCAATTTTAGGATAACTATTTAATTAAATTTGAATTTAATTAAAAGTGGATAGGGGGGATTTAATTGAATAAAATGATTTATTCATTAAATGGATATAGTGAATTTAATTTAAATAAATTGAGTAATTTACTTAATTAAATAGAGGAATGTGGATAATTTAATTAAATTGGATTTAATCAAATAGAGAAATGAACATAAAATATTCATTTAGGAATATGGTCATTTTTATACGTCTATAGTATGTACTATAATTTCTAACCTTACATTATCTAAATGAAAAGAATAAGCTTAAAATTACTCTAACAAAGTAAAAAAAAAATGAACCCTATATTTTATTTTCATTTTATCCTAACAAGAAAAATAATTAAGAAAAGATTTAACCATTGAACACTTATGCTACTTGAACTCTAATCCCCCCCTAAGTTGAATCCTCACTGAACCTTGAATTAATGCCAAACCTATTTAACTCTAACCCTAACTCAAAAACCTTAATTATATCAAAAACCTTAATTATATCATAACCCTAATTGAACCCTTAGTCTATCCTTTTATGCAATTCTAACCTTGAATGAATATTATTGTTATTGCAACTTTGACCCTAACTAAAAACTAATATTAACTCAATTATAACCTTAGCCATAAGTCAAAAGTTACCCTAACTAAAAACAATCTCTACTTGAACTCTATAAGGGTAAGGTTTAGAGTTAGGGTTCCTAATAGGGTTAAGATTGGTGTTAGTGTTAGTGTTAAATTATAGTAACAATAAAATTAGGGTTACACTTTAATTAGGGCTAGGGTTAGAGTTTAATTAGGGTTCAATAAAGATTATGGTTACTATTAGGACTAAGTTTAGTACTAGGGCTTGGGTTACTGTTATTATTAAGTTACTATGAGGGTATAATTAGGGTTATCGTATAATTAACATTATAGCTAGATTTAAATTAGAGTTTAAGTAGGTTTCAATTAGGGTTGGGCTTAGTGTTAGGGTAACTTTAGAGTTTAATAATTAGGATGAGGGTTAGAATTGAATTAGAATATGTGTTAGATATAAAATACACATTACAATTAGGTTTGGGGTTAAATAATATTAGGAGTAAGGTTATTATTAGTGTCAAATCAGGGTTACAATTAGATTTTAAGTAGGATTTGATTAGGGTTAGGGTTAGTATAAAGGTTAAGGTTATGGTTTGAATTCAATTAGAGTTTAATTAGTAATAAGATTACAAAATGGAATAAACTTAGAATTGAAGTTAGGGTTATGGTGCAACTAGATATTACGGATTAGGGTTCAATCTCTAACCTTAACCTTAACCTAATACTAGCCCTAATTTTATCTCTAACCCTAACCCTAACCCTAATTGTAACGTGATTTTTATATCTAATTGTTTAATCTCAACCTTAACCCAAATCATAAAATAATTCTATCTCTAAGAATAACTCTAACCCTAATCCTAACCAAATCCATTACCCTAAACCTAGTAGTAATTCTATCACTAACCCTAGCGTTAACAACCCTTAAATCAAATTCTATCTCTAACTATAACACTAACCCTAAACCTAACCCAATTAGAGTTAAGATTCGATTAGAGTAAGAGTTGATATAAATGTTAAGGTTTAATTATTTTTAGATTTTAATCAAGGTTAAATTAGATAGGATTATTGTTTAATTAAGTTTAGGGTTAGATTTTGACTAGAATTATGGTTATGATGAGGATTCAACTAGGGTTAGGGACTAATCAGAATTAGGCCTCTATAAATATGATTAGGGTAAGTGGTAGATTTAACCTTTAATTTGGGATGCCATTCAATTAGGGTTAGAGTAAAATTATGGTTAGGGATCATAATTATAATATAATATTATTATTATATATTAATATAATTATATATATTTTTATAATGCTATATAATTATATAATATAATAATTTATTTAATGTCTTTTTTGTTACATAGTGATTTCTACTAGCTTATATATATTTAATAATATATATAGAATAAGTTGAGAGATATACTTCTTGAGGCGCGTATTGCACTTTAATATGATAAATTGATTAAAAATAGGTTCCTCGAGATTCTATATATATTATTAATTATTTATAAGCTAGTAATGACCCATGTACATAAATCTTTGTAGGTGGAATTCTTATAGTTTTCTTTGTCATGTTAGAATTTTTGTGTAAAAAAAAAAATTCCTTAAGTAATGTTGTTTATAATGTTCAATTAGGTTTTAATTGACAACCTACCTATAAAAATATGTTTGTGTTGAGATTAATTTCTATAAATATCTGAATGGGTCACTTTATATCTAAATTTGTTAAATGACACACACCCCTTGTGTCAGTAATGTTAACCTACTCCACCTATTACAATTTGATAGTCCTCTTATCACTAGATTAGAGAGTGTCATCTTTCTTCTCCTTACATTAAACCTATTCACAACAATACAAATGAGGTCTCATCTATTAAAAAGAGGAAGTTGATTCTATAGCTAATAGTGGTGTTCCACTACCTAAATCTTAGGGTACATTTGTTTTAAACCTTATTTGAGGGTAATGTTGGCATTTTTGTGTCAAACCTTGCAGGCATTGATTCCGGGAATTCAGTGTAACTAACATTTCGTGTTAGTCAATACCGGTAACATGTCGTGTTATTGGTCTCAACAGAGTTAGTTGCTTCTTCATAGTTTTACACAGTCATATAACATGAGGGTTATTTGATGTGTCAATACTCAGTCGTGTTATTGACCACTAAGACCGAGTCATGTTATTGACCACCAGCGGGAGGGGCTCCCAGTCGTAAGCGGGCCCCAGTTCTTTTTCAAGTGTATCGGGTCAGTCGGCCAACTCACTTAGGTTCAATCGGCTGGAGGGGCTCCCGATCGTCAGTGGGTCGATTCCCCCCTTCCTCTTATCGGTAGCAGGATTTTTGAATGCAGCAAGCAAAGGCTACAAAATAAGAATTTTCAAAGGCAAGGAATATCTCCTCTCTTATCCCACGAAGTGGAACAAACACATCAAAGAGGCCATGGGATAAGAGAAGTCAAAGGCAGGTAGACTTTTGGCTTATCCTGCGAGGTGAAACAAAGTGAAAAAATTATCCCGCAAGATAAGGAAATAAAGAAGACAAAGTAAAGTGAAAGGCTTTCTCTTATCCCGTAGGGCAAAGATGGTCGCAAAGAGATGGTGTGAGATAAGAAGCAAACATAAACTACAAAGCATTTTGCTTATCCCACGGGGTAAATTATAGGACACAAATGGCCCAAAGGATAAGAACAAAGCACGCAAAGACCTTAAGGCTTATCCCGCGAGGTTGAGAAAAGACATCAAAGGTCCCATGTGATAAGGAAATAAGAGTAAATCAAAGAAACTCTTATCCCACAAGAAGAAACAAAGACACGAGTGGTCCCACGGAATAACAAAAGAAAAGCAAAATTCTTATCCTGCGAAGTTAAAAGGGACCCCTAGAGATGATGCACGATAAGAATACAGTGCAATCAGCGGTCAACACAACCACTGAGGCACGAACTCAGGGTACCACATCAGCCACCCATGGTCATTGGATCTTCATAAAGCCCGATCCAATGACAATGTTTTAATCTTTAATTGGGCATTTGAGCGCACTTACATGGTGAGATCTCACGCGTCCATCTGCGCGCGAGATCTCAGATCAACAACTGATTTTCAAACTTGCAGCCGCCATTGGCATTTAAACTCTTTTGTAGGTAGTGGTTGTCGACCCAATGGTAGAGGTCATTTTTTGCTCAGTCAGTGCCCGATTTTGGACCCGATCTCACTACAACCACCAGATTTTGATGCCATAATATCAGACATGATACCTATTGATGATTCCAAATGCAACCCATGCCTCTTCAATGCAGTTTGAAGACTTTTTATGCCTACAGACGCCATTTAGTACACAGAGACGCATCCAGATGCAGGGTTTTCCCTGATTTGCGAAGATATTTTCTCTTCCAGAGGAAGAGAATGCTCCCAAAGCTAGTAGCACACCATTAGATCTTGGATCTGATCTCTCCCTCTCCTTTGATATTTTTGTAACCTAACCCGGGTGGGGTTAGGGTTTTCTCAAACGTAACCATCTGAGTTATGTCTGATCTATAAAGGCAATTTTATAACATTTGGTTAGGATCTTCCCCCTTCTTTTATCATGTTGAATTCTTATGTCATCTACACATGTAAAGTTCTGCCTTGCCCTTTAATCAATAAAACTATATTTCTTGCCTTTACTCGATTCTTGCAATCTGTGTAAGTGTTTACCTCTTTGTTTGAATTCTTTCTCCTTTGGTTTTCTGCAGTGTAAGTGACCATGTTGATTTACAACCTTCACTCACACTTATATGGCAAACTAGAATAGAATTTTGTGCATCCTTGGGTAGTTTTCATTAATGTGTTGTGTAGCTATAGGCAGGGATGGATCATCATTTCAGTCTGGGTGCAAACCCTTTTCCCTTATTTCCTGCAACCCTTCTCTTTATCCATTTTCCTTGTCAAACCATAGATTAGATTTATCATTGTTGGCTTGGTCCAACACTCTATATTCAGATTGAAGAGGAAGCTGGACTTCTCCGGAGATTCAACCTCACAACAATGCAAGGCCTCATACTTGAGAGGTTGATTCAATGTTTCACAAGGTTGTTGATCAAGCCTGATCACCAGGGGTGCAAACTTTTGTGCTAATGGGTTTTGGCAGGCCCGGTGGGACAAATTGAACCAGCTCTAGTTCAAGCTTCTTATCATTTTATTGATGGTTAGTGTGTCCATTAGAAAACTAAATCATTAGAGGCAGTCACATCAGCACTTGGTGACTCTGAGGATCAGATCTAGGCTCTTGTAATATTGATAAGTGCAAGGTAGCAGTATCCTAAACTGCTAACATCGAAGTTACAGTAGCGAGCATTGTGTAATGGTTGTGCAAGAAGATCAACCAAGTTAGAGCCAAGAAAACATATCCTTCGAATGGTCGATTAGGAGCTCCTTCTAGAGGTATTTTTCTCTGATAATATGAACTTGCATATTCTAGAAGTATAGGGAGTAGCATAAAAATATGGCTATCCCTAGAATTCATACTTTTATCACCTTTAATGGTGGCAGCCCTTAGCTCTAGCCCAAAAGAATGGCATCCCAGTTTTAGCCTTGAAGGCTATATCATTTTTCATTGGGGAAACCCCTGTCACCCCAACTAAGCACATTCAAGATGTAACAGGTATCTGCTCTATTTTTTACATCACAGAAGACAACATAGCAATGAGGCTTCTTGCCTCTTCATTCAAGCAAAAATACCTACAATGGTTTAGAAGTTTGGCCTCTAGTTCAATCCATAGATGGGATGAATTAGGGGAGAAACTGTGCAAGAGTTTTGAGGACAGGAGTGACTCTTTGTCACTAAATGAACAACTAGTAATTATCAAGAGAGCCCTGTATGAATTCATGGTAGACTTCAACTACAGGTTCCAGAAGCCTTGGGATAGGATCCCTACTTTAGTCAAGCCATCTGCCAACTGTTCCTTCTTATACATCCTTAGGGCTCTAAATAGTGACATAGCTATGATGATACACTCAATGGGAGGGGATAACCTTCCAAGAGATTATGACATTGCCATCAAAGCAGAAAGGTACTTAATATAGGCTAGAAAGTTAGCTCCTAGGCCCCCATGCCCTTGTTTCCAGAGGTTCCTGCACAGCATCCTTCTTTGGCCCCTATACAAGTGACATCTATATGTCAAATTCTTACACCTTCACCTCCTCCATCATTCATAGAGATTCAGAGATCCAATTTTGCAGGACAAAACCAATGGATGGGCCCTAGGCCTTTGGATAGCCTAAATCCTACAATTGCAAGAACCTCAGAAGAATTTATTCCTATGTAGTCCAATCATGTTAATCTGGTCACTTGCAGAAATGGGGATGCCTCTCAGGTCTTAGTGGTGCAGAGATATTTTGTTTTTACAAACTGGCAGGAGGCAGAGGATACCAGTGAGGAGGAGTATGTTTCCTCATTTCAGGAAGAACTTCCCTCCTCCCTTGAAGAGAAGGATGTTCCTAGATCTGAGCAGCAGCATGAGACTGAGCCAGGGGTTGGGGATTTAGAGGATGAATCTTTTTGGGATGATCTAGAGGGATTTTTCTCAAGTTTTGACACTAAACTGATAGCTTCTAGTCAGTTGAATCAAGAGGAGCAAGAGGAAGATCCTACATTTCTAGAAGAGCCAATAAATTTTGAAGAACAAGAGAATATCTCAGAGGTGTCTGTTTTGTTGTCACATCGGCAAAGCAAAGGGTAGGTCAGTGGTGATGGCCTAAGTTTATCTCCTTCAAGGGGATGCCCTATTAGACATTTGGTTCTGTTATCACTGATTAAAATTGGGTTTTTCTTTTCCCATGATTGGCTATGGTTTGTTTTTGTTTTTTTCGAATAGGGTGTATTTCCAAATGCTTCGGCTTTGTTCTAGACTTTAAGGGTTTAAGGGTTTTTGATTTTAGATCCTATCATATTTGTTTTAAACCCTCTGGTTTCTAATCTGTCGTTACTTTATTCACTTAAGTAATGGGTCATGGGGTCATAGGAAGTGTTCCTCCTTATTGTTTGCCTAGGCTGTTATGTTAATTAATCGAAAAATTTACGCTTTGTATATTTTTCTTCTAAAGTTGTCAGGCCCGGTAACTAATGTGCATCTCATGGATGGATCCACGGCTTGCGCTATTTTGCTAGGTGAAGTTGCGCGTAGTTTAAAACCAACAAAGTTGCGAAAACCACATGGCATGCCACATAGATAGTCCAGCTGGTTGTTGACAGCGAGTAAAATGGCGGCACATGGCATGGGTCACAACAGTCAGCGGGTCAGGATTAAAAGCTGAAAGGCGGGCCCCGGAGGTGAGTCAGGTCGCAGATGGAGATGACCTGGCAGGTACAGCTGTTAACAATTTATTGAAGCCCTGTGTTTTCCTATTGACAAATGACATGGTGACAAATCAACACCGAAAGTGACAGGGCGCCAGGTGTTCACGACGAGTCAGCGGGCCCACCCCTCTTGACAGCCTTTTCAGAGGATTAAATGCTGATCAACTTCAGAGATGATCTGATGGCCCGCGCTATTTCGCAAGGGTAAAGTGCTCACTCTTTATGCCCATGAAATAGCGAGAATAAACGAGAACCATCCACGTGTCATGATGACATGTGGTCTACGAAGAAAGTATGGGCCCGCCAAGGTGGAAACGTCGGTATAAAAGAAAGACACGCGACCAGTGTCAAGTGGAATGTGAAGGGGATTTCAAGGCCAATGATTAGACGCCACGTGGTATTATGTAGCCAATAGAAAAGTGGGACCCAGAGAAAATCCAAAGCCGTCAGTTAATCTAACGCTCGATCAATTTTCTTTTGATCGAACGATTGGCGTTATTTCGCAGGACTAAGCTGCCCAATAGTTATGCCTCGCGAAGTTGCGAAAGAACAAAATGAAGCACTTGCAGGAATATTGTGACCTGTTGGAGCAAAAAAAATGAATTCTTGTATGAATTCAATTTCGAAGGGACGGCCAAAGCATGCAGAATCAATGTTACAGTTAAGGCCCTGAGTACAAATATTTGATTTCCTAACAACCGGGTAAAGATATCTTTTAAAGGATTTTGCAGAAGAGCAGACATAGAGTTATTTTCCTGATATACAAAGCAAGTCGGTTCAGTTGCAGAGCAAATTCCTTCAAGCAAAGATCAGGTTCTCTTGTATTTTTGTGTAGCAATTCTTGTGCAGTGTTCTAAAATAGATAATTAATTCTTCGCAGAGTTGTTTAAGAGTGGCATTTATTTCTTGCATTTACAAAATGGCTCCTAAAAGGGAATTCTCTGGGAAAGTTAACTATTTAGAAAGAAGTGTATGTGATGATTTTTTAGAACAGTTGATGTTGTCAACCAATCAGGCATCAAAGGCTAAAGAGTTAGTGCCCAGGGCTCCCTGTCTAAAAATAGGAGAAGGATTATATGACAAAGGCAATTGGTTGAGAGACCCACAGGTTGGACTGTCTGGGTTGGGGTTATTCAAAGTGGGATTTGGAATGAGAAATTATCCTGCCCCGCAAAACAGTATCTGGGAACTGGATGTTGGAAAACTAGTTGTCCCAGGAGTATTCATGGATACAGACCTGCCAACCCAAATGGCATTAAATTATGATCTAGCCACAAGATGCATCCAGGATGTAAATGGGAAAACCCTTGTTGAAATTAATGCTGAAGAGTTTAGGACAGCATTTGGGCTTAATGAGTTCACAAACTTCCTATAACCTATAAATTTCACATCATTAGCCCAAATCTATAGTGCATAGAGGAGTCATCTCAGGAATGGGCCTCTCAAGGAACTTTTTGTGAAAATAGGAGGGTTAACAGTTGTAGGACCCAACACACAAGAGCCCTTCTCATTAAGTATGTTTACCCTGAGGGCTAAAGGAATGTATTGGGCACTTTGTCAAGTTCTAGGAGAAGATGCTGAAGCAAATATGCCGAATCATTACTTGTTAATGATTGCCCAAATTTTGAATCCTTCTCTTGCTATCACATTTGATTATGCCTCTTTCATTGTCGATGCTATCCATGGAGGGTTGATAGGAATAAAGAATGGAAAGGTGAACAGACCTTTCGGATGGTATTCACTCCTAATGCACCTTTTTCTCTTCAAAGGTGGTGATTATTTTGCCAGTGGACTAGACCTGGTTAAGGAGAAGGAAGGAGAGAAAATGTCGGTACAATTATGGAGTACTGTGTTGTCATGGGACAGAGAGGATGCTAGTTTTTTGAAGTTTGATAAATATTTTGCATCCAAAATAAGAACTATCCTCTGCTCTAATAATCCAAGAGTCTCTAAGGTTCTTCTGGAATTCATAAGGCCAAAATAATTCGCAGAGAATATAAAAATTGTTCATAACTGGGGTGACATTTATTTATATCCAGTCTCCACAGTTTTCAGAGTTTTTGGTTTCAGGGGTACTCCATTTTTGTTACCTTACCAGGTCCCTCTCAAAGTGGGGATAGCGGAGATCCTTAGGCAAATTGGTGGCCTACAAGAAGCAGAGTTGACAGGCAGAGGTAAAGGGACTATTTTCCCTGCAGCTACCATAGCCCACCAATTTGTAATAACGAAGGGAGGCTGGAACTGCTTTGAGGATTTCCTCAAACCCTATCATTTGTCCACTGCAGTGTCTAGGTGTGCTGATCTAGAGGACTTCTTCAATGGTGTGTTTAGGAAGAAGGTAGCATGCAGAGGTAGGCCTCATCAATTCCAGTTTCCTGAAGACCTCATCAGAAATGAGTTTGATCTAGATGAGCAGGAGCTAAGGAAAGAAAAATGGGTGGCTTATAAGAAAGCCTTGGATTTTGTGCATCAGTTTGATGCTAGCTATGACCCATTGTCTAGCTTCTTCCCACTAGAAGAGAAAATAAAGTTTTTGATTGTTTGCATTGAGGATGTGATGCAAACACTGAAGGAGAAGAGGGAAGCTATGATTAAGAGTAACCCTGAAAAAGCCAGAATGATCCTAAGCAGGTCAGCTTCTAGCAAAGCAATTCCTCCTGGTGATTACACACTGCACAAGAAATCAGGTTACAGTATGCTAGTGCCTACAACAGGGGAGCCCTCTACATCCAAAGGAAAGAGGAAGATACAAGATGTCATTGACATCCAAAAAAGCCCAAAGAAGCAAAGGGTGGGGAAGGAAGTGCAATCAGATACACCTTTGTATTCCCCATCCCAATCCCCTATCCATATAGGAGATGAACAAGCAGCAGCTGAATACCTCTTGCAGTTGGGTAGTTTAGGGGAAATTGCATACACCTATGATGAAGTGGAGGAAGGGATGCCAAAAGAACCCATTGATGCTGAAATGGACATCACCTCTACTGAACTTAAAGGCCAGGAGTGGGATCCTGAGATAAAAAAAAGGCAAGTAGTGCCTTTCTAGCTGATGACAATTTTATCACATCGGAAGCATTTGTGCAATTCATTTGGAAACAGCATATAGATAGATATAATGCTAGATGTGAGACAAGAAAGGCTGAGCAGCCCAATAAAGATCCAGACTCAGTGGAAGAAGAAATAAAACAAGAAATGATGGAAGAATTCAAAACCATCACCCCTGAGCAGGGAAGAGATATGGTAGCACAAGCTGGAGTGCTTATCTTACCAGAGTGGGACATTGCAGATGCCCTGGTGTTAGATGCAGTAAGAAAAGAGACTAAACCCATGGAAGGGGTAACTTTCAATAAAGATAATGTTGCACTAGTCATGTGGTCTCTCAAAAGAAATGAGAGCATGAAAGGCAAAGATACCCAAGGTTCAAGTTACCTTGGTGGAATGATGGTAAAGAGAGTGCAAAGTACAGGGGTAGTAGAAGCTGCTAGCACTGTGCTAGAAACTGCAAAATTCAGTGTTGCAGTGGCAGAGAAGGAAGCCAAAGAAAAAGAGGCCCTCCAAATTAAGTTGGAAACAGTTTTAAAGGCCTATAACAGTGTCAAGGAGGAGGTAAGAGGTAAAGATAGCATCATTGCTAAATTGCAGAGCTAGTTGATGGGACAATACCAACAAGGTGAGTCTTCAACACTGATGATTTCCTCTTCTCCTGCAAGACCTCCACCTACTAGTCCCATCATTGAACTTCCACCATCTCCAGCACCCTCCAGCTCTCAAATGATTGAGATTACTTCCCAAGAACTAGAAAACCTGAAACAGGCTCAGGCTTTATATGCAGGGAAATATGAGGAGAAAGTAAGGGCCACAATCTCTAGTTTTGTAGATACAATAAATGCCTCATTGCTTTACAACAATGTGGGAAAAATTATGGAGATGTGGAATGAGCTGAGGAGAGATAAGGCCATTTTGACACCCATTTTTGATAGATGGAGGCCTAGGGAGCAAGATCTCGAGTTCATGTGTGTATCCTATGATGAAGCAAGAGCCAATCCCATCATCAAATCCACTTCTAATCTTGCAAAAGTCTTAATGCAATTGGCGGCAGAAGTGGACAATGTGGATAGGAAGGTTAATTTGTGTAAGAAGGAATACACTGATCAAGTTTTTGAGTTGCTCCCAAGAATTTTTGCTAATCAGGATCAGTTAAAAGACAAGCAGATATGGCTTAAGGAGATAGAGGCTAAATTGTCAGCAAGAGTTAAAGGAATCATTGATCTTGATGATACTTCTTTCTTTGTTGTGACAATACAAGAGATAGAAAAAATTAAGTCACATTATGGTTTCCTTAATTCAGAAGTCAACAAACTGAGAAATTCTTGGAAGAGGTTGACTAAAATTAAAGATGATGTGATTAATTTTTCATGGCTGACAAAGGAGATATATAGTGAGTGGGCAACTAAATATGCTACCCAGGATACAGAATAGTTGGAGAGTGCCCCTGAAAAGATAGAAGAGGTTGCAACAGAACAACAGGTTGAAGTAACTGCAGAGGCTGAAAAGAGCTTGTAACTGCTTTTGCGAAAAGCTTGTAACCTCTTTATTTTGAAAGAAATGATTGTAACAAACTCTCCTCGAAAGGTCCGAAGCTTGGTGCATCCATGTTGTTATAAATGGATACCAGGACTAGAGGAAGAGTGATCACAAAATTTTTCAAGAAAACGCTGCAGAAATTTATCTGAGCTTTTCTAAGTCTAATGGAGAATCAGAATTTATTGTAATATTTCTTGAACTGAATATCAATATACAGGCCATCGGTTTTGAGTAAAGCTTTGTGTTGTCTTCAAGTTCGTTCGCAAATTTATTTGCTGTTTTCATTCTAAATAATCCAGGGTTGTTCCGTTTGAATGGAATTGCAAAGCAATTTTAGTATAAGTGTTTGTTAGCTTTTCTCTTTAGGAGGGAAATTAAATACGTGGGATCACTCATACCAGTAAATTCTTTGGGAGGAATTTTGAATTTTGAGGACCATAGCTTAGTTTGGAATTCTTGAATTCTTGTATGTGTCAGGCATATATAAGGATTAATAGAAACCAAGCCGATGGGAAGCATAAAGATGTATTGTTTGAGGAGTTTTATTTGAGTTTAGATGACTCTGTGACCTTGGATAAGGCACTGGTATTAATTAAAGTTGTTTATTGCATGCTTTGTTGATCGAAATGTTGAATTTAAGTATAATTTCCATCCTTTGTTTTCATTTGATTTCAAGGTGAATAAATCCACTGGTTTTCTGGACTGGTTTACTGCGGGTTTTTGTTTGAAGGTGTGAATTTAATTCACAAAGGTATACCCACCTGGGCTCCGAGGAAGCCCAAAGTGTAGAAGGTCTATCCAAACCTTGTCATATGTTGTCTTGAGAATTTCTTTAGCTCCGATGTCTCATTTGCACCAAGCTTGAATCATATTATTCTAAGGATATTAAAGGGAATCAGATTTTGAAGACAACAGGTTCATACCTACAATCCATCCTTTGTCATGCTTATTTCTAAGCATGAATTTGAGCATCATGAAGAGGAGAAAGTTCTTTTCCCCCATCCACCCCAAAAGGATAAAATTCAGTCATGGTTGAGTTTCTTTGCTCTCGGGTTTTAGGAGGCATTCCAGCAATCTGTTGGATTCCTTTCAATTTTCTTTTCCTAGTTTGTTTCCCACATGCATGAAGAGTATTAGGCATTAGTTAGGAAAGGTAGCTACTTTGGAAAACTAGTGAATGGCTTTGTTTAACCCCTTCATTGTGAGGTAGTGTGCATATTAGCTTAGGTTCTTTCATCTTTTTTAGCTTTCCAAGAAGTGTGCGCGCACAAGCTATTCTCCAGAATGGCGAGGTTTTGACATCTTGCAAGGGAAGAGATTATCTTTTTTCTTTAGGTTCTGACTTTGTGCCCAATGGACATCTAAGGTTGCTAGTCAATGTGCCAAGCAGTCTTGTCACCCCCTCCGAGTCACCAGAAATATTGGCATTTTTTGTGCCAAACCTTGCAGGGATCAATTCTAGGAATTCATTGTAACTAACATTTCATGTTAGTCAATACTGGTAACATGTCGTGTTATCAATCTTAGCGGAGTTAGCTACTTCTTCATAGTTTTGCAAAGTCATATAACACAAGGGTTATATGATGTGTCAATACCAGGTCGTGTTATTGACCACCAAGACTGGGTTGTGTTATTGACCACCAGCTAGAGGGACTCTTGGTCATAAGTGAGGCCCATTTGTTTTTCAAATTGACTGGGTCAGTCAGTTAGCTCACTTAGATTCAACCGGCTAGAGGGGCTCCCAATCATCAACGGGCCGATTTCCCCCTTCCTCTTACCGGTCACAAGATTTTTGAACACAGCAAGTAGAGGCCGCAGGATAAGTATTTTCAAAGGCAATAAGTATCTCCTCTCTTATATCGCGAAGTGGAACAAATGCATCAAAGAGGCCATGGGATAAGAGAAGTCAAAGGCGGGTATACTTTTGGCTTATCCCACGAGGTGAAATAAAGAGAAAACCTTATCTCGTGGGATAAGGAAACAAAGAAGACAAATTAAAGCGAAAGGCTTTCTCTTATCTCGCGGGGAAAAGATGGGCACAAAGTGATGGCACGGGATAAGGAGCAAATGAAAACTACAAAGCATTTTTCTTATCTTATGGGGTAAATTCAAGGACACAAATGGCCCACGGGATAAGAACAAAGTAAGAAAAGGCCTTAACGCTTATCTTGCAAGGCTGAGCAAAGGCATCAAAGGTCCCGTGAGATAAGGAAACAAGAGTAAATCAAAGAAACTCTTATCTCATGGGAGGAAAAAAAGACACAAGTGGTTCCAAGATATAACAAAAGCAAAGAAAAATCAAAGCAAAATGATTATACCGCGAAGTTAAAAGGGAGCCATAGAGATGCTACAGGGTAAGAATACAGTGTCGTCAGTGGTCAATACAACCACTGAGGCATGGAACCGTGGTGCCACGTCAACCACCCACACTCGTTAGATCTTCATAAAGCTCGATCCAGTGATGATATTTTAATCTTTGATTGGGATTTTGAGTACGCTTACATGGTGAGATATTGTGCGCCCATTTGCACACGAGATCTCAAATCAATGGCTGATTTTCAAACTTGCAGTTGTCGTTGGCATTAAAACTCTTTTGCAGATGGTGTTTGTTGACCCAATGGTTGAGGTCATTTTTTGCTCAGTCGGTGCCCGATCTCACTGCAACCACCATATTTTGATGCCATCACACTAGACATGATGCCCGCTAACGATTCCAAATGCAACCCATTCCTCTTGAATGTGATTTGAAAACTTTTTGTGCCTATAGATGCCATCCAGTTCACAGAGATGCATCCAGATGCAGGGTTTTCCTTGATTTGCAAAGATGTTTTTTCTTCTAGAGGCAAAGGATGCTCCCAGAGCTAGTTGTAGCATGCCATCAGATCTTGGATCTTATCTCTCCCTCTCCTCTAATATTTTTGTAACCTAGCCCAGGTGGGGTTAGGGTTTTCTCAAATATAACCATCTGAGTTATGCTTGATCTATAAAGGCAATTTTGTAATATTTGGTTAGGATATTGTCCCTTCTTTTCTCATGCAAAATTATTATGTTCTATGCACTTTTAAAGTTATGCCTTTCCATTACATGAATAGAATTCACCTATTTTTCCTTCTTTTAGTTCTGACAATCTATGTATTACTTTTACCTCTTTGTCTGAGTGTATTTTAATTTATTTCCTGAGTATAGATGACTGTGTTGATTCCTTGTGGATATCATCTATGAACTGGATCAGTTCCTCCTGCTATCTTACAAATTCCAACCTTCACTCTACACTTTAGGAGCTAGTTAAGATAGTAAATTGTGAATACTTGGGTGGTCTTATTCATTTTTTGTGCAGTTATAGGTAGGAGAGATCATCATTTCAGTCTGGGTGCAAACCCCTTTCCCTCTCTTTCAATTTCCCTTTCATCCTTCTCCCTTTTATTTGTCAGACCATAGATTAGTTTTATCAGTGTTGGGTTGGTCCAACACTCTGCACTTAGATTGAAGAGCAAGTCGGCCGTCTTCGAAGATTCAACCTCACAACAGCGCAAAGTCCCACACTTGAGAGGTTGATTCAATGTTTCACAACGCTTATGGTCAAGCCTGGTCATTAGGGGTGCAAACTTTTGTGTTAACAGGTAAATATGTTAAGTTTCTCCAATAGAAGTATTTTAGTAAGGTAATAAATTTTTTACCAAATTACCTATCCTAGCATCTATTTATTATCTTCTTTACCAAAATATTTTTTTCTCTTGATCTCCTCTTCCCCACTAGTGGTTCAATGGTAGTATTGAATTTTTTCTTCTTTTTTTTTAAAAGGTGGCAGTGCCACTTAATATATTTTATTTATATATTTCTTTAAAAAATATGATTCAAAGAGCTCTCGAAGAAAAGAACTAGAAAGAAAAACTCTGATCCTTGCTCGATAATACATAGAAAGGTTAGGAAACTTAAATCCCTAATATTCCAAAAAGTACAATATATCTCGTAATGTCTAGAATACCAAATGCCACAAATCATCCCCAAGTATCGAATGCTTCCTGGAGTATGTTGAAGAAGATGAAGTCTGAACCAAAACATCACGAAAATTGTACACATTTACATAGCAGTCCACAGTTTGCCTCACTTATGCATTTATTCAACTTCAATTCCAACACGCTTCATAGATGATCAAATCAACATCCATTCACATCATTCAGATACAGCAAAACCACGGAACCCTTTAGTTATAATACCTAACATACCAATTTTTTATCATTATGAAAAAGACAACTGCATAGCCATGTGCAATATTATCTTGTACCCATGTCCTCCAAAAAAAATTCTAAAAATTGGAAAAGAATCGAGATCACAATTCTGACCCATCATATTAAGTTCCACCTTGGAACTTCCCATATTTGCCAAATGATCTGCAACCTGATTCCCTTCTCTATACACATGTGAAATAGTAAAGTGTACAAATGTATCAATAAGTGTCCATGGTTGTTCAAGTAAATATCTTATCTGCCAATTGTCAATATTTCTCTTTATGCAAGCATTGATAATAATAGTTGAGTCGCCTTCGATGTGAATATAAGAGATGTTCAATTTTTTAACTAGTAGAATGCCTTCAAGCAAAGCATATGCCTCTACAAAGTTGTTAGTACCCGGTGGAATGGAAACAGATTTCAAAGCAAAAACACACCCTATCTGGTCCCTTATGCATACTCCTACTCCTGCATCACCCAGGTTCCCTTTAGAGGAGCCATCAAAATTCAATTTGAAATGCGTTGAATCCGGAGGACACCATTTCACTTTATTTCTATCAATTTTACTAGTTCTAACTCTCAGAAAGAAAGGTGATACAGGAATAGAAATTCCCTTCCATAAATTAATAACTTGACCATCCTAAGAAGTAAATTCCCTATTTGGATAGAACTGATTTGAAATATGAGCATTAACCATCTCTGATACTAATTTTTCAATGTAATTGAAAACATCAGAAAGAGGAGATGTCTACTTTCTAAAAATATACTTATTTCTTTCCCACCAAAGTGACCATACTACTGTGGATGGGATCACTTTCCAAATGCATGCAAAAAGAGAGGATGAGTATAAAACTGGCCAGGACTAGAACAAATCCCATACATTATTTGGAAGAGGGATGCTAAAGGATAGCTTAGCAAGCACAAACATCCAATAATAATGAGCAAAATCATATTGGAGGAGGAGATGATCTAATGTTTCACTATGCTCACCACAAAGTACACAGGCAAATGGAGGTGCAATATTCAATTTATCAAGTCTCTCACTGGCAAGTATTCTCTTGTGTAGAGAAAGCCAAGCAAACATCCCTGCCTTGCGAAGAATATTGTTGTTCCAACAGAAGTTATAAGCTCTTTGTGAATAGGATTGAAAAAACATCTGATGAATTGCCTTATACCCTTCCTTGATAGAGTACTTTCTATTCTTCGCAGGGCACCATATCAATTTGTCCAAACCATTAGAGATGAAAATAATTCAGTTCTTGAGAATCAAAGAAAATTTTACCTTTGTTCTAGGGAGATTGGGAGTAAAGTTGGCTTCTTCCAAATGACACGATTTGAAGGCTTCTCAAGATCATCTATGTAATCATAAAGCTAAGATCCCCATTCAGCAATAAATATAGGAATCACATCTACTAGAGATTCCTCAAGATTAAGAGGGGGGAGACCACTCCATGAATCATGTCAAATGTTGACATCTTTTCCATTATGTACTTGCCAAGATAAATATCTAGTAATTGTTGGCATATGCACACTCCAATGAGACATTGTAGTGATTGAAGGTTTTGTCATTGATGGCAACCTTACAATCCTATGGCACCGGCAAGCCATTACACCAGCACTAGCAAGATTAGACTCTACACTGGCACCGGTAGAGAAAGGAAGCATACCGGCACAGAGGCCAACAGGATTTTTGTTATATTATATTTTGTTTATTATTGTAAAATCTTTGTAAGCTGACTTGGCATCATTGTAAAATGACTCTTATATAAGAGAGATCATTATAGAACATTTGTAAGAAAGGAAGAAGATTGTATTTAGGCGAAATAAGGTAGACCTATTATGTGAATTATAGGTTAAGGGTTTATGTAAGAAGCAAAGCAGAAACCGGTACTGGATCTGGCATTATAGATGCTATTTTGAAGCAGTACAAGATACTAGATTTTTATAATCCATCATTGTAAGTCAGTGAGACTTCCCATTGTGCAGTGAGCTCTAGGCAGTTGGCCTTCCTGCATGTGCAGGCCCCTCTTGTAGCAGTAATATTCTCTTATTGGCCAGTAAGTGAATATTGTGGGTCACAAATCCCACCAAGGTTTTTCCCACACCGGGTTTCCTCTTTAAAACCTTGTGTTATGGTGTGTTTTTCATGTGGTTGCTTTTAATTCTGTTTATTGCATTATTTCTTGCATACCGGTACACTGTTATAATATGTTCTACATGTTTTAAGTTAAGAAATTCAATACACCAGTTAGATACTGATTCACCCCCCCCCCCCCTCTCTCAGTATCTGTGGGAATCCTAACAATTGGTATCAGAGCTTGGTCCTCTATTTTTAGAAGCCTAATAGCTTGAGGAAGATCTTAACACTGGTAGAGATGGAAAATCTGATGAAGCAACTAGAAGCAGCTCTTTCAAACTATGATGCAGAAAAATTAAAAAATATCAAACTTGAAGATGATCTAAAGGCAGCTCAGGATATCATTCAGGCACTTCAAGAAAATCTTACTATTTCAAGAAACAAGAGAAGAGAACTTTGTGAAAAGATGCAAAATGGGAATGATGAAAAAGAAACTCTTAATGATATGATAAACAAGCTAAAACAAGAGAACATGACAACAAAGAATGAGATGCAAGATATGACTATGAGATTTTGTAAAGAAATTGAAGATAGAATGAAGAATGAAGAAGATTTGACCAGAAGACTAAGTGATGCTGCAAATGAAAACACAAGACTTAGTTATGAAAATGATTTGTTGAAGACAGATCTGATGCCCACTCAGAATGACTCAAATGAATTGATGAGGCAGAAAGAAGTCTTAGAAAGAGAACTAGATACTACAAATCAACATAAAGAGAAATTCAAGAAAAGCTCAGAGGAACTTGGTAACTTGCTGAAGAATCAAAAACCTAAAGGTGACACTTCTGGAATTGGCTTTGAAGTTGGTGAAAGCTCCAGTACTGCAAACACTCAGGATCATAGAAAACCAGTAAGGCAACCTAATGCTTATAAATTCAATGGAAAATGCTTTAACTGTAATAAGTATGGTCATAGAGGAAATGAATGTAGATCTAGAAATTATCAGAATATCTACACACCCACCGGTCAATGTTCAAAATGCAACAAAGTTGGTCACAACTCTGAAAAATTGCAGAATGAATGTGAGATGTTATGTTTGTGGAAGATTTGGACACCTATCTAATCAATGCAGAGCACAAACTGGCATAGGTTATGGGAAAGTTATTCAGAAGAATAATGTGACTTGTTATGCATGTAACAAGATTTGGCATATTGCAAAATTCTGTAGAAGCAAAGGATCACCGGCAGACAACAAAAGTTATAGTTTGAAAGGAAAAGAAAAAGTTGAAGAGGTTAAGCAAGAATTCTCAAAACAATAGATTAGAAAGTCAGACCTAAATATTATTGGGAATACTCCTCCACCGGTAGAACCTATCAACACTTCACCGGTAGGACAGAGTGATGCTTCACCGGCAGGACAAAATAATACTCCACGGACAGGAAGCTCTTCATCAAATTGAAGAAAACTTTCTTGAGGGTTTGGCAATCAATGAGACATATGCTATAATTCCCTCAGTTAATGGTGAGAAGTTGGAAATTACTTCTATACCGGCAAACAATGTTAAGTGACTACTTAACCGGCATGCATTAAATGTGGTAGATGGCAAATAAACATTATAAATTTGTGGTTTTGGCTCCATTTCACTTCACCGAGATTTCAAACATTCGAAGAGCGCAAAATTTGCAGAGCTAAGGGATTTCATGCAAAGAGGCAAAGCACTTCAGCAATCAATCCATCCAAAGGCAGAAAAAGGTATTTATCATCATGCCATCCTCCTCTACACCTGAATTCAGAGCAAAACCTACAGTAGTCAAGGTTATAAAATGCCCTAGGCCCGTATTTCAGCTAGTTGCCAAGGTAGCTAAGAAAGATGACAATGTAGGTGCTTTTTCCCAAATTCCAAAATGAGTTGTTTTCGTAGAAGATCCCCGAATATATATTCATTGCAACATAGAGGAATTAGGAGATGAAGAAATTAAAAGCATGTATAAGACTGTTATATGTGATGACTCCAGAAATGTAAAACCTAAACAAAAAGTTGTTGAAACCCTAGGATTCACTGAAATCCTCTGCATTCCTAAATTTCCCAAGGACGTCATTAGGATACTTTTTAAGCAGGGTACATGGTTCATTCTTTTGGCTTGATTCAATACACAAAATTACAAAGGAAGTTGTGAAAGCAGTAACAGGGTTACCTTCCACCAGTAACAGACCAAACAAGACTAAGAAGGTCTCCAATGACCTAGTAATGAACTTAACTAGTGCAACATCAGATAGAAGGTCTTTGAGGGTTAATGATGTGACTGATATAAATGTGAGATTTGTTAGCATGATTTTAGGATACAAAGCAACTCATGCAAATAGACTTAACTCAGTTTCCAGTTTATGCATTAAAAGTGCTTATGACATGGTTAAAGACAATGTGAAAATTGATGTATGTGAATAGTTAAAGGATGAGTTGATTGATAACTTAGGCAAAATCAAGAAGGATAAGAAAGGAACTTTTAGATTTGGAAATCTACTTGTATGCTTGATGCTACACATAACCAAATAGGTTCCCGATATAGGTAGTAAGAACCTTGGATTTGATATACCGGTAGGAAAACAGTTAACAGACCTATTCAATAACATGGGTGAAAACAAAGAAAAGAATATTCATGACTATTTTCAAGCACTAAAGGTTGGGATTAACAAAAGAATCAGACTATCACAGAAGATTGTCAACAAATACAAGCATGAAATATGTTTTGTAATCAAAAAGGATGAGATATGGATGGAAGCAATCATCCCAAGAACAATTTGGGTTACAGAGATGGGTTGTGAGACTGATGATCATATAATTGAGACTTATGCTAAAGCACTTCTAGAAGCACTAAATGAACCAAAGGAAGAAGTATTTGGTAGTGCTGAGACCATAGAAAAAAAAATTCAATCTAAGAAGAGAGTGAAATAGGTTGAAGCAGTTGTGAGAAGAGGTTCTAGATAGGTGAAGGCTATTAAAGAAGATGTATTGAAACAAACCGGTATCATTGAGGATGAGTTAGGAACTCTACAGCCTGAGACTCACCTACCACCAGTAGCTACTTCTTCAAAGAGTGACATTCCTACAACTTTCAAAAGAGTTGTAAGGAAAAGGGATCCTTCACCAGCATCCACACCCTCGCCTAGAAGGACTAGACAAAAACAACAGGCAGTGAGGTCTCTGGTTAGAAAGACAACACCAAAGAAAAAGTTGGCACCAAAGAAGAAGAAGACTAAAAAAAACATGGCCCCTCTTGACAAATTACTAAATGAAATCACAGAGGAAGGGAAACTCAAGAACATAGGAAAGGTCTATGATACACTGTCAGTAGATGAAAAAGAACAAGTTGAAAATAGTGTCATTTTACACATGGACATCTATAAGAAGTTCTTAATGGAAGTAATAGATTATCTACCAGATGAATTGTTCAAAAGATTGGAAGCAAGAAGACAAGTTGTTGTAGAGCTTGATAAGAAAATCAAAATTCAAAAGTTACTTGTTGTTTACCCAGTAAACTCACCTAAGGAGATAGATGACTTAATTGCAGAAGCCAACCGGTCAGTATTCTCTACTGCACATCGGCATATTGCATTAATGGTTGGAAGAGTGAATGAAGTAACAGAGGAAATAGAAAATGCATGGGACATATTCCTTGTTGAGAAAGAAAAATGGGAAGAGTACAGGATCACCAAACCATTAAAGGTATACCAAAAGGAAAGGGACAAAGGAAAAGGAAAAGTTGGTGGACCTTCGAGTATCAAAGTAAAAGATAAATTATCCCCACCGCCTCAAATTACATCACCGGTAACAACTACTGAAGATCAACCGACAGATGAGATTATGAACATAGAGGATACAAATCCTAATCCTGAAGTACTATACATAGTTGATGTTGATACACAAAAAGTCAACATTGTGATAGACAAAGATACAACCGACAAGACAGATATGGCTAGTGAGCCACCGGCAACTGACAGCATTGACAATATTGAAAGAAATGTTGAAGTTGATAACACAGAGCAAAAGGTAGAGACTCAGACTGAGACTGAAATAGAGAAACAAATAGAGAGACAAGCAGAGCAACAGGCTCCAGAACAGGAACAGGTTCACATGGAAACAGTGCCACCAGCAACAGGAGAGAAGATCAAAAACCATTGCTTAAAGAAATGGAAACACAAACTGACCTACCAGAGGTCACTGCAAGATTGGTTACTTCCTCCACCAACAGAATTCAGAATGTTGGTTCCTCCTCAACAGGTTACAAATCAACAAATGTAACTGAAGTACTTTTGGACTCCATCAAAAAGATAACAGATTGTAGTTCATAGGCTTATAAAGCTATAGATGACACAATCCCAATTGTGAAGATGATAGCTCCTAACTGTAACATAGACAATAAGGATTCTTTAAGACAACTTGACACTTTGTGTAAATACATCACTGAGAACACAGTGACTGTTGAGCAAATAAAGGAAGAAGCATTGAAGGATAAGTTAGAAATTGAAAAGCAAAAATTCTTTGAAGATCAAATAAAGAAGTGTACTAGGGAATTTGACACACTTCTATCGGAACTATGTAACTTATTGAAGGAATTTAAAACTCTGTACAAAGATACTTGCAAGACAAACTTTTGACAGTAGACATAGATAAGAAAATGAGCAAGGTAAGGGATGAAATCAATAAACTTGCTGACAATTTTGTTAACTCACCTGATACATTATCGGTTTTTGAACAAAGGATAACAAGTTTTCAGGAAGAGTTACTTAAGTTAGAAAGAGAAAAGGAGAGAATAGTAGATAAGGCAAAGAACTTGAGACTAAGACTGAGTCCAATATTGGACTATCTAGCATCATTATGGAAGGAAATATCTGAGGCACTAGTACAGGGACAGAGAACACCAGCAAAGCATATGCAGCACCTCACCGGTACAGTTCAAAGAACAGAGACAGCAATAAAGGACAACAAGAAGTTTATGGAAAGTATAAACTTGATTTTGGCAGATCTTTTTCAAATTGTAACCACCCACTTACAAGGTTGAGTGAAACTACAAATCTACTAACATCTTCACAACCTTTGTCATTAATGCCAAAGGGGGAGTAGTAGTATGAGAAAATAATTGGCAGAAGACTTATCTGCTCAGGGGGGGCTCTTATATTTTTGGTATCAGATTTTTGGATTACAAGTTTTGGATACACTTTTGAATTTTCTCATGAGTGTTGCCATCAGTGCCAAAGGGGGAGATTATTGGCATATACACACTCCAATGAGACATTGTAGTGTTGGTATTATGTGAACCGGTATGTAGACATAATGACATTGTATGTTGTCATTGATGTCAATATGTTAAAGAGGTATGAACCGGCATATGTGAGAATTGGTATAACACTATGAACTGACATTTGTGCCAAAGTGAAGCGGTATGCTTGTTCAAGGTGAACCGGCATATGGTTATGGGAATCGGCACATGGAAGCGTTGTATGACTACCGGTTGGTAGTCTCAACTTTAGGGTTTCCGGTTGAAGTGCTTCAAGCCTATATGACTCAACCGATGACATTGTGTGATGAGTTAGCATTGTAATGAAGAACAGATCATGTTACCACGTCAGCCTTGTGCGCGTGAAGGATCTTGCATAAAGGAGATTATTCCTATCTACCTTAGGAATGTGCGAAGTCTGTAAATGGTGATAACGTGTGATGGGTTATCAGCCGCCATGAAATCAGTGGAAAACAAATGATGGAGAATGTCTTGAGATTGGATCAAGACTGTTGCATTCAATACAGTATGATCAATAGTCAGGATTGAAACGTTTGAATTCCTTAACCTAATAGGTCTTGGGTTTAGGGTTTATGCTACCAACCTGTCTGTTGTCCTATAAGGTCAATGTTGTGACTCTTTCAGAGGTTGTTGGCAAAAATTTGTGTGTGAGTATCCAAGAGAAGGGATACGAGATCCTTGCCAGACCAGAGGAGAGAAGTGATACCTACAGAGTGTAAGTGCAGAAGGTGAAGAGTAGCTTAAGCGGATCTGCATTGGCATTGAGTGTTGTTACCAAATCATTGTAATACCTGTTGATCTCTAACCACCTCAAGAGTTGGAAAATCCCCTAATAGGGTAGCCTTAACCAACTTGTTGTAAATCCCTTAACAGGGTAACTCAAAGTTATTGAGATCTGGAAAGCTAGAGAGCTCTGGAAATCCTTTAGCTATTGAGTTCTTGAAATCCTCTAACAAGGTACCCTTAACAGGGTTTAACCCTTAACTAGATATTGTAGCCATCCCTTAACCAGGTGATCTCTAACAGGATTGGTTCCTAGCAGAACCTTTTGTAATGTCTTTAACCGGACAAGGCTTCTAACAGAGCAGATTTCCAAAGAGTTCAACAACAAGCTTGTGGGTATTCATCCCCACAGTGGTTTTTCCTAGTTGGGTTTCCACATGAAAAATATGTGTGTCATATGTGATGCTTTTATCTTGTGATGCTTTGTTATTGCCTGATAAGCATATGATGGTTCTGTGTTTTATGCCTGTCAATAAAACATGTTGAACTAGCTATTGTGAAGATATGATGATAGATTACCTATTCATTCATAAGGGTGAAATGGTAGTGTAGTTTTGAGTTGAGTGGAAAACTCAGTGAGTAACTGGTTTATGACTGTTTTAGTTGTTCTGAGTTTTACTGGTTGCACTCTGTTTCAAACTGATGTCACTGTTTGCCAATCATTTGGAGGGATTGCTGCTGAACCGGTTTACGTCTGTATTTTGTTTGTACTGATTCACCCCCCCTCTCAGTACCGGTTTGGTACTATTCATTCATCATTGAGTTATCAATTGGTATTAGAGCATCCTCCAGGTCCTCTGTATTATAAGCTTAACCACTTGAAGTAAAGATCCCAGACAAATCATGAAGAGGGAAGGTCCAAAGTTTAATAGGGAAAATTTTGGTATATGGAAAGATAGGATGAATATATTCATCAGAAGCATGGGTGCTCAACACTGGAGTTATGTTGAGAACATTTATGTTGTCCCTACCGGTACTCTCACCAATGACCAAAAGAGAGAGATACAAGAAAATGGGCAAGTCATGGAAGCTCTCATTAGTAGTCTATCTAACATTGAGTTTATTGATGTTCAGGACAAGGTAAATCCCAAAGAGGTATGGGATGCTCTTGAAAATATCTATGGTGGTGATGAACATGTAAAAAAGGCCAAGGAAGAAAGCCTGAGAGGGAAGTTTCAAGATATGTGGATGGTTGAAGGTGAGACCATTCAGCAGTATGGAATAAGAATCAAAATAGTTGTTGGAGAAATTAAGAGTGTGGGTGGTAAAATAGAAGACTCCACTATGGTAAGCAAAGTCCTAAGATCCCTATTGCCAGTCTATGCAATACGGGTTGCTGGTATTCAGGAGCTAAGATCAATAGACAAGACTAAGGTATCCTTGGACTCCATCATAGCAAAGTTGACAGCCTATGAGCTAAATAGTTTTGATGGCAGTGTTCAAAAGACTGAAACAGCTTTCAAAGCTTCTGTTGTACCATCCAGGAAAGGAAAAGAAGCAAGCACTAGTGGTGAACCAAGACAGAGCAGAGTAATGGATGATGAGGAGTTTCTGATAGAATTTGAAGCTCTAATTGCCAAGAAGCTTCCTAAAGGAACCGATAAATACAAAGGTAATCTGCCTTTGAAATGCTTTTCTTGTAATCAGATAGGACATATTGCTATAAACTGTCCTAATGGCGATATCAAGGACAAACCGGAAAGGTTCAGGAAATTGAAAGGAGGAAACCAGAGAAACTGTTTTGTGGCAGTTGATGAAGGTGTCACAGATGAAGAATCAGAGGATGAAGAAAATGAAGATATTGTGTTTGTTGTTGTCAAAGAAGATGTGTCAAACAAGAAGGCTCTTGTCTCCCGGTTTGATAATTCCAATGAGTGGATCATTGACAGTGGGTGTTCTCACCATATGACTGGTGACCGGAGCAAGTTTCTATCCTTGGAGGAATATGAAGGTGGTGTGGTTCGCTTTGGAAATGATGCACCATGCATGGTCAAAGGCAGAGGATCTATCTCTTTGAATGGAAAGAGCAATGTTGACAATGTGTACTAGGTTGATGGTCTCAAACACAACCTTCTGAGTGTTGCCCAGCTAAATGACAGTGGCCTCACTCTGGAATTCAAGAATGGAGTCTGTGGAATCAAAGGAAAAGATGGTGAATTGGTGGCCACCGGCATGCAGACCAAAGGTAACCTATTTCATCTGAATGCAAATATAAGTACATGTCTTATGGCTAAGTTTGATGATAGCTAGATATGGTATAGGAGACTCTGCCATGTAAACTTTGATAACATTGTGAAGGCTAGTAAGATCAAGGTAGATAGAGGGTTGCCGGTGCTAGGCAAACTAGATAATACCTTGTGCAGAGAGTGTCAATTGGGGAAAATGTCTTCCTCAACCTTTAAAGTTAAATCTTTCCATGTTGACAACTTGCTTGATCTTGTGCATACTGATTTGTGTGGTCCTATGAAAACTAGAAGTGTGTATGGTGATAGGTACTTCATGATTCTCACTGATGACTGCTCAAGAATGATGTGGGTCACATTCTTGAAAGACAAGTCTGAAGCCTTTGTGAAGTTTAAATATTTCAGAGCATTAGTGGAGAAGGAAAGCGGTAAAAGGATCAAGTGTCTCAGAACTAATCAAAGAGGGGAATTTACTTCCGGTGAATTCAACAAGTATTGTGAAGAATTTGGCATCAAGAGGCAACTATCTGCCCCCCGGACTCCATAGCAGAATGGCCTAGAAGAGAGGAATAACCGGACTGTGGTTGAAGCAGGTAGAACCATGTTGATTCAAGGAAAGGTAGCTCACACCTTTTGGAGTGAAGTGGTGAGCACTGCAGTCTACACAATGAACTCAGTACTCATCAAGAAAGGTAAGGATAAAACTCCTTATGAGTACTGGACCAGTAAGACACCTGTGGTTAGCTACTTTAGAGTGTTTGGTAGCAAATGTTACATCAAGAGGAGTGAACACCAAAGCAAATTTGATGCAAAATGTGATGAGGGAATATTCCTAGGATATTCCACCAAGAGTAAAGCTCTCAAGTGTTTCAACAATAGGACTCAGAGAATTATGGAAAGTATCAATGTGAGAGTTGATGAAACCTCTGAGAATCTGGAGGAAACTGGCAGTGAGCAAGTTGTAAATGAGCCGGTTGCAACCTTCTGGGAACCGATTGTCAATCAACCAAGTACCAGTAACAGTGTTCTTGAACCGGTGAATGTTGATACTGATGAAGATGAGGATGAAGAAGAAAAGAAAAAAGAACCAGTCAAGAGTATTCCTCGGTATGTCAAGCTGAATCATGATCCTAAGCAGATCATAGGAGATAAGGATGTAGGAATCCTTACAAGAAGAAAAATCAGAGAAAACTCATGTATGATCTCTGAATTTGAGCCTAAATCATTCAAAGAGGCTCATAAAGATGAAGACTGGATCAAGGCAATGGAAGAGGAACTTGACCAAATAGAGAAAAATGGTACATGGTCCCTGGTACCTAGACCAGAGCATAAAAATGTCATTGGCACCGAATGGGTGTTCAGAAAAAAGCTGAATGAGGATGGCATAGTGATTAGGAACAAAGCCAGATTGGTGTGCAAAGGATATGCTTAAGAAGAAGGAGAAGACTATGGAGAAACCTTTTCTCCTGTAGCCAGATTGGAAGGAGTTCGTATGCTTCTTGCATATGCAACTTTTAAAGGCTTCAAAGTATATCAAATGGATGTAAAGTCAACATTCCTAAATGGTGTACTTGAAGAGGAGATGTATATTGAGCAACCAGATGGGTTTTCCCTATATGAAGATAGTGACATGGTATGTAGGCTACATAAAGCCTTATATGGTCTAAAGCAAGCACCTAGGGCATGGTATGAGCACCTTCATTCCCATCTTGTGAAGATTGGATTTGAGAGAACAAGTGAAGATAGTAATATCTACTTGAAGTCTAAAGGAGATCAGATCCTGATCTATGAGGTATTTGTTGATGACATTATCTTTGGTAGAGATGACAAGATGAGTCATGAGTTTGTTGATGAGATGAAGGAAGAGTTTGAGATGTCACTCATAGGGGAGATTAAGTTCTTCATTGGAATATAGATCCAACAGATGAAGGATGGAACCTTTATCACTCAGACCAAGTATGTCAAAGAGGTGTTGAAGACCTTTGGCATGGAAGATAGAAAAGCGGTTGGTACACCGATGGTGACCGATTGCAAACTATCCAAAGAGGATGACTCAGCATTGGTTGATGAGAAGGAATACCGATCAATGATTGGTAAATTGCATTATGTAGTGCATAGCAGACTGGATATTGCACATGCAGTTGGCATTACTGCAAGGTTCCAGAAAAGTCCAAGAGAATCCCACTTGGTTGCAGTCAAGCGGATTCTTAGGTATTTGAACGGAACTATTGACTATGGATTGTGGTATCCATATAGCAAGGACTTCAACTTGAAAGTGTTCATAGATGCTGATTGGGCTGGTAATGTAGATGACTAGAAGAGCACAACTGGTGGTGCATTCTTCCTTGGTGGTAGACTGGTCTCATGGATGAGTAAAAAGCAGAGTTGTATCTGTCAGTCTATAGCAAAAGCAGAGTATGTTGCAGCTTTCATGAACTGCACTCAAACAATCTGGATGAAGCATGTACTGAAAGGCTTCAAAATCCCTATACCTGAACCAGTAAGTATATTTTGTGATAACACAAGTGCTATCAATATTTCAAAGAATCCAGTTTTACATTCTAGAACCAAGAACTCTAAGCTTAAGTATCATTTCTTAAGGGAAAAGGTTCAGAACAAAGAGATTGCACTTGAGCATGTGTCCAATAAGGAGCAGTTAGGAGACATATTCACCAAGCCTCTTCCAAAGACTACATTTACACACTTAAGAGGTGAATCAGGGGTACTGTCCCTTCAAGAGGTGAACTAAAGGTATATTCTCCACATCAGTCATGTATTGCATCGTCAAATCTTTCTTCAGGATTGATGTGTTGAAGGATGCTACTCCTTAGGGGGACCAGCATAATGGAACCAAGAAGCTTGTGCCTCCACTTTGGCATTATTGTCAAAGGGGGAGAAGATGTAAAGCGGAGATGTGAAGCGAAGAGATATCTTTGTATATTGCCATCAATACCAAAGGGGGAGATTGTTGGCATTATGTGAACCGGTATGTGGACATAATGACATTGTATGTTGTCATTGATGTCAATATGTTGAAGAGGTATGAACCGGCATATGTGAGAACCGGTATAACACTATGAACCGGCATTTGTGCCAAAGTGAAGTGGTGTGCTTGTTTGAGATGAACCGGCATATGGTTATGGGAACCGGCACATGGAAGCGTTGTATGACTACCGGTTGGTAGTCTCAACTTCAAGGTTTCCGGTTGAAGAGCTTCAAGCCTGTATGGCTCAACCAATGACATTGTGTGATGAGTTAGCATTGTAATGAAGAACAGATCATGTTGCCATGTTAGCCTTATGCGCGTGAAGGATCTTGCATAAAGGAGATTGTACCTATCTACCTCAGGAATGTGCGAAGTCTGTAAACGGTGATAACGTGTGATGGGTTATAAGCCGCCATGAAATTGGTGGAAAACAAACAATGGAGAATGTCTTGAGATCAGATCAAGACTGTTGCATTCAATACAGTATGATCAACAATCAGGATTGAACCGTTTGAATTCCTTAACCTAACAGGTCTAGGGTTTAGGGTTTATGCTACCGACCTGTCTATTGTCCTATAAGGTCGATGTTGTGACTCTTTCAGAGGTTGTTGGCAAAAAGTTGTGTGTGAGTATCCAAGAGAAGGGATACGAGATCCTTGCCAGACCAGAGGAGAGAAGTGATACCTACAGAGTGTAAGTGTAGAAGGTGAAGATGACCTTAAGTGGATCTGCATTGGCATTGAGTGTTGTTACTAGATCATTGTAATACCTATTGATCTCTAGCCACCTCAACAGTTGGAAAATCCCCTAATAGGGTAGCCTTAACCGGCTTGCTATAAATCCCTTAATAGGGTAACTCAAAGTTATTGAGATCTGGAAAGCTAGAGAGCTCTGGAAATCCTTTAGCTATTGAGTACTTGAAATCCTCTAACAAGGTACCCTTAACAAGGTTTAACCCTTAACTGAGTATTGTAGCCATCCCTTAACCAACTGATCTCTAACAAGATCAGTTCCTAGTAGAACCTTTTGTAATGTCTTTAACCGGACAAGGCTTCTAATAGAGTGGACTTCCAAAGAGTTCAACAACAAGCTTGTGGGTATTCATCCCCACCGTGGTTTTTCCCAGTTGGGTTTCCACGTGAAAAATATGTGTGTCATATGTGATGCTTTTATCTTGTGATGATTTGTTATTGCTTGACAAGCATATGATGGTTCTGTGTTTTATGCCTGTCAATAAAACATGTTGAACTAGCTATTGTGAAGATATGATGATAGATTACCTATTCATGCATAAGGGTGAAATGGTAGTGTAGTTTTGAGTTGAGTGGAAAACTCAGTGAGTAACTAGTTTATGATTGTTTTAGTTGTTTTGAGTTTCACCGGTTGCACTCTGTTTCAAACCGGTGTCACTGTTTGCCAGTCATTTGGAGGGATTGTTGCTGAACCGGTTTAGGTCTGTATTTTGTCTGTACTCATTCACCCCCCCTCTCAGTACCAGTTTGGTACTATTCATTCATCATTAAGTTATCATGTAGGTGATTGAAAGTTTTGTCATTGATGGCAACCTTACAATCCTATGGCACCGGCAAGGCATTACACCGGCACTAGCAAGATCAGACTCTACACCGGCACTCAGACCACCGGCACCGGCAGAGCAAGGAAGCATACCGGCACAAAGGCCGACATAATTTTTGTTATATTATATTTTGTTTATTATTGTAAAATCTTTGTAAGCCGACTTGGCATCATTGTAAAATGACTTATATAAGAGAGATCATTATAGAACATTTGTAAGAAAGGAAAAAGATTGTATTTAGGCGAAATAAGGTAGACCTATTATGTGAATTATAGGTTAAGGGTTTATGTAAGAAGCAAAGCAGAAACCAGTACTGGATCTGGCATTATAGATGCTATTTTGAAGCAGTACAAGATACTGGATTTGTATAATCCATCATTGTAAGTCAATGAGACTTCCCATTGAGCAGTGAGCTCTAGGCAGTTGGCCTTCTTGCATGTGCAGGCCCCTCTTGTAGCAGTAATATTCTCTTATTGGCCAATAAGTGAATACTGTGGGTCACAAATCCCACCGAGGTTTTTCCCACACCAGGTTTCCTCGTTAAAACCTTGTGTTATGGTGTGTTTTTCATGTGGTTGCTTTTAATTCTGTTTATTGCATTATTTCTTGCATACTGGTACACTATTATAATATGTTCTACATGTTTTAGGTTAAGAAATTCAATACACCAGTTAGATACTTATTCACCCCCCCCCCCTCTCGGTATCTGTGGGAATCCTAACAGTAAGCACATTCCTAGAAGCCATCATGAAGTTCCAAACTGCAAACCCTGATGGAGGATCAAGGATAGTAAAAATATGTGATGGGGTAGGAGTATCTAAATACTTTTCTTGCATAGTTTGATACTACAAAGAATGTGGTTTTACATAGATATTACAAACCAACTTTCCCCCAAAGGCCTTATTCCTTTTTGAAAGATCATGTAGACCAACCCCACCCATAGATTTACTTGGAGTCATTTTGTTGAGAGATACAAGCGGGATCTTTTTATCTTCTGAAAGATTACCTTTCCAAATAAAATTTCAAATAATTTTCTCAATATGGGAAACAATAGATTTTGGGGCTTGAAGAACTAAAATGTAGTAGTTTGGGATTGTAGCCAAAACAGTTTTGACAAGAAGGATTTTGCCTAACAGAGATAACCATCTAGCTTTCCACATAGAAATTCTTCTTTTTAATCTGTCAATCATAGAATTCCAAAAAGAAGGTTTCCCTGCTCCCATAAAGAAAGGGATGCCCAAGTACGAAGATGGAAGAGAATCCACTGGAAAGCCCAATGTCTGGATAATGTTGTTAGACACCATTTCAGAAGTATTAAATATGAATAATTTATATTTCTGAACACTGATATTCTGTCCTGATCCGGAAGTATATATGTCCAACATTTTCTTAATATACTTTGCTTCTTGAATATTGGAACAACCAAATAAAAGTGTATCATCTGCAAATAAAGTTTGGGTGATAGAAATTGAGGTATTAGGGATGCATACCCCCTTCCAAAGACCTAGAGTCAGCTACTTTTTGACCAATCTACTAAAATCTTCTACCATGATAATGAAGAGAAAAGGTGATAGTGGATCACCTTGTCAAACTCCTTGAGTGGCTCAAAAAAAACCAGAAGGATTACCATTAATAATAACTGAGAAATGTACCCCAGAGAGACAATTTTTTATCCATTTGCATGACTTATCCAAAAATCCAAACATTTTAAGCACTCTCAAAAGAAAAGACCAACATCCTTTATCATATGCTTTCAACATGTCTAATTTAGATATGAAAGTAGGGGACTGTGAAGAGTTAATTGAGTGCAAAGCTTCATGTGCCAAAAGCGCACCTTCTGATGTTTCCCTACTAGGAACAAAACCTCCTTGTTGAGGAGATATTACTTTAGGTATCAAGGATTTTAATCGAAGATAAATAGCTTTTGTGAAGATCTTGTAAACTGTATTACACAAGGAGATAGGCCTAAAGTCTACAAAAGATTGAGGGTTGTTGGATTTGGGGATAAGAGCAAGATGGGTTAAATTGAAGTTATTGAGAATAAAAGCTTTTTGTCTTGACTCTTTCAAAGCCATTAAAAGATCAAAACTTAAAATGTCTCAACACTTTTGAAAGAATAGTTGTTCGGATTTCCACAGATACTGAGAGGGGGGGGTGAATTAGTATCTAATCGGTGAATTGAATTTCTTAACTTAAAAAATGTAGAACATATTATAATAGTGTACTGGTATGCAAGAAATAATGCAATAAACAGAATTAAAAGCATCCACATGAAAAGCACACCATGACACAAGGATTTAACGAGGAAACCCAGTGTGGCAAAAACCTTGATGGGATTTTTGACCCACAATATTCACTTACTGGCCAATAAGAGAATATTACTTACAAGAGGGACCTGCACATGCAGGAAGGCCAACTACCTAGAGCTCACTGCTCAATGGGAAGTCTCACTGACTTACAATGTGGATTATACAAATCCAATATCTTGTACTACTTTACAATAGCATCTATAATGCTAGATCCAGTACCGGTTTCTCACTGACTTACAATGTGGATTATACAAATCCAATATCTTGTACTACTTTACAATAGCATCTATAATGCTAGATCCAGTACCGGTTTCTTCTCTTCTTCTTACATAAACCCTTAACCTATATTTTGCATAATAGGTCTGCCTAATATCTTCTTCTTCTTCTTCACTTACAAAATGTCTACAATGATCTCTCTTATATATAAGAGTCATTTTACAACTTGCCAAGTCATCTTACAAAGTTTTTACAATAATAAACAAAATATAATATATCAAAAACCCTGTCGGCCTCTGTACCGGTATGCTTCCTTTCTCTGTGTCAGTGCCAGTGGTCTGAGTGTCGGTGTAGAGTGTGATCTGTTGATGCCGGTGAACTATCTTGCCGGTGAAATGCCTTGCCGATGTCATAGGATTGTAAGGTTGCCATCAATGACAAAACCTTCAATCACCTACAATGTCTCATTGGAGTGTGCATATGCCAACAATCTCCCCCTTTGGCATTGATGGCAACACTCATGAGAAAATTCAAAAGTGTATCCAAAACTTTAATCCAAAAATCTTTCCAAAAATATGTTACCAAAAATATAAGAACTCCCCCTAAGTAGATAAGTCTTTTGTCAGTTATTTTCTCATACTACTACGCCCCCTTTGGCATCAATGACAAAGGTTGTCAAGGTGTCAATAGAGTTGTAGCCTCAACCTTGTAACTGGGTAGTTACAATTTGAAATAGATCTGCCAAAATCAAGTTTATACTCTCCATAAACTTCTTACTGTCACTTATTGTTGTCTCTATTCTTTTAACTATACCGGTGAGGTGCTGCATATGCTCTGTCGGTGTTTTCTGTCCCTGTATCAGTGCCTCAGATATTTCCTTCCACAATGATGCTAGATAGTCCAATCTTAGACTCAGTTTTAATCTCAAATTCTTTGCCTTATTCACTATTCTTTCCTTTTCTCTTTCTAACTTAAGTAACTCTTCCTCAAAATTTGTTATCCTTTGCTCAAAAACTGATAATGTATCAGGTGCGTTAACAAAATTATCAACAAGTTTATTGATTTCATCTTGTACCTTGCTCATTTTCTTATCTATGTCTACTGTCAAAAAGTTTGTCTTGTAGGTATCTTTGTACAGAGTTTTGTATTCTTTCAATAAGTTACATAGTTCCGGTAGAAGTGTGTCAAATTCCCTAGTACACTTCTTTATCTGATCTTCAAAGAATTTTTTCTTTTCAATTTCTACCTTATTCTTCAAAGTCTCTTCCTTTATTTGCTCAATAGTCACTGTGTTCTCAGTGATGTATTTACACAAGGTATCAAGTTGTCCTAAAGAATCTTTATTGTCTATGTAACAGTTAAGAGCAATTACCTTCAAAATTGGGATTGTGTCATCTATAGCTTTATAAGCCTGTGAACTACAATCTGTTATCCTTTTGATTGAATCTAAGAGTACTTTAGTTACATTTGTTGGTTTGTGGCCTGCTGAGGAGGAACCAACATTCTGAATTCCATCGGTGGAGGAAGTAACCAAGCTTGTTGTGACCTCTGGTAGGTCTGTTTGTGTTTGTATTTCCTTAAGCAATGGTTTGTGTACTTCTCCTGTTGCCGGTTGTACTGTTTCCTCATGACTCTGTTCTTGTACCTGTTCCTGTTCCGGAGTCTTTTGCTCTTCTTGTTTCTCTATCTGTTCTCCTATGTTATCATCTACCGATTTCTCTTGTCTTTGAACAATTTGCTCAGTTATCGGTTGCTCACTAGCCATGTCTGTCAGACCAGTTGTATCTTTATCTACACAATGTTGATCTTTTGTGTATCAACATCTACTGTGTATAAGACTTTAGAATTAGGATTAGTATCCTTTATGTTCATACTCTCATCTGTCGGTTGATCTTCTATAGTTGTTGTTACCGGTGATGTAATCAAAGGAGGTGGGGGTAAGTTGTCTTTTACTTTGATACTCGGAGGTCCACCAACCTTTCCTTTTCCTTTGTCTCTCTCCTTCTAATATACCTTTATTAGTTTGGGGTTCCTGTATTCTTCCTGTTTTTCTTTCTCAACAAGAAATATGTCCCATGCATTTTATGTTTCTTCAGTTACCTCATTAACTCTTCCAACCATTAAAGCAATATGTCGGTGTGCAGTAGAGAATACTGACTGATTGGCTTTAGCAATTAAGTCATCTATCTCCTTAGGTGAGTTTACTGGATAAACAGCTAGTAACTTTTCAATTTTGATTTTCTTATCAAGCTCTATAACAGCTTGTCTTCTTGCTTCCAGTCTTTTGAATAGTTCATCTGGTACTTCATTTATCACTTCCATCAAAAACTTCTTATGCATGTTGATGCTCTACAAAAAGGGAAGGTTAGTCAATGATATCAAGACACAAAATAAGAAAAGAAAGGAAAACGTTAGTGTCAGAAATCACAAACAAAATACTTTCCTACACAAGCATATCAAAAGAGATATCAAAAGCATGATGAAACATCTAACTAAAAAGGTAAATATGATGAGGCATCTCCAAATGCCTCCTAACATGCTCTTGGTTTCTTCTCTCTTGTTCCTCTCCTCTCCAAGTTCCAAAATAGTGTAGCTCTCAGCAGCTTTTTGCACTATGGATGCTTATGGAGGTTTGAGATTGAAATATTGCTCTAAATGTAAATAAAGAAGCTAATATTAAGCTATTGATACTAAAATGATTTATTTTAACCAAAATGACAATATATGAGTTGATTATGCTAAAATGCTCTCTCAAAATGTCTCTAGCTTAAATGCATTCAAGTTTTCAGGATCTGGATTATGAAGAAATGGGCTCTATTTATAGGAAAAATGGAGCAATGGATGGTTGAGATTGAGCAATCTCAACAAGAGTCAGGATTGAAAGGTTTGAGATCCATGTGAGGGCTTTCAACCCAATCCCAGGATGACAAGTGTCAATGTGAGATAGGTTGAGAGGAGAGGGAATAAGCATTAAATGCTTGACATGACTTTGGGAGTTAAGGTCAAGGTTAGGTTGAGTGAATAAATTCTTTATTCAAAGAATAAAGCTTTTATCCAATGGATAAACTCTTGTGCAAAGGCAAGAGGGATAAATATGGTCAAAGCAATAAATGCTTGAGGAGACACATGAGTGCAATTTGAAATAACCATAAATGGTTATGTAAGAGCCATTAATGGTCATGTAAGAGCCATTAGTGGTTTTGGAAGACTTTGGAGGTTAAATTGTTGAACACACAAAGCAATAAATGTTTTTCAAAGACTTTGAGGTCTTTGAGAAGTGACTCCAAGTTGCTTAGGAATGTGACAATAATTAGGGAATGGATTAGGCTAATTAGGAAGGGTTTAGAAGAATCTAGAATGGGATTTAGGAATGCAAGTGGATTTGGTGGGTGAGGGAAAATAGGATTTTAATTAAAATAAAATTCATTTATTTCAATAAATGTGTGCAAGTTGCATTTGTAGGAAAATGCATAAATGTTTAATTTAATTTATTTAAAAGAGGAATAGGGGATTAAATTAAATAGATAGGATTTTGTTCATTTAATTGATTGTGAATTTGATATAATGAATTAATTAAAATAAATTGAATAATTTATTTAATTAATAGGAGAATATTTTGAAGATGAATTAATTAAATATTAATTTAATTAACTGATGGCTAGTGGATTTTTAATCAAATAAATATGAAATATTCATTTAATTAAAATGGACAGATTTATGTGACTACACATGTCAATGTGCAAAATAACACTATTTTCCACTTGTTCTTTTTCATCTGCTATCAAAGTGTCATAGACCTTCCCTATGTTTTTGAGTCTCCCTTCCTCTGTAATGTCATTTAGCAATATGTCAAGAGGGGCCAAGTTTTGTTTTGTTATCTTCTTCTTCTTGGGTGTCAGTTTCTTCTTTCGTGTAGTCTTTTTAACCAGAGATCTTACTGCTTGTTGTTTCTATCTAGTTCTTCTAGGTGAGGGTGTGGTTGTCGGTGAAGGATCTCTTTTCCCTACAACTCTTTTGAAAGCTATAGGCATGTCACTCTCTGAAGAAGTGCCTACCAGTGATAGGTGAGTCTCAGGCTGTAGAGTTCCTAACTCATCCTCAGTGATACCAGTTTTCTTTAATACATCTTCTTTAATAGCCTTTGCCTGTCTAGAACCTCTTCTCACAACTGCCTCAACCTTTTTCACTATGTTCTTAGATTAAATTTGTTTTTCTATGGTCTCAATACTACCAAATACTTCTTCCTTTGGTTCGTTTGGTGCTTCCAGAAGTGCTTTAGCATAAGTCTCAATTATATGATCATCTGTCTCATAGCCCATCTATGTTACCCAGATTGTTCTTGGGATGACTGCTTCCATCCAGATCTCATCCTTTTTTATTACAAAACATATATCATCCTTGTACTTGTCAACAATCTTCTGTGATAATCCGATTCTCTTCTTCATTTTGGCCTTAAGTGCTTGAAAGTATTCATGGATATTATTTTCTTTGTCTTGACCCATGTTGTTGAATAGTTATGTTAACTGTTTTCCTACCGATATATCAAATCCAAGTACTTTATAGCCTATACCAGGAACATGTTTGGTTATGTGTAGCATCAAGCATACAAGCAGATTACCAAATCTAAAAGTTCCTTTCTTATCTTTCTTTATCTTGCCTAAGTTGTCAATTAACTCATCTTTTAACCATTCACATATGTCAATTTTCACATTGTCTGTAACCATATCATAAGCACTCTTAATGCATAAACTTGAAACTGAGTTAAGTCTATTTGCATGAGTAGCTTTATACCCTAAAATCATGCTAACAAATCTCACATTTGTATCTGTTACATCATTTACCCTCAAGGACCTTCTGTCGGATGTTGCACCAGTTAGTTTAGTTACTAGGTCATTTGAGACCTTCTTAGTCTTGTCTGGTCTTTTACTAGTGGGCGGTAACCCTTTGATAGCTTTCACAGCTTCCTTGGTAATTTTGTGAATTGCATCTAACTAGAAAAATTCACGATGTACCCTGCTTAAGACTATCCTAATCACATCCTTGGGAAATTTAGGAATACAGAGGATTTCAGTAAATCCTAGAGTTTCAATGATTTTACGTTCCAGTTTTACATTTCTGAAATTATCACATATGACAGATTTATACATTGTTTTGATCTCTTCATCTCCCAATTCCTCTATGTTACAGTGAATGTAAATTCTTGGGTCTTCAGCATAAACAACTCCTTTTGGTATTTGAGAGAAAGCACCTACATTGTCATCTTTCTTTGCTACCTTGGGAACTAGTTGAAATACGGGCCTAGGGCATTTTATAACCTCGACTACAGTAGGGTTTGCTATATATTCAAGTGTAGAGGTGGATGCCATGATGATAAATACCTTTTTCAATCTTTGGATGGATTGATTGCTTGAAATGCTCCGCCTCTTTGCTTGAAATCCCTTAGCTCTGCAAATTTCGCGCTCTACGAATGTTTGAAATCACGGTGAAATGAAATGGAGCCAAAACCACAAATTTATAATGTTTATTTGCCATCTACCACATTTAATGCATGTCGGTTAAGTATTCACTTAACATTGTCTGTCGGTAATGAAGTAGTTTCCAACTTCTCATCTCTAACCGAGGGAATTATAGCATATGTGTCATTAGATTGCCAAACCCTCAAAGAAAATTTCTTCAATTTGATGAAGAACTTCCTGTCAGTGGAGCACTACTCTATCCTGCCGGTGAAGCATCACTCTGTCCTGTCGGTGAAGCATTGATTGGTTTTATCGGTGGAGGAGTATTCCCAACATTTAGATCAGCTTTTCTAATCCATTGTTTTGAGAATTCTTGCTTAACCTCTTCAACTTTTTCTTTACCTTTCAATCTAGAACTTTTGTTGTCTGTCGGTGATCCTTTACTTCTATAAAATTTTGCAATATGCCCAATCTTGTTACATGCATAACAAGTCACATTATTCTTCTAAATAGCTTTCCCATAACCTATGTCATTTTGTGTTCTACATTGATTAGATAAATGTCCAAATCTTCCACAAACATAACATCTCACATTCATTTTGCAATTTTCAGAGTTGTGACCAACTTTGTTGCATTTTGAACATTGACCGGTGGGTGTGTTGATATTTTGATAATTTCTAGATCTACATTCATTTGCTTTATGACCATACTTATTACAGTTAAAGCATTTTCCATTGAATTTATAAGCATTAGGTTGCCTTACCGGTTTGTTGTGATCTTGTGTGTTTGCAGTACCGGAGCTTTCACCAACTTCAAAGCCAATTCCAAAAGTGTCACCTTTAGGTTTTTGATTCTTCAGCAAGTTACCAAGTTCCTCTGAGCTTTTCTTGAATTTTTCTTTATGTTGATTTGCAGTTTCTAGTTCTCTTTCTAAGACTTTTTTCTACCTCATCAGTTCATTGGAGTCATTCTGAGTGTGCATCAGATCTGTCTTCAATAAATTATTTTCATAGCTAAGTCTTGTGTTTTCATTTGCTGCATCACTTAGTCTTTTGGTCAATTCTTCTACATTCTTCTTCCTATCTTCAATTTCTTTACAAAATCTCATAGTCATATCCTGCATCTCATTCTTTGTTGTCATGTTCTCCAGTTTCAACCTGCTTATCATATCATTAAGTGATTCCTTTTCATCATTCTCATTTTGCATCCTTTCACAAAGTTCTCTTCTCTTATTTCTTGCAATAGTAAGATTCTCTTGAAGTGCTTGAATGATATCCTGAGCTACTTTTAGATCATCTTCTAGTTTGATATTTTTCAATTTCTCTGTATCATAGTTTAAAAGAGCTGCTTCAAGTTGCTTCATCAGATTTTCCATCTCTACCGGTGTCAAGATCTTCCTCAAGCTATTAGGCTTTAGAAAATAGAGGACCAAGCTCTGATACCAATTTTTAGGATTTCCACAGATACTGAGAGGGGGGGTGAATCAGTATCTAACTGGTGAATTGAATTTCTTAACTTAAAACATGTAGAACATATTATAACAGTGTACCAGTATGCAAGAAATAATGCAATAAACAGAATTAAAAGCATCCACATGAAAAGCACACCATGACACAAGGATTTAACGAGGAAACCCAGTGTGGGAAAAACCTCAGTGGGATTTGTGACCCACAATATTCACTTACTGGCCAATAAGAGAATATTACTTACAAGAGGGGCCTGCACATGCAGGAAGGCCAACTGCCTAGAGCTCACTGCTCAATGGGAAGTCTCACTAACTTACAATGTGGATTATACAAATCCAATATCTTGTACTGCTTTACAATAGAATCTATAATGCTAGATCTAGTACTGGTTTCTACTCTGCTTCTTACATAAATCCTTAACCTATATTTTGCATAATAGGTCTGCCTAATATCTTCTTCTTCTTCTTTGCTTACAAAATGTCTACAATGATCTCTCTTATATATAAGAGTCATTTTACAACTTGCCAAGTCGGCTTACAAATTTTTTACAATAATAAACAAAATATAATATATCAAAAATCATGTCGGCCTGTGTGCCAGTATGCTTCCTTTCTCTGTGTCGGTGCCGGTGGTCTGAGTGTTGGTGTAGAGTGTGATCTGTTGATGTCGATGAACTATCTTGCCGGTGAAATGCCTTGCCGGTGCCATAGGATTGTAAGGTTGTCATCAATGACAAAACCTTCAATCACCTACAATGTCTCATTGGAGTGTGCATATGCCAACAATAGCATGGTGAAACCATCAGGACCTGGAGACTTGTCAGGAGCCATCGAAACTACCACCTCTTGTAGCTCAGTAAGAAAGAAAGGTTGCATCAGATAATCATTATCACATTGTGAAATCAAACAAGAGATGGAATCTAGGAATACCTCGACACTGGACTCCTTCGGAACAAAAGGAGGAGAGGGAGAAAGAATATTTTTATAGAAGAGTTCACCCTCTTCCCTAATTTCTTGTACATTAGTTAATTTTACCCTCGAAGAAGAGGCATTTATAGAAAAGATAGTAGAGGCATCTTGCTTAATCTTTGCAGATGCCTTAAAGAACTTAGTATTTTTGTCCCCATATTTTAACCATAGTTCCCTTGATTTTTGTCTCCAATACTCCTCCTCTCTAGAGCACAATTCTTCCCAGTAACTTTGTAAATGTTTTTACCTTGATAAGGTTTCAGGATTAATCCCATTAGAAAAGATAGGTTTGTTGATGTCCTTTAATTCCTTCTCTACATTTCATTTATGTGCAAAGATATTTTTGAATACTTCCCTATTCCAGACTTTTATATTTTCTTTTACAAACTGTATTTTCATATAGAGTTGAAACATTTTGTTCCCCTTACAGAAGGGGGCACTGAACAACCATTGACGAAGTAGAGCATGGAAGTGTGGGTGTCAAAACCATATTCTTTCAAATTTAAAAGAAGGTCTATGATGAGAAGATTCATGTTTATCCAAGCATAATGAGATAGGAAAATGGTCAGATCCAAAGAATGATAGAATATTAGAGCTAAAAGTATATTTCTGAAGGATCCATTCATATGAAGTGAAAAACCTGTCCAATATGCTTGCAATTTGAAGGGAAGTTCTCTGGTTTGTCCATGTAAATTGACCATTAGAAGGTGAAATGTTAGAAAGGGCATTATCAGACACAAAAGATCTAAAGTCATCAATCACCTTAGAAGCAATAGGTTTGCCTCCTTGTTTCTCAACCTGAGACAAAATGGCATTAAAATCACCTCCTAAGATGATTTTCTAAACTCCCTGCTGATGGATCTAACAAGATAAAGTATTCCAAAGAGAAAGTTTCTCATGAGGAGCTATTTGACCATAAATATTAAAGAGAAGAAAGGATAAATCAAAATTTTCAATAAGAATAAGATGCCAATTTGTCCCTTGGTTCAAATTTTTTGCTTTGATTGTCCTGGGATTCCACAAGGTCAGAATACCACCGGAAGCCCCTACTGTAGGAACATGTATGAAATCCCATAAAGTCCAGTTTTTAAAAATCTTTTGAGAGGCTTCATTAGAAAGCTTTGTTTCTTGTAATAAAATGATGTATGCTTGGGAGGAATCCAGTTTCTACTTGATTCATCCCCTCTTGTCAGAGGCATTCAAACCTCTAACATTCCAACATATGATCCTCATTTCACTTGAGAACAACAACATGTTCTTCTCAGTCTTGAGTGGGGTGAAACCTTGTCTACAATTGTAGACTGGATAATTGTTGCGATCTCTTCTTGGATTTTAAGAATCTTAGGCTTCCGACCTCTTTTTTTAGGTGTTTTAGATAACAAAGGAGATGAAGAGACTGATTGAGCAAGAGAGAGATGTTGATAAAAATCGAAGTCAACCTGTGTGGGAGGTTGAAAGGGCTGATATGAAATATCTTCAACCACAATGTGTTCAACATGACTAGATTGTAATAGGGGTGAAAAAATGGGTGGTGAACTATTAAGAGCGAGAGGCATAGCATCAACAAAAGGGACATCTTGAATTTCCAAAAATTACTCGAGAGCAATTTCATCAATCAAGTTCGATGCAAGAGAGATAAGGATATCATGTGCCATTAATTCAATATTTGGAGCATTCGATGAGGATCCAGCAGTGGGAAGATTGCGATCAACCACATGGAAAGGTTGGCAATTAAACATCAAGTTATGAATTAGGTTATCCTTTGCATTCTGTGAAATAGAGATTTCCTAGAATTGATAATCTAAGGGTCCCACGAAATTTAAACTCGGAAAATAAGAAGTGAACTGCTTAAAGAGAGAGGAAGAAAATATGTTCTTATATAACCAGTCAACCAGGATTGGAGAGCAGTGGATCTTAAATGATATTTTCTTGTATCTACCCACAAATTTTTGCATAGAACATGAGCCAAAGATAACAACCTAATATTGAGGAGAATTCTTCCAATTCGAGGACTTTGTTGTTTTTTAGTTGGAAGTAAAACGTTTGTCATACAACCCAAAAATAATTGAGAAGGAATCAGAGAAAGAGGAGGATATGCCTGAAACTAAACACCCTGGAAAGGTCTTGCAACATTATCAACGTTATTTAGAAGTACGGGACTCTCTGATAAGTCAGCTACACTTGTTGTCCCACTTAGTGAAGAAGAAGGAGATGCAACAGACTGATAAAAAGAGCATTTATGGAAATCAGTCACAAAATCCTTGCAAACCCTAACAGCATCAATACCCGATCCTTGACACTGTGAATTAAAATGGCCCAATTTATCTTTATGGTCATCAACATCTCTAGTACCCTATATGAAAATGTCTGGGTTCCATTTCCCTATGAAGGAAGTCATTAAAATATACTTGGGAAGTGGCTTTGTGAGGTTTAGCAATAGGATACCCTGACGGTTAAATGGGCAAGTTCATATAGGATAAAATCATGCTTGATAAAAATACCCATTTGATTAGCCAAAATTTTTACAATATATGGATCACGATACTCAAGCGGGAGCCCCGGGAGAGTAATCCAAAAAGGCATGAAAAGGGGGGGAACTAAATCCAGACTAAAATTTGGAACCCACGCCAAAGTGATAATACCAACACCCTTACAAAACCACCCCTTATATCTATGAACACAATTTCTATGTTCTTTGGAATCAAAAATGGCAATAAAAAAGAGAGATCGCTTATCCATCAAAAAAATATCCTTCAACCCAACCAATTTTGTTTAGCCCAAAATCAAAGTTGCATATTTAGGAAATAGTAGAATGGAGTTTACCAATGAGGGTTATGGCGCGTAACAGATCTATTTGAGGTTGAATAAGGTGGTCCGGCAAAATGATCTTATACACACCCTCATAGTTTCCTAATTCTCCAGTATTAGCAGCATTCGTGACCTTCGGCGAGACTGGAGCCCGGCTACCCTCTTTAGCTGTATCATTTGAATGTTACCCATTACCTTTTGCATCTGAATTTTGTGCTAGTGAATCGGGAAGAAATGTGCAAGGGGTTTTCTTTCTCCATTTCTATTTAACCTATTTTGGTTTGAAGGGTGCTCCTTGGCGCAAGTTGTTTATTCGAGGATTGTTTAGGGTTGAAAGAAATTTGGGGTTTATCAACTGAGTATTGTTTGGCTAGGTCACATATGATGGAATATTAACAGGATTAGCCTGCAATTCGGATAAAGAATGATGTGACAATGGTGGTGTCCCCTCACAAATGTCAAAGGGGGGATGTGGTGTTTGGTCTAGTTGGCGTGCAAAATGATGTCGCAAGAATCTTCTTTCTCTCCCCTTACCCTGCAACTTCCCTGGAAACAGTTGGACTCCATCAAAAGAGCGCCTATCCTTTGATATAATATCATGTAGCTACCATGAAGCCCGCCTAACTCCCACAGGTCCAGGCCCTAGAAACCATGGTTGCATGACTCATCGTATCACTTAGAGTTACTCAATGCCTTAAAGTTTATCAAAAGCTCGAATATGCTTTCACAATCATTTGAAAGCAAAAGAAAAGAGCCAAAACTATGGTTCTGATGGCTGATATTGAGTAAAAATGAGAAATTTTGTTGCTCCCACTGAGCAATCTCTATTACCACCACCTTTTGGCTTGTTATTGCCACCATTTGGCAGAGGTCGCGGGTCTCACCACCACCACCCAGTAGACAGTCATTGTTGCCCACCCTGCGGCTACAACTCCCGTCGCCGACCATGCGGGTCTCGCCGCCTTATTTTTTTGTTAACTCACTCTTTATCTCTACAACTTCTCTAATCATATCTTCATCCTCTGCAATCCCTACAACTTCTATATATTATTAAGGATTTGGTAACATATGAAAATGTTTCAAAAAAAATAACACTCAACTAGTAATTTAATTAGAGAGTTTCAATACCCTACAAAGGAACTTTTTTGTTCAATATCTATGCAACTTTCGAGAAGATTGATGGTGAAGATATTACTCACGAATATCATTAATGAACTTTATCTCATGAAATATTTGAGGACATACATAAATCTATTATTTATAAGACTCTTGAAATTTACTAAGGGGTTGGACATTCTCTATTTACAAGAGGTTAAGACTTTTATCTATTTTTGTTGTTGTTTATCATATCATGTGGTTCACAAAACACCTTTTTTGTATTAATCATGAATCCAATCATTGTGGTGTGGTTATTTTTCCATATCCTAAGTGGAAACCACATTTAGCTAACAAAGGATACTACCCCAATGGGTATTTTTTATGGACACTTTTCAATATTAAAAATTGTTAGTTTAGTGTCATGAATATATTTGTGTTTTATGTTGTTATTCAATGATCAATTCGAAAATGGATTATTGATTTAATTCTTATCACTAGTTTAGTATTTTATAAATATTTCAATATAATGTAAGCATCTCATTATATATGTAGTACTTTGCCTCTACATTGGATAGCTGGAAATCGAAAGCTTAATACTACATGCAAAATAATTGAGGCATTTTTGTCCTAATATTTACTACTATCATAAAAAACCTACATAGTTTACATTTAGTAATTTTTTTATCTTATCTAATAGTTTGCATATGGTTTTATAGATTCATGATAATAACTCAATAATTATTTTTATTTTCCATTTATTTTTCACTACTAGTTGATTCATTACTAGATGTTTTTTTAAACAACATTCCCATATAGTTTTGTATTCAATGATAATTTTCATAACTCAATGTTAAAATGATATTTTTTATAAACATGTAATTTCTATCATCATTATCTTTCATTAGCCCATATTTTTCATCTTGTAGCATTATGAATTGCCACTAGTCCAATTAATACCTCATATTTGTGCTCCCACTTTAGTGTGTCCTATCTCCATCCCCTCTCTAGGTTTTGTAGCGTCGTAAATTGTACGCACTTGCTAAGGCAGTACAATTTCACGCCTAGTTTAGCACCCACCTTGGCGCGGTTTGCATTTTGCATTGCATTTCCCCTTTAGCACTTAATTAATCAAATTAATTAGGTCTAAGGTCCTATTTCATCATCCTTCACATCATAAAGTCGGGCCCTTTCATTAAAGTGTGCCCCTTTTCATGTGATTCCTCCAATGCATCATCTAATCGAAAACCCTAATTAAGTCCTATTTTGAACTTGGGGGCTTGATTTCGGGGGTCAAAACATCTCGAAATCACTTGTAACTTCGGGATTCTCTCTAAAATCATCATATCTGACGGCCCTAAAAATTTGGTGAAAAGTTGTCGGGACCATGGCGCCCGGAGTGCACACGGTCCTGGACATTTTTCTCAAAATTTTAGGAGCGCGATCCAATCATAAAATAAAGCTTAACCCCAAGAAATTGGTGGGATATTCAATCTCTAGGTCGGCCAAAAGACGAAATTGCGACCTAGGGTTTCATACATAAGAGCTCTCTTTCTTCATTTGAAGGGATCGGAATTTTGTTTTCAGAAACCTCATATGCAGCGAAAGAGCAGATCTTTGAAGACTTCAACAACTTTCAACATCCCTCTATCAAGCATTTATCAAATCCATTCATCCATTTAGGGATTGGAAGACATTGAAGAACAATAGGAGATTACCGACTGAAGATTGGCTTGTACCTCTCCCTTGAGGGTTGGGTATGATTTCATGTTGTTTTCATGTCTTTGCATAAGATTCAATATCTCATTTATTCATGCTTTAGATCACTTTGCATCTTGATTTAGAGCATTTACATTATCATTGACAAGCAATTAGGGTTTACTTTCTAGGTTGCTCTAGTTTGCTTACTTGCATTTTAGATCTTGCACACACACAAGGTCTGCACACACATTACTTTTACGATACAACTTGGCTATTCGTGGAGGTGGAAATCACCGAAGCGGGGGTTTGACTAAGGCAAAACCCTATATAGCCGCCCAAACACCCTTTTCAGATATAATTGCAGGTTTCGGGACTCGGACGACGCCGCAGGTTACAGATCTGGGAAAAGCAGGTCGAGGCAACACTCCACACCAAATTGTAGAGCAGAATACCAGGACAGGGGTGTGGGGCGCCCTGGTCCTGTCAGGACAGGGGCGCTGGGCGCCCTAGTCCCTAGGACAGAGGCGCTGGGCGCCCTGGTCCTCCTGACAGACAAGATTTCAGACAGTTTTCCAGAGTGCAAAACAGCAGTTTCCGGTGCAATTTCAGGTGCAGAATCAGGACAGTGGCGCCCGCGCCCCCGTCCCGAACATTTCCACTCAGATTTTGACTTCGGGTACGCATTTGCATTTTTGTTTTATCTTGGTATTTACAGCTTTCCATTGTTTAAGTTCAATTCTGCAATCTTGTTATCAGTTCATACTTACATTCTAGGGTTAGGAATTGGACTTGCATAATCTTACCTTTCAATTACAACAAAGGAATAGAAACCCTAATAGGTAGCCCGTGGCTCTCTCTTTCACAAAAATAAGTAGCCAATTGTGCGATACCTCTAGGCTCTTTCGTATTCCGTAATGTGTGACAAGAGGTAGGATTAGGGCATCTTAACCTAGTCTCGCTTTTTCCCCCACACATTTTGGTGAACCCGACGTGAAACTATCATTGCTTCTTCTTGCATTGCATTTATTAGATCTAGATCTAGGTTTAGTGTGTTTTCATTTCATTTTCATTAAAAAGAGAAAAAAAAAAAGAGTGTGTTTCTTTGCATTGTGTGTTTAAATTTTCATGCAACTTTTATTTCAAAATGTCAGACTTTTATTTGCAAAATGTTCATGCTTATGATGATTATTATGAGTATAGCCAAGATGAATTAGATGAAGCTTTAGATGAGTTTTTGAACCCTAAAGATGCCAAACCTTCATTTTACCAAAAACTCATAAACCTTGTTACTATGCCATTTCGTTGTGATGAGAAAGATAAGTTGAATGAGTCCTCTCAAGGGTACATTCCTATCCACTCTTCCACTGAATCTAGTAACATGGTTGTTTTCACTAATCCCCTCTATGAGGAGATGTCTCCTTTTGAATCAAAAGATAAACCTTTTAATAGATATGATCATGCTTTGTTGGATGATGCTCTTGATGACTTTGTGGCTTTATCGAAATCTTTAAACAAGAACAAGACTTCTAAATTGGTTAACATGATAAACTTGAATGAGCATAAAAAGCCTCTCTTTGAAGTCCAAGGTGCTTATCCTTCTCCCACCTTTCAAGTTCCTAAATCACCTCTCCTTACTGTCCAGGGAGGGTATGATCATGATTCCTTTCGTACTCCGAATAAACCAATCATCATTGTGCAAGGAAGAAAACCTATAAGTCCTTATAGTTATGCCAAGCAAATAACTAGAGAGAGTTTTCATGTGGTTGCCCATACTTATCATATCAAAAATAATAGGCAACCTAGTCCTCCTCCTGTTATTCAAGTTTCTCTTCCTAATCCTCAACCAATTCTTCCGCAAGCTCCACGTATTTCACAAGTTCTTAGTAAGGAATATGATCTCATAGAACAACTTAAAGCTACCCCTGCTAAGATATCCCTTTGGGATTTGATTCAAACTTCTTCCGCTCATCATGGAATGTTACAAGATGCCTTGAAAGATTTGAATGTTCCTCCACCGAATACATCTAGTAATATAGCATCTTTGGTTAACTCTGTGATGAATCCTAAAGCTCAAATTGTGTTTACCCAAGATGAGTTGCCTACTAGTGAAATTCAACATCAATATGATCCCTTGATGATTGTGGTTATCATGAAAGACACTGCTATAAGACGAACACTAGTAGATAATGGCTTTGGTCTTAATGTGTGTAGCATTAATCTTTTGCATAAGATGAATGTGGATACATCCCTAATTGAGCCGGACTCTCGTCCTATTCGAGGCTTTGATAATGTGGCTAAAACTTCATTAGGTACTATCACCTTACCCATCACAGTGGGGCCTGTTACTTTGCCTACTCCTATCCATGTTATGTTGGGAAATCTAACATACAACTTGTTATTAGGGAGACCTTGGATTCACAGTATGCACGCTGTCCCCTCTACATTGCACAGACAAGTTAAATTTATCTATAACAATAAGACATATACCTTGATAGGTGATACTAATTTCCAAGCTTGTTTACAAACATCTACTTCCAAAGGGGGTTCTTCTAAGCCTTCCTCATCTAGTGATGACTCTTTAAACAAGATACCTATCGATGAATCCTCACTCTCTGATGATCAAAATTATTTGGATGAGTCTGGAGCTCCTGAAGAAGACTCTTCTCGACTTGAAACTACACATAAGAAGGATTTTGATCCTGAGAAGGTTCTCGCAGACGACGATTGGGGATCCCTTGATTTTAATCCCACCTTTGTAGGTGAATATAAGGTTCCTTCTAGAGAGCTTAAAATTGAAAAGAAGGAAGAAGCTAAAAATCAATCAACATTACCTGAGCCTATGAGCAATAATTTTGTGGCCGCTTCTCAAACTTCTTCTCCTCACACCTCTAATTCTGAAGAGTTTGATTCTTTGTCTTATGAAAAACCGCCTTCTCTTTCTGAAATGGCTGATCATTATGGTCGTGGTTTTCGCATTTTTGCTAAGCATGGGTATCATGGAAATGGTTGTGGCGCTCACGAACAAGGGATGAAAGTTCCTCTAGAGAATAATCTTCACAATTATGCCTTTGGACTTGGCTATAATCCCTGCAAGCGTACTAAAGCTTCTAAGAGACCATGTATTAGTGTTAATACTATTTCTACATCTCTATCAATGCAACACCCTGAGTACATTGATGAGGATCCTTCGTGTGCTTGTGCTTTTGATGTTTTTCCTACCGATGATGCTTTAGCTGAATTTTTAGGAGCATATGATACTCTTCCTCATTATCATCACAATAGGGGACTCCCTTACTGTTTGAACACTGAAGCCTATTTTGGAAAAGAGATCGATAATGATGAGATTGTGAAAGAATTCCCTCAGTTAAAGGATACTCCTCAACAAAGTAATCTTCTCATAAGTGACACCACTAATGTTAAGATGGATCCTTGCAATGAAGAAAAAGTTATTAAAATTGGAAAATGTTTGGATGAAGAGGAACAGAAACAATATGAAGATTTATTGCATGAATTCCCCGAGATCTTTGCTTGGACATACTCTGACATGCCTGGTATAGATCCTAAGATTGTTACTCATAATATTGTCTTAGTCCCTGATGCTAAGCCCGTGAAACAAAAGATTCGAAAAATGAATCCTAAGGTGGCTCTGCTTGTTAAGGCTGAGATTGAAAAGTTATTAGAGGCTGGATTTATCCGCCCTATTGATTATTCCCCATGGATTTCAAATATTGTCGTTGTGGCTAAACCAGATAATAAAATAAGAATGTGTACCGATTTCCGAGATTTAAATAAGGCTTCTTTAAAAGATGATTTCCCTCTTCCAAACATTGACATGATAGTTGATTCTACGGCAGGACATGCCTTGTTATCCTTCATGGATGGTTTTTCAGGATACAATCAAATTTTCATTAACCCTCAAGATCAATTCAAAACCGCTTTCACCACTCCTTGGGGTACGTTTTGTTGGATAATGATGCCTTTCGGACTTAAAAACGCCGGTGCAACTTATCAACGAGCGATGACCCTTATCTTTCACGATTACATGCATAAGATTTTAGAAGACTATGTTGATGATGTTTTAGCCAAATCCATTCTTCGCATAGATCATATTAAGATCCTTTGTCAAATCTTTGAAAGGATTCGTAAATATCACATGCGCTTGAATCCCCGAAAATGTGTTTTTGGTGTGGATAGTGGAAAACTATTAGGATTCATAGTTTCGCATCGTGGGATTGAGGTGGATACTAAGAAAATAGATGCTATTGTCAACATGCCACCTCCTAGAAATGTGTCTTAACTCAAAAGCTTACAAGGAAAGATTCAAGCTATTCGTAGGTTTGTATCTCAACTTGCGGATCGTACTTTTCCTTTCACTCAACTTCTCAAAAACAATATCACTTTTCAATGGAATGAAGATTGTCAGCAAGCATTTGAAGATTTAAAAATGTATCTGGCTAATCCTCCTATCCTTCGACTGGCTGAATCTTCTAAACCCTTCCTTCTTTATACGGCTGCGTCTTCTCATGCTCTTGCAGCATTATTGGCACAACATGATAAAGATGGTAAGGAGTGTCCGGTTTATTATATAAGTCGTACCTTACTCGATTATGAGACCCGATATTCTGTGATAGAAAGACAATGCTTGGTCTTGGTGTTTGCGACTCAGAAATTGAGACATTATCTCTTAAACTCAGCAGTCCACGTCATGGTAAAGTTTGATCCTTTGAAGAATCTTTTCTCTAAAACTGATTTATCAGGACCCCTAGCTAAGTGGGTTATGATGTTAACTGAATTTGACCTTAAATTTGTTTCACAAAGAGCAATTAAAGGGCAAGAGTTGACCGATCACCTAGCTGAGGCCCATTCACCTTTCTCCTTCCCTAACCCTGAGTCTTTTCCTCATGATTTCATTCTTTGTACAGAGAAAGATGAAACTTGGGAGTTGTATTTTGATGGCTCTAAGTGTCGTACGGGATCGGGGGCAGGTGTTGTTCTGATTTCTCCTACGAAGAAGTCTATTCCCTTATCTTATCATCTCAATTTCCTATGTACCAATAACATTGTTGAGTATGAGGCTCTTATAGCAGGAATAAAGGCAGCCTTAGCTATGAATATAAAACACATACATATTTTTGGAGATTCTCAACTGATTATAAGACAAGTAACAGGACTGTATCAAGCAAAACAAGACAAGTTATCACACTATAAAGACCTTGCTATCTCTTTGTTACAAAAATTTGATTCTTACACCATAGAACCTATTCCTCGAAAAGATAATCGACATGCGGATGCAATGGCATGTGTGGCTTCTCTTGTATCTTTAGAGGACCCTGTGGTTGATCTTAAATTTGTTATTCACAACCTTACTTCTCCAGCTATTGTAGATGATTCCAGCCTAGTGACATGTTGCGACTTTATAGACTCAAATGAATGGTACTCACATATTGTAAGATACTTGACTGATGGTACCTTTCCTGATTCTGCCAATAGGAACACCAGGGCTAGAGTTCGCAAGTTGTCCACTGGGTATATCATTCTTTCTAATGTTCTTTACCGAAGGGGTTATAACGGTCTTCTCCTTCGCTGTCTTAACAAATCAGAAATCCCTATTGCTCTTGAAGAGGCGCATTCAGGTGCCTGTGGGGGGAATTTGAGGTAAATCCTTGGTTCAAAGATTACTTCGTATGGGATATTATTGGCAAACTATGCAGCAAGATTCTTTTTCATTTGTTAAGAAATGTCATCAATGTCAACAACACAATAATTTGATTCATGCTCCTGCCCAAGAACTCCGTTCTCAGGTAGCTTCTTGGCCTTTCTCTGCATGGGGGTTGGATCTCATCGGTAAAATCTCTCCTCCTTCATCTCAAGGACATATTTTCATTATAACCGCAACAGATTACTTTACAAAGTGGGTAGAAGCTGTTCCTCTTCGCTCCACTACAGCCGAAGTGATTTGTTGATTTCTTCTAGAAAACATTATTTCTCGATTTGGGATACCTTCCACTATAATCTCTGATAATGGGACATCATTTAAGAATAAAGACGTGAAGCAATTCCTCGAGAAATATCATATTAAACATCGATTTTCTACACCATACTATCCTCAATCAAATGGTCAAGCCGAATCATCCAATAAAATAATCGAGCAAATTCTTTGCAAAATCATGAACAAGCATGGTAAGGATTGGAGTATTCAGCTAATCTATGCTCTTTGGGCCTACCGAACGAGTGTACGAATTGCCACGGGAACTACTCCTTATAATCTTGTTTATGGTGCTGATGCTATTATGCCTTTAGAATTAGAGATTTCATCACTTAGAGTTTCTCTCAAAGGTATAATAGATGATGACTCCTATAGAGAACAAAGACTTCAACAGCTTGAGATGCTTGATGAACAGCGTATAAATGCTCTTGAGCATATTCAAGCGTATCACAAAACTCTACAACGAAGCTATAATGATAAGGTTATTCAACGTTCCTTCTCAGTGGGTGACTTAGTGCTCTATGAGAATCAGCGCAATGTGAATGCCTTACCTGAAGAAAAGGGAAAATTCAGTCCTAATTGGCTTGGACCGTATATCGTTATTGAAGATTATGGATCAGGTGCTTACAAAATAGCAGATGTAGACGGTACGCCTCTTAAAGACCCTATAAATGCTATGCACTTGCGTAGATACTATGCTTAATGCCTCATTCCTTATCATTTATCTATTTCCTTTCTCACTTCTTCAAAATTGGATAATATGTTAACATATCTTTGGTTAGAGCAAATAGAATTAAATGATGTGTTGTTTAATCTATATTGCTTCGTTCCTGACAAGCATGTGTCTTTACTTTATGGTTTGTCTTGAATTCATTTATGTAAATTACAAAAGATTTACATTTTCATTATGTTGACATATTATACAATGTTTTTATGTGTTGAATCATGTCATGTTGTGTTTAAATTCAAACTAAATCACATTGGTTATATGATTCGTAGGCTTAATACATACTTTCTTCCTTATCATCAATATAGTACTTGATCAAATATTTTAATTAAGTCACACATGTATCAATTTAATCATGGAGCATTGAGAAATCAATCACATGGAAATTAAATTCGGAACATACATGTGCATTTACCAAATGTATTAACTTTAATCACAATACACATTGTTTAGGCATTAAAGATAACACGTTTGAAACAAAGAAGCATGTATATATATATATATATATATATATATATCTGTGTGTGTGTGTGTGTGTGTGTGTGTGTGTGTGTGTGTGGATCAGTATACAAAAGTAGGTCACTACACATCCAAAATGTGACCTACCCTACATCATAAGATCATCTTCTATCCCTAGGGCTGGTGGCCGGAGAGTGACGACTAGATGCTCCCTCCTGATCCGGCCGTGCAGGTGGACCCATAGGCGTATACCATGATATAGATCGTGAATGGCTCCGAGAGGAACTCCTACGATCCCTATCCATAAGGATAGCGCGATACGAGGTAGCCTCAGCCTGAGCTGCTGCTAGATCACGCTGTGCTCGCTAAAGGTCCTCTGATAGAACCCGCTCTCTCTCCCTCCATATCTCTACCTGTACTCAAAATGGGGAAAACAAATCATCATGTTGACCCGCGTTCCCTTCAGGTCTATAAGCAACCTGTGAGGAACTAGGGATCTACACTGTCGTGGAGATATCTATCACTGCTTGCTGGATCAAGGAGCGCCACTCCTGCACATTAGCTGTAGCAGTGGAACAAATTTTGTGTTAGTACCATTTTATATCATCAAAACATCAATCAATCAATATAAACCTACTATACCTGGATCTCCCTCACGCCAGTAGGGATCGTGATATGGTATCATCTGTGACTGGTAACTACTAGGCTCCCCACGCTCGAACAATCTGTGCACAATGGGTGTAGGCTGGCCCATACTAGAAACAGGTCTCTGTATCGCCTCATGTTCCCCCTTTTGGGGAATAAGAGGAGGATCCAGGGCTATGGTATCATCTCCTGAATGGTGGGGAGCAGCATCTGACCCCTCCTCATCATCTCTATCCTCCTCCTCCTCATCCTCATCCTCATCCTCGTCTGCATCCTCATCTGCATCCTCGTTCTCCTCATCTATATCTGTGTCATCATCCTCCTCGTCCTCGGCACTAGGCTGATCCTCTGTGGGTGGATCAGGATCCCCTGCCTCCTCATGACCCTCTCCCTCCTCCGACCTGGATCCCTGATCCTCATCTCGGTCTCCATGTCTCCATGGGCCTGGATGGCCTGTCGGATGATCTGGTGGAAAGATAGGCCCTGGGTATGATCTCATAAACCATGAGAGATACCTGCGCTGTGCCCCGGGATCTGCAGCATAATCAGTGACCACATCCTGGTCGGACCCCTCTATATCTGTGATCTCGATATCATCTATCATCGGTCTCGCTACTACTCTGGGTCTGGGAAGGACTCGGGAGTGTCGAGTGTAGATGGGCACATCGGCTGGAACACACTGTTCTAGCCCAAACTGCCTCCGTACTCGGTCAAAGTAGAATGGGACTATGATGTGGGGATATCATCCTCTCAGTAGGCGGTTCCTCTGTAGGCATGCTAACTGTCTCTCCATCCCATCCTATTTGTGCATCCGCAGATATGGTCTCCACACGGTCACCTCAGCTGTCAATCTGTCAACTATCACTCTCCAATACAATAGATCTCCAAATCTCCACTCGCTGGTAAGTGGATAAGCAAATACCCTAGGTCGCTCGCTAGCCATACTCATCGGATAGTCGACAGGCCTGGTGCATGTAAAGTGCTCAAATATCCACACCTGCAGAAGTGTGCATGTCATCAAGCTGCAACCCTGTCCAAAAACATACTCCTCGAGGTCATGATAGAGATGTGCAAGCATACTCCGACCCCAAGCATATACTCTCCTGTGTCTCTCCATAGCCCTGATGCACCATGTCAGACCCCCATCCATGTGTGTACCTCGCCTGTTAGGGCAGACAGCTAGTGCAATGATGGCTATCATAAGACGTCTCATGAGGGGCACCTCTCCTGTAGGATGTAAGAGCCAGCTGACCATGATACGACCTCTCATCTCACTCGGCATGACTCTCCCTATGCAATATACCTGCTCCCTCTGATGATCCTCTACTGACCAATCGGTCGCATATGTCACGGTAGCTCCTCTGATCGGTAGGCGAAGAATGTGGTACACATCCTCAAGTGTCACCGTCATCTCCCTTACTGGAAGCTGGAACGTGCATGTGTCAGGATCCCATCGCTCCATGAGTGCCATCAGCATCGCGGGATGAAATCGGATGGCCGGCATAAGAATCATAGACCACAAACCTACTATCGACAATGTGTATCTCTCTGCCTGAGTAAGTCAGGGAATCTAATCTTGCAAACTGCAAAGAATCTGCCCTGCCGTATGCTCTCTCATATATGGGAGACCCTGCAACACAAAAACATAACTATAATCAGTACTCAATCATCAAAAATCATTCATGAAAACTGTCGAACATCGTATGCTAACCCTGGCATCTCTCGCCAAGTCCTGATTGGGACCATGGCGCCCTGTCACGGACCATGGCACCTTGAAGGGACCATGGCGCCCTGAGGGGACCATGGCGCCCTATGTGGGACCCACGGTCGGGTTCCAAGGCCCGCAAACGATCACAGAAAGTCAAATGTAGAAAATCAAAAGTCAAAGTTCAGTCAACTCACCTCGTCTAGTGGCTCGTCGTCGATCACGGCCTGTCGCATGATCTCAATCCTCGTGGGACGCTCCGATCGTCGTGAAGGCATGATGATGGCTATGTGGGCTCCGCTGCAATGAACAGTACTCAGAATCAACAAAGTGACAAATGCAAATGTCACTTTCAAAGGTATATACTTTCATTCTTTTACATTTACTTTCAAAACCCTAATTTTCCTCTATCACTCATTTCATCATAACTTGAGTTTGGGAGATGCGATTTTCAAACCGTTTGTTGCATAGGAATCGTATTTTCATTCCCCTACTCTCGGGATGTTCCAAAAAGTGCTCTGATGAAGCCTTTTTAGTGAACACCCCTCATCAATACTCTCTTACATAATTTGTCATAAGTAAACATGCTACCCTGTTTCACCTCCCTAATAAGCAAGTTGAAACAAGGGGGGGCATATAGCTACTCGCAAATTTCATCAATTTCCTTAGTAAGCATTAGGTGATTTTGTGATCTAACGTGTGTTTTGTAGGGTGCGGTTCCTAACTGTGTACTGCAGATACCGCTAGGGGCTTCGTCCGACAACTTATGGATATATCCTTTTTCAAATGATGTTTACTTTCTGTACTTTAGCTTGCATATGCACGTAGTACTCATATGACCGCTAAAGTGGGGGCTAAATGTAGCATCGTAAATTGTACGCACTTGCTAAGGCAGTACAATTTCACACCTAGTTTAGCACCCGCCTTGGCGTGGTTTGCATTTTGCATTGCATTTCCCCTTTAGCACTTAATTAATCAAATTAATTAGGTCTAAGGTCCTATTTCATCATCCTTCACATCATAAAGTCGGGCCCTTTCATTAAAGTGTGCCCCTTTTCATGTGATTCCTCCAATGCATCATCTAATCGAAAACCCTAATTAAGTCCTATTTTGAACTTGGGGGCTTGATTTCGGGGGTCAAAAAATCTCGAAATCACTTGTAACTTCGGGATTCTCTCTAAAATCATCATATCTGACGGCCCTGAAAATTTGGTGAAAAGTTGCTGGGACCATGGCGCCCGGAGTGCACACGGTCCCGGACATTTTTCCCGAACTTTTAGGAGCGCGATCCAATCATAAAATAAAGCTTAACCCCAAGAAATTGGTGGGATATTCAATCTCTAGGTTGGCCAAAAGACGAAATTGCGACCTAGGGTTTCATACATAAGAGCTCTCTTTCTTCATTTGAAGGGATCGGAATTTTGTTTTCAGAAACCTCATATGCAGCGAAAGAGCAGATCTTTGAAGACTTCAACAACTTTCAACATCCCTCTATCAAGAATTTATCAAATCCATTCATCCATTTAGGGCTTGGAAGACATTGAAGAACAATAGGAGATTACCGACTGAAGATTGGCTTGTACCTCTCCCTTGAGGGTTGGGTATGATTTCATGTTGTTTTCATGTCTTTGCATAAGCTTCAATATCTCATTTATTCATGCTTTAGATCACTTTGCATCTTGATTTAGAGCATTTACATTATCATTGACAAGCAATTAGGGTTTACTTTCTAGGTTGCTCTAGTTTACTTACTTGCATTTTAGATCTTGCACACACACAAGGTCTGCACACACATTACTTTTACAATACAACTTGGCTATTCGTGGAGGTGGAAATCACTGAAGCAGGGGTTTGACTAAGGAAAAACCCTATATAGCCGCCCAAACACCCTTTTCAGATATAAGTGCAGGTTTCGGGACTCGGACGACGCCGCAGGTTATAGATCCGGGAAAAGTAGGTCGAGACAGCACTCCACACCAAATTGCAGAGCAGAATACCAAGACAGGGGCGTGGGGCGCCCTGGTCCTATCAGGACAGGGGCACTGCACACCCTGGTCCCTGGGACAGAGGCGCTGGGCACCCTGGTCCTCCTAACAGACAGGATTTCAGACAGTTTTCCAGAGTGCAAAACAGCAGTTTCCAGTGCAGTTTCAGGTGCAGAATCAGGACAGTGGTGCCCGCGCCCCCGTCCCGAACATTTCCACTCAGATTTTGACTCCGGGTACGCATTTGCATTTTTGTTTTATCTTGGTATTTACAGCTTTCCATTGTTTAAGTTCAATTCTACAATCTTGTTATTAGTTCATACTTACATTCTAGGGTTAGGAATTGGACTTGCATAATCTTACCTTTCAATTACAACAAAGGAATAGAAACCCTAATAGGTAGCCCGTGGCTCTCTCTTTCACAAAAAGAAGTAGCCAATTGTGCGATACCTCTAGGCTCTTTCGTATTCCGTAATGTGTGACAAGAGGTAGGATTAGGGCATCTTAACCTAGTCTCGCTTTTTCCCCCACACAGGTTTGTTCAAGCTCAATTATCCAACTTTGATGTCATGTACACCCTTTAGTGGATCCCAATGTGAGATGACCACCCCCTTGAATAATTAGTGGACTTTGAGGATTTTTGTTTTTGGTCTAAAATACCAAACTTCCTTCTTGGATCTTATTTTGTACATTTATATTTTGGAAATCTTTAAATATTATTTAGCTATATCTATTTCACAAACCTTGATTTTAAAGGTATTAATATTCCTCACAATACAACCTAATATTCAATGGTTATTTATTTAATGGCTCCTTTCTCACTATATTAGAATATGAATGTAACATTTTTTAGAATTTTTAATACTTGGACATCTTTTGTATAACTTTATAGTTGTGCATGTAGACGTAGATGATTCAATATTATATGGAATCTTTCTCAACCAAAACTAATTATCTCAATTCGTATGGTTGGAATTATATTCATCATATTGAAGTTTTTAACTTTTTAGGAATCACTTTTACTTTTTAGGATTTTTTTTATTTTTTTTCTCAAATTTTTCATTTTGAGATGACAAAAAAATCCTATTTTATTATTGATTCTCTTTCTCTAACAATAAAATTTTAGGTGTGTTCCAAAAATATATTTTTTATGGATGTTCATTATTTCACTCACTTAGTACCTTCAAAAATACTCATATTTGAATCTTGAAAAATCCTAAGGGATTGGGAGCTCAAATCAAGGAAAAGGATTTATTATTATATCCTAGGAGCCTTTTATTTTACCTCAAGAAGATATTGTGGGCTTGGCTTGATTTCATTCTAATGAAGATATAGTTCTATGTTCTAAATTAATTAATTGATTATGTAATTTTATAAATCTTAGATAGAACTGATTTTTCCAAGGTACCTAATGAGCATCAAGCTTTAAATGGGTTTGGATTTCATGATATTTTGTTAATAAAAGATATTATCCATATACAAGAAACATATTTCATGAAAATACTGTTGGAATATTTTAGAAGTCATCAAACCATAGATTTTATGTGGTGAAAATTATATCTATGTAATTTATTTATATTAATCAACACTCTATTTGGTGGTCTCTTCTTATCTAATGCTAGAATTGTTCTCTTTCTAAAATTCCTTTGGTACATTCTTCAAAACTATCCCATAAGTGATTCAAGGCCTTGCTTGACCCTATCTCTAAATCTACTTTGAATCACATAAGGAAAATTCTTCTTATAGTTAGGATTTTCTTTCATTATAAACTATCCTTAAGTCTACTCCTCAAAATATGATTTATAAAATTGGGGAAACACACTTCAAACATCATTGGAAATTTTGAAAATGGTATCCAATCATATTATTTCACTATTATAGATCTTGCAAGGAATATACTTGGCTTCCTCCTCACCTTCATATAGTTTTAAAAATTAAATCATAGATGGATATATTTATATTCTATGAGTTCTTTAGATAGATTTCTTAGAGTTAGATTTGTGATTTAATTAGTCATTTTATACATTAATCATTTTCATAGCATATTCCTATTTGATAGGTTATCCTAGAATTCTTTCTATGCTCACTCAAAACTATTATGATTTTAGGATAAAAATAATTTTAGGGCTTGAAAAGATAGAAATTCTACTATTTTCTCTAGGTTTTATGTTGATATTCACTTGTCACTTTATTTTGGGGATATGATTTTTTGAAATATTTTTCATCTAATTTAGATGTAAGAAAATAAAGTTGTACTTGAAGTGGATCATTTACAACACATTTTAGATCACATTGAAAGTGCACCATGTATAGTTGTTGGAGTGCAATTAATTTCACCCTCTAATAGACCACTTTCTTCTCTATATGCATTTATGTAGACAAAAATAGAATTCTCATGGTAGAAATGACTCTTAGTTACAAGCTTTTTGTTCCCCTCAAAGAAGAGTCAATGATCAAAATTTCTCTTGGTTTGTCTTGACCATCTTGTCCAAATTTTAAATCTTTTAAGCCTTCTGATTCTGGGACCTTGAGACTGCTAGACATTAGGATTTTTAATCATCTTGTTTTGGCCATTTATCAGATTCATAACAATTATCCTCACATTAAAGAAAATGATATGAAGAGGGTGTAATTACTAGTTGAGAACCTATTCCTAATAATGTAAACCTTTTTTATGATTAGGGAAGCCAAATGATATTGATCCACCCTACTAGTTTCTTAGCTCTTGCCACTTAATGAGCTTATATATTGTCTTTATAGATTTGTTAGATAAGCCTATATCTTATATTGATTTCAACATGTAACTTTTTTTGCTTGCATTTTCTATGAATATGTATAATTATGTCAAAAGACATAACCTAAAATGACAAGGTAGAGAAACATATTTTATCATGATTATGAAAAAGTAATATAAGCAAATAATATTTAAAACTAAAATTTATTTTTTAAATATGAAAAACCTCTCTAAAAGACAAAAAATATATAGTAAATAAAATTACTCTATGATAAAATAAACTCAAAAATTAAATTAAAAAGTAAAAGTAAAATGAATTTTTTATTTTTTATTGATAATAGAGTTATATATTTAATTAATTATAAAATAAATATTACATATCTAAAGTCTAAATATCACCAACAACTCTTAAAAACGTCATTTTTCATAGTCACCTTGACTACCCTATTCAATCCTCCAGCCTAATATAAAACATAAAAAATTAAAATTTTAAAAAATCCTTTTTTGGTTTATCATAGCAACCTTACAAACTACTCGCTACACCATAACTACTCTAAAATTCTTTATATCATACGATAAAACCCTAAAACAATCTGATAGGCACTACCATATACTAGATTATAAAAATTTACAAAATATTCACAAAAATCTACTCTAAAATTTGAAAAAAATTAAACAAATCGTTTTTTCTCCCTCTTCAACCCTAGAGGGCCATTAACCCAGTAATCATTTGGATCAAAAGTAATACATCACTTGTTGTCTTTTGTTGCCTCCACTAGCATAGTATCCTTCTCTTCTTCATTCTAGCATAGAAAGTCATTGAGGAGACTCCATCCAATCTATGCTTCAACACATCGCTCCTCCTTGTCCATCATAGCACTCTAAGAGATGAAAGGAAAAAGTGGGGGCTCAAGCTCTCCCACTTTTCTCCACTCCCCTTCCTAGGACAAGAAGTTGGCTCCTAGTATATCCATGGAAAAAAGACATTTCATGTCATACAACATGTCCTATATAACACATATCTTCATTACCCAAAGGACTTCCTCCTTTCTATCCAATTCTAAACCCCATGCCATCACCAAGGAGAAAATATTGATGATGGTACGGCAGTACTGCTCGACCCTCATAAAATATTCTCCCAATTGTTGGCAACAATGGAGCAAATTGAGAGCGGGGGTGAATCAGTTTGCTGAAAAACTTATTGCACCTTAAACCACAAATCATTTATGATAATTAACACTTAAAGCATGAAATAACACCACATCAATAACACACATAAAATCAAGATTTTTGACATGGAAACTAGGTTAAGGGAAAAACCACGGTTGGAACCTACCCATAATGAGATAATACCTTGCTAGGAGTAAATATAAATATTATAATGGGGAATGCACATGCATTCAGGCACACTTCCTAGAGCTCACTACTCAAACAAGAAACCTAGAAAGGTCTACAACCCTTGGGGAAGGCTCACTACCTTACAGGAAGTCTCACTGACTTACAAAAGCATTCAGACAACAATCTGGATTACATAAACTTTGAAAATAGCATCTCCATATGCTTGGGTACAGTTTCGATTAAGCTCACCATCAAATCTTCTCTGTAACATACTTCTTCGCACAACTTCCCTGCTACTGAATGATTGATACAATATCCGCACATAGCATGATATCTCTCAATCATTATTGCATTCATTTATACAAATCATCAACTTGTAGTTCAAGGTTGGCTAAACCCTCAACACAAATTACAAAATAATAACCTCACATGCTACAACAATGCATGTGGACCAAAACAATGATGGCTAAGACATAGTTTGGACCTAACCAACCATCGCAAATATTAAACACTTCCAAGAATTATGCCTCGAGCATCCACAACACGCTACAATAACCAAGAATGTTGTATAACTTGAAGAACATCATCGGACCAAGAAAATCTTCAATAACCTGCACAATAATCAATGTGAACCACCAATACGCATAGAACATGATCTAGGAACATTCACAAGAAACATGAATTGCACCACAATAACCGCAACAACTCCGATCACTAGAATCGTCATTATCTCACTACCGGAGCTCAAGAACACAAACATAACTGACTGTCAACCTAAAATATTTGCTTGTGAATTTCCAAATCATGAACCAATCAAATTGAGGACACACATCAATGTCCATAATACATCTCACACATCCACAACTAAAGATATAGAAATTCTAGAGCAATACAGAGCACAAACCAAAATATCAAATAACACGAACAACTGAATAACATCCTCAGCACTAGACCTCATAAATTAATCAAAACATCATGCAGACCTCTGCAAATGGGAATGAACCATCTACAGACAACGTACCAGAAACCCTTTAAACCGCATCATCTGATCTGCAACACACATGCTAAACCAACTCATCCAATTTGACTACAACACTAGAATACATAGAAGAATATGTTGACATCAATGACAACACATTATTTCAGCAAACTTCCCAACACCAATAATATATCCATTATTTGCACAAAAATTGGATCTTCAAGCTTAAGCACTCTCTTCATCCTTTTCTCTATCACCTGACCAAGGAATACTAGTTGTTGCTTCATAGTAATAAGGGTGAAATTTACCTCCATCCCTGCAGTTTCCATGTCACCCAGTATCACTCACACCTCCACTATTCTGAAAGGTTTAACACATAGTCTAAGATGAAAAAAATTGAATCTAAAACTAGGCCCTACCCCCATCTTAAATGCATATTACTATCCATAATTGAAATCAAGTTTGGTAGTGTATGATCCCTTTCAAAATCAAGATTGAGATCTCAAAAACCATCCTCCCTTTCATCCTCTTGTCCATCATTAAATGCAATTGTCTGCTTTGACAACACATTCACCACGTAGTTGCCACCCCTAGGCGTGTGCATTATTTTAAACTTTTTAAAGGCTTGCAAATAAATCCTAATTAAAAAACAATTTATTAAGCCTCCAAGCAACCACGTCTCCTTTAATGATTACATTCACAATGATCAGAGAATCCCCTATTGGCCATTTGGAGGAATTGATTATGTATTGCATTGATGTTTTGTCATTGATGTCAACACTAGTTGTTTGGATGTTTTACCAAGACCCTTCTGGTCCCGATAGGTTGAGAATTTTTTGGTTAACTTGGATCTAGCATGATCTGGTTGACTCTGATACAATCCGGTGATGGAATTGGCTTGTTTATGATGCTTATACTCATATTTGGTCAGTTGGTTTTCGTCTAGTGATTGCATGCTATCATGCTTGCTTAGAAGATTGGTTTCTAGTTCCAGTGAGGGTTTCACTGACAGAGATGTTGGTGGAGATCTTTGATGCATTACATAATTGGTGTTGGTGCAGCTTCTGATGGAGTTTCAGGATGTTGTTGGTGATCATGTTCGATACTTGGCATTTGGAGATCATTACTCAAGCATGTGGACCTATACTTGGTCCTAGTTGATCTAGGTTATGGATCGGCATTGATGTAACGTATGGATAGGACCTATTGTTATATTTCCAGGATGTCTTATATGTTGGATATTATTTGTTTTGGTCTAAAGTCGACATGGTTTGTAATGTAATTGGTTTATTGTTTGGTGGTTGGCCTAATTGTTTATGGTCGAGGGTTTGTATAAATAAGATGCAAGATCTCATGGTAGATCATCATGGTTAATGTAAGAGGTCATGGTCAAGGAATGTAATGTGTGAATAATGTAATATCATTCAAGTAGAGGATTTTGTTGATCATTGGAGATCGAATTGGGTTTTTAAGAGGATTTAGTCCTCCGGTATTGAGCTTACCTAGAACTGTACTCAAGCATAGAAGATGCTATCTTTTGTAGTTCAACACTTCTCCGGATTGTAGTCTGGATTTGTAGGTAGTCAGTGAGACTCCTTTTGTGATGAGCAGTGTGCTCTAGGATGTTGGCCTTCCTGCAAGTGTAGACCCCTTCATTGTAAATTCACATATTTACTGCAAACGTATTATCTAACTGTGGGTAGGCTTCCCACCGTGGTTTTTCCCTTTACTGGGTTTTTCACGTACAAATATTGGTGTTGTGTGGATGGCTTTTATTCTGTGATTATTGTTTATACTTAGTTGGATTAACTGTTATTCTGATATTGTTGTTTTAAATTGCTAAAGCTTGCCGTAATCTGTGACAACTGATTCACCCCCCCCCCCTCTCAGTTGTCTTCCGGTTATCTGAACTGTCTAACAATTGGTATCAGAGCTTTGGTCCTCTCTACAGAAAGCTTAACTGCTTGATGAAGATCCTATGGTGACTAAAAGTTCAAGTTCATCCAGTTCTTCTGGAGTTATCTTTCGAAGGGATATACTGAGGCTTGAATGAACAAATTATATAATATGGAAGATTCTGATGGAGACTCATCTAAGATGTCTTGGCAAGGAGATTTGGGAGATCACATAGAATGGTGTCGCACCCTATAATCCAAGATCTGGAAATCCTCCTCCTACAAACCTGGACAAGGAGCTCGACAATGATTGTAGAGAAAGAGAATCCCTCTTGTGTGCACTTTTTTATTAGCAAATAATGGGATTAACCAACAAATCATCTGGAAAGGCTATATGGGATAAGTTCCATACTCTCAATGAAGGTGACCCCATATTGAAGATTTCTAAACTTGATGGTTACTAGGTGAGATATGAAAAACTAAAGATGGAAGAAGATGAAAGGATTATTGCATTCATGGGAAGGGTAAATGAGATTGTTATGGGAATTCAATGTTGTGGTGGAACTTTGAGCAAAGATGAGATTGTTTCTAAAGTTCTAAGAGCCCTACCACTGGCTTACAAATGAAGGCTATTGCTATTAATGAATTGAGAACAATGGCTAATACGTCTGTCAATAGAGATACTTTGGTTAGGAAACTACCTGCTTTTGAGCTTGATGAATTTCAACCTTCTGGAGTTGTGAAGGCTAAACCTGCTTTTCATTCATCTACATCTATAACTGATAAGCAAGATTGGAGAGATTTATATGCAAAAGAATTAGAAGATATGAAGAGAGAAGATGATGATTTTGAGCAACTTGAAGCACTATTTTCTAGAAGAGTACCGAAAGGACCAGTAGGAAGTAAGTATGAAGGAAAAGCACTTTTTAAATGTTTTGCATGTAATAAGATTGGTCATTTTGCATCTAGATGTCCTGAAAGGAATTCAAGATTTGAAGAAAGAGTTAAGAGAACATTTAAACCTAACCCTAACAAGTATACATTCAAGAAAAACAGAGACAAATCATGCTACATAGCAGATGAGGAAGGCATTATTGATTTGGATGATGAACCGGCAAATGACTCTGCTAGTGGATCCAACAATGGGAAAGAATGGGTATTCTTGGCTATCAAGGATTATGAATACGGTACTAGAAGAGAATGTACCTGAGGAGAAGGAACTTGCTGCTAAAATTGAGGATAAGGTTGAATGGGTAATTGACAGTGGTTGTTCACATCATATGACTGGAGATAAAGGGAAGTTTTTGTCTTTGCAAGAATTTGATGGTGGACTAGTTAGATTTAGAGATGACAAGGCATGTATGATTAAAGGAAAAGGAACTATATCATTGGATGGTAAGAATAATACTGACAATGCTTATTATATTTAAGGTTTGAAGCATAATCTTTTGAGTGTAGGACAATTGGTAGATAAGGGATTTGAATTACAGCTCAACTATGGAAAATGCAAAATCATTAACAGATCTAGCTTGGAGATTGCAACCGGTACGTAGATAAAAGGTAACATATTTCATTTGAACTCGGGTGAGAAGACATGTTTGATTACATAGATTGATGAGAGTTGGGGGTGAATTCACAAAGCTGGTTCCCACTTTTGCCAATGAAAGAATTTGGCGAAAGTGGGAATTTCGGATTTGACAATGTTTGAGCGAAACACAAATGTTCGCTCGGACTACCCCTGGGAGTCCGAGCGAACCAAACAGTTCAGTTGGGTTTGATCGAACACTGTGGTTCGAGCGAACCCATTAAATATCGATATTTTAATGGGTTCGCTCAAACCCCCCATTCGCTCGAACCCTTGGCAGTTAGGGTTTTTTTTTAAATTTTATAAATATCGAAAATGACAGTTAAAAGGTCATTGTTACATTTGACTTTTTCTGTCTGGTGGGGGTTGGATCGAACCAGTCATCAGCATCACGTCATCGAGCCTTGTCTACAGCAGTTAGCATCTTTCTTATTTCAGTTTTCGACCCTTGTTATATCAGGTGCACAAAATAACCCTTTGTTTGGTTTAATAATGTCTTTTTTTATTAAATTTGTAAATAATTTATTTGTTAATTTAATTTTTTAATTAAATAATTATATATAGTTATTGGTTCTGAACATTTTAGAAAAATGTTTGATAATTTATTGTTTTTCATTATTTTAGAAAAATGTTTGATAATTTAATATTTTGATTGAAATGTGTAAATTTGTTTTTAAAATTACATAATTGTATAGATGTATATTTTTTTCAACATTTTAAAAAATTGTTATGAAAAACATAGAAAACTACCCTGTAGTAAATCAGATCTTAGAAAAACATTAGCAAAAAAAGAAAAACGTTAAAAAAATTAATTTAAATAAACATTAGAAAATTTAGATACCAAATTTAAACAAATTAGACAAAATAAATTTCCTCTACAATGTGACCTATTTTCACATCCTATTACACGCACAACATGACCCCTTAAGACCACATATGACACTATACGTTCCCTTAGGAGGTCATAGAGGATCACATATAATATAATAGTGTACATGTATGACATTCCCTTTAGGATCACATCTAGTGTCCTAAGGGGTCATACGTGGTTCTAAGGGGTCACACGTGTTATAACACATGCGGGACCCCTTAGAATCGCATATGACCCCTTATAAAATTGTAGGGTGAATGACATACCCCTTAGTCCATCAAATAGTGTCTTAACACATGCGTGACCCATTAAAATCGCATATGACCCTTTATAAAATCAATCTTAGTGTGAACGACATATCCCAAAACCCATCACATAGCATCTTAAGGGGTCGTATGTGGTCCTAAGGGGTCACGCATGCTTTAACACATGCGTGACACCTTAGTAGGTCACATAGGACCCCTTATAACATCCTACTATACATATGACATTCCCCTTAGGATCACATAGTGTCATAAGGGGTCATATGTGGTTCTGAGGGGTCATGCATTTGTTATAACATATGCATGACCCCTTAGAACTGCATATGACCCCTTATAAAATCCTAGTGTGAACGACATACCCCTTAGTCCATCACATAGTGTCTTAAGGGGTCCTATGTTGTCCTAAGGGGTCACGCATGCATTAACACATGTGTGACCCCTTAGTAGGTCACATATGACCCCTTATAACATCCTACTGTACATATGACATTCCCCTTAGGATCATATAGTGTCCTAAGGGGTCATATGTGGTTAGACCCACATATGACCCCTTATAAAACCCTATTACCACATATGACCCCTTATAAAATCCTAGTGTGAACGACATACCCTTTAGTTCATCACATAGCGTCTTAAGGGTCGTATGTGGTCCTAGGGGCCACGCATGCATTGACACATACGTGACCCCTTAGTAGGTCACATGTATGACCCCTAATAACATCCTACTGTACATATGACATTTCCTATGTGTCCTAAGGGGTTGAATATGTGGTCCGAAGGGCTCACGCATGCATTAACACATGCGTGACCCCTTATAGAATCCTAGTGTGAACGACATACCCCTTAGTCCATCACATACTATCTTAAGGGGTCGTATGTGGTCCTAAGGGGTCAACATGCATTAACACATGCGTGACCCCCTTATAACATCCTACTGTACATATGACATTCCCCTTAGGATCATATAGTGTCCTAAGGGGTCATATGTGGTTAGACCCACATATGACCCCTTATAAAATCCTATAACCACATATGACCCCTTATAAAATCCTAGTGTGAATGACATATCCCTTAGCCCATCACATAGCATCTTAAGGGGTCATATGTGGTCCTAAGGGGCCACGCATGCATTGACACATGCGTGACACCTTAGTAGGTCACATAGGACCCCTTATAACATCCTACTATACATATGACATTCCCCTTAGGAACACATAGTGTCATAAGGGGTCATATGTGGTTCTGAGGGGTCATGCATTTGTTATAACATATGCATGACCCCTGAGAACTGCATATGACCCCTTATAAAATCCTAGTGTGAACGACATACCCCTTAGTCCATCACATAGTGTCTTAAGGGGTCCTATGTTGTCCTAAGGGGTCACGCATGCATTAACACATGTGTGACCCCTTAGTAGGTCACATATGACCCCTTATAACATCCTACTGTACATATGACATTCCCCTTAGGATCATATAGTGTCCTAAGGGGTCATATGTGGTTAGACCCACATATGACCCCTTATAAAATCCTATAACCACATATGACCCCTTTATAAAATCCTAGTGTGAACGACATACCCTTTAGTTCATCACATAGCGTCTTAAGGGTCGTATGTGGTCCTAGGGGCCACGCATGCATTGACACATACGTGACCCCTTAGTAGGTCACATGTATGACCCCTAATAACATCCTACTGTACATATGACATTTCCTATGTGTCCTAAGGGGTTGAATATGTGGTCCTAAGGGCTCACGCATGCATTAACACATGCGTGACCCCTTATAACATCCTATTGTACATATGACATTCCCCTTAGGATCATATAGTGTCCTAAGGGGTCATATGTGGTTAGACCCACATATGACCCCTTATAAAATCCTATAACCACATATGACCCCTTATAAAATCCTAGTGTGAACGACATACCCCTTAGTTCATCACATAGCGTCTTAAGGGGTCATATGTGGTCCTAGGGGGCCACGCATGCATTGACACATACGTGACCCCTTAGTAGGTCACATATGACCCCTAATAACATCCTACTGTACATATGAAATTTCCTATGTGTCCTAAGGGGTTGAATATGTGGTCCTAAGGGCTCACGCATGCATTAACACATGCGTGACCCCTTATAGAATCCTAGTGTGAACGACATACCCCTTAGTCCATCACATACTATCTTAAGGGGTCGTATGTGGTCCTAAGGGGTCAACATGCATTAACACATGCGTGACCCCTTATAACATCCTACTGTACATATGACATTCCCCTTAGGATCATATAGTGTCCTAAGGGGTCATATGTGGTTAGACCCACATATGACCCCTTATAACATCCTACTATACATATGACATTCCCCTTAGGATCATATAGTGTCCTAAGGGGTCATATGTGGTTAGACCCACATATGACCCCTTATAACATCCTACTGTACATATGACATGTTCCCCGTAGGATAATATAGTGTCCTAACATACATATGGCGTGTTAGATCTCTCTATTCTTGAATTTTTTATGTATGTCAAAGATTTAAATATGTACATGTACATTAGATCTCTCTATCTCTCTGAAATATATGTTATCTCTAGATCTGAAATATATGAACTCTCTCTCTCTCTCACTGAAATATTTGAAATTTTTACATGTATTTTTTGAAAATGAAAATGATCTCTCTCTCTCTGTCATGAAGATTTATATGTATATAATCTCTCTCTCTCTCTCATGAAAATGATCTCTCTCTCTCTCTCTCTCTCTCTCTCTCTCTCTCTCTCTCTCTCTCTCTCTCTCATGAAAATGATCTCTCTCTCTCTGCTTACGTATTTATTTTAACTTTATGACATGTACCTAGATAGATGGCATCCCAGGATATACCTTTGCAGGCTCCTGATCAGGATCCACCTTTGCAGGCTCCTGATCAGGATCCACCTTCACAAGCTCCTGATCAGAATCCACCTGCGCAGGCTCCACATCAGGAGCCACCACAGCAGGATCCTCCACAGCAGGATCCCCCCTTGCCCGATATTGCTACTATTTTTCATTACAGTGATCGAGAGTTGCATAGGTTGAGGGCCATACTAGATGACCCTCGTACTGATGGCATGTACAAGAGTACGTGCACGTCCATTTTTGATAGTTTGCAGACATTGAGGGACCGCTTAGTATCTCATACCTCATTCTCACCTGAGGTTATAGAGGATATATATAGACAGTTGAGGAGTGAGGTGAGGGGTCCTCATTCTTTTGCTGATGTGGTGGGGGTGGTCTCGAAGGAGACCATCAAGGAGAGATGCTTCCCACAATATCAGGAGAAGAGTAAGGTGAGGGGATATCAGGTTACCAGATGTATCGACCCACAGGTTGCGTCACTGATTTACCCACGATTCTTAGCAGCCCATGGTCGTTATCCTAATAACGACCAGATTCCATTATACTTTGCACAGCAGGTATTTGCTGAGGTTCATTGTCAGATGAAACCAAACTACCTTGATATTCTGGGATATTATGGACAGGGGAGGGGCAGGATTGCTGATAGAGATGCATATCGTAGGCGTGATAGAGCTCCGCCTAGACACAGGGACCTTGTTGGCCAGAGATTTCCTGCAGTAGTCCCAGCCATGGCACCCATAGCAGATCACGTTGTGATTGCTTCTCAGAGAGAAGCAATTGATAGGATTGGACATATTGCATCAGCAGCAGCCACCATATCTTCTGACAGGGTGGGCAGATATATGATGAGTCAACCACGTTCGCGATCATCCATAGATCATGCATCTTCTAGTCATGGGGGGGCTTCAGATTCAGATGATCGGTATATTTCTGCTAGCATCCCCTCCCCAGATGAGGTAGCAGCTATAGTCGGAGGTAGTAGACATGTACAGATGTTGCAGTATTTAGTCGAGGACCTACTACATGCTTATAGTTTTATTTCATCTCGACTTGGGATACCATTGGGTGATGTTAGAGAGGAGATTCTCAGAGATGTTCAGGCTACAGCGGCATCGATGCATACCCCGAGGCAGTCACAACATTCTCATCACTCTACGCATGCTCCAGGCACTGACCCACCTACATATCACTCTATTGCTGCAGAGGAGGAGCTACGAGCTGATGAGCTCCATATCACAGATGAGGGCCGGTTGGATTCATGTGAGGAGATACGAGCTGATCAGGTACATATCACAGATGAGGGTTTGGACTCATTTGAGGATCAGCTGAGAGATTTGAGCCATACTGGATTTATGGACATGCTACTACAGTCAGACACTTCATCCACGATGCCCACTCATCTAGTTAGCCCCTTGCACTCCTCAGTGATACGTACAGCTAGAGAGAGATATGCTGGCACGAGTGATGTTGTTGATATGATCACGGGACAGGATCAGTCTACTATACAGCCTACTCCAGGTGATACACAGGTATGTACATGTACATGTGCGTTTAAAATTTTAGAAGATATGTATACATACATTGCAAATTTGTACCTAATAAATCTATATATATATAGATCTCATGTTTAATTTAAATAATCTAGAACTTTCTAAGTTTTAATTTGTAGATCATTTAAATTGATTGTGGACTAATCCTTAAATTGACAATTAGCTCATGTCACTCCTTCCTTGAGCTCTGAGCATGTGCGTAGGAGAGATTCTTTAGATGCTGACATTAGTGTACAGGTTAGTTATGGTTTTTGGTATATATATATATTTGATGTACATGCACGTCTAGAGAGATCTATATATATTATATTTAATATTTAAATAAATTCTACTTTTGCAGGACTCCCCCTCAGATGGTCGCTCAGTTCGTAGCCGACATGATGATCCCCAGTGTTGATTTGCTCTAGACTTTATAGCTCATTTACATTTATCTTTTTATCTACTTTCATATTATATATATATTCATGCACGTACATGGAGTTTAGACTCTAGATTATACTTTATACCTGGTTTATGTTTGACTCTGGATTATACTTTATACTTTATACATGGAGTTTAGACTCTAGATTATACTTTATACCTGGTTTGTGTTTGACTAGAGCTAGATTATACTTTATACATGGAGTTTAGACTATAGATTATACATGTTATAAGTTTTATACATGTTTGATTATATTATATTTATACACATGTTTGATTATATTCTAGATTTATGTACATGATGTTTGATTAAATTAGATTTAAATACATGATTGATTAGATTGTATATTTCATGCATGTGTACAACGACTTGTTTAGACTCTAGATTATACTTTATACCTGGTTTGTGTTTGATTGATCTATTATACATGTTTGATTATATTAGATTTATACATGTTTGATTAAAGATTAGATTTAAATTCATGTTTGATTAGATTGTATATTTCATGCATGTACAACGACTTGTTTAGACTCTAGATTATTCTGTATACCTGGTTTGTGTTTGATCATCTATTATACATGTTTGATTATATTAGATTTATACATGTTTGATTAGATTAGATTTAAATACATGTTTGATTTTCAAACAAAAGATTATGTATTCAATTATACATGTTTGATTTTCAAACAAAAGAGTATGTATGAAATGAACAAACTAAACTAAGATAGGTCATGTATTGAATAGTTCACATCCAGTACATGTATATTACATAGGTATGTATATTTGTAGGTATGTGAGCTTCTAGGTATGTATATTGTAGTTAAATAGTTCACAACATGTACATGTCCTAATTCCATATTAAATATATCAATTTTACAAATGTACATATTACATTCTAATTTAAATATGCATTTTTTAATTAAATACAAATACAATTACATACAATTAAACACGTGCACATTTAAATACATCCTAATTTGATATAACATTTGTATAAATAAACTTAAAAAAATATTTATCCTAAATAGTTTCAAAACAAGTTACTTGAGATCTAGAATTTATCTTGAACTTTTACATTAAAATTCAATTCAAGTGGATTACTAAATGTATATATAGTTCATACCACATCAAGTGGTTCACAACGCTCTTCAATAACACTTAATATTTTGTCATGATCTTCACTATCTAGTCTCCACTTTTGAGTCTGCCCTCGACGTGGAACTGTTTGAAGAATTAGGCCAACAGCAATGACCAAGTGACTATACTGATATACCTTGTTATCAATTTGGTATTCAGTGAAATGAATCCCATGTTGAACAATTTTAACTTGTTTGAAATATGTCCCTTGCACTACAACTGATCCTGCATGTACATGTATATAAGAAACATGAGAAATTAAAAAAATTCACACAAGCGATTTGTATGTATGTACATATTCAAATCAGAACTCAAACCTGTGGGAAATGACATTCCATCACTCATCTCAGATTTTGATAACTTCTTTCTCTCTTCTGTGCTACGCAATAAATAATAACTAACACCTTCTATATTTCCATCTTCTGCTATGACTGCAAAAATATCTCCTACAATTTGACACAAGTTAAATAAATTCTAAGTTACATGTCATTTTTAAGGAAATGTTTACATGTGTACGTCATGAACATACATACCTTTTTTAATCAATCCTGAAATATGATCGTAATCACCAGAAATCAAAGGAATGTCTTCAAAGTTTTCATCCTCATTTGAATCCTCGTATGTGTCAGAAACATCTAGTGGCACCATTTTCCATTCACTAACATATCCAAGCTCTTGGTTCTTGCAATCAACATAGTTTTCGAAAATGCATTCAGAACAAAAACATGAATAATCTCTAGTGTATAATGTACATGGGCGATTATCTGTACTCATGACACAATGCAAAGATCTTGTCCTCTCCACACTCTTGCATCCATGCATTGATTTTCTATCCACATCTGTAAAATGTACATGTGTACAAGAATACATACATGTAGATCAAGTTGTTAAATTAAAAAAAAATAGAATAAAATACTAAAAGAGAACACGTACCGGTTATCTCCCAAAACACTCTATATGGAATGGGCTTATATGTTCTTGATGATAATTCCCCAGGATAATTAGGTTGCTCAAAGTGTTTCTTACACCATTCAACAACATCATGTGCATTTTCTATACGTTCTCCTGTGTACTTTATTTGATGCTTTCTTATAGCACGTTTGATACAAGCTCCTGCACCATCATGTTCACCCTTTCCATGACCACTCTCAAAAAAACTCCAAACATGTGGTATTTTGTCATTTCGATGATATCTACATAGTGCATAAAATGGCCTCGAAGATTTGAATTGTGTTGCACATCCATCAGACCAAACAAAATGTTTAACTATTGTTATGCCTCTATCTTTCAAATATTCAAAAAACTTCTTAAAGCAATGTTGTACAAAAAGTGTGTCATGCTCCTTATCATCACTGATATAGAAGTGGTACTCTTTCTTAATGACACGATTTTCAAATGTACTATCAACACCATCTAAATTCATCTGTGCATGTCGATAACACACATGCACGAAAATAGTGATTTGCTTTGAAAAATAATACTCTGATTGAATCTCTTTTTGATGCACAAAAGAGTAATTCTCTGCGAAGTCAACTACAGATAAAATAGTTCCAAGTGGGAAAGTGTCTCTTAATCTTTTAAATTGTTCTGCTTGCCACTTGGCAAAAAAACCATGGCATATGTATGGTTTTATCAACTTACGAAAATTTTCCATAAATGTTCCAATAGGTATTTCTTCTTCTACATAATCTAGTCTTATAGATTCCTTTCCAAATTTTGTTTCAATTTTTTTGTACTTATAACTCTTGCAATTTACCATCTTCCTCATGTCAGTATCTTCATCTCTCAAAGGCAATTTAGCCAAGTCCCCGCATGTTCCACAAATTCCTCTTATGCAATTTATTTGACCGGTTGCATTATCATCTGATTTATCACATAAGATGGATGCTATGAATTGACTTGTTCGTTTAGGAGGAGCATTTTCATAACCATCATTATCTTCTCTAATCTTTCGAAACACCTGATAGTACAAGTCAAATTCGATGTGATAACGACAACAACAAGTTTCGAAAACTTTGTTTAACTTCACATAATATGGCCTTAACCGTTCAAACATGGTTTGTCCAATCTTTATATGAGGGTTTGTTTTAGTAAACAATACATACAATTCATGTTTTGTTGTGTCTAGCCAATGTTTTACATGGAGATCATAACGATCAGGACCAATCCTTTGCTTGATAACATCTCTACTATTTGATGAAGGGCGAGTATTATCATTCCAAAAACTTGTCACAAAGTTCCTAACAACATCTTCAATTCTATCAGAACGAGGAGCTCTACACATAATTGCCCAATTCCCTTCTGAGGTAGTATCATCCAAAATCTTTCTCCTTTTAACATATTTAGATATTGTCCTTCTACTAAAACCAAACTCAGATGACAGTGAAGAGATTTGTCTTTTTTGAGGCAATCTTTCATTTACTAAAGATGTCAACATCACTCTTCTTGAAATGGTCTTATCTAGTTTTCGAGATTTTTTACCAATGTTCACCAAACCTTTCTTAACATTATCAACAATAGATTTTTGTAGCTGAGAATATTTCCTCTTTTGATTTGTTGTATCTATACCCAACAATTTCATTGGATCTATTAAGTCTTTATGAGTAAGTACAATTGATAACAATTGAGCTTTTTCTAGTGTAGTATCAAGATTGTTGAAATGCGACATTATTTCTTTTGCACTTTTATTCATTGACCTCCTTTTAGTATGTCTAGGTTCTTCACTGAGACGTTTCAACTCATCCACATCCATTTCAAGTAAATGATCTAAATTTTTATAAGAAATATTTCTCTTCACCTGTTTAGCTAGATCCACAATATGCTCATCCATATCAGTGGTAGGAGGTAAGGAGCCTGACCCCTCTCCTTCAAAGGTCTCCATTGGTTCAACTTGGACAATCTCCTCCCTATGTTCATCAACTATATTGTGTTCTTCAACAGGTTCATTTGCCCATTCTGCACATAATTTAAGAGTTTGTGTAAGGTTCTTGAATTAATCAGAGATTATTCAATTAGGATTAAGAATAGGGGTGAATTTGGCTTAAAGCTTTACATGTTAAAATTAAAGCCCATTCAATTTGGTTTATTAAATTTAAATACTTTTTTAAGACCTTATTGTTATAACTCTAATTAAATTACTTGTTTAGGTTTAAAGTTCAATTTGTTCTCAGGTTAGGATTAAAGTTCAATCTCTAATTTTGAGCACTAATTTAACACATAAAATAAAATTTTGATAAATTAGAAATTCCAATTTTGAAAATTAAAAGTACAAATATTTTGATGCATGCATACGATAACTTAGGTGACCTCATATTAATTTGTTATGGACCATAATGTAAGTGGACTATAATTTGTCACATGTGAGTATATTTAAGACCTATTATTGCATAATAGACCTCCTAATCTGAAATGTTTTTGCATGTACGTGAAGTTGAATATAAATTTAGTTCACCTAAATTATTCAACATGTTTAATAGGAGAAAAATGCAATTACACAACAAGCAAGTTGATGGAAATTGAAATTTGCAAATACACATGTATTATCTCAAATTAATTATGTTTTCCAATTAAAAAAAAATTATTTTTAATCCTATTAAAAATATTAGATAAAAAATATTGAATTCTAATTAATTGATACGTAATACATATTAAATTAAATATCTTCTTTGTTATAAATTTATGTCACATTTAAGAACTATAATCAATGTAATAGTCCTAATAGGCCTTATTATTAAAATCAATATGACCACATTTGAAAAAACATTTCAAAAAATTAATATACTTAACTACCCTTAAGACAAATATATTATGTGATATTAAAGGACCTATCACATGAAATTACTTGTACATGTAGATTAAATATTCAATATATATAATTTAGAACCTAAAAATTATGACATAATAGGTCTTATTAATTTTATGACTTAATAGGTCTTATCTATTATAAATGAACTTAATTATATAGGAGAAAAATGCAATTACACAACAAGCAAGTTGATGGAAATTGAAATTTGCAAATACACATGTATTATCTCAAATTAATTATGTTTTCCAATTAAAACAAAATTATTTTTAATCCTATTAAAAATATTAGATAAAAAATATTGAATTCTAATTAATTGATATGTAATACATATTAAATTAAATATCTTCTTTGTTATAAATTTATGTCACATTTAAGAACTATAATCAATGTAATAGTCCTAATCTAGGCCTTATTATTAAAATCAATATGACCACATTTGAAAAAACATTTCACAAAATTAATATACTTAACTACCCTTAAGACAAATATATTATGTGATATTAAAGGACCTATCACATGAAATTACTTGTACATGTAGATTAAATATTCAATATATATAATTTAGAACCTAAAAATTATGACATAATAGGTCTTATTAATTTTATGACTTAATAGGTCTTATCTATTATAAATGAACTTAATTATATAGGAGAAAAATGCAATTACACAACAAGCAAGTTGATGGAAATTGAAATTTGCAAATACACATGTATTATCTCAAATTAATTATGTTTTCCAATTAAAACAAAATTATTTTTAATCCTATTAAAAATATTAGATAAAAAATATTGAATTCTAATTAATTGATACGTAATACATATTAAATTAAATAGAAATAAAATTAAAAATACATACTTGCATCATGATATCTTTGTCTTCTTTGTTCTCGATATCTTTCTTCCGTTTCGGGAGAATAATTCCTTGAAGTCTTATTTTGCCTTCTCTTCTTGTTCCCCATGCTTTTACAAAAAACCTTCAAATTATTCGCCTTCAAAATAATTTTCAAATATCTTCTCTCATCCAAAAGTGCGAATTATTTTAATCATTTGAGTGATAAAAAGCGAAAAAAAATTATGGATATTTATACGATTCCACAAATGAAAAAAAAAACAAAAAATGCGTCGGCCCGTGTTCGAACGAAAGCCGACAGTTAAAAATTGTTGGGTTCGCTCGAACATGGTAGTTAAAAAAAAATGCATGCCGAAATTTAGCTCGCAGGTTCGAGCGAATGGGGGTTCACTCGAACCCATTTTGGTTCGAGCGAACCCAATCCGATCGAACATGTGTTCGATCGAAACCCCAAAATTAGAAGTTTCTCCCAAAAAATTTCAGAGTTCTGAAGAATTAATGACTTCGGAGCTCTGGTTCAGTACACGAATGAAATAATATTGATAACCCAAAAATATTAGATGGTAGTACTCGAAACAAGCTTTCCAATGGATATAATTTTGTTATATTTTGAATTTATTATGTTCTTGATTTTTTAATTTTATTAAAAGTTGGTTTTTCACCGAACATGAACTTCTCTGTTCAACGCATTGGGAAAAATAAGAAACTAATTCAAAAAAAATTTGAAAAATATCTATGCCCTTGGTATTGATGTCTTCTTTCTAACAAAAAAAAAAAAATTGAATTTCGATTTATATAGAACAAGTTATGTGTTCAAACGTAAACCTATGTTTGAATTATGACTAGTCGGACTTCAAAACTTTATAAAATGAAAAATATTGAACATATCACTATAAAACCAAATGCATGCCCTGGATATTGATGTTACAAACCAAAATTCGAAAGAATTGAGTTTTTATCATTTATATAAAAAAAGTTATGCATTTCGGAAGGCACATCACTCTTAAAAAATGTAGTTTGTTGTAAAAAACTACTTTTCGAGGGAGATGGAAATTTTTTTAAAAAAATCTTTCAAAAAAATTTGAAAAAAATGTATATAGAATCTACAAACAAAATGCTAGAAATCACTAATTTACATCATCTTCAAATTTTTAATAGTTTAAAAGTTATAGTTCTCGGAAGTTGAAGATTATTTTAAAAATGTACATCTCAGTGTCAAAAGTGGCAAAAAAGTGGGAACCATTATTGTGAGTTCACCCTTGGTTATGGCATAAAAGGTTGTGTCATATGAATTTTGATTGCATTGTGAAGATCAGTTCAACTAAGGTTGTTAGAGATATACCTAAGATTATGAAGCCCTATAATCATGTATGTAAAGAATGTCAAATGGGTAAACATGTCAAAAACTCTTTTAGGAGTATACAAGATAAATCAAATGATGTTCTTGATCTTATTCATATTGATTTGTGTGGCCCTGCTAGCGTTAAAAGTTTTCATGGTGATAGATATTTCATGTTAATCATTTATGATTCTTCTAGAATGATGTGGGTTACTTTTTTGAGAGAGAAATCTGAAGCCTTTGAAAAGTTTAAAATATTTAAGGCTAAAGTGGAAACTGAGATAGGATTGAAGATTAAATGTTTGAGATCATATCATGGTGGAGAATTCATATCCGATGAGTTTAATAACTTTTGTGACAAACATGGTATTAGAAGACAATTTTCTGCTCCCCGGACAATTCAGTAGAAAGGAGTTGTGGAAAGGAAAAACAAAACTATCTTGGATGTTGCTAGAAAAATGACGATGGAAGCTAATCTACCACATATCTAGTGGAGAGAATCAGATAGTACAGCGGTTTATATATTCAGCAGAGTACATATCAAAGGAGAAACTGGTTAGACACCTTACGAATTATGGTTTGGCAATACACCTACAGTTAAGTATTTTAGAATTTTTGGTAGTAAATGTTATATCAGGAGAGATGATACTATTGCAAAATGTGATCCTAGAAGTGATGAAGGCATATTTCTTGGTTATTCTAATGAAAGAAAAGCATATAGATGTTATAACAAGAGATTGCATAGAATAGTGGAGAGTGCTAATGTCAAAGTAGATGAGCTGAGCAAAAGTCAAATCAGAATTTATGAGAAGGAATCGGCAGTGGAAATGATTATATCTAAACCGGTAGAACCTTTACCAAAACAGAGAGTTGAACCAGTTACTCTGGCAACATCAAAGAATTCTACAGTAACTGAAGAACAGGGAAGAGGAACAGAGAGTCTGAAGACTCCTAGGTATGTGAGATTGAATCATTCTAAAGATCAAATCATTAGGGATAAGAACAACAGAGTGATGACAAGAAGAAGACTGGCAATTAATGAGCTATGTTTAATTTCACAATTTGATCCGGTATCAGTAATTGAAGCATGTAAAGATGAATTTTGGTTAAAAGCTATGGAAGAAGAATTAGATCACATTGAGAAAAATAACACATGGACTTTGGTTCCCCAGTCTAAAAATAAAAATGTTATTGGAACTAAATGGGTCTTTAGGAATAAATTGAATGAGGATGGTAAAGTTATAAAGAATAAGGCTAGATTGGTTTGTAAAGGATATTCCCAGAAGGAAGGAATTGATTATGGAGAAACTTTTGCACCAATAGCTAGGATTGAAGCTGTAAGATTATTTCTTGCCTATGTTGCTTATAAAAACTACAAGATTTATCAAATGGATCTTAAATGTGCATTCTTGAATGGGGATCTTGATTAGGAAGTTTATATTGAGCAACCTGATGGTTTTCACTATCAGATGATACTGATATGGTTTGTAGGTTAAGGAAAGCTTTATATGGATTGAAACAAGTACCTAGAGCTTGGTATGCAAGGTTGGATAAATATCTTTTGAAGCTTGGTTTTACTAAGGGCAGTCCTGACAGTAATCTATATTATAAAATCACTGATGATGACATACTGATTGTTGAAGTATTTTTTGATGACATTATTTTTGGAGGTGAAGATAAATTATGCATAGAATTTTCTAAGAACATGGAGAAAGAATTTGAGATGTCTATGATTGGTGAGATGAAATTTTTCTTAGGTTTGCAGATTACTCAGACCGACAAAGGTATTTTTATCTGTCAAACTAAGTATGCTAAGGAATTGTTGAATAAATTTGGTATGGGAGATTCTAAACTGATAAGTACGCCTATGGTTACAAGTGATAAATTGATAAGGAAATATATTTTTGCACTGATATAAATCCTACTAGATACAAATCTATGATTGGAGGTCTACTTTATCTAACTCAGACTAGGCCTGACATTATGAATGTTGTTTGTATTGTTTCAAGATTTCAGAGTGATCCTAGAGAAAATCATGAGATGGAGGTGAAAAGGATTTTTAGATACTTGCAAGGTACATTAGAATATGGTTTATGGTGTCCTAAGGATGATAACTTTCTTTTATGTTCATATACAGATGTTGATTGGGTTGGAGATGTTGATGACCAAAAAAGTACTTCCGGTGGAGCTTTATTTCTTAGAAAGAAGTTGGTTTCATGGATCAGCAAGAAATAGTCATCTACTTATTTATCAACTACTGAAGCTGAGTATGTTGTTGCTGCTACTAATTGTACACAAGTTTTATCGATGAAGCAAATGTTGAAAGATATAAAGGTGGATTGTGATACACCGATAGTTATTCATTGTGATAACTCTGCTTCTATTGATATATCAAAGAATCTGGTATTTTACTCTAAGACAAAGCACATATCTTTCAAGTATAACTTTTTGAAGAAGAAGATGGAATCAAATGAAGTTAAACTGGTTAATGTGAACACTAAAGAATAGATTGTAGATATTTTCACTAAACCCTTATCCAAGGAATCAATTGAATACCTGAGAGACAGATTGGGGGTTTTTGCCCCTCCGACAGAGACTTGATTGATGCGATTTGGCTTCAGTCCAGTATGTATTATCAGAGATACTATTCATTTTGGCACTAATGTGGGATGCTACTACTCAGGGGGAGTAGTCAACTTTGAGATTCTGAGGCTTATCCTTTTTCTTTGATATTTTTGTCAGATTTCTAGCATTGATGTCAAAGGGGGAGAGATAGTGATGTGAAAAAGAAATTCATAACTTTAAAGATATATTATTTAAAGGGGGAGAGTTATTCATATTCATAGCTACATGCAGGAGATTATTGGTTGTCTTCCACAGGGGGGGACTTGTTTTGCATTTCTTGGTACTTAGATGTTTTTCACATCTACTGTTGCCATCAATGGCGAAAGGGGAGATTGTTGGCCATTTGGAGGAATTGATTAGGTGTTGCATTGATGTTTTGTCATTGATGTCAACACTAGTTATTTGGATGATTTATCGGCACCCTTTTGGTCCTGGTAGATTGAGTAGTTTTTGGTTAACTGAGATCCGGCATGATCTGGTTGACTTTGGTATAATCTGGTGATGGAATTGGCTTGTTCATGATGCTTATACTCATATTTGGTCAATTGGTTTTGGTCTGGTGATTGCATGCTATCTTGATTGCTTAGAAGATTGGTTTCTAGTTCTGGCGAGGGTTTCACCGACAGAGCTTTTGGTGGAGATCTTTGATGCATTATATAATTGGTGTTGGTGCATCTTCTGATGGAGTTTCAGGATGTTGTTGGTGATCATGTTCGAGACTTGGCATTTGGAGATCATTACTCAAGCATGTGGACCTATACTTGGTCCTAGTTGATCCAAGTTATGGATCGGCATTGATGTAACGTATGGATAGGACCTATTGTTGTATTTCTAGGATGTCTTATGTGTTGGATATTATTTGTTTTGGACTAAAGCCGACATGGTTTGTAATTATGTAATTGGTTTATTGTTTAGTGGCCAACCTGAATTTTTATGGTCGAGGGTTTGTATAAATAAGATGTAAGATCTCATGGTAGATCATCATGGTTAATGTTAGAGGTCATGGTCAAGGAATGTAATATGCTAATAATGTAATATCATTCAAGCAAAGGAATGTGTCGATCATTGGAGATCGAATTGGGTTTATAAGAGGATTTATTCATCTGGTATTGAGCTTAACTGGAACTGTACTCAGGCATAGGAGATGATATCTTTTGCAGTTCAATACTTCTCCGGATTGTAGTCTAGATTTGTATGTAATCAGTTAGACTCCTTTTGTGATGAGCAGTGTGCTCTAGGTCGTTGGCCTTCCTGCAAGTGCAAGCCCCTTCATTGTAAATTCACATACTTACTGCAGAATTATTATCTAATTGTGGGTAGGCTTCCCACCATGGTTTTTCCCTTTATCATGTTTTCCACGTACAAATCTTGGTGTTGTGTGGATGGCTTTTATTCTGTGATTATTGTTTATACTTAGTTAGATTAACTTCTATTTCGATATTGTTGTTTTAAATTGCTAAATCTTACGGTAATTTGTGACAACTGATTCACCCCCCCCCCCTCTCAATTGTCTTCCAGTTATCTGAACTATCTAACATCCCCCTCTAGGTAAAGTTGTTTGATTGCTAATTTCTTTGCCATTTTAACAGCCAAGAGAGCACCCTAACACTCAACCTCATTATCCATCCCTTCGACCAATTTTTTTTCCCCCGTGGCTATTAAATTCTCATTCCATTCCTGCACAACATACCTTGCACCTAAGGGCCACAAATTTCCCTTTGAGGATCTATCAAAATTTGCATTGATCCAATCTTCTTCAGGTTTCACCCATTCAACTTCCTCTATATTCTTGACTCCTAGATTATCCTGAGATGACCCATTAACAAGTTGATACCTAATAAATGACCATTTAGATTGAACTTCATTGTCTTCCTTACTAACCTGAATCTTGGAAAGATTATGTTGTGTAGTAGCAATGCTCAATAATTCTGAAATTAAAGTCTCTATTATTCCATACAAATGCACAAGTGGATTATGTTTCTCTTAGAAGATCCTTATGTTTCTCTCCTTTCACAACTCCTAGATCACTACAAAAAGGGTGACTTGCCAAATGCATGAGAAGTCATTTTTTTCTTAATTGTGAATCTACTATCCTAGGTTTTTGGTGACAAAATACCAAGATTCATTTGCAAATTCACAATGTAGGAACACATGATCAATAGACTCTTCATTCTTGTTGTACATCACACATCTATATGGACCTAAGAAACCAATTCGCTAAAGTCTATCACTCATGAGAATCCTACCTTTAAAAGTCAACAAAAAAAATGAAACTTCCTTCAATAGACAATATTTACTCCAACAAAGGATGTAAGGCCAACTCTCCTCCATTTCTGCCACATCCAAAATTTTATACCCAATCTTAATTGAATATTTGTCATGATTGGATCCACACCTAACAATAACATCATTTCCTCCAAATAAAAGAACCCTTTGTTCTATCAAAATTCTTTGAAACGAGACTTCACTCTCCCTATCTAAATTTAATTCATCAACCACGTTCTACTTCCACTCCTCTGTACCCTCCTTCAAAAATTAAACCAAAAATCCTATCACTCTAGGGCCCCATCGATTTAAAGTTACTTGTTTCATAGCCTAAAAAAATTTATCCTTCCTTAACACCTTAAACCCGTCACATGAATCATCCCAAAACAAAGCCAATTTACCATCGTCCTACATCCACATTAGATGATCTGCAATTAGCAAGTGGCATGAGACCATGAAAATCCAAATTACTAAACCATGATGGGGGTTCTAAATAGTTAAAATATGCTCCTTCAAGGGGTTATCCAGATACTTCGCTTGGATAACTTCAACCCACATATTATTCAGATTATTGTACATGCTCCAAACTAGCTTTGCTCCAATTGCCTCATTCATCAATTGCTAATTCGACAACCCTACCCCACCAAATTTGCTCGGGTTTGCAATTTTTATCCCATGTCAAAAGAGGTATCTTGTCATGTTCATGACTACCATTCCAAAAAAACTTCGTCATTCTCTACTCAACCACCCTGATAATCTTTGTTGAGATTTGAAGGCACGTCGTAAAGAAGATGGGGATTGCAGAAATAACAGATTTAAGCACAACAATTTGTCCCATGGATGTCAACCATTTACTCTTCCACCCATCCATTTTTTTGAGGTAGCTATCAACTAAGCCCTTCCAAAAATGTGACTTACAAGCTCCAGCGAAAAGCAAAGTGCCCGACAATTTCTCAAGAAAATCTCTTAGCTTTATCTCCAAGATATTAGTAATTTCTCTATGTTTATCCGCCTTGGTGTTAAAGAATAAAATCTCAGATGTCTTCAAATTATTGCACTACTCGGAAGCTCAGCTATAGGAATTCACTGTTGATTTAATACATTTGGCCTCTCTGAAAGGAGACTCTCCCATTAGCAAGGTGTCATCCACAAATTGTAAATGGGTGGTAGGATTGAGGCCTCTAGCAATCCTTACTCTTGTCCACAAGTCATCCACTCGTTTTTTAGTGATGAATCTACCCAACACATCGATCATAATGATGAATAATATTAATATTAAATCATTGTTATTAATTAAAAATAATGATGTACAATAACTTTTAAATAAATTTAGTAGAAGAGAGGACATAGTAGTTGAGCACCCTAACTTCACGTCTCTCCTAATCCTATGTGATGATATTAAATCACTTGTATTTTTTTATAGTACCTTACTTGGCAAGTCCCTTGCTTATATGTAAAATTTCAAGGCCGCATCATCAAATATGGTGTACATTAGTATGTTTGCTATTGAGGTGTCCAAAAAGCCCTAGAAAATATTTGACTTGTAGTTGTGCACTAAGTTAACATCACATGATTTTTTTCTTTTTAGATATAAACGTTACATTTCATTCAATTGTGAGTATTTATGATCAATACTATAACTTTAAAGGCACAACCATTAGTGTTATATTATTAAAACTAACAAACACAAAATTAACAAATGTTTTCACAAATATTAGAGTATGGTCAACTACTAGATTTTTTATCAAACTATTATGTTGTTTGCCCCTAAATTAATATGTCATAATTCATATATCACTAACCAACAAATACTATTATTACAATACTACACAAACAAATACATGTCAATCCTATATTGATTATTGTTTTAATACATCTATAATCTTCATTGACCTAATAAAATTGTAATACATGTGATTTTAAAAAAAAAATTGATATTAAACTATCTTATCTATCTAAATTAATATGATATATATCACTAAACAATGGTACGACAACAAATACATCCAAAACATGACTGTTATTTATTTGGAAAAATGATTTCCTAAAGCAATACAAATAAATTTTTATTTTATATATTAAACCAAAACAAAAAGATTTTGGCAACTAACAAGTTGTGAAAATAAAATGAATAAAATAGTTATTATAAAGTCTAATAACATAGCCTGCTGTAAAAAAACGTAATACTGAATGTTGATCTACTACATTTCAACACTTGAACATGGGGAGAATGAATTTACAAATTACATTCATCGGTCATTGTTTCAAATTAGAATTTATTAAGCTAAAGAAGCTACCATATAATTCATATTAGGCATGAATTTATTAAGCTAAAGACGCTACCATATAATTCATATTAGGCATACAATCAGTCATTGTAGGGACGCGTCTATTCTGGCTCCAAAACAGAGTACGGATTGACTAACACGCGTGTTAGTTGCGCATTTTACACCTTCGATTTTACAATAAACGACTGTTATTGACTAACACGTCGCTATCACGCTGTACGAAATATCCGTTTTAAAACCAAAATAGCTGCAGCCGTCATTGTATCGCCTGCAGTACATGCTATTCAAATTAGAATTTACTAAACATACAGTCGGACTGCAGCTTTTCTGACAATCTGTCATACATAAAAAAAAATTACACCAAGTCAAACTAAAGTGTCATAAATAAAAAGTACACTAAGTGAAAATAAATGTCTACCTATATTCTTATTATTCAGTTATAGTTCGCATTCAAGCTAATAAATATTAATTCACTGAGCCAGTTTTTTCCGTCAAACCTTTAATTTCGGTTGAGGCAGGAGTGGACAGAGCCAGGCTCGTCTGAATGATTTGTTCTACGGTCATGACTAATGTGCACGTCGGGAATGTAGAGATATAATTACGATAATGACCAGCAGACAGCTTTAGAAAAATATATCTAGGAAGTTGAGTTCCATGGAGTATTCTGATGGGGGACATGGGACAGGTTTTGGGGCTTGGGGATCCAGGGCCTAAATTAGGGGACACTGAGAGGATGGTGGCAGAGTGGTGGTGGTGGGGTAAGGGAGCATTGCTGATATAAAAATAGAGGTGAAATGAAATCTTCAAGATAAAATCTACAATATAACAGCTTTGTGAGTGTTTCATGGAAAGCCAACTAGTTTTCACGATGTTAAAGATTGCAATCAGTATGTAATGGCTTGTGTCATATAACAAGCAGCTTGACGACATCCCTAATAGAGGTGGTGGAGGTGGCAGAAGTGGTGGTGCTATGAGGGGACGTTTCCCCCAAGTCCCCAAGTCTTGAAAACATCCCCTTATGGAGGACGCGAATTTTTTTGGGGGGGACGCATCCCCAATGAACACTAGCAAGAACTATCGAAATGTTGCTTCTATGCACAAACTTCCATATCATTATTAGTCCCAACACAAATAGCCAAAGAAAAAAATAACTGCATCAAAGCAGAACTATCACGACCAACACCTCCAATCCCAGCTGTCTGAGATTACCTTTAGAGAAACCATTTGTATTAATCTTAAAAACACCTTGAGGAGGGAGTATCCAATGACCCTCTTTGTTAACCCTATGAGAAGGAGGTGTTTTAGGAGGACAAGGCTGAGATTTAGAATTAAAAGAGACCAACAAATTACCCACATCCAAATTCAGAACAACCACAAGATTCAGTAAAGCAAAAAGTTGATCTAGAGATCACTTATTGGCAAGAGTCTTCTAAAGTGAAGTCAACATGTTATGTCAATTGTAATCAAAACTTTATTTTAGAATTATTTTATTATTATATATTTAAAAATATAGATTTTATGTGTGATTTTTATTTTATGGAAATAAGTTTCGCTATAATGTCTATCACGACAATTTGAATAAGCATATATCTAAATCACACAAGACACTTTCATGAAACAATCAGAAATCTAGTCCATTAAAAATCATCTGAAATGTCTATGAGATTTGAAACATGTTAGATAATCTTATAATAGAGACCACCAAATCGAACACAACTAAACTGGCTCCAAAATCATGATGTCGTACAACGCAAAACTTTTGTGTTATGTAGACAGAAAAATTGCAGAATAGACTCACAATAGCTGTGAGAATAGCTGTGAGACTCGACAGAAATGTTGCAGCCACTGTGCCTCTATATATAACACGAAAACAATAGTCAAAACGTTTTTGACCAACTCCATCAATTGTACTCTACTCATGAGATTCCACTGTTTGCTCCGAGCGGACCTGGGGAAGGTGTATCCCAGACATAAACACACAACAAAGGAATTGAAGCCCATGTCAGACAAAGCCCACCATCTCCCCGCCCTTCTAGGCCATAGTATTTTCCTGCTTGACGAGAAATCAATGCCCTGGCTTGGAATCTATTCTCCTCGCTTAAAACACCAAATTTAAAACCAGACTGAAATGCAACGTCCGTGACGTTCAATCCTTTTTCTTGGCACACCAATGCACGCATTACCATTGGCGCGGTGAACGTTCTCTCTATCATTGCTCTCGCAAGCAGATGTTCTGCCACTTCCGCTTCCAAAGAGTCTACCATGGCGCAAGAGTATTGCAAGCACTGAACAAAACGGCTGAAAAAATAGGTGCTTTCATATTCGTATGGAGCTCCCAGTCCCACAGTAAGAATAGCATGACGGAGACAACTGATCCCATGAATGAATTCTGAGACCTTCGCTTTGCTTCTTCGCATCGACATGTGAGGAAGCTCAATCATGCAGTTCGCCATTACAATCTCTTCCTCCTCTAAACAAATGCTTTTCAAATCCTTCAATTCCTTTTCGTGGAAAGCAAAAGGAATCCCAAGAGATTCTGCATACTCACACAACCTTCTTCCTGTCTGCATTGCCATCAATTTATCCTCCCCCCACTTAATTGCAGTGATCCTCAAGTGCCCAACTGCAATTTTGTTATAATTCAACGCTTCCATTAGAGGTGGCCATTGCATGCCTTCCATAATGTCAAAATCGACAATATGGATTCTTTTCCTGCTATTTTTATCATGGCTTGCACCCATCAGAGCCTCCATTATGCTTTGATTTGCAGTGAAATGGGCCATTCTGATGTAAGGGCATGCTTGGTGAAGCAAACTAAAAGCTCCCATAAAATGCTCTGATCTCCTTAGACTCACTAAGTCCACCTTCCTTTGACCCACAGGGCTAATCCACTGAATAAGACTATTATATAAGTAAAAAGATACCCTCTCCATGACAGAACCAGTGGGAGAAACCAGTTCTCGCAACCTGCAAAGGGTAACCTCAGCAACATCAGAGGCTCCATCTGAAATTCCTTGGGCACATGCAAGTAAGAGATGTAAAAGTCTCAATCCTCTGTATTCGTTTTCGCTTGAGCAATTGAAGAATCCCATAATTTCATGCTCAGAGCAACTGAAGTGCCCCTGATGATTCTGCTCATCTATCGTTCTATCAACCTTCTCTTGATCATCACTCTCGGGCGTCGAATCCAAACACGGTAGTTCTTCTGTTGCATCAATGTCCTCCAAAACAGCATCCCAGTTAAACTCATCAAGGCATAAGCATTCTTCCATTTCGTTTCTCTTAATCACTGTAATCAAAGTCACTACACCAAACAGGACATAGATAAAATGGTAATGGAAAATTGAATGGTTGAGTGAGGTAGATAAATATTCAAAGACGACTTTGTAGCTTACTGGTGTGAAAAGGGTTTCAATTTTGGAAATAGCTAAGCGCTGTGCTCTTTAAGTACCGTCTTTTACGCCGCACGTTTTACTTAAAGTCGCGGCCCACAACTACATCTTACGTAGTAGGCTTACATCACTTTAGTCTGCTTTCCCTCACGTATACCAATTTAAGATCAATAACTCACCGCGGTAATATATTTCTTAGGTGTAGGGGAGAGGACTTAGTAGTTGCGCACCTTAATTTCATGGTCCTCAAAAGTTTGTGGAAATTTCAAATCACTCCCAATTTTTTATAGCAGCTTACTTGGCAAGTCTCTTGCTTATAACTAAGGTTTCAGGGTCACATCATCAAATATGGTGATACATCAGCATGCTTTTTGCCAAGGTATCCAAAACGGTCCCAAAAAAAAGTGAGACCAATAGTCTTGCAAAAGAGACCCTTATACTTGTGCCGCTGATGTGGCATCACATGATTGGTTGTTTTTTCCAACTAATAGTACATTTCATAGCAATAACAACTTTAAAGTTACAACTATTGGTACAATGTATTGTAATTATTAATATATAAACACACAAAAATTGATATTTTATGTTTCAAACAATAGATTTTATTTTTACTATTATTGGAGCAAAAAGTATCAACAACCCTCACAACTATTCATACATGCTCAACTATTGGTGCTCTTCCCTTAATAGTGAAATTTCCATACCCATCTCAGTTCAAATCGGCAATGGCAATGGGGCTCTTTAAACAACACCCCATAGCCTCCCTACAGCCCTATGCTTCCTATGCTTCTATATATCGTATGCAGTATGCGGGCAAGTACACCTTTGTAACATGCACCCCCTCCTCTCTCTGGCTCGACTTCCTATACCCACCAGTGCAAAAAGCAAAATGGGATTTGAAAGGAGAGTGTTGTCTCGCCAGCATGCTAGCGCGCCCCACCTCCCCCCTCAACCCTACGAAAATTCATATTTTTTTAATATATATTTTTTTAACTGTAATTTATTTATATTATATTTTTTATTTATTAGTATTTATATTATAATTTGTAATTTATTTATATTTTTTTAACTTTAATTTATTTATAATATATTTTTTTTAATAAATACCCAATGCTTCATGACATAATCAACTAACATTGCAAAAATTGATAACCATGCCTTAGGAAATGTTATGAAAAAAACACCACCACAAAGGGGGTACATCAAAGAAATCAAAGCTTAGGATGTCATATGCCTCCATTAAAATATTACTACATATTCTATGATAATATTTAAGGAAAAGAAGAGAGAGTGAGATTTTCAAATAAAGATGCATATACCTCCCAAAAGAAGGAGAGGAGATCCTAAAACAAGGATACCTTAATGCAAGTTGTCATTGCCTCCAAATATATATGTGGTGACAACCACATTAGATACTATTATGTTTCTACCATTAAAAAAATATAATAAAAAAAAAAAGAATAGTTGTGCATGAGATTGTACCGCCATGAATAACAATGGCATCCCATATAGAGTTACAAATGTTCCATAGTGAGGAGCAACATAATACAAAAACATTTATCTAGAAGGGATGGGACAAAGGTGAAACCCATTGTCACTTGTCATATGAATAATCCCAAATTTAAAGATTTGCTATATTTTACGGGCTTCAAAGCTTGGCATTCATTGGTGGATTGACCAAGCACTTGATAATATGAACAAAAATAAATATTTGTTTGATTATGTTCATGAAATTTCTTACGTTTTAGAGGAGGAAGAGTAAGCAAGAAGACTTTAAGAAGCCTCAATATAATATACTCTTGTGTAGATAGAAGATGAGGAGAAGAAGGTTATCCTTTCCCTTGTGAATAAAGGTTTAATCACTCATGAGAAGGGATTGTATTAGATTCAATTGGTCCATGTTGGGTGAAACCTAAAAAGGCCCAATAATCATCTAGACATGTGTTATAAGTAGGAGTTGAAAATAGAATTAGATTGAGCTCACACAAATGAAACAATAGGCTCCTTTGATGCCTCAAGTGTCAATTTTGGGACTTTGTATTTCCCAATAAATGAGGGTGTAAATCTTATGAACCCATTCATCGTCTAAGAAGGAAGCCTTAGTTAATTGAGAACTATCAATAAGAGACAATGTGTCTACTTTGGTTGAAGATGGAACCATAGAGTTAGGAGGATATTTAGATCCTACTTCTATTTGTAAACAACTTTCAGCTTGCATTGTCTATAGTATATTTTCATATGTCAATTTTATCATGTGATGAAGAGTAGACAGAGCTACTTGCATGGCCTGACATGAAAGAGTGTAGGTAGATTCACAAGTCCTATCATAACTGGTAATGTGATTGTGTCTAACAATCATCTACCCATGTTATCAAAGAAATGAATAAAAATAGGTATATGCCACAAAAATTAAGGCCTAATCCATTATTTGTTTTAGTTGTACCTTATTCCAATTCTATTAATGATGACCAAAATCATAATAGAATTATATTAATTTCGAACTTCTAAAGAAGGTAACTCATTTGGTGAGAATATTATGTCCATCTTTGTTGCATGCATACAATCAAACATGGTTGATACATCATTTGGTCTAATAGAAGAAGGGACGAGTACCTTCTATAAGGCCACCTGGAGAAACTAATGGTATGTAGGCGAGATTTGAACCAATTCCCAGATGGAGATCTTAGCAGTAGTAGCATGAAGCTACTCAACAAGATCATACTCCTTACCAACATGTAATGAAAGATGAGGAGGGAGGAAGAAAATTTTGAGGAGGAACAATTGTTTCTTGTTTATTTTCTTCTTGTTACAAGTGTTGTATGTGTAACTGGCTATATGATAATGAGGTGGCTAAAACACATTTGGATTAATGTTCATATTTTGAGTAAGTTATTTTCAGAGTTTAGAAATTAACCAAGTGGTTGAGAAGGATTTTTAACTCCTGTAATAGTAATAACCTTTTTGGTTTTAGGTTGTGGAACATCTTGTTAAAGATGAACAACAATCAACAATTTCACAAGCTCATTTGTATGACCGAAAACATAAATTATATTGACTAGAATTTGATTATGTTATTTATTCACCAACACTTCATCTATAGAAGAGAGAGTATTGATATCAATGTCTTGTACCAAAATATCCTCATGATTAAGACAAATTGTGGGAAAGGGAAAAGACTATTAGTGATATTATATTGATACTATTAGTGACATAACATTTAATCCCCTCTCCTTCTTTTGGAAGGTGTGTGCATCTTTATTTGAAGATCCCAATCTCTCTTCTTTTCCTTAAAATATTATCATAGAATATGTACTAATATTTTAATGGAGGCATATGACATCCTAAGCTTTGATTTCTTTGATGTACCCCCTTTATGGTGGTGTTTTTTTCATAACATCCCCTTAGGCATGGTTATCAATTTTTGCAATGTTAGTTGATTATGCCATGAAGCATTGGATATTTATTAAAAAATATATAATATAAATAAATTAAAGGTAAAAAATATAAATAAATTACAAATTATAATATAAAAATTAATAAATAAAAAATATAATATAAATAAATTACAGTTTAAAAAATATATTTTAAAAAAATTATACAAAAAATATCTTAAAATTTTACTAAAAATACCTTATCGTTTCCCTGCGTAACTGTGAATTTTTGCAAGGTGAGGTGAGGTGAGGTGGGGTGGGGGGGGGGGGAGGTGCCAGCATGCTGGCGAGACAGTGCTCCCCTTTCAAACCCCATTTTCTAGTGTGGCTAGGACAAGTGGGTTGGGCTTCATAAAATACCTTCACAACATCTACTAGAGTTCAATCCTTCAGTTTTTGTCACACGTCATTATTTGCATATGATGTGATCTTCAAAAAGACGTGAATACATTTTGTACATATTTTTTTAATGTTATATCAATTGAATTGTGTGTAGTCAAGCAACTAGGTGCATCTCTTTCCTTTTCTTATTTTTATATTCAAATTTTTAAAATATTACAGTTTTAAAAATATATTTTAAAAAAATTATACAAAAAATATCTTAAAATTTACTAAAAATACCTTGTCGTTGCCCTGTGTAACTGCAAATTTTTGCAAGGTGAGGTGAGGTGGGGTGGGGTGGGGTGGGGTGGGGTGGGGGAGAGGGGAGGTGCCAGCATGCTAGCAAGACAGTGCTCCCCTTTCAAACCCCATTTTCTAGTGTGGCTAGGACAAGTGGGTTGGGCTTCATAAAATACCTTCACAACATCTACTAGAGTTCAATCCTTCAGTTTTTGTCACACGTCATTATTTGCATATGATGTGATCTTCAAAAAGACGTGAATACATTTTGTACATATTTTTTTAATGTTATATCAATTGAATTGTGTGTAGTCAAGCAACTAGGAGCATCTCTTTCCTTTTCTTATTTTTATATTCAAAATTTTAAAATATTACAGTTTAAAAAATATATTTTAAAAAAATTATACAAAAAATATCTTAAAATTTTACTAAAAATACCTTGTCGTTGCCCTGCATAACTGCGAATTTTTGCAAGGTGAGGTGAGGTGGGGTGGAGTGGGGTGGGGGAGAGGGGAGGTGCCAGCATGCTAGCAAGACAGTGCTCCCCTTTCAAACCCCATTTTCTAGTGTGGCTAGGACAAGTGGGTTGGGCTTCATAAAATACCTTCACAACATCTACTAGAGTTCAATCCTTCAGTTTTTGTCACATGTCATTATTTGCATATGATGTGATCTTCAAAAAGATGTGAATACATTTTGTACATATTTTTTTAATGTTATATCAATTGAATTGTGTGTAGTCAAGCAACTAGGTGCATCTCTTTCCTTTTCTTATTTTTATATTCAAATTTTTAAAATATCATATGAATTCTAATATAAAACACCAATCTCAACCTATTTAGTTTTTGGTATGAGAAATATTCTTGATCAAAAAAAATTTTAGAGAAGTGATGATCTATATGAATTTTTTTTGGGTGAAATGATTATGATAAAAACATTTTCATTAAAATTTTGTAATCAATAGTTACTGTGGTAGTCCAACTCTCTTTTGGGGTAGATTCAACAAAATTAGATCTTCAACTCTCTATTTTTCCAATTAAAGATATTTTTATTTTTATAATAAATTACTAAAGATATTTTTATAGAAATATAAAAAACAATTGTACAATTTGAAGTCTAGAATCTAACAATATTAATCTAATAATTTAATTAATTTTATTATTAATTTTTATTTGCATTATGAATAATTTGTTTTAATCAAACATAAGATTGATTGGAAATTTAAAATATATATTAAAATTTATTTGAATAAATTAAGAGAAAAATATGATAGACTAGATGAGAATTTGCTCTCTAAAGCAAATAATGCAATTCATGATGAGAATTATAGACACCCATTCTTTGAGTAAAAATCCTAGAACATCTATACAAATGTTGGGTGGCTTGAATTATATGATTTTCTCCAATAAATCACTATTAAATGCTTAAAGGACACAAATGAATTGAATTGATACACAACCCCTTAGAAATCTAATAGATTCTAATAGATATTAGCTCTTATTCTACAATAATGACTCATACACATGAAAAAGGTATTTTGTAATCTGGTGTCATTCTTCAAATTTGAATGTGAAACATTGATCTTTGATCGAAGTCAAAAGATCGATGGTGATTTTAATTCAATTATAACCTTAGCCATAAGTCAAAAGTTACCCTAACTAAAAACAATCTCTACTTGAACTCTAAAAGGGTAAGGTTTAGAGTTAGGGTTCCTAATAGGGTTAATATTGGTGTTAGTGTTAGTGTTAAATTATAGTAACAATAAAATTAGGGTTACACTATAATTAGGGTTAGGGTTAGAGTTTAATTAGGGTTCAATAAAGATTATGGTTACTATTAGGACTAAGTTTAGTACTAGAGCTTGGGTTACTGTTATTATTAAGTTACTATGAGGGTATAATTAGGGTTATCCTATAATTAACATTATAGCTAGATTTAAATTAGAGTTTAAGTAGGTTTCAATCAGGGTTGGGCTTAGTATTAGGGTAACTTTAGAGTTTAATAATTAGGATTAGTGTTTAATTAGGATGAGGGTTAGAATTGAATTAGAATATGTGTTAGATATTAAATACACATTACAATTAGGGTTGGGGTTAAATAATATTAGGAGTAAGGTTAGAATTAGTGTCAAATCAGGGTTACAATTAGATTTTAAGTAGGACTTGATTAGGGTTAGGGTTAGTATAAAGGTTAAGGTTATGGTTTGGATTCAATTAGAGTTTAATTAGTAATAAGATTACAAAATGGGATAAACTTAGAATTGAAGTTAGGGTTATGGTGCAACTAGATATTAGGGATTAGTGTTCAATCTCTAACCCTAACCCTAATACTAACCCTAATTCTATCTCTAACCCTAACCCTAACCCTAATTGTAACGTGATTTTTATATCTAATTGTTTAATCTCAACCCTAACCATAATCCTAAAATAATTCTATCTATAAGAATAACTCTAACCCTAATCCTAACCAAATCCATTACCCTAAACCTAGTAGTAATTCTATCTCTAACCCTAGCATTAACCACCCTTAAATCAAATTCTATCTATAACTATAACACTAACCCTAAACCTAATCCAATTAGAGTTTAGATTCGATTAGAGTAAGAGTTGATATAAATGTTAAGGTTTAATTATTTTAAGATTTTAATCAAGGTTAAATTAGATAGGATTATTGTTTAATTAAGTTTAGGGTTAGATTTTGATTAGAATTATGGTTATGACGAGGATTCAACTAGGGTTAGGGATTAATTAGAATTAGGCCTCTATAATTATGATTAGGGTAAGTGGTAGATTTAACCTTTAATTTGGGATGCCATTCAATTAGGGTTAGAGTAAAATTATGGTTAGGGATCATAATTATAATATAATATTATTATTATATATTAATATAATTATATATATTTTGTAATGCTATATAATTATATAATATAATAATTTATTTAATCTCTTTTTTGTTACATTGTGATTTCTACTAGCTTATATATATTTAATAATACATATAGAATAAGATGAGAGATATACTTCTTGAGGCACGTATTGCACTTTAATATGATAAATTGATTAAAAATAGGTTCCTCGAGATTCTATATATATTATTAAATATATATAAGCTAGTAATGACCCATGTACATAAATCTTTGTAGGTAGAATTCTTATGGTTATCTTTGTCATGTTAGAATTTTTGTGTAAAATAATAAATTCCTTAAGTAATGTTGTTTATAATGTTCAATTAGGTTTTACTTGACAACCTACCTATAAAAATATGTTTGTGTTGAGATTAATTTCTATAAATATCTAAATGGGTCACTTTATATCTAAATTTGTTAAATGACACACACCCCTTGTGTCATCTATGTTAACCTACTCCACCTATTACAATTTGATAGTCCTCTTATCACAAGATTAGAGAGTGCCATCTTTCTTCTCCTTACATTAAACCTATTCACAACAATACAAATGAGGCCTCATCTATTATAAAGAGGAAGTTGATTCTATAGCTAATAGTGGTGTTCCACTACCTAAATCTTAGGGTACATTAGTTTTAAACCTTATTTGAGGGTAATGTTGGCATTTTTGTGTCAGACCTTGTAGGCATCGATTCCGGGAATTCCATGTAACTAACATTTCATGTTAGTTAATACCGGTAACATGTCATGTTATTGGTCTCAGCAGAGTTAGCTGCTTCTTCATAGTTTTACAAAGTCATATAACACGAGGGTTATATGATGTGTCAATACTCAGTTGTGTTATTGATCACTGAGACTGAGTCGTGTTATTGACCACCGATGGGAGGGGCTCCCAGTCATAAGCGAGCCCCAGTTCTTTTTCAAGTGTATCGGATCAGTCGCCCAACTCACTTAGGTTCAATCGGCTAGAGGAGCTCCCGGTTGTCAGTGGGCCGATTTCCCCCTTCCTCTTACCAGTAGCTGGATTTTCGAACGTAGCAAGCAAAGGCTGCGGAATAATAATTTTCAAAGGCAAGGAGTATCTCCTCTCTTATCCCACGAAGTGGAACAAATGCATCAAAGAGGCCCTGGGATAAGAGAAGTCAAAGGCAGGTAGACTTTTGGCTTATCCTACGAGGTGAAACAAAGAGAAAAACTTATCCCACAAGATAAGGAAATAAAGAAGACAAAGTAAAGTGAAAGGCTTTCTCTTATCCCATAGGGAAAAGATGGTCACAAAGAGATGGTGCGAGATAAGAAGAAAACAGAAACTACAAAGCATTTTGCTTATCCCATGGGATAAATTAGAGGACACAAATGGCCCACAGGATAAGAACAAAGCACGCAAAGACCTTAAGGATTATCCCATGAGGTTGAGAAAAGACATCAAAGGTCCCGTGGGATAAGGAAATAAGAGTAAATCAAAGAAACTCTTATCCCACGAGAAGAAAAAAAGACACGAGTGGTCCCACAGAATAACAAAAGAAAAGCAAAATTCTTATCCTGCGACGATAAAAAGGACCCGTAGAGATGATGCGCGGTAAGAATACAGTGCAATCAGCAGTCAACACAACCACTAAGGCATGGACCCAGGGTGCCATGTCAGCCACCCATGGCCGTTGGATCTTCATAAAGCCCGATCCAACGATGATGTTTTAATCTTCAATTGGGCTTTTGAGCACACTTACATGGTGAGATCTCACGCGTCCAACTGCGCACAAGATCTTAGATCAACAACCGATTTTCAAACTTGCAGTCACCATTAGCATTTAAACTCTTTTGTAGGTGCTGGTTGTCGACCCAATGGTAGAGGTCATTTTTTGCTCAGCCAGTGCCCGATTTTGGACCCAATCTCACTACAACCACCAGATTTTGATGCCAAATGCCAGACATGATACCTATTCATGATTCCAAATGCAACCCATTCCTCTTCAACGCAGTTTGAAGACTTTTTATACCTACAGACGCCATCCAATACACAAAGACACATCCAGATGCAGGGTTTTCCCTGATTTGCAGAGATATTTTCTCTTCCAAAGGAAGAGAACACTCCCAAATGTTACTATTTACTAAGTTGTCATTAGTTTTATATCCAAAGTCATCCTATATACTCTAGTCGGTTAATACTACCGAAACATTCAGTCGGTAAGCACTAAAGTAGTCGGTTACAGAAGATAGAAGTCACAGGGTCTAGTATACACCGAGTTGTCTATTGAGTAACACTTTGTCTACCAAGCAGCAAAAATGATATACCGACTGAACACACACCGAGTGAAAACGTGTTACCAGATTCATTGAACCTAGACACATGTGGAAACATGCTACAAGATCGATGAACAAAGAACCGTTATCACATAGGAAATTGCACTTCTAGATTGTGTATGATTTTAAGGTCATCTATCCAATGAAATATTTTGTATAGTTATTCATTCAATGAATCTTGTTTGTAAGATCGATGCATGAACAAGATCACCATCCTAAGAGATCTATTTATATGCAGAATGATTTAAGGATCACAGATGAGAAAAGAGTATGAGACATGTGTGATAGATATGTTGAAAAGCAATATCATGAGAAAGCACAATGTGTTATGACTGTTATGACTGTCAGAAATATTTAGAGGTCACCGAGAAAGATTTCAAAGAACAGTTAAGGGACAGAGTAAACAGAAGGGTTTACCGAGTTGATTTATCAATTACCGAGGTATTCTATGAGCAAGGTAATATTATATTGAGCACATAGAATCTACTATAACATTTTAGATGTAAAGTTGCAGATATTTGTAAAGATTTTATTGTAATATTTTGAGTTGTAAGAGAAACCTTTAACAGGGTAAAAGACTCTAACAAAGTCTATAAATTGTAAAGCCTTTAACCAGGTGCAACATTTAGTTTAAGTGTTGTAAAATCCTTTAGCAAGGTAGATCTAAAGATCTTGATACTCCTAACAGGGTAAGCTATCAGAAATAGCTAAACATGTAGCTCTAACCGAGCAACCTTTATTATTGCAATAGTGAAGTTGTGGGTGCCATCCCCACCATAGTTTTTCTCTCTAACCAAGAGTTTCTGCATAACCAAAATATATGTGTTATGGAGTGAATCATGTATGATTGTTATTTATTTGTTTTAGCATCATATTATGTTACAGCAGTTTTTGGTTTATGCTTAACAGTAAAGTTATTGTTGAAGAAAAGATTTGAAGTACTGATTCACCCCTCCCCTCTCAGTACATTAGCTTTCCATATTGGGCCTAACAATTGGTATCAGAGCTTCAATCTTTGAAAAGGGTTTAACAGCCTAAAGAAAAAGATCTTATCAATGGAAGGCTATAAACAATCTTGGAGAATTGTGTATCTGCAAGAAGAGTTGGATCATGCTAATCGAGTGATTGCAGACATGCAAAGACAAATGCAAAAATCATTGAAAGTCAGAAGAAGGTTGTCTGATGATCTACAGGACTCACAAGAGCTGGTGGAACAAATTGAGACATCATCTGAGAACAGTATATCTGAAGAGACTGAAGAGATGATTGGAGAATTGAAAGAAAAGAACAAAGCACTAACTGATCAGCTAAAAGCAATGAAAAGAGAACATGAACATTTCAGCACACAGATGACTGAAAATCTTCATGCATTGAGGACAGCCGAGGATAACATAAGAGATATGGAAAGAGAAAAACAACAGCTTGAAGCATTAGTGTCTAAAAAGAATGATGAAATCACTAGGATGACTGGAATACAAAGTAATCTGTCAGATCAATTGGGTTATGCACATCATGAAGCAAATCTGAAAGATGATGAGAATCAAGCATTGAAACTTGAACTATCAAGATTGACCGATGAACTTGAAACATAGAAGAAATCCAAAGAAACACTGAAGAAGAGTTATGAAGCATCAAAGATGCTGGTTGAGCAACTAAATACAAGAAGACCCAACAAAGATGTAGGACTCGGTTACAAAGGAAAAGACTCTACCGAGAAGGGAATCCATACTACCGAGAGAGGAGAATCATCAAAGCAAGTTGTAAACAAGAAGAACATCAAAGGAAAGAAACCTATTTGCAACTACTGTGGAAATCAAGGTCATACTGCCAACTTGTGCCAAATCAGAAAAGGTAAGCAACTGAATGTCATTAGGTCTAATGGTTATTGTAACAATTGCAATAAGTATGGTCACACATCTAATCAATGTAGGACAAAGTCTGTTATCAATTATCAGAAGGCAAAATTTAAAGGGTTTTGTAAAAACTGCAATAGATATGAACACAGTACCAAGAAGTGTTGGTTTAACCAAAAGAACTATATGTGGTCTGCACACCGAGCAAATGCTCGAGGTTACCGAACTCACATAGATCTTAACCGACAGTATACTGCAGTACCATGGGATTACAATACAAGGATATGGTGTGAATGTTGTGGAAGATATGGACATATAAATGCCAACTATTTTATAAGGTTTGGAATGAACAACCAAAGATCATGGAGAAATCCTGGTATGGCATGTTTTCATTGTCACAAAGTTGGACACTTGGCTAGAGATTGCAGAGATCAACCTAGAGGAGATATTGAAGAAATAAAAAACAAATTACAAATGATTTAAAAAAAGAAGGAAAATGGATCAACTAATGAAGAAAGCACCTTACCTACCGAGTTAGGTGCATCTACTTTGAATTAATTGGTAAAGGTATGAAGGGACTGCATTCTCTCAAAGTTAGATCTTAACAGTTCCTATTTTATCATGTACTTAATTCAAAATCTGCATAGCTAAGATGCATCAGCAAGTTTGAAATTCTATCTAGTCTTTTGGAGCACTACTCAAGTCGGTGAATGCAGGAAGCCTGTCTAGTCGGTAAATACAGGAAGTCTGGCTACTCGGTAAAAGAACAAAAAGAAAGGTAAATTGGTTTAGTGGAACTGAGTGCATTTAATGTTTTTTGACCTAACCGCACAGAGCCTGACAAGGTAAAATGTGTACTTAAAGCACTTTGCGTGGTCATTTTACACTTACCAAGTTTTCAGAGAGCATAGCTAAGCAATTCAAAGGCGATCAAACATCTCCTGAGTGAATTTCAAGGTATTTACACATCGATCTCAAGCATTTCTAAGAGCTAGCTAACCGGGAAATATCAGTGTGATTATCTATTTTATATTTACTAAGTGAAAGCGTTTGTTGGTTAAGTTTCAAACCCTAAGCCTTTTTTGCTAGTAGATATCCTGAGTTTGTAATGGCTCCAAAGATTCAAAAACCCACTGTTCTTGAAACCATTGAGAAGCCCTCATTGAAATATTCCCTACCTCCCAAAGTAGCATCTGAACCGGATGATAAAACAGTATTTTCACTCATTCCGGATAGGGTTTTACTGGTTGAGGATATTAGATTTTTTACCAAATGTTTGTTAGTGTAGGTTTTTTTTATTTTCCTTATGTTAGGGGGTATTTATTTTTCCTACACATATATTATTAAGCTTGCTTAGGTTATTAGGTGTGGTTAATATGAGGACACGTGGCGGAATACATTAGCTACATGTGTAACTCTCCACCTCACATGGGTAGTTGAGTTACACACCCTCTTTTGGCCTGTTGTGCCACCTCTCATAACCACTATTTTGTCATTTCCTAAGTGGGTTATGGGGTAGTTGGGTTTCTCACCCTCTTTTGGCCTTATGTGCCACCTCTTATAACTCCTTTTTTGTTTTCATGTAAGGAGGTTATGCCACATGTTTTGGCATTTACCAAGTAGGTAAAAACCTCCCACCTTTTATGGGGTAGTAGGTAAAACCTCCCACTTTTTATGGAGGTGGGAGTTAATGCACCTCTTGGTTGTATATGCTATTATTTTTCTATATAATAAGCAATATACTCTCACCTTCACTAGTGAAGTGATAGCTCGGTGAGAGTCTTCTCTAAATTCTCTTCTTTATCTCTATTTTTCTCTCATATCAGATTTATCTTCATTCAGCTATTTTGATCTTCGATCATCCGTTGCTTAGAGTTGCATGTGATCTATGACCGACATCAGATCCTGGCTCAATTCTTGCTTCTCACAGAATTTAACATGGTATCAGAGCCGTGTTGTCTGGTATAGCTCATTGCTTCTCTGATTTATTTGAGAGATTTGAGATTGTTAGATAGCTAATATTTTTCTTAAAAACCAAGTATGCTCTTCTCCTGCATTTTCGTGTGATCTGGAGAATCAGAACAGTTTAAAGGAAAATAAGCTTCTAGTTAAATCTGGTTTTATATATGTGTTCTTTGAGATCTGGGTGATTGCAGCATTTTTGGTAATATTGGAGGCTTCTTTAGCATTTCCAGAGTGTCCAGAAGGCTTGTGAAAATAATAAGTGACTTTTATTTCACCAAATTCAGAGTTTGGAGAACACAGTAAAAAAAAATCAGAGTACTTGACGGAAACCTGGAAATGAGCACTCTTCATAATTGCAGGTCTTATTGAAATATTCTACCCTTCTTTGTTAGATATTGCAGGTTGAATCAGCTGCATGTTTTTTTTCCCCTTCTATAAATCATATCTTTCTTCTCACAACTCTATTTTACAAAATCGAATAGTTGTTGGAAAGGTATTAAGATACATTGAGCAGCAATAAGGCTAATTTTTTTCAGATTTTATGTTAAATTTATATGTATTTAAACTTTCTATTTTGGCCATTAAAGCCTTAGAAAGCATTGTAATCTGATAAAAGCCTTGTAAATGCACTAATTATAAAGTGCCAACCTTGTAATATTTGGGGGGGGTGATTTCAAAGACTAGTGAAAAGGGGGGGTGTCTCTTGTGTCTTCTTTCTTGCACTCTTCTTGACTCTTTGCAATCTTCTTTTTTGCTATCATGGATGCATCTACGGTTCCACTTTTAACACCATATAATTACTTTGAATGGAAATCTAAGATGATAATATATCTGAAAAGACATGGATATCATCGTGTTACTATGGGACTTGAAACTGAACCTCAAGATGCTGCAGAAAAGATTAAATGGTTTAATAAATGTGATGAAGCTTTTGGTACATTGTGCATGTCAGTCTCTCCTGACCTTCTTTTTCACATTGAATCTGCTACTACACCAAATGCAGTATGGACTACTTTGGGAAACCTCTTTGGTAAGCAGGATGAACTAAGAGGTCATCAATTGGAGAATGAACTCATAGGGTTGAATCCAACCAATTTTAATACTATACAAGACTTCTTCACTAAACTTAAGTCTATAAGATTGCAGTTGGAACAGTGTGGAACTAAGAAAGATGATAAGCAACTGATCTTGAGTATTCTTTCTAAGCTTGGTCCTAACTATTCAGTGTTTGTTTCTACATTCTATGCTACCAAATGTGCCCTAGGTACCACATTCAAAATGTCTTCTTTAGATGATTTTGCTGCAGAACTCACTAGGGAGCAGGACAAATTGGTTCAAATGGGTACAATAAAGCCCTCTAAGTCACATGCCTTAGTTGTAAATCAAGGCATAAAAGAACAGAAAGGGTCTAGTAAGCAAGATAAGAAACAAAAGAACCAAGGAGAGAAGAAGAAAGATCAGAAATCTGCTACTTCAAAAGTAGACAATGAAACCTCTTCATCAAAAGGTGAACAACCTAAGAAGGAGAAGGTCAAGTGTTCTTATTGTAAGAGGCCTGGTCATGATGAACATAAGTGTTTAAGGAAACAAATTGATCACCTTTCAAATCTTCTTGAAAAGAATAATATCAAGGTTCCTGATTCAGTCAAACAGAGTTCATCAGAAGGATCTTCTAAGGACATAGATAAGAGTAAGGGGAAAGGAAAGGGTAAGGCCCTAGTTGCTATTGCTTCACAACCAAATTCTTGGATAATTGACTCAGGTGCTTCACACCACATGGCTTCTTCAGAAGATGATTTCACATCTTTAGAGCCATGTTCTATGCCTTCCATCCTAATGGGTGATGACACTCCTGTTGAAGTGCATGGGAGAGGGTCTGTTGATGTGGGTGAAGGAACATTTCAAGATGTCCTTTGTGTTCCATCTTTATCAACTAATCTCCTATCTGTTTATCAGATCACTCACACTGGTTCTGGCAAGCGAGTTGAGTTCACACCAGATGTAGTGGTAATCAGCGAAATGCATAATGGGTCTACTGTTGCTATGGGAAAAGCAGATCATCATTCTAGATTATATCAATTTTCTCACTTTGTTCCTGACTCTCCTTCGACAGTTTTACTCACTCATGCAGATGAGGTGAGTTGTTTGTGGCATCAACGGTTTGGCCACTTGAACTACCGTTACTTGCAATAGCTCAGTCAACAAGAAATGGTTTCAGGGTTGCCTTCTATTCGATTTTCTGATGGAGTTTTCCAGGGGTGCATTCTTGGTAAGCATCCAGAGGAGAAGTATGATAAAGGTAAAGCTTGGAGAGCTACACAACTATTGGAGTTGGTACATAGTGACTTGGCAGGACCATTTCCACAACCATCCTTCAGCAAGGCTAGATATGTCTTGACATTTATTGATGACTTTTCCAGATATACATGGGTTTACTTTCTCAAACAAAAGTCTGAAGTCTTTGAAAATTTTCTAGATTTCAAAGCTTTTGCAGAGAAACAATCTGGGAAGTTCATCAAGATTCTGCGTACAGATAATGGGGGTGAATATGTTAATAATCAGTTTGAACAGTTTTGTGCTTCAGAAGGTATCAACATGCAGCACACAGTTCCATACAGTCCTCAACAAAATGGTGTAGTAGAATGAAAGAATAGGTCCTTGAAGGAGATGGATAATTGTATGATTCACTCCAAGTCTTTGGCACCTCAGTATTGGGCAGAGGCCATCAACTGTGCGTGTTACATCCAGAACCGAGTTCCTCATAAAGCTGTGAAGGGGGTAACTCCCTTTCAAGCTTGGACTGGTCGAAAACCCACAGTTAAACACTTTAGAGTGTTTGGTTCTCTTGCATGGGCCCACATTCCAGCTGAAAAACGCAAGGCTATGGATCCGCAGAGTAAGCCTTGCATATTTGTTGGATATCCAGATGATGTCAAAGGGTATAGGCTTCTCCATCCCACTACTCATGAGTTGTTCATTAAGAGGAGTGTTCATTTTGAGGAGAGTTCTTCTAGTTCTTCTCATACCACTTCTCCATCCACTATCACATTGGAGAAATTGCATTATGATGACAGTTCTTCAGAGGATCTTAATCCTCCTAATCTTGATGAGGAGTCTTCTTCCTCTACTTCAGATGGTGACAGTGATGATGAGGATTCACATTCCTCTCATAGTCATCATTCAGAGGTTGATGATTCTCCCCCAGACTCTCCAGCCTCAGTGCCTCTTTGGGCTCGACAAACTTTTGAGTCAGCAGGAGATTGGCTTGGTGATCCATTAGATACTAGAAGAACAAGGTCACAATTTCAGCAAGCTCCACATCTCTTCATTACTTCAGCTTCTGATCCACAGTCCTTTCGAGAAGCTTCAGGTGTTCCTGAGTGGGATGCTGCAATGCAAGAAGAGTTCAATTCCTTGGAAAGGAATCACACATGGGATTTAGTTCCTCTTCCTAAGGGAAGGAAACTTGTTCGATGCAAGTGGATCTATCGAACAAAATTTGCAGCGGATGGGTCGGTTGATAAGTATAAGGCTCGCTTGGTAGCAAAAGGTTTTTCCCAAGTTCCAGGGGTTGATTACTCTGAGACTTTTGCTCCAGTTGCTAAGATGAATTCCATCCGGCTTGTTCTTGCTATAGCTGCAGCCCATCGTTGGGAAGTTCTTCAGATGGATGTGAAGAGTGCATTTCTTCATGGTGACCTTCAGGAGGAAATCTACATGGAGCAACCACAGGGGTTTGTTCAGGATCCTTCACTTGTGTGTCGACTTCGAAAGTCTCTCTATGGCCTCAAACAGGCTCCTCGAGCTTGGTATGCCAAGATGGACTCATTCCTTCTGACAGTTGGTTTCACTCGGTGCCATTCTGATCCGAATGTATACATTCTACAACAGGATGAAACTCTCACATTTTTGGTTCTCTATGTTGATGACTTGTTACTCACAGGGAGTCACTCATCCACCATCAAAGCAGTGAAAATTGCTCTACATGATAGATTTTTGATGTCAGACTTGGGTCTTCTGCATTACTTCTTGGGAATTGAGATCACTCAATCATCTTTAGGAATCTTCCTTGGACAACCCAAGTATGCACTTGATATGCTCTCCAGATTTCACATGGCTGATTGTAAGCCTGCATCTACTCCATTTTTGTCAGGGGTCAAACTTGAGGCTAAGTGCTCTTCACCCTTGGTTGATGGCACTTTATATCGACAGCTTGTTGGAAGCCTCATTTATTTGACTCATACGAGACCCGACATTTCTTATGCTGTGGGCATGGTCTCTAGATTCATGCAGGAGCCACATGAGTTGCATTGGAAAGCAGCTAAGCGGATCCTCCACTACATTCAGGGTACTCACAATTATGGAATTCAGTATGTAGCAGGTGTGGATATTGACTTGGTAGGATATATAGATTCAGATTGGGCAGGTGATTCTCAGGATCGCAAGTCTACTTCTGGGTATTGCTTCTCACTTGGTTCTGGTCTAGTTTGTTGGTCGAGCAAGAAGCAGTCTGCAATTGCTCTTTCATCGACAGAGGCCGAGTATCGAGGGGCAGTCAATGCCACCACTAAGGCTATTTGGCTTCAAAATATTCTTACTGAGTTTGGTATTCCAGTTAGAAAGCCTACCATCATCTTTTGTGATAATCAGAGTGCTATACAGATCTCAAGAAATCCAGTTCATCATCAGAGGACGAAACACATTGAGATACACATGCACTATATTCGGGAGCTCATTCAGGAAGGCATCATTGATCTTAAGTATTGTTCTACATCGGAGCAAACTGCGGACATCTTCACCAAACCTTTCACTGAAAGCAAGTTCCTTCATTTGCGATCTTTGCTTGGGATGCAAAAGGTGTCTACTTCATTAGGGGCTTCTTAGTCCTTCATTCTTTCTCTCTCTATTTAGGGGGGTCTATTCCTCTTATGGGGGGGCTTCTTCTTTTGGGGGGGGATATTTATGTACATGGGTACCTAACATGGCCTCATTTGCCGGGACCAATCTTTTCACCCACCTAAGCTACGCTTAAGGGGGGGTGTTAGTGTAGGTTTTTTTATTTTCCTTATGTTAGGGGGTATTTATTTTTCCTACACATATATTATTAAGCTTGCTTAGGTTATTAGGTGTGGTTAATATGAGGACACGTGGTGGAATACATTAGCTACATGTGTAACTCTCCACCTCACATGGGTAGTTGAGTTACACACCCTCTTTTGGCCTGTTGTGCCACCTCTCATAACCACTATTTTGTCATTTCCTAAGTGGGTTATGGGGTAGTTGGGTTTCTCACCCTCTTTTGGCCTTATGTGCCACCTCTTATAACTCCTTTTTTGTTTTCATGTAAGGAGGTTATGCCACATGTTTTGGCATTTACCAAGTAGGTAAAAACCTCCCACCTTTTATGGGGTAGTAGGTAAAACCTCCCACTTTTTATGGAGGTGGGAGTTAATGCACCTCTTGGTTGTATATGCTATTATTTTTCTATATAATAAGCAATATACTCTCACCTTCACTAGTGAAGTGATAGCTCGGTGAGAGTCTTCTCTAAATTCTCTTCTTTATCTCTATTTTTCTCTCATATCAGATTTATCTTCATTCAGCTATTTTGATCTTCGATCATCCGTTGCTTGGAGTTGCATGTGATCTATGACCGACATCAGATCCTGGCTCAATTCTTGCTTCTCACAGAATTTAACAATGTTGTGTTGAGGAACTAGGTCATGTTGAGATCAAGGATACATATGATGAATTGTGTACCGATGGAAAACTAGATAACAAGTTTGGACACATTAAAGTCAAGGGATTGACCGAAGCCCTACCCTATCCCCGTGTCTTCAAACCCCAATGGTTCAAGTTTGTTCTAAGCAGAGTTCATGATAATTTCATGTGGTTAGAGGAGCAACCATTCAAAATCACCAAGGAAATCATTCACTTGATAACCGGATACCCTATTTATGACCATGCCTAAGCTTAGAAAATGATTTCACAGAAGGAATTGATCACTTTAACTGTAATTGAATCTGATTGCAGAGGTCTAAAACTGAATAATGTCACAGATGCGGAGCTGAAGTTTGCCATTAGAGTAATAGGTTATTGTTTCTTTCAATCAGCAAAGGAAAATAGTGTACCATGTGCAGCTGTTGATTTAGCATATAAAATTGTGAAGAAGGGAATGAAGATTGATCTTTGTGAAGTGTTGTTGAAGAATCTGTTTGAAAATCTAAACACCATAAGGAAGTCAAAGAAGAACAACTCGACTAACACACTGAAGTTTGGATCACTCTTGGTATGCATGTTTTTCTATTTTCAGAAATTCTTTCCATCTGTCGGTAACGTAGTTTGGGAGCTACACCGACCAATCACCCATCAAATCAATGACTTCATCAAACAGCTAGGTGATAACTTCAATTAGATTATGGATGATTACTTAAGCAAGTTTCAAGAAAAGATGCATAACAGGTAAAGGATTCCACCCAAGTTAGTGGAGAAATACAAGGATGATATATGCTTTGAAGTAGACACTGACTACTGCTATGTCAATGCGGTGGAACCAAGAACTCAATCTTTGTCACCTATGGGTTATGAGATTGATTTTGACATTTCACAACAGCAGATAGATGCCTTTCTTGCACTTCCAAGGCATGCTATAGAAATTAGGTATGGAACCTATGAAGAGGTTAAAGAAAAAGTTAAGATGAGCATTGTAGTACCTAAGGTTACAAGGAAAGGAACTAAAATGATTAAAGTGTTAACTGAGAAATTTGGAGAAGGTTCTTCCTCCACTCCTGTCAAGAGTGTTCAAGTCATAACCGAGGAGGAATCTGAAGCCCAAGAAGTAGCTATTACATTGAGCACCGAGCTGCCAAAAGGGAAAATTTTGAAAAGGAAGAAACAGGATACATCACAGGTATCACCGACTCCTCCAGTGAAGCGCCCAAACACTAGATCTTCTGCAGTGTCACCGGGCAAGAAACAGAAAAGTGTTGCAGTTCCAAAGGTAACAAAAACTTACAAGAAGTCTACTTAGAGACTCAATTTGAACAAAGAGTCCAGTGACACTGAATCTGAAGACGCAAGAAAATTTCAGATTGTTAAGAGTAAAAAGGAAGAAGTACATAGTGTTGATAACTTTTGTGCTAACCTGAAACAATATGGTGGATTTGGAGCTTCTAGATATGTGAAATATGATTCTAGAAATGAAGATGAAAAGAGGCAAATAGAAGAAGCAGTAGTATGTACACTACTTAAATTCCGAATAGTCCCATTGGAAGTGACTAATTTCCTTCCTAAAACATTGTATTCACATATTGATACCAGGTGGCAATATGTTATGGACTCGGAGAAATAGGTTAGAGAAAGAGTTTTGGTACATCTCTTTCCAGACATGTCGGTAGATGACATTAAAGAACATTTAAAGACCTCACAGAAAAACTTTCAAGTAAAGCAGAGAGCATTGAAAATGATGAACGGTCTTTATCTTGAAGTCAAGAATGAAACTAAGGAAAAATGGCAAGAAATATTCCAACTCAAGAATGATGAACCTCATGTTGAACCTCAAAGTGCACTTGAAATAGTTGACATCACCGAACAAGATCCTGCTAAAACTATTCAATTAGATGAGGATGTCATGGCTTCTGAGGATCAGGGACAAGAAATGATAGAAGGCAATGCCTATGCCAAACTGGTATCTAGTGAATCAGTTTTGGAACAAGTCAAGTCATATCCTCTGGTCACTCAACAAGTCCCAACTGAGCATCCTAAGGATAATGATCAAGGGAAAGGGGGTCAACAGTCTACCAAAGGAGAATCTACTTCTCATACCACTGGGGAACAGACTTCTCAAGCACCTGCAAGCATAGAAACTATTGCCACTGAGACCCCAAGCACAGAAGCACCGAAGGAGAAAATAGAGGCTACAGGAACCGACAAAAGAGTTGCCTCTACCGAGCAACCTACCGAGGGTAAACAAGCCTCCCAAGCCATTCTATTAGTTCAACCGGTGAAAGCCTCCTCCTCTAAAGAAAAAAAAATGAAAAAGCATAGTTCCAAGATAGATTTGTCAAAACCAATTGTGTTGCCTAATGTAGATATATCCAAACTGAAAGGGCAAGCACTCATTAAATTCAGAGAGCTATGCAAAGCCAAAGCTGAATAGGAAAGACAGATGGCTATTCAGAAAAAGAACCGTGTACTTCAGAAGGTTAAGGCATTATTGTCAGACATGCTACCTAAAGCTAACGTGAATAAAGATGTTGCCATCCATATGCAACTGGATGAACTCCTCACTCAATTACAAGCATCAGGAGTAGACGCGTCTGAATACCTCAGCAAGCTAAAGGATAAAGAGCTAACTGCAAAAATGATTGAAGAGGTACAGAAAGCGATTGCTATCGGTAAAGTCAAACTAGTCAAATTCATAGCTGAGTTGTCCCCTCAACTTAAGCATATTCTTTATTTGTTTCAAAAGCTTTGTACATTCTCTTTATTCATTAAGGATATCAAAAATAAAACCGAATTCATTGAACAAGAGATCACCAATCTCTCCAATACATTGACTACCGAGCCAAATTCTATTCAGAATTTCTACACCAAATTGCAAACTCTTATGGCTCAACAGTTGGAACTTCAAAATGAAGAGCATAAGATCAGGATGGATATAATGACTCTTCAGACATTATTCATTCCTCATAATTCATCTGTTCAAGAGAAGATCAACCGAGCTACTCATTTATCCACTCAACTAGAGGGAAGTACACTAGATGGTCTGACCTCACTCCTAGCTGACATTAGAGCTCAGAATTCACTCATGGATAGTGTCAAGGATGCCCTCTCTACCACTCTCACCGATGCAAGGACAAAGTATAAATCCATTTTTGACTAGTTGCCTCCACCGAATGGTAACTAGTTTTGATGTTTGTCAAAAAGGGGGAGTATAGTATCAAAGTATCAAAGGGGGAGTGTAGTATACAGGGGGAGTATACCGAGCAAAATAGAGTATCCAAATGCACAGTTGAATTTAACAGGGGAGCATTAAACATCGAGCAATGATCAAAGAGAAAAGAACAAGTGCAGTAAACATAGAACATTGATCACCGAGCATGCAAAATCAGAATTATGTACAGTATATTGATAAGGGGAGTATATCTGAGTATACTATTTATTGACTATTGTATATACTGTCAGTTTAGTCAAATTTCGTAAGTATATAGATTTTCAGTTATGACTTTGAAAGGAGTTTTGTCAAACATTTCAAAACTAATGTCAAAAGGGGAGATTGTTACTATTTACTAAGTTGTCATTAGTTTTATATCCAAAGTCATCCTATATACTCTAGTTGGTTAATACTACTGGAACATTCAGTCGGTAAGCACTAAAGCAGTCGGTTATAGAAGATAGAAGTCACAGAGTCTAGTATACACCGAGCTGTCTACCGAGTAACACTCTATGTCTACCAAGCAACAAAAATGATATGCCGAGTGAAAACGTGTTACCAGATTCATTGAACTTGGACACATATGTGGAAATATGTTACAAGATCGATGAACAAAGAACCGTTATCACATAGGAAATTGCACTTCTAGATTGTGTATGATTTTGAGGTCATCTATCCAATGAAATATTTTGTATAGTTATTCATTCAATGAATCTTGTTTGTAAGATCAATGCATTAACAAGATCACCATCCTAAGAGATCTATTTATATGCAGAATGATTTAAGGATCACGGATGAGAAAAGAGTATGAGACATGTGTGATAGATATGTTGAAAAGCAATATCATGAGAAAGCACAATGTGTTATGACTGTTATGACTATCAGAAATATTCAAAGGTCACCAAGAAAGATTTCAGAGAACAATTAAGGGACAGAGTAAACAGAATGGTTTACCAAGTTGATTTATCAATTACCGAGGTATGCTATGAGCAAGGTAATATTATATTGAGCACATAGAATCTGCTATAACATTTCAGATGTAAAGTTGCAGATATTTGTAAAAATTTTATTGTGATATTTTGAGTTGTAAGAGAAACCTTTAACAGGGTAAAAGACTCTAACAAAGTCTATAAATTGTAAAGCCTTTAACCAGGTGCAACATTTAGTTTAAGTGTTGTAAAATCCTTTAGCAAGGTAGATCTAAAGATCTTGATACTCCTAACAGGGTAAGCTATCAGAAATAACTAAACATGTAGCTCTAACCGAGCAACCTTTATTATTGCAGTAGTGAAGTTGTGGGTGCCATCCCCATCGCAGTTTTTTTCTCTAACCAAGAGTTTCTGCGTAACCAAAATATATGTGTTATGGAGTGAATCATGTATGATTGTTATTTATTTGTTTTAGCATCATATTATGTTACAACAGTTTTTGGTTTATGCTTAACAGTAAAGTTATTGTTGAAGAAAAGATTTGAAGTACTGATTCACCCCTCCCCTCTCAGTACATTAGCTTTCCATATTGGGCCTAACACCAAAGCTAGTAGCACGCTATCAGATCTCAGATCTGATCTCTCCCTCTCCTCTAATATTTTTGTAACCTAACTTGGGTGGGGTTGCGGTTTTCTCAAATGTAACCATCTGAGTTATGCCTAATCTATAAAGGCAATTTTATAACATTTGGTTAGGATCTTCCCGCTTTTTTTATCATGTTGAATTCTTATGTCATCTACACATGAAAATTTTTGCCTTGCCCTTTCATCAATAAAACTATCTTTCTTGCCTTTACTCGATTCTTACAATCTGTGTAAGTGTTTACCTCTTTGTTTGAATTATTTCTCCTTTGGTTTTCTGTAGTGTAAGTGACCGTGTTGATTCACAGCCTTCACTCACACTTATATGGCAAAGTAGAATAGAATTTTGTGCATCCTTGGGTAGTTTTCATTAATGTGTTGTGTAGCTATAGTCAGGGATGGATCATCATTTCAATCTGGGTGCAAACCCTTTTCCCTTATTTCCTGCAACCCTTCTCTTTCTCCCTTTTCCTTGTCAAACCATAGATTAGTTTTATTAGTGTTGGGTTGGTCCAACACTCTGTATTCAGATTGAAGAGGAAGTTGGACTTCTCTAGAGATTCAACCTCACAACAACGCAAGGCCTCACATTTGAGAGGTTGATTCAATATTTCACAAGGTTGGTGGTCAAGCCTGATCACCAGGGATGCAAACTTTTGTGCTAACAGGTTTTGGCAGGCTCGGTGGGACAAATTGAACCAGCTCTAGTTCAAGCTTCTTATCATTTTATTGATGGTTAGTGTGTCCATCAACAAATTCAACCATTGGAGGCAGTCACATCAGCACCTAGCGACTCTGAGGATCAGATCTAGGCTCTTGTAATATGGATAGGTGCAAGGTAGAAGTAGCCTAAACTGCTGACATCGAAGTTGCAGTAGCGAGCATTGTGTAATGGTTGTGCAAGAAGATCAACTAGGTTAAAGCCAAGAAAACATATCCTTCAAACAGTCGATTAGGAGCTCCTTCTAGAGGTATTTTTCTCTGATAATATGAACTTGCATATTCTAGAAGTATAGGGAGTAGCATAAAAATATGGCTATCCCTAGAATTCATACTTTTGTCACCTTTAATGGTGGCAGCCCTTAGCTCTAGCCCAAAAGAATGACATCCCAGTTTTAGCCTTGAAGGTTGTATCTTTTTTCATTGGGGAAACCCCTGTCACCCCAACTAAGCACATTCAAGATGTAATAGGTATCTGCTTTATTTTTTACATCATAGAAGACAACATAGCAATGAGGCTTCTTGCCTCTTCATTCAAGAGAAAATACCTACAATGGTTTAGGAGTTTGGCCTCTAGTTCAATCCATAGATGGGATGAATTAGGGGAGAAATTGTGCAAGAGTTTTGAGGACAGGAGTGACTCTTTGTCACTGATTGAGCAGCTAGTATCTATCAAGAGAGCCCTGTATGAATTCATGGTAGACTTCAACTACAGGTTCCAAAAGACTTGGGATAGTATCCCTACTTTAGTCAGGCCATCTACCAACTGTGCCTTCTTATATATACATCCTTAGGGCTCTAAATAGTGTCATAGTTATGATGATACACTCATTGGGAGGGGATAACCTTCCAAGAGCTTATGACATTGCCATCAAAGCAGAAAGGTACTTAATATAGGCTGGAAAGTTAACTCCTAGGCCTCCATGCCCTTGTTTCCAAAGGTTCCTGCATAGCATCCTGCTTTGGCCCCTATACCAGTGACATCTATAGGTCAAATTCTTACACCTGCACCTCCTCCATCATTCATAGAGATTCAGAGATCCAATTTTGCAAGACAAAACCAATGGATGGGCCCTAGGCCTTTGGATAGCCTAAATCCTACAATTGCAAGAACCTCAGGAGCATTTATTCCTGTGCAGTCCAATCATGTTAATCTGGTCACTTGTAGAAATGGGGATGCCTCTCAAGTCTTAGTGGTGCAGAGATTTTGTTTTTACAAACTGGCAGGAGGCAGAGGATACCAGTGAGGAGGAGTATGTTTCCTCATTTTAGGAAGAGCTCCCCTCCTCCCTTGATGAGAAGGATGTTCCTACATCTGAGCAGCAGCATGAGACCGAGCCAAGGGTTGGGGAGTCAGAGGATGATTCTATTTGGGATGATCTAGAGGAATTTTTCTCAAGTTTTGACACTGAGCCAATAGCTTCTAGTCAGTTGAATCAAGAGGAGCAAGAGGAAGATCTTACATTTCCAGAAGAGCCAATAAATTTTGAAGAGCAGGGGCATATCTCAGAGGTGTTTGTTTTGTTGTCAAATCGGCAAAGCAAAGGGTAGGTCAACGGTGATGGCCTAAGTTTATCTCCTTCAAGGGGATGCCCTATTATACATTTGTCTCATACCTACAATTCACCCCTTGTCATGCTTATTTCTGAGCATGAAGTTGAGCATCATGAAGAGGGGAAATTTCTTTTCACCCATCCACCCCAGAAGGATAAAATTCAGTCATGGTTGAGTTTCTTTGCTCTTGGGTTTTAGGAGGCATTCCAGCAGTCTGTTGGATTCCTTTGAATTTTCTTTTCCTGGTTGGTTTCCCACATGCATGAAGAGTATTAGGCATTAGTTAGGAAAGGTAGCTACTTTGAAAAACTAGTGAATGGCTTTGTTTAGCCCCTTCATTGTGAGGTAGTGTGCATATTAGCTTAGGTTTTTTCATCTTTTTTAGCTTTCCAAGAAGTGTGTGTGCACAAACTATTCTCCAGAATGGAAAAGTTTTGACATCTTGCAAGGGAAGAGATTATCTTTTTTCTTCAGGTTCTGACTTTGTGCCCAATGGACATCTAAGGTTGCTAGTCAATGTGCCAAGCAGTCTTGTCACGTCCTCCAAGTCACCAGAAATATTGGCATTTTTTGTGTCAAACCTTGTAGGGATCAATTCTAGGAATTCATTGTAACTAACATTTCATGTTAGTCAATACTGGTAACATGTCATGTTATTGGTCTCAACGGAGTTAGCTACTTCTTCATAGTTTTGCAAAGTCATATAACACGGGGGTTATATGATGTGTCAATACCAGGTCGTGTTATTGACCACTAAGACCAGGTTGTTTTATTGACCACCGGCTAGAGGGGCTCTCGGTTGTAAGTGAGGCCCAGTTCTTTTTGAAGTTGACTGGGTTAGTCAGCCAACTCACTTAGATTCAACCAGCTAGAGGGGCTCTCGATCATCAGCGGGCCGATTTCCCCCTTCCTCTTAATGGTCATAGGATTTTCGAACATAGCAAGTAGAGGCCATGGGATAAGAATTTTCAAAGGCAATAATTATCTCCTCTCTTATATCGCGAAGTGGAACAAATGCATCAAAGAGGCCATGGGATAAGAGAAGTCAAAGGCGGGTATACTTTGGCTTATCCCGTGAAGTGAAATAAAGAGAAAACCTTATCTCGCAGGATAAGGAAACAAAGAAGACAAATTAAAGCCAAAGGCTTCCTCTTATCCCGTGGGGAAAAGATGGGCACAAAGCGATGGCGCGGGATAAGGAGCAAACGTAAACTACAAAGCATTTTGCTTATCTTGTGGGGTAAATTCAAGGACACAAATGGCCCATGGGATAAGAACAAAGTAAGAAAAGACCTTAAGGCTTATCCTGCAAGGTTGAGCAAAGGCATCAAAGGTCTCGTGAGATAAGGAAACAAGAGTAAATCAAAGAAACTCTTATCCCGTGGGAGGAAACAAAGACACAAGTGGTCCAATGGGATAACAAAAGCAAAGCAGAACCAAAGCAAAATTCTTATACTGCGAAGTTAAAAGGCAGTTATAGAGATGCTACAGGTAAGAATACAGTGCACTCAGTGGTCAATACAACCACTGAGGCATGGACCCGTGGTGCCATGTCAGCCACCCACAGTCGTTAGATCTTCATCAAGCTCGATCCAGTGGTGATATTTTAATCTTCGATTGGGCTTTTGAGTGCGCTTACATGGTGAGATATTGTGTGTCCATCTGCGCATGAGATCTCAGATCAACAGTTGATTTTCAAACTTGCAGTTGTCGTTGGCATTTAAACTTTTTTCCAGATGGTGGTTGTTGACCCAATGGTTGAGGTCATTTTTTGCTCAGTCGATGCCCAATTTTGGACCCGATCTCACTGCAACCACCATATTTTGATGCCATAACACCAGACATGATGCCCATTGATGATTCCAAATGCAACCCATTCCTCTTGAATGCGGTTTGAAGAATTTTTGTGCCCATAGATGCCATCCAGTTCACAGAGATGCATCCAGATGCAGGGTTTTCCCTGATTTGCAGAGATGTTTTTTCTTCTAAAGGCAAAGGATGCTCCCAGAGCTAATTGTAGCATTCCATCAGATCTCGGATCTTATCTCTCCCTCTCCTCTAATATTTTTGTAACCTAGCCCAGGTGGGGTTAGGGTTTTCTCAAATATAACCATCTGAGTTATGCTTGATCTATAAAGGCAATTTTGTAATATTTGTTTAGGATATTGTCCCTTCTTTTCTCATGCAAAATTATTATGTTCTATGCACTTTTAAAGTTATGCCTTTCCATTACATGAATATAATTCACCTATTTTTCCTTCTTTTAGTTCTGACAATCTATGTATTACTTTTACCTCTTTGTCTGAGTGTATTTTAATTTATTTCCTGAGTATAGATGACTGTGTTGATTCCTTGTGGATATCATCTATGAACTGGATCAGTTCCTCCTGCTATCTTACAAATTCCAACCTTCACTCTACACTTTAGGAGCTAGTTAAGATAGTAAATTGTGAATACTTGGGTGGTCTTATTCATTTTTTGTGCAGTTATAGGTAGGAGAGATCATCATTTTTGTCTGGGTGCAAACCCCTTTCCCTCTCTTTCAATTTCTCTTTCATCCTTCTCCCTTTTATTTGTCAGACCATAGATTAGTTTTATCAGTGTTGGGTTGGTCCAACACTCTGCACTTAGATTGAAGAGCAAGTCGGCCTTCTTCGAAGATTCAACCTCACAACAGCGCAAAGTCCCACACTTGAGAGGTTGATTCAATGTTTCACAATGCTTATGGTCAAGCCTGGTCATTAGGGGTGCAAACTTTTGTGTTAACAGGTAAATATGTTAAGTTTCTCCAATAGAAGTATTTTAGTAAGGTAATAATTTTTTTACCAAATTACCTATCCTAGCATCTATTTATTATCTTCTTTACCAAAATATTTTTTTCTCTTGATCTCCTCTTCCCCACTAGTGGTTCAATGGTAGTATTGAATTTTTTCTTCTTTTTTTTTAAAAGGTGGCAGTGCCACTTAATATATTTTATTTATATATTTCTTTACAAAAGTTGATTCAAAGAGCTCCTGAAGAAAGGAACCAGAAAGAAAAACTCTGATCCTTGCTTGATAGTACATAGAAAGGTTAGGAAACTTAAATCCCTAATATGCCAAAAAGTACAATATATCTCTTAATGTCTAGAATACCAAATGCCACAAATCATCCCCAAGTATCGAATGCTTCCTAGAGTATGTTGAATAAGATGAAGTCTGAACCAAAAACATCATGAAAGTTGTACACATTTACATAGCAGTCCATAGTCTACCTCACTTATACATTTATTCAACTTGAATTCCAATACGCTTCATAGATGCTCAAATCAACATCCATTCACATCATTCAGATACAAAAAAACCACGGAACCCTTCAAATATAATACCTAACATACCAATTTTTTATCATTATGAAAAGACAACTGCATAGCCATGTGCAATATTATCCTATACCCATGTCCTCCAAAAAAAAAATTCTAAGAATTGGAAAAGAATCGAGATCACAATTCAAACCCATCATATTAAGTTCCACCTTGGAACTTCCCATATATGCCAAATGATCTACAACCCGGTTCCCTTCTCTATACACGTGAAATAGTAAAGTGTACAAATCTATCAATAAGTGCCCATGCTTGTTCAAGTAAATATCTTATCTACCAATTGTCAATATTTCTCTTTATGCAAGCATTGATAATAATAGTTGAGTCGCCTTCGATGTGAATATAAGAGATGTTCAATTTTTAAACTAGTAGAATGCCTTCAAGCAAAGCATATGCCTCTATAAAGTTGTTAGTACCCGGTGGAATGGAAAAAGATTTCAAAGCAAAAACACACCCTGTCTGGTCCCTTATGCATAGTCCTACTCCTGCATCACCCGGGTTCCCTTTAGAGGAGCCATCAAAATTCAATTTGAAATACGTCAAATCTGGAGGACACCATTGAACACTTTATTTCTATCAATTTTACTAGTTCTAACTCTCAGAAAGAAAGGTGATACAGGAATAGAAATGCCCTTCCAGAAATTAATAACTTGATCATCCTAAGAAGTAAATTCCCTATTTGGATTGAATTGATTTGAAACATGAGCATTAACCAATTCTGATACTAATTTTTTAATGTAATTGAAAACATCAAAAAGAGGAGATGTCTGCTTTCTAAAAATATGCTTATTTCTTTCCCACCAAAGTGACCATACTACTGTGGATGGGATCACTTTCCAAATGCATGCAAAAGGAGAGGATGAGTATAAGACTGGCCAGGACTGGAATAAATCCCATACATTATTTGGAAGAGGGATGCTAAAGGATGGCTTAGCAAGCACAAACATCCAGCAATAATGAGCAAAATCACATTAGAGGAGGAGATGATCTAACGTTTCGCTATGCTCACCACAAAGTACACAGGCAAATGGAGGTGCAATATTCAATTTATCAAGTCTCTCACTGGCAAGTATTCTCTTGTGTATAGAAAACCAAGCAAACATCCCTGCCTTGGGAAGAATATTGTTGTTCCAACAGAAGTTATAAGCTCTTTGTGAATAGGATTGAACAAACATCTGATGAATTGCCTTATACCCTTCCTTGATAGAGTACTTTATATTCTTCGCAGGGCACCATATCAATTTGTCCAAACCATTAGAGATGAAAATAATGCGGTTCTTGAGAATCAAAGAAAATTTTACCTTTGTTCTAGGGAGATTGGGAGTAAAGTTGGCTTCTTCCAAATGACACAATTTGAAGGCTTCTCAAGATCATCTATGTAATCATAAAGGTAAGATCCCCATTCAGCAATAAATATAGGGATCGCATCTACTAGAGATTCCTCAAGATTAAGAGGGGGAAGACCACTCCATGAATCATGCCAAAAGTTGACATCTTTTCCATTATGTACTTGCCAAAATTTGACATCTTTTCCATTATGTACTTGCCAAAAGTTGACATCTTTTCCATTATGTACTTACCAAGATAAATATCTAGTAATCACATTCCTAGAAGCCATCATGAAGTTCCAAACTGCAGACCCTGATGGAGGATCAAGGATAGTAAAAATACGTGATTGGGTAGGAGTATCTGAATACTTTTCTTGTATAATTTGACACTACAAAGAATGTGGTTTTACATAGATATCCAAACCAACTTTCCCCCAAAGGTCTTATTACTTTTTGAAAGATCGTGTAGACCAACCCCACCCATAGATTTACTTGGAGTCATTTTGTTCAGAGACACAACCGGGATCTTTTTATCTTCTGAAAGATTACCTTTCCAAATAAAATTTTGAAAAATTTTCTCAATATGGGAAACAATAGATTTTGGGGCTTGAAGAACTAAAATGTAGTAGTTTGGGATTGTAGCCAAAACAGTTTTGACAAGAAGGATTCTGCCTAACAGAGATAACCATCTAGCTTTCCACACATAAATTCTTCTTTTTAATCTATCAATCATAGAATTCCAAAAAGAAGGTTTCCCTGCTCCCATAAAGAAAGAGATGCCCAAGTACTAAGATGGAAGAGAATCCACTGGAAAACCCAATGTCTGGATAATGTTGTTAAATACAATTTCAGAAGTATTAAATATGAATAATTTATATTTCTGAGCACTGATTTTCTATCCTAATCCGAAAGTATATATGTCCAACATTTTCTTAATATGCTTTGCTTCTTGAATATTGGAACAACCAAATAAAAGTGTATCATATGCAAATAAAGTGTGGGTGATAGAAATTGGGGTATTAGGGATGCATACCCCCTTCCAAAGACCCAGAGTCAGCTGCTTATTGACCAATCTACTAAAATATTCTACCATGATAATGAAGAGAAAAGGTGATAGTGGGTCACCTTGTCAAACTCCTTGAGTGGCTCAAAAAAAACCAAAAGGATTAGCAATAATAATAACTGAGAAATGTGCCCCAGAGAGACAATTTTTTATCCATTTGCACGACTTATCCGAAAAGCCAAACTTTTTAAGCTCTCTCAAAAGAAAAGACCAACATCCTTTATCATATGCTTTCAACATGTCTAATTTAGCTATGAAGTCAAGGGACTATGAAGAGTTAATTGAGTGCAAAGCTTCATGTGCCACAAGTGCACCTTCTGATGTTTCCCTACTAGGAACAAAACCTACTTGTTGAGGAGATATTACTTTAGGTATCAAGGATTTTAACTAGAGATAAATAGCTTTTGTGAAGATCTTGTAAACTATATTACACAAGGAGATATGCCTAAAGTCTGCAAAAGATTGAGGGTTGTTGGATTTGGGGATAAGAGCAAGATGGGTTAAATTGAAGTTCTTGAGAATAAAAGCTTTTTGTCTTGACCTGGAGACTTGTTAGGAGCCATCGAAACTACGACCTCTTATAGTTCAGCAAGAAAGAAAGGTTGCATCAGATAATCATTATCAAATTGTGAAATCAAACAAGGGATGGAATCTAGCAATACCTTGACACTGGACTCCTCCTGAACAAAAGGAGGAGAGGGAACAAGAAGATTTTTATAGAAGAGTTCACCCTCTTCCCTAATTTCTAGTTCATTAGTTAATTTTACCCTCGAAGAAGAGGCATATATAGAAAAGATAGTAGATGCATCTTGCTTAATCTTTGCAGATGCCTGAAAGAACTTAGTATTTTTGTCCCCATCTTTTAACCATAGCTCCCTTGATTTTTGTCTCCAATACTCCTCCTCTCTAGAGTACAATTCTTCCTAGTAACTTTGTAAATGCTTTTACCTTGATAAGGTTTCAGGATTAATCCCATTAGAAAAGATAGGTTTGTTGATGACCTTTAATTCCTTCTCTACATTTCATTTATGTGCAAAGATATTTTTGAATAGTTCCCTATTCCGGACTTTGATATTTTCTTTTACAAACTGCATTTTCATATAGAGTTCAAACATTTTGTTCCCCTTACAGAAGGGGGCACTTAACCACCATTGACGAAGCAGAGCATGAAAGTGTGGGTGTCGAAACCATATTCTTTCAAATTTAAAAGAAGGTCTATGATGAGAAGATTCATGTTTATCCAAGTATAATGAGATAGGAAAATGGTCAGATCTAGAGAACAATAGAATATTAGAGCTAAAAGTATATTTCTGAAGGCTCCATTCATATGAAGAGAACAACCTTTCCAATTTGCTTGCAATTTGAAGGGAAGTTCTTTGGTTTGTCCATGTAAATTGACCATTAGAAGGTGAAATGTCAGAAAGGGCATTATCAGACACAAAAGATCTAAAGTCATCAATCACCTTAGAAAGAAGTAGGTTTGCCTCCTTGTTTCTCATCCTGAGACAAAATGGCATTAAAATCACCTCCTAAGATGATTTTCTGAACTCCCTGCTGATGGATCTAACAAGATAAAGTATTCCAAAGAGAATGTTTCTCATGAGGAGCTATTGGACCATAAATATTAAAGAGAACAAAGGATAAATCAAAATTTTCAATAAGAATAAGATGCCAATTTGTCACTTGGTTCAAATTTTTTTTTTGATTGTCCTGGGATTCCACAAGGTCAGAATACCACTGAAAGTCCCTACTGTAGGAACATGTATGAAATCCCATAAAGTCCATTTTTAAAAAATCTTTTGAGAGGCTTCATTAGAAAGCTTTGTTTCTTGTAATAAAATGATGTCTGCTTGGGAGGAATACAGTTGCTACTTGATTCGTCCCCTCTTGTCAGAGGCATTCAAACCTCTGACATTCCAAGATATGATCCTCATTGCACTCGAGAAGAACAACATGTTCTTCTCAGTCTTGAGTGGGGTGAAAACTTGTCTACAATTGTAGACTGGATAACTGATGTGATCTCTTCTTGGATTTTAAGAATGTTAGGCTTTCGACCTCTTTTTTTAGGTGTTTTAGATAACAAAGGAGATGAAGAGACTGATTGAGCAAGAGAGAGATGTTGATAAAAATCAAAGTCAAGCTATGTGGGAGTTTTAAAGGGCTGATATGAATTATCTTCAACAACAAGGTGTTCAACATGACTAGATTCTAATAGGGGTGAAAAAATGGGTGGTGAAGTATTAAGAGCGAGAGGCATAGCATCAACAGAAGGGACATCTTGAATTTCTAGAAATTACTCGAGAGGAATTCCATCAATGAAGTTTGATGCAACAGAGATAAGGATATCATGTGCCATTAATTCAATATTTGGAGCATTCGATGAGGATCCAGTAGTGGGAAGATTGCGATCAACCAAATGGAAAGGTTGGCAATTAAACATCAAGTTATGAATCAGGTTATCCTTTGCATTCTGTGAAATAGAGATTTCCTAGAATTGAGAATCTAAGGGTCCCATGAAAGTTAAACTTGGAAAAGAAGAAGTGACTTTCCTAAAGAGAGAGGAAGCAAATATTTTCTTATATAACCAATCAACTAGGATTGGAGAGCAATGGATCTTAAATGATATTTTCTTGTATCTAACCACAATTTTTGCAAAGAACATGAGCCAAAGATAACAACCTGATATTGAAGAGAATTCTTCCAATTGGAAGACTTTGTTGTTTTTTTCTATTGGAAGTAAAACATTTGTCATACAATCCCAAAATAATTGAGAAGGAATCAGAGAAAGAGGAGGATCTACCTGAAACTGAACACCTTGGAAAGGTCTTGCAACATTATCAATATTATTCAGAAGTACGGGACTCTCTGATAAGTTAGTTACACTTGTTGTCCCACTTGGTGTAGAAGAAGGAGATGCAATAGACTGATAAAAGGAGCATTTATGGAAATCAGTCACAAAATCCATGCAAACCCTAACAACATCAATACCCGATCCTTGACACTACAAATTAAAATGGCCCAATTTATCTTTACAGTCATCAACATCTTTGGTACCCTATATGCAAATGTCTGGGTTCCATTCCCCTATGAAGGAAGTCATTAAAATAGACTTGGGAAGTGTCTTTGTGAGGTTTAACAATAGGATACCTTGACGGTTAAATGGGCAAGTTCATATAGGATAAGATAATGCTTGATAAAAATACCCATTTGATTAGCCAAATTTCCACAATAAATGGATCATGATACTCAAGCAGGAGCCCCGGGAGAGTAATCCAAAAAGGCATGAAAAGGGGGGGAACTAAATAAAGACTAAAATTTGGAACCCACGCCAAAGTGATAATACCAACACCCTTACAAAACCACCCCTTATATCTATGAACACAATTTCTATGTTCTTTGGAATCAAAAATGGCAATAAAAAGGAGAGATCACTTATCCATCAAAAAAATATCCTTCAAGCCCAGCCAATTCTATTTAGCCCAAAATGAAAGTTGCATATTTAGGAAATAGTAGAATGGAGTTTACCGATGAGGGTTGTGGCGCATAACAGATCTATTTGAGGTTGAATAAGGTGGTCTGGCAAAATGATCTTATATGCACCCTCATATTTGCCTAATTCTCTAGTATTAGCAGCATTCGTGACCTTTGGCGAGACTGGAGCCTGGCTACCCTCTTTAGCTGTATCATTTGAACGTTACCCATTACCATTTGCATCTGAATTTTGTACTAGTGAATAAGGAAGAAATGTGCAAGGGGTTTTCTTTCTCCAGTTCTGTGTAACCTGTTTTGGTTTGAAGGGTGCTCCTTGGCGCAAGTTGTTTATTGGAAGATTGTTTGCGGTTGAAAGAAATTTGGGGTTTATCAACTAAATATTATTTGGCCAGGTCACATGTGATAGAATATTAACAGGATTAGCCTGCAATTCGGATAGAGAACGATGTGACAACGGTGGTGTCCCCTCACAAATGTCAAAGGGGGGATGTGGTGTTCGATCTAGTCGGCATGCAAAACGATGTCGCGGGAATCTTCTTTCTCTCCCCTTACCCTAAAACTTGCCTGAAAACCGTTGGACTCCATCAAAAGAACGCCTATCCTCTGATATAACGGCATGTAGCTACCACGAAGCCCACCTAACTCCCATGGGTCCAGGCCCTAGAAACCCTGGTTCCATGACTCATCGTATCACTTAGAGTTACTCAATGCCTGAAATTTTCTCAAAAGCTCGAATTTGCTTTCACAATCATCTGAAAGCAAAAGAAAAGAGCCAAAACTATGGTTCTGATGGTTGATATTTAGTAAAAATGAGAACTTTTGTTGCTCCCACCGGGCGATCTCTGTTGCCACCACCATTTGGCTTGTTATTGCCACCATTTGGTAGAGGTCACAGGTCTCACCGCCACCACCCAGTAGACAGTCGTTGTTGCCCACCTTGCGGCTGCAACTCCCATCGCCAACGCTGTGGGTCTCGCCGCTTTATTTTGTTGTTAACTCACTCTTTATCTCTACAACTTCTCTATTCATATCTTCATCCTCTTTAATCCCTGCAACTTCTATATATTATTAAAGATTTGGTAACATATGAAAATGTTTCAAAAAAAATAACACTCAACTAGTAATTTAATTAGAGAGTTTCAATACCCTACAAAGGAACTTTTTTGTTCAATATCTATGCAATTTTCGAGAAGATTGATCGTGACGATATTACTCTCGAATATCATTAATGAACTTTATCTCATGAATTATTTGAGGACATATATAAAACTATTATTTATAAGACTCTTGAAATTTACTAGGGGGTTGTACATTCTCTATTTACAAGAGGTTAAGACTTTTTTCTTTTTTTGTTGTTGTTTATCATATCATGTGGTTCACAAAACACCTTTTTTGTATTAATCATGAATCCAATCATTATGGTGAGGTTATTTTTCCATATCCTAAGTGGAAACCACATTTAGCTAACAAAGGATATTACCCCAATAGGTATTTTTTATGGACACTTTTCAATATTAAAAATTATTAGTTTAGTGTCATGAATATATTTGTGTTTTATGTTGTTATTCAAATATCACTTCGAAAATGGATTATTGATTTAATTATTATTACTAGTTTAGTATTTTGTAAATATTTTAATATAATGTAAGCATCTCATTATATATGTAGTAATTTGCCTCTACATTGGATAGCTGGAAATCGAAAGCTTAATACTACATGCAAAATAATTGAGGCTTTTTATCCTAATATTTACTACTATAATAGAAAACCTACATAGTTTACATTTAGTAATTTTTTTATCTTATCTAATAGTTTGCATATGGTTTTATAGATTCATGATAATACCTCAATAATTATTTTTATTTTCCATTTATTTTTCACTACTAGTTGATTCATTACTAGATGTTTTTTTAAACAACATTCCCATATAGTTTTGTATTCAATGATAATTTTCATAGCTCAATGTTAAAATGATATTTTTTATAAACATGTAATTTCTATCATCATTATCTTTCATTAGCCCATATTTTTCATCTTGTAGCATCATAAATTGCCACTAGTCCAATTAATACCTCATATTTGTGCTCCCACTTTAGTGTGTCCTATCCACATCCACTCTCTAGGTTTGTTCAAGCTCAATTATCCAACTTTGATGTCATGTACACCCTTTAGTGGATCCCAATGTGAAATGACCACCCCCTTGAATAATTAGTGGACTTTGAGGATTTTTGTTTTTGGTCTAAAATACCAAACTTCCTTCTTGGATCTTATTTTGTACGTTCATTTTTTGGAATTCTTTAAATATTATTTAGCTATATCTATTTCACAAACCTTGATTTTAAAGGTATTAATATTCCTCGCAATACAACCTAATATTCAATGGTTATTTATTTAATGGCTTCTTTCTCACTATATTAGAATATGAATGTAACATTTTTTAGAATTTTTAATACTTGGACATCTTTTGTATAACTTTATAATTGTGCATGTAGTGGTAGATGATTCAATATTATATGGAATCTTTCTCAACCAAAACTAATTATCTCAATTCGTATGGTTGGAAGTATATTCATCATATTGAAGTTTTTAACTTTTTAGGAATCACTTTTACATTTTAGGATTTTTTTTTTTTTTTTTCGCAAATTTTTCATTTTAGATGACAAAAAATATCCTATTTTATTATTGAACCTCTTTCTCTAACAATAAAATTTTAGGTGTGTTCCAAAAATATATTTTTTTTATGGATGTTCATTATTTCACTAACTTAGTACCTTAAAAAAATACTAATATTTGAATCTTGAAAAATCCTAAGGATTTATTATTATATCCTAGGAGCCTTTTATTTTACCTCAAGAAGATCTAGTGGGCTTGGCTTGATTTCATTCTAATGAAGATATAGTTTTATGTTCTAAATTAATTAATTGATTATGTAATTTTATAAATCTTAGACAGAACTGATTTTTGCAAGGTACCTAATGAGCATCAAGCTTTAAATGGGTTTGGATTTCATGATATTTTGTTAATAAAAGATATTATCCATATACAAGACACATATTTCATGAAAATACTATTGGAATATTTTAGAAGTCATCATAACATAGATTTTGTGTGGTGAAAATTATATCTATGTAATTTATTTATATTAATCAACACTCTACTTGGTGGTGTCTTCTTATCTAATGCTAGAATTGTTCTCTTTCTAAAAATCCTTTGGTACAATGTTCAAAACTATCCCATAAGTGATTCAAGGCCTTGCTTGACCCTATCTCTAATTCTACTAGTTGTATTTTGAATCAAATAAGGAAAATTCTTCTTCTTATAATTAGGATTTTCTTTCATTATAGACTATCCTTAAGTCTACTCCTCAAAATATGATTTATAAAATTGGGGCAACACACTTCAAACATCATTGGAAATTTTGAAAATGGTATCCAATCATATTATTTCACTATTATAGATCTTGCAAGGAATATACTTGGCTTCCTCCTCACCTTCATATAATTTTAAAAATTAAATCATAGATGGATATATTTATATTTTATGAGTTCTTTAGATAGGTTTCTTAGAGTTAGATTTGTGATTTGATTAGTCATTTTATACATTAATCATTTTCATAGCATATTCCTATTTGATAGGTTATCCTAGAATTCTTTCTATGCTCACTCAAAACTATTATGATTTTAGGATAAAAATAATTTTAGGGCTTGAATAGATAGAAATTCTACTATTTTCTCTAGGTTTTATGTTGATATTCACTTGTCACTTTCTTTTGGGCATATGATTTTTTGAAATATTTTTCATCTAATTTTGATGTAAGAAAATAAAGTTGTACTTGAAGTGGATCATTTACAACACATTTTAGATCACATTGAAAGTGCACCATGTATAGTTGTTGGAGTGCAATTCATTTCACCCTCTAATAGGCCACTTTCTTCTCTATGTGCATTGACGTAGACAAAAATAGAATTCTCGTGGTAGAAATGACTCTTAGTTACACACTTTTTGTTCCCCTCAAAGAAGAGTCAATGATCAAAATTTCTCTTGGTTTGTCTTGACCATCTTGTCCAAATTTAACATCTTTTAAGCCTTCTAATTCTAGGACCTTTAGACTACTAGACATTTGGATTTTTAATCATCTTGTTTTGGCCATTTATCAGATTCATAACAATTATCCTCACATTAAATAAAATGATATGAAGAGGGTGTAACTACTAGTTGAGAACCTATTCCTAATAATGTAAACCTTTTTTATGATTAGGGAAGCCAAATGATATTGATCCACCCTACTAGTTTCTTAGCTCTTACCACTTAATGAACTTATCTATTGTCTTTATAGATTTGTTAGATAAGCCTATATCTTATATTGATTTCAACATGTGACTTTTTTTCCTTGCATTTTCTATGAATATGTATAATTATGTCAAAAGACATAACCTAAAATGACAAGGTAGAGAAACATATTTTATCATGATTATGAAAAAGTAATATAAGCAAATAATACTTAAAACTAAAATTTATTTTTTAAATATGAAAAACCTCTCTAAAAGACAAAAAATATATAGTAAATAAAATTACTCTATGATAAAATAAACTCAAAAATTAAATTAAAAATTAAAAGTAAAATGAATTTTTTATTTTTTATTGATAATAGAGTTATATATTTAATTAATTATAAAATAAATATTACATATCTAAAGTCTAAATATCACCAACAACTCTTAAAAATGTCATTTGTCATAGTCACCTTGACTACCCTATTCAATCCTCCAGCCTAATATAAAACATAAAAAATTAAAATTTTAAAAAATCCTTTTTTGGTTTATCATAGCAACCTTACAGACTACTCGCTACACCATAACTACTCTAAAATTCTTTATATCATATGATAAAACCCTAAAACAATTTGATAGGCACTACCATATACTAGATTATAAAAATTTACAAAATATTCACAAAAATCTACTCTAAAATTTGAAAAAAATTAAACAAATCATTTTTTCTCCCTCTTCAACCCTAGAGGGCCATTAATCCTGTAATCATTTGGATCAAAAGTAATACATCACTTGTTGTCTTTTGTTGCCACCACTAGCATAGTATCCTTCTCTTCTTCATTCTAACATAGAAATTCATTGAGGAGACTCCATCCAATCTATGCTTCAACACATCGTTCCTCCTTGTCTATCATAGCACTCCAACATATGAAAAGAAAAAGTGGGGGCTCAAGCTCTCCCACTTTTCTCCACTCCCCTTCCTAGGACAAGAATTTGGCTCCTAGTATATCCATGGAAAGAAGACATTTCATGTCATATAACATGTCCTATATAACACATTTCTTCATTACCCAAAGGACTTCCTCCTTTCTATCCAATTCTAAACCCCATGCCATCACCAAGGAGAAAAATATTGATGTTGGTATGGTAGTACTGCTCGACCCTCATAAAATATTCTCCCAATTGTTGGCAACAATAGAGAAAACTGAGAGCGGGGGTGAATCAATTTGCTCAAAAATTTATTGCACCTTAAACCACAAATCATATCCGATAATTAACACTTAAAGCATGAAATAACAACACATCAATAACACACATAAAATCAAGATTTTTGACATGGAAAACTAGGTTAAGGGAAAAACCACGGCGAGAACCTACCCACAATGAGATAATACCTTGTTAGGAGTAAATATAAATATTATAATGGGGAATGCACATGCATTCAAGCACACTTCCTAGAGCTCACTGCTCAAACAAGAAACCTAGAAAGGGCTACAACCCTTAGGGAAGGTTCACTACCTTACAGGATGTCTCACTGACTTACAAAAGCATTCAGACAATAATTTGGATTACATAAACTATAAAAATAGCATCTCGATATGCTTGGGTACAGTTTTGGTTAAGCTCACCGTCAAATCTTCTCTGTAACACACTTCTTCGCAAAACTTCCCTGCTACTGAATGATTGATACAATATCCGCACATAGCATGATATATCTCAATGACTATTGCATTCATTTATACAAATCATCAACTTGTATTTCAAGGTTGGCTAAACCCTCAACACAAATTACAAAATAATAACCTCACATGCTACAACAATGCATGTGGACCAAAACAATGATGGCTAAGACATAGTTTGGACCTAAGCAACCATTGCAAATATTAAACACTTCCAAGAATTATGCCTCGAGCATCCACAACATGCTACAATCACCAAGAATGTTGCATAACTTGAAGAACATCATCGGACCAAGAAAATTTTCAATAACCCGCACAATAATCAATGTGAACCACCAATACGCATAGAACATGATCTAGGAACATTCACAAGAAACATGAATTGCACCACAATAACCGCAACAACTCCAATCACTAGAATCGTCATTATCTCACTACCGGAGCTCAAGAACACAAACATAACTAACTGTCAACCTAAAATATTTGCTTGTGAATTTCCAAATCATGAACCAATCAAATTGAGGACACACATCAATGTCCATAATACATCTCACACATCCACAACTAAAGATATAGAAATTCTGGAGCAATACAGAGCACAAACCAAAATATCAAATAACACGAACAACTGAATAACATCCTCAGCACTAGACCTCATAAATTAATCAAAACATCATAAAAACCTCTGCAAATGGGAGTGAACCATCTATAGACAACGTACCAGAAACCCTTTAAACCGCATAATCTCATCTGCAACACACATGCTAAACCAACTCATCCAATTTGATTGCAACACTCAAATGCATAGAAGAATATGTTGACATCAATGACAACACATTATTCCAGCAAACTTCCCAACACCAATAATATATCCATTATTTGCACAAAATTGGATCTTCAAGCTTAAGCACTCTCTTCATCCTTTTCTCTATCACCTGACTAGGGAATACTAGTTGTTGCTTCATAGTAATAAGGGTGAAATTTACCTCCATCCTTGCAATTTCCATGCCACCCAGCATCACTCACACCTCCACTATTCTAAAAGGTTTAACACATAGTCTAAGATGAAAAAATTTGAATCTAAAACTAGGCCCTACCCCCATCTTAAATGCACATTTGCTATCCATAATTGAAATCAAGTTTGGTAGTGTATTATCTCTTTCAAAATCAAGATTGAGATCTCAAAAACCATCCTACCTTTCATCCTCTTGTCCATCATTAAATGCAATTGCCTGCTTTGACAACACATCCACCACGTAGTTGCCTGCCCTAGGGGTGTGCATAATTTTAAACTTTTTAAAGGATTGCAAATAAATCCTAATTAAAAAATAATTTATTAAGCCTCCAAGCAACCACGTCTCCTTTAATGATTACATTCACAATGATCAGAGAATCCCCTATTGGCCATTTGGAGGAATTGATTATGTGTTGCATTGATGTTTTGTCATTGATGTCAACACTAGTTGTTTGGATGTTCTACCAGCACCCTTCTAGTCCTGGTAGGTTGAGAAGTTTTTGGTTAACTTTGATCCAACATGATCTGGTTGACTCCGATACAATTTGGTGATGGAATTGGCTTGTTCATGATGCTTATACTCATATTTGGTCAGTTGGTTTTGTTCTGGTGATTGCATGTTATCCTGCTTGCTTAGAATATTGGTTGTTGGTTCTGGTGAGGGTTTCATCGACAGAGCTTTTGGTGGAGATCTTTGATGCATTACATAATTGGTGTTGGTGCAGCTTCTGATGGAGTTCCAGGATGTTGTTGGTGATCATGTTCGATACTTGGCATTTGGAGATCATTACACAAGCATGTCGACCTATACTTGGTCCCGGTTGATCTAGGTTATGGATCAGTATTGATGTAACGTATGGATAGGACCTATTGTTATATTTTTGGGATGTCTTATGTGTTGGATAAATGCGACATAGTTTGTAATTATGTAATTGGTCTAAAGTCGACATGGTTTGTAATTGTATAATTGGTTTATTGTTTTGGTCTAAAGTCGACATGGTTTGTAATTATGTAATTGGTTTATTGTTTGGTGGTTGGCCTAATTGTTTATGGTTGAGGGTTTGTATAAATAAGATGCAAGATCTCATGGTATATCATCATGGTTAATGTAAGAGGTCATGGTCAAGGAATGTAATGTGTGAATAATGTAATATCATTCAAGTAGAGGAGTTTTTTTATCATCGGAGATCGAATTGGGTTTTTAAAAGGATTTAGTCCTCCGATATTGAGCTTAACTGGAATTGCACTCAGGCATAGAAGATGCTATCTTTTGTAGTTCAACACTTCTCCGTATTGTAGTCTGGATTTGTAGGTAGTCAGTGAGAGTCCTTTTGTGATGAGCAGTGTGCTCTAGGATGTTGGCCTTTCTGCAAGTGCAGACCCCTTCATTGTAAATTCACATATTTCCTGCAAAAGTATTATCTGAATTTGGGTAGGCTTCCCACCTTGGTTTTTCCCTTTATTGGGTTTTTCACGTACAAATATTGGTGTTGTGTGGATGGCCTTTATTCTGTGATTATTGTTTATACTTAGTTGGATTAACTTCTATTCTGATATTGTTGTTTTAAATTTCTAAAGCTTATGGAAATCTATGACAACTGATTCAAACCCCCCCCCCCTCTCAGTTGTCTTCCGGTTATCTGAACTGTCTAACAATTGCTATCAGAGCTTTGGTCCTCCCTACAAAAAGCTTAACTGCTTGATGAAGATCTTATGGCGACTAAAAGTTCAAGGTCATCCAGTTCTTCTGGAGCTATCTTTCGAAGGGATATACCGAGGCTTGAATGAACAAATTATATAATATGGAAGATTCTGATGGAGACTCATCTAAGATGTCTTGGCAAGGAGATTTGGGAGATCACACAGAATGGTGTCGCAACCTATAATCCAGGATCTGGAAATCCTCCTCCAACAAACCTGGACAAGGAGCTTGAGAATGATTGTAGAGAAACAGATTCCCTCTTGTGTGCACTTTTTGACCAGCAAATAATGGGATTAACTGACAAATCATTTGGAAAATCTATATGGGATAAGTTGCACACTCTCAATGAACATGACCCTATAGTGAAGATTGTTAAACTTGATGGTTACTGGGTGAGATATGAAAACCTGAAGATGGAAGAAGATGAAAGGATTATTGCATTCGTGGAAAGGGTAAATGAGATTGTTATAGGAATTCAATGTTGTGGTGGAACTCTGAGTGAAGATGAGATTGTTTCTAAAGCCCTGAGAGCCCTACCACCGGCTTACAAAATGAAGGCTACTGCTATTAATGAATTGAGAACAATGGCTAATACGTCTGTCAATAGAGATACTTTGGTTAGGAAACTATCTTCTTTTGAGCTTGATGAATTTGGACCTTCTGGAGCTGTGAAGACTAAACCTGCTTTTCATGCATCTACATCTACAACCGGTAAGCAAGATTGGAGAGATTTATATGCAAAATAATTAGAAGATATGAAGATAGAAGATGATGAGTTTGAGCAACTTGAAGCACTATTTTCTAGAAAAGTATCGAAAGGACTAGTAGGAAGTAAGTATGAAGGAAAAGCACCTTTTAAATGTTTTGCATGTAATAAGATTGGTCATTTTGCATCTAGATGTCTTGAAAGGAATTCAAGATTTGAAGAAAGAGTTAAGAGAACATTTAAACCTAACCCTAACAAGTATAGATTCAAGAAAAACATAGACAAATCATGCTAAATAGCATATGAGGAACGCATTATTGATTCGGATGATGAACTGGCAAATGACTCTGCTAGTGGATCCGGCAATGGGAAAGAATGGGTATTCTTGGCTATCAAGGAAGATGATACGGTACTAGAAGAGAATGTACCTGAGGAGAAGACACTTGCTGCTAAAATTGAGGATAAGGTTGAATGGGTAATTGACAGTGGTTGTTCACATCATATGACTAGAGATAAAGGGAATTTTTTGTCTTTGCAAAAATTGATGGTGGAATAGTTAGATTTGGAGACAACAAGGCATGTATGATTAAAGGAAAAGGAACTATATCATTGGATGGTAAGAACAATACTGACAATGTTTATTATATTGAAGGTTTGAAGCATAATCTTTTGAGTGTAGGACAATTGGTAGATAAGGGATTTGAGTTACAGTTCAAGGATAGAAAATGCAAAATCATTAACAGGTCTAGCTTGGAGATTGCAACTGGTATGCAGACAAAAGGTGACATATTTCATTTGAACTCCAGTGAGAAGACATGTTTGATTGCATAGATTGATGAGAGTTGGTTATGGCATAAAACGTTGTGTCATGTGAATTTTGATTGCATTGTGAAGATCAGATCAACTAAGGTTGTTAGAGATATACCTAAGATTATGAAGCCCTATAATCTTGTATGTAAAGAATGTCAAATGGGTAAACATGTCAAAAACTCTTTTAGGAGTATACAAGATAAATCAAATGATGTTCTTGATCTTATTCATATTGATTTGTGTGGCCCTGCTAGAGTTAAAAGTTTTCATGGTGATAGATATTTCATGCTAATCATTGATGATTCTTCCAGAATGATGTGGGTTACTTTTTTGAGAGAGAAATCTGAAGCATTTGAAAAGTTTAAAATATTTAAGGCTAAAGTGGAAAGTGGGACAGGATTGAAGATTAAATGTTTGAGATCAGATCATGGTGGAGAATTCACATCCGGTGAGTTTAATAACTTTTGTGACAAGAATGGTATTAGAAGACAATTTTCTGCTCCCCCAACAATTCAACAGAATGGAGTTGTGGAAAGGAAAAACAAAACTATCTTGGATGTTGCTAGAAAAATGGTGATGGAAGCTAATCTACCACATATCTATTGGAGAGAAGCAGTTAGTACAATGGTTTATATATTCAACAGAGTACATATCAAAGGAGAAACCAGTTAGACACCTTATGAATTATGGTTTGGCAATACACCTACAGTTAAGTATTTTAGAATTTTTGGTAGTAAATTTTATATCAAGAGAGATGATACTATTGCAAAATGTGATCCTAGAAGTGATGAAGGCATATTTCTTGGTTATTCTAATGAAAGAAAAGCATATAGATGTTATAACAAGAGATTGCAGAGAATAGTGGAGAGTGCTAATGTCAAAGTAGATGAGCTGAGCAAAAGTCAAATCAGAATTTATGAGAAGGAATCGACAGTGGAAATAATTATATCTGAACCGGTAGAACCTTTACCAAAACATAAAGTTGAACCAGTTACTCTGGCAACATCAGAGAATTCTATAGTAACTGAAGAACAGGGAAGAGGAACAGAGAGTCAGAAGACTCCTAGGTATGTGAGATTGAATCATTCTGAAGATCAAATCATTGGGGATAAGAACAATAGAGTGATGACAAGAAGAAAACTGGCAACTAATGAGCTATGTTTAATTTCACAAGTTGAACCGGTATCAGTAATTGAAATATGTAAAGATGAATTTTGGTTAAAAGCTATTGAAGAAGAATTAGATCACATTGAGAAAAATAACACATGGACTTTGGTTCCCCAGTCTAAAAATAAAAATGTTATTGGAACTAAATGGGTCTTTAGCAATAAATTGAATGAGGATAGTAAAGTTATAAGGAATAAGGCTAGATTGGTTTGTAAAGGATATTCCCAGAAGGAAGGAATTGATTATGGAGAAACTTTTGCACCAGTAGCTAGGATTGAAGCTGGAAGATTATTTCTTGCCTATGTTGCTTATAAAAACTACAAGGTTTATCAAATGGATGTTAAATGTGCATTCTTGAATGGGGATCTTGATTAGGAAGTTTATATTGAGCAACCTGATGGTTTTTCACTATCAAATGATACTGATATGGTTTGCAGGTTAAGGAAAGCTTTATAAGGATTGAAACAAGTACCTAGAGCTTGGTATGCAAGGTTGGATAAATATCTTTTGAAGCTTGGTTTTACTAAGGGCAATGCTGACAGTAATCTATATTATAAAATCATTGATGATGACATACTGATTGTTGAAGTATTTTTTGAAGACATTATTTTTGGAGGTGAAGATAAATTATGCATAGAATTTTCTAAGAACATGGAGAAAGAATTTGAGATTTCTATGATTGGTGAGATGAAATTTTTCTTAGGTTTGCAGATTACTCAGATCGACAAAGGTATTTTTATCTGTCAAACTAAGTATGCTAAGGAATTGTTGAATAAATTTGGTATGGGAGATTCTAAACCAATAAGTACGCCTATGGCTACAAGTGATAAATTGATAAGGAAAGATGTTTTTGCACCGATATAAATCCTACAAGATACAAATCTATGATTGGAGGTCTACTTTATCTAACTTAGACTAGGCCTGACATTATGAATGTTGTTTTTATTATTTCAAGATTTCAGAGTGATCCTAGAGAAAATCATGAGATGAAGGTGAAAAGGATTTTTAGATACTTGCAAGGTACATCAGAATATGGTTTATGGTATCCTAAGGATGATAACTTTCTTTTATGTGCATATACAGATGTTGATTGGGTTGGAGATGTTGATGATCGAAAAAGTACTTCCAGTGGAGCTTTCTTTCTTGGAAAGAAGTTGTTTTCATGGATCAACAAGAAATAGTCATGTACTTCTTTATCAACTACTGAAGCTGAGTATGTTGTTGCTGCTACTAATTGTACACAAGTTTTATCGATGAAGCAAATGTTGAAAGATATAAAGGTGGATTGTGACGCATCGATAGTTATTCATTGTGACAACTCTGCTTCTATTGATATATCAAAGAATCTAGTATTTCACTCTAAGACAAAGCACATATCTATCAAGTATAACTTTTTGAAGAAGAATATGGAAGCAAATGAAGTTAAACTGGTTAATGTGAATACTAAAGAATAGATAGCAGATATTTTCACTAAACCCTTATCCAAGGAATCATTTGAGTATCTGAGAGACAGATTGGGGGTTTCTGCCCCTCCGGTAGAGACTTGATTGATGTGATTTGGCATCAGTCCAGTATGCATTGTCAGAGATACTATTCATTTTGGCACTGATGTGGGATGCTATTGCTGAGGGGGAGTAGTCAGCTTTGAGATTTTGGGGCTTACGCTTTTGCTTTGATATTTTTGTCAAATTTCGTGCATTGATGTCAAAGGGGGAGAGATAGTGATGTGAAAAAGAAATTCAGAACTTTACAAAGATATTATTCAAAGGGGGAGAGTTATTCATATTGAAAGCTACATGCAGGAGATTATTGGTTGTCTTCCATAGGGGGGGACTTGTTTTGCATTTCTTGGTACTTAGATGTTTTTCATATCTAGTGTTGCCATCAATGCCAAAAGGGGATATTGTTGGCCATTTACAGGAATTGATTATGTGTTGCATTGATGTTTTGTCATTGATGTCAACACTAGTTGTTTGGATGATTTATCGGCACCCTTCTAGTCCTAGTAGGTTGAGTAGTTTTTGTTTAACTTGGATCCGGCATGATCTGGTTGACTCTGGTTCAATCTGGTGATGGAATTGGCTTTTTCATGATGCTTATACTCATATTTGGTTAGTTGGTTTTGGTCTGGTGATTGCATGCTATCTTGCTTGCTTAGAAGATTGGTTTCTGGTTCCGGCAAGGGTTTCACCGACAGAGCTTTTGGTGGAGATCTTTGATGCATTATATAATTGGTGTTGGTGCGGCTTTTGATGGAGTTTTAGGATGTTGTTGGTGATCATGTTCGAGACTTGGCATTTGGAGATCATTACTCAAGCATGTGGACCTATACTTGGTCTTGGTTGATCTAGGTTATGGATCGGCATTGATGTAACGTATGGATAGGACCTATTGTTGTATTTCTGGGATGTTTTATGTGTTGGATATTATTTGTTTTGGTCTAAAGTGACATGGTTTGTAATTATGTAATTGGTTTATTGTTTGGTGGCCGACCTGATTGTTTATGATCGAGGGTTTGTATAAATAAGATGTAAGATCTCATGGTAGATCATCATGGTTAATGTAAGAGGTCATGCTCAAGGAATGTAATGTGCTAATAATGTAATATCATTCAAGCAAAGGAATGTGTCGATCATGGGAGAACAAATTGGGTTTATAAGAGGATTTATTCATCTAGTATTGAGCTTAACTGGAACTGTACTCAGGCCTAGGAGATGATATCTTTTGCAGTTCAACACTTCTCTGGATTGTAGTCTGGATTTGTATGTAATCAGTGAGACTCCTTTTGTGATGAGCAGTGTGCTCTAGGTCGTTGGCCTTCCTGCAAGTGTAGGCCCCTTCATTGTAAATTTACATACTTACTGCAGAATTAATATCTGATTGTGGGTAGGCTTCCCACCGTGGTTTTTCCCTTTATTGGGTTTTCCACGTACAAATCTTGGTGTTGTGTGGATGGCTTTTATTCTGTGATTATTGTTTATACTTAGTTGGATTAACTTCTATTTTGATATTGTTGTTTTAAATTGCTAAAGCTTACGGTAATTTGTGACAACTGATTCACCACCCCCCCCCCCTCCTCTCAATTGTCTTCCTGTTATCTGAACTGTCTAACATCCCCCTCTAGGTAAAGTTGTTTGATTGCTAATTTCTTTGCCATTTTAATAGCCAAGAGAGCACCCTAACACTCAACCTCATTATCCATCCCTTCAACCAATTTTTTTTCCCCCGTGGCTATTAAATTCTCATCCCAGTCCTGCACAACATACCTTGCACCTAAGGGCCCCAAATTTCCCTTTGAGGATCTATCAAAATTTGCATTGATCCAATCTTTTTCAGGTTTCACCCATTCAACTTCCTCTATATTCTTGACTCTTAGATTATCCTGAGATGACCCATTAACAAGTTGATACCTAATAAATGACCATTTAGATTGAACTTCATTGTCTTCCTTACTAAACTGAATCTTGGAAGGATTATGTTGTGTAGTAGCAATGCTCAATAATTTTGAAATTAAAGTCTCTATTATTCCATACAAATGCACAAGTGGGTCGTGTTTCTCTTAGAAGATCCTTATGTTTCTCTCCTTTCACAACTCCTAGATCACTGCAAAAAGGGTGACTTGCCAAATGCATGAGAAGTCATTTTTTTCTTAATTGTGAATCTACTAGCCTAGGTTTTTGGTGACAAAATACCAACATTCATTTGCAAATTCACAATGCAGGAACACATGATCAATAGACTATTCATTCTTGTTGTACATCACAGAGCTATATGGACCTGAGAAACCAATTCACTAAAGTCTATCACTCATGAGAATCCTACCTTTAAAAGTCAACAAAAAAAATGAACCTTCCTTTGATAGACAATATTTACTCCAACAAAAGATGTAAGGCCAACTCTCCTCCATTTCTGCCACATCCAAAATTTTATACCCAATCTTAATTGAATATTTGTCATGATTGGATCCACACCTAACAATAACATCGTTTCCTCCAAATAAAAGAATCCTTTGTTCTATCAAAATTCTTTGAAACGAGACTTCACTCTCCCTATCTAAATTTAATTCATCAACCACGTTCTACTTCCACTCCTCTGTACCCTCCTTCAAAAATTAAACCAAAAATCCTATCACTCTAGGGCCCCATCGATTTAAAGTTACTTGTTTCATAGCCTTAAAAAACTTTATCCTTCCTTAACACCTTAAATCCGTCACATGAATCATCCCAAAACAAAGCCAATTTACCATCGCCCTACATCCACATTAGATGATCTGCAATTAGCAAGTGGCTTGAGACCATGAAAATCCAAATTACTAAACCATGATGGGGGTTCTAAATAGTTAAAATATGCTCCTTCAAGGGGTTATCCAAATACTTCGCTTGGATAACTTCAACCCACATATTATTCAGATTATTGTACATGCTCCAAACTAGTTTTGCTCCAATTGCCTCATTCATCAATTGCTAATTCGACAACCCTACCCCACCAAATTTCCTCGGGTTTGCAATTTTTATCCCATGTCAAAAGAGGTATCTTGTCATGTTCATGACTACCATTCCAAAAAAACTTCGTCATTCTCTACTCAACCACCCTGATAATCTTTGTTGAAATTTGAAGGCACGTCGTAAAGAAGATGGGGATTGCAGAAATAACAGATTTAAGCACAACAATTTGTCCCATGGATGTCAACCATTTACTCTTCTACCCATCCATTTTGTTGAGGTAGCTATAAACTAAGCCCTTCCAAAAATGTGACCTACAAGCTCCAGCGAAAAGCGAAGTGCCCGAAAATTTCTCAAGAAAATCTCTTAGCTTTTTCTCCAAGATATTAGTAATTTCTCTTTGTTTATCCACCTTGGTGTTAAAGGAGAAAATCTCAAATGTCTTCAAATTATTGCTCTGCTTGAAAGCTCAGCTAAAGGAATTCACTGTTGATTTAATACATTTGGCCTCTCTGAAAGAGAGGACTCTCCCATTAGCAAGGTGTCATCTACGAATTGTAAATGGGTGGTAGGATTGAGGCCTCTAGAAATCCTTACTCTTGTCCACAAGCCATCCACTCGCTTCTTAGAGATGAATCTACCCAACACATTCATCATAATGATGAATAATATTAATATTAAATAATAATTATTAATTATAAATAATGATACAATAATTTTTAAATAAATTTAGTAGAAGAGAGGACATAGTAGTTGAGCACCCTAATTTCGTGTCTCTCTTAATCTTATGTGATGATATTAAATCACTTTTATTTTTTTATAGTACCTTACTTAGCAAGTCTCTTGCTTATAACTAAAATTTCAAGGCCACATCATCAAATATGGTGCACATCAGTATGTTTGTTATTGAGGTATCCAAAAAGCCCTAGAAAATATTAAACTTTTAGTTGTGCACAAAGTTAACATCACATGATTTTTTTTCTTTTTAGATCTAAACGTTACATTTCATTCAATTGTGAGTATTTATGATCAATACTATAACTTTAAAGTCACAACCATTAGTGTTATATTATTAAAACTAACAAACAAAAAATTAACAAATGTTTTCACAAATATTAGAGTATGGTCAACTAATAGATTTTTTATCAAACTATTATGTTATTTGCCCCTAAATTAATATGTCATAATTCATATATCACTAACCAACAAATACTATTATTACAATACTACACAAACAAATACATGTCAATCCTATACTGATTATTATTTTAATACATCTATAATCTTCATTGACCTAATAAAATTGTAATTCATGTGATTTAAAAAAAAAAATTGATATTAAACTATCTTATCTATCTAAATTAATATGATATATATCACTAAACAATGGTACGACAACAAATACGTCCAAAACATGACTATTATTATTTGGAAAAATGATTTTCTAAAGCAATACAAATAAATTTTTATTTTATATATTAAACCAAAACAAAAAGATTTTGGCAACTAGCAAGTTGAGAAAATAAAATGAATAAAATACTTATTATGAAGTCTAATAACATAGCCTGTTGTAAAAAAACATAATACCGAACGTTGATCTACTACATTTCAATACTTGAACATGGGGAGAATGAATTTACACATTACACTCATTGGTCATTATCTCACCTGCACTACATGCTATTCAAATTAGAATTTATTAAGCTAAAGAAGCTACGACGGTCATTGTAGGGACGCGTCTATTCTGGCTCCAAAACAGCAGTGCGGATTGACTAACACGCATCTTAGTCGCGCATTTTACATCATCGATTTTACAATAAACAATTGTGATTGACTAACACGTCGCTATCACATTGTACGAAAAATCCATTTTGTAACCAGAATAGCTACACCAGTCATTGTATCCTATTTGAATTAGAATTTATTAAGCATACAGTCACTGCAGCTTTTCTGACAATCTGTCATACATAAAAACAAAAATGCACCAACTAAACTAAAGTGTCATAAATAAAAAGTACACCAAGTGAAAATAAATTTCTACCTAAATTCTTATTGTTCAGTTATAGTTGGCATTCAAGCTAATAAATATTAATTCACTGAGTCAGTTTTTTCCGTCAAACCTTTAATTTCGGTTGAGACAGGAATGGACAAGAGCCAGGCTCGTCTGAATGATTTGTTCTACGGTCATGACTAAGGTGCACGTCGGGAATGTAGAGATATAATTGCGATAATGACCAGCAGACAGCTTTAGAAAAATATATCTAGGCAGCTGTTCACTTTTATATAGTAGTATAGGTATGATAAATATATGAAGCAAAAAAAATTAATTCATAATTTTTTATTTCCAAAGTAAAAATTTGATTAAATAGATTCTTTCAGATGGTCATAGCTGTCATCACAAGAGCATACAAGAATCAGAAATGCCTCACAGCAAACTACCAAATCTAAGAACCCACAACCCCATCCTACATGAAGAGTAAGGTACAGTAGTCAACCCACATCTTTCTAAAATAAATGGAAAAACTCAGGAATTTGTTCAAAGGAAAGAGGATCTCAATTTTAAACATGGCATTTAATGGGATTTATCGAAGTCCAATGAACTAACAAATCCACAACATCATTTTATTTACGAGAAATATGAACAAAAGAAATTGAATCAAACTATCGAGATAAGTCTTGAATTAATGTTTCAAGAGATGGGAAATTCCAGCTGGACCGAGGGTGCTGGACTCCTGTCCGTGAAAGGAAGTTATTGTACCTCCCGTGAAAGAGAAGGCGGCAACTATCTCCTCATAAAAATCCCTTTAAGAAGAAGAACACCCCGCAACAAGCCAGCACCGGGATAAATGTTGTTGAGGGTGGGGAGCTTCTATTCTATACATCGCCTAACTGGGTCCCCTCCTTTATATATGCCTGTAGGCAGGCCGATGAGGAAAGTTTCCTATTCTTCTTAAGTTCTTCTCCATAAGTTCTTCTTTTAGTTCGAGAAATAGCTTTCTTCGGCATCGCATCATCTGCTGGATAGCTTTCTTCGGCATCGCATCATCAACAACTAGTTGAAGGAGGGCAACCGGAAGCCCCAGGCAATATCAACTGCATGCAGGGGAGATAAGCCTGGATTCCTCAATGCCCGGATGCCATCCATGCCCGTTGGGCATTGAGAGTGATTGAGTTCCAAATCCAAAGAGACGTACGGATCCAGAGCGAAATACTGATCCACCGTGGCCAGCGGCATCCCGATGCTCGATCAAGAACTCAAAGATAAGTGACTTAGAGGAGGAAGTTGAGTTCCACGGAGTATTCTGATGGGGACATGGGACAGGTTTTGGGGCTTGGGGGATCAAGGGTCTAAATTAGGGGGTGGTGGTGGGTCGGGGTAGGGGAGCACTGCTGATATAAAAATAGAGGTGAATTGAAATCTTCAAGACAAAATCCACAATATAACAGTTTTGTGAGTGCCCCATGGAAAGCCAACTAGTTTTTACGTCTTAAAGGTTGCAATCAGTATGCAATGGCTTGTGTCATATAACAAGCGGCTTGACGACATCCCTGATAGAGGTGGTGGAGGTGGCAGAAGTGGTGGTGCTATGAAGGGACATTTCCCCAAGTCCCCAAGTCTCGAAAACATCCCCTATGAGGAATGCAAATGTTTTTTGGGGGGACGCATCCCCAAAGAACACTAGCAAGAACTATCGAAATGTTGCTTCTATGCACAAACTTCCATATGATTATTAGTATCAACACAAGTAGCCAAAGAAAAAAATAACTGCATCAAAGCAGAACTATCATGACTAACACCTTCAATCCCAACTGTCTGGGATTACCTTTAGAGAAACCATTTGTATTAATCTTAAAAGCACCTTGAGGAGGGAGTACCCAATGACCCACTTTGTTAATCCTGTGAGAAGGATGTGTTTTAGGAGGACAAGACTCAGATTTAGAATTAAAAGAGGCCAACAAATTACCCACATCCAAATTTAGAGCAACCACAAGATTCACTGAAGCAAAAAGTTGATCTAGAGATCACTTATCAGCAAGAGTCTTCTAAAGTCAAGTCAACATGTTATGTCAATTGTAATCAATATTTTATTTTAGAATTATTTTATTATTATATATTTAAAAATATAGATTTTATGTGTGATTTTTATTTTATGGAAATAAGTTTCGCTATAACGTCTATATATAGTAGATCACAACAATTTGAATAAGCATATATCTAAATCACACAAAACGCTTTCATGAAACAATCAGAAATCTAGTCCATTAAAAATCATCTGAAATGTCTATGAGATTTGAAACATGTTAGATAATCTTATAATAGAGACCACTAACTCGAACACAGCTAAACTGGCTCCAAAATCGTAATGTCGTACAACGCAAAACTTTTGTGTTATGTAGACAGAAAAATTGCAGAATAGACTCGCAATAGCTCTGAGACTTGACGGAAATGCTGCAGCCACTGTACTTCTATATATAACACAAAAGTTATTTTCGATATACAACAATATAGTCAAAACGTTTTTGAAAACAGAATAGCCGCAGCCCCACCAACTCCATCAATTGTACTCTACTCATGAGATTCCACTGTTTGCTCCGAGCGGACCTGGGGAAGGTGTATTCCAGACATAAACACACAACGAAGGAATTGAAGCCCATGTCAGACAACCATATGCTTCCTATGCTTTTGTATACCGTCTGCAGCCTGTGGGCAAGTACACTTCTGTAACGTGCACCCCCTCCTCTCTCTGGCTCAACTTCCAATGCCCACCAGTGCAAAAAGCAAAATGGGGTTTGAAAGGGGAGCATTGTCTCGCCAGCATGTTGGCGTGCCCTACCTCCCCCCTCAACCCTGCGAAAATTCATATTTTTTTAATATATATTTTTTTAACTGTAATTTATTTATATTATATTTTTTATTTATTAATATCTATATTATAATTTGTAATTTATTTTAAAAAAATTAACTTTAATTTATTTGTATTATGTTTTTTTTTTAATAGATACTCAATGTTTCATGACATAATCAACTAACATTGCAAAATTGATAACCATGCCTTAGAGGATGTTATGAAAAAAAACACCACCACAAAGGGGGTACATCAAAGAAATCAAAGCTTGGGATGTCATATGCCTCCATTAGAATATTAGTACATATTCTATGATAATATTTAAGGAAAAGAAGAGAGTGAGATATACCTCGCAAAAGAAGGAGAGGGGATCCTAAAACAAGGATACCTTAATGCAAGTTGGCATTGCCTCCAAATGTATAGGTGGTGACAACCACATTAGATACTATTATGTTTCTACCATAAAAAAAGAAAAGAGAAAAGAAAAAAGAAAAAAGAAAAAAGAAAAAAAAGAATAGTTGTACGTGAGATTGTACCACCATGAATAACAATGGCGTCCCATATAGAGCTACAAATGTTCCATAGTGAGGAGCAACATAATAAAAAAAAATGTTTATCTAGAAGGGATGGGACAAAGGTGAAACCCATTATCACTTGTCTTATGAATAATCCCAAATTTAAAGATTTTCTATATTTTACCCTTCAAAGCTTGGCATTCATTGGTGGATTGGCCAAGCACTTGATAATATGAACAAAAAGAAAGATTTGTTTGATTATGTTCATGAAATTTCTTACGTTTTAGAGGAGGAAGAGTAAGAAAGAAGACTTTGAGAAGCCTCAATATACTCTTGTGTAGATAGAAGATGAGGATAAGGAAGTTATCCTTTCCCTTGTGAATAAAGGTTTAATCACTCATGAGAAGGGATTGTATTAGATTCAACTGGTCCATGTTGGATGAAACCTAAAAAGCCCCAATAATCATCTAGACATGTGTTATGAGTAGGAGTTGAAAATAGAATTAGATTGAGCTCGCACAAGTGAAACAATAGGCTCCTTTGATGTTTCAAGTGTCAATTTTGGGACTTTGTATTTCCCAATAAATGAGGGTGTAAATATTATGAACCCCAATCATCGTCTAAGAAGGAAGCCTTAGTTAATTGAGAACTATCAATAAGAGACAATGTAGAATCTACTTTGGTTGAAGATGGAACCATAGAGTTAGGAGGATATTTAAATCCTACTTCTATTTGTAAACAACTTTCAGCTTGCATTGTCTATGGTATATTTTCATATGTCAATTTTATTGTATGATGAAGAGTAGACAGAGCTACTTGCATGGCCTGACATGAAAGAGTGTAGGTAAATTCACAAGTCCTACCATAACCGGTAATGTGATTGTGTCTAACAACCATCTACCCATGTTATCAAAGAAATGAATAAAAATATATTAAAGTTTAATGAGAAGTGTCTATATTTATCATACGTAATAGGTATATGCCACCAAAATGAAGGCTTAATCCATTATTTGTTTTAGTTGTACCTTATTCCAATTCTATTAACGATGACCAAAATCATAATAGAATTATATTAATTTCGAACTTCTAAAGACGGTAACTCATTTGGTGAGAATATTATGTCCATCTTTGTTGCATGCATATAATCAAACATGGTTGATACATCATTTGGTCTAAAAGAAGAAGGGACAAGTACCTTCTATAAGGCCACCTGTAGAAACTAATGGTATGTAGGCGATATTTGAACCAATTCCTAGATGGAGATCTTAGCAGTAGTAGCATGAAGCTACTCAACAAGATCATACTCCTTACCAACATGTAATGAAAGATGAGGAGGGAGGAAGAAAATTTTGAGGAGGAACAATTGTTTCTTGTTTATTTTCTTCTTGTTACAAGTGTTGTATGTGTAACTAGCTACATGATAATGAGGTGGCTAAAACACATTTGGATTAATGTTATTATTTTGAGTAAGTTATTTTTCAGAGTTTAGAAATTAACCAAGTGGTTGAGAAGGATTTTTAACTCCTATAATAGTACTAACCTTTTTGGTTTGAGGTTGTGGAACATCTTGTTAAAGATGAACAACAATCAGCAATTTCACAAGCTCATTTGTATGACCGAAAACATAAATTATATTGACTAGACTTTGATTATGTTATTTGTTCACCAACACTTCATCTATAGAAGAGAGAGCATTGATATCATTGTCTTGTACCAAAATATCCTCATGATTAAGACAAATTGTGGGAAAGGGAAAAGACTATTAGTGATATTATATTGATAATATTAGTGACATAAAATTTAATCCCCTCTCCTTCTTTTGGAAGGTGTATGCATCTTTATTTGAAGATCCCACTCTCTCTTCTTTTCCTTAAAATATTATAATAGAATATGTACTAATATTTTAATGGAGGCATATGACATCCTAAGCTTTTATTTCTTTGATGTACCCCCTTTATGGTGGTGTTTTTTTCATAACATCCCCTAAGGCATGGTTATCATTTTTTGCAATGTTAGTTGATTATGCCATGAAGCATTGGATATTTATTAAAAATATATATAATATAAATAAATTAAAGCTAAAAAATATAAATAAATTACAAATTATAATATAAATATTAATAAATAAAAAATATAATATAAATAAATTACAGTTTAAAAAATATATTTTAAAAAAATTATACAAAAAATATCTTAAAATTTTACAAAAAATACCTTGTCGTTGCCCTACGTAACTGCGATTTTTTGCAAGGTGAGGTGGGGTGAGGTGGGGTGTGAGTCTAGAATCTAACAATATTTATCTAATAATTTTATTATTTTTGTATTAATAATAAGGATTTCAAAAAGTTACAATTATACAAGAACGAGTCCGGGCCTCATAGAGGCAGCAAAAAGAGAGTATGAGGCATGGCCTCCCGGCAAGAAATCAAGAGATAGTAACCAGAATATACATGACAAAAAAGGGGCCAGCAACAAAATTAATACAGCTTATAGTAGGATGCCATCAATGGCATCAACCCAGGTTGTCCACCCCTTTTCCCCTTCAATCCAGACAACCTTCTTCCTTTCCTGTATCTGTCTCAGCATAGCCATCACCTCTTTTTTGGTATTCTTGTTCTTTCTGACTTCTTGGTTCATTTTGTTTAGGGTCTTCTCAAAAGCTTTAATGTCCTCCATGTTCCTCCTCCACTCGTAACCATGCTGCATCTCATATACTAAAAAAGTGGCGTGACCAGTCTTCAGGAATCTCCTAAGCTTGTCCTTATCAATCAGCATCATGATACGGACCTGCAAAAGGATTTTAAAATATGTGAGTTTACAGAAAAACTCAGTAAGGGACCGGGGGTTGTCCTGATACCTTTCCTCATTCCTGCACTTCCAGAGCTGCCAAAGGATGTTAGAAGATAAAATATACCAAAAAAGATTAGTATCCTTTTTAATCCCATAAATATGACCAGTTACAATATTCATAATAGTGTAATCAAGTGGATAAGATATATCAAACATTTGCCAGATCCTTCTTGCAAAAGTACAATCGAAAAAAATATGCCTACTGGTTTCAGGCATCTTACAGATGTTGCAGTAATCAGTTTTAGCTTCCAAGTTTCTGACAGGGAGTCTGTTCAGCAACAACAGCCATCTAAAATATTTGATTTTTGGTTCAATGGGTCCTTTCCAAAGGTGATTGAGGAGTTTCTTCCAGGAGCAGCTATCAAGGGAGGTATACCAGAGAGCATTAATATGATCAATAATGGATTCGTTGTGATTAATAACATTATATATGTTTTTTGCCTTAAGTTTGCTAAAGATGCTACCACCAGGCCACTTGCACTGAAGGACTCTATTGGAATCCACATCGCAAGTCACAGGGAGATCTTTGGTGGCTTTGACAATCATATTGTAGGTTTTTTTTTGCGAGTCAGGAATGTTGAATTTAATTTTAAGATCATTCCAGGGTATAAGTTGATTATGCTCAAATAAGTCAACCAATTGGGAAATCCCTTTTTTATTCCAAATTTTAGCAGAGCAACCTTGTGAGAGGGCTAAGGGCTTACCAGAGAGTTGCAAATTCCACCATATAGATCTTTCACCATACAGAGTTTGACTATCATGGAAGTCTTTGTTGTACACAAACTTTCTAACTTGTTCCCAAGCTTTCCAAATGGAGCAAAAGACAGCAGAGCCATGGACCTTAATGGGAAAGTTCCCCATGATAAGATCAGAGAGGGGCAGGCCTTTCCAAGTTTTAGCATGTTTAGGGAAACCCAATTCAATGTTGTTTCTAATGAGGATTTTCCATGGGGAATCACCCTCCATAGAGTGGAAGATCCACTTGGCGGCAAGAGCAACCCCCTGAGTTCTAAGATCTTTCAAGCCCAACCCCCCAAGTAAGCTGTCCGTATGGCACCATTACCACTTAACAGCATGAAATTTTTTCGATCCTCTGCCATCGGACCATAAGAAGTTCCTAATAGCCTTTTGGATCTCTAAGATCTGGTAATTGTTAAACATCCAGGCCAAAGAGTAATATATGTTATAAGATGAGAGAATTTTTTGGCAAACCTGTACTTTGCCAGCAAGAGAAAGGAACCGGTTATGCCATTTATTGAGTTTGATGTTAATTTTGTCCTTGATCCAATTCCACATGGCCTTAAGAGAGGGGTCAACAGAAAAAGGAATACCAAGATACCGAACAACCAAATGGGGACCTCCCAATTGATAATGGAACCTATTGCTCCAGTTAGGAGGGGTCTCATCCCACCCAAGGCAAATAGATTTCGAGTAGGAGATCTTTGCTCCGGATATACTGCAGAAAGTTTTAAGTTTGCATTGGAGAGCTTCAAAATTACTGTCACGGGCCTCAAAGAAAACAGTGGTGTCATCAGCAAACTAACTGGTGATGAGCTCCTCATTATTAGGGAGCCGGATACCTCTAACAGCAGGGGACATAGAGTGATCTCTGAGAATATAGTGGAAAGCTTCGGAGGAGATCACGAAGAGGGTAGGGGCTAAAGGGCAGCCCTGTCTGATAGATCTCCCAAGCGGGAAAGCATCAGACAAGGATCCGTTGATATCAATCTGGGCAAAGACATCATTCATCATCATTTTAACAAGATTACAAAATCTGGTGGGAAAACCAAAAGCTTCGAGAGTCATGGAGATGAAATTCCATTCTACACAATCATAGGCCTTCTCGAAGTCTAACAGTAACATGGCACAATTTTGCTGGGAGAGCTTTGCCCAATTCATAGCCTCCCAACTAGTTATAACATTTTCTAAAATGTATCTTCCCTTAATGAATCCAGTCTGTGTTGAACTAATAATCTTAGGGAGAATATCTTGAAGCCTAAGAGCAAGGATTTTGGCTAAGATTTTATAGGACACATTAAGAAGAGTAATCGGTCTCCAATTTTTAATAAGAGCTTTATCTCCCTCTTTGGGGATAAGTTTGATGATACCCCTATTGATGTTTCTTCCTAAGGAACCTCTTTCTAATGCATCAGAATAAACTTTAAGAAGTTCATGACAGATCCATCCAATGTTGGTTTTATAGAATTCAGCAGGCAAGCCATCGGGCCCGGGGGCCTTGTCTTTTTGGAGGGAGAGGATTGCCTTCTCGATTTCTCCCAAGGTGATCTCGGCAGAAAGGATAACAGCATCATGATCAGTGATCTTTTTAGGAATAATGGAGAGACATTGGTTTCTAATGTTATTAGCTTCCACAGAATCCTCAGAAGTAAAGAGATTCTAGTAGTATTTCGCAAAGGCTTCCTTTATCAAATCAGGGTTGGTGATGTCTTGATTATCAATGACAATTCTATCAATAGATTCATTAGTCTGTTTATGCTTCAAAAGATTGAAGAAGAATTTGGAACCCCTGTCACCAAACTGCAGCCAATTATCTCGAGATCTAATTTTTGCACCACGGGCTTTGGCCTGAAGATGTCGGCTAAGAGCATTCTTAGCATAAATGACCTGGGCAGTAAGATTATAGTCAGAGGGGTTGGCTTGAATGTGAGATTCAGCAACCTAAAGATTAGCAGAGAGGGTCTTCTCAATGCGTCTATAGTCTTTGGCTCTTTTCTGGCCAATGGTTTTAAGGAAATTTTGCCAAGTAGTAACATTTAGGTCCCACTTTTCAATATTATTAAGGTGAGGAAAATGACTTTTATTAATCAGACTAATGATATGAACAGCAGCTAAGACATCCTCATCTTCCAGAAGACTAGTATTTAATATAAATTTAGAATCAGAAGCCCTACAGTGAGTCGGGGAGTTGTTAAAAATAAATCTGGTTTTTATGGGGTGGTGATCAGAAAGAATGGTAGATGTGGCAAGAACAGTGTTGCCCCATTTATCTGGGAGGACAGAGAAAAGATTCTTGTTAGCATAAAACCTATCTAACCTCGAATAGATTCTGTTAGCCCCTTGCTGGAAATTGCACCATGTGTGCCAAATTCCAGGAGAGAGGTCCTTATTTCCAGCAAGGGGATCATATAGAAGTTTGTTAATTTTCATTCTATCCCAATGAGGTTTTTCTCCATCCTTCCAGGTAAAAGGGAGTCCTCCTTCCTTATCAGCCTGTGATTCGATCATATTAAAATCCCCCCCCACAATCCAAGGTAAGTCAGGAAGGTTATCAATCCAGTCCCAAAGGGTTATCCTTTCTTTCCAGTCATTTGAAGCATAAACAGAGCATATACCAAAACTGTTATTATTATACTTAATAGTAACCCAGACAGCACGATTGCATGGTGATACTCCATGATCAATAATGTAAGAACTCCATTTAGGATGAACAAGAAGAGCAACCCCTCCTTTTCCTCTAGTGTGAAGAGTGTGAAATTTAACAGCATCCTTCCAAATATAGGCCAGATTATTATAAAGGGTGAAATCCACTGCTTTGATCTCTTGGAGCATCAAGAAGTCCAGGCTAATTTGGGAATCAATGTATTTTTTTATAACAAATTTCCTATCCGGGGACTCTAGGCCCCTTATATTCCATGAAACGCAATTCATTGAGAAACAATGTTCAAGGGAAGGTCCTGTATAGCCGCTCCCTGGATGGGAGTCACATTATTTGGGGAGGAATCCTCTTTCTTTTTATTACCAGAGTTTTTATTTTCTGACCCCACAGGTCTTCCCCTTCTTTTCGAGATGGGAAGATCATCCATACCATCATACTCATAATCCAACTCAAATAGTGTCTGCTTGTCATCTTCCATGGCCTGCTTGGTGCTACAAGAGACCATAGTGGGATTACATGCAGGTATAACTTCAATAGTACAATCATCTTCTATTTCTTTAAGAGCTTTACGTGAGTCAGATGTCTTAGAATTAGTGCAAGTTTTATCAGTAGGATCGCACTTTTGAGGGAAAACAGAGACGGGGCTGTTTAAACAGGGGGGAGCTTGCGGGGATGAAACATCTTTGTTTTTGTTAACTTTTCTTCTCCTTTTCTTGGTAATGGTTAGGAATCCATCCGAGTTACCCGCAACTGTTTCAGTGTTATGCAATGACAGAGTATCAGAACAATTGGGGATCTATGGAGGGGTAGAGGCTACGAAAAGGGGTGTGAAATGGAGGTTATTTTGAGCATTTTGGGTGTCTGGCCGAGGTGTTTGAGTATCGGAAGCAGTATGGACAGGAGGAGCTTGTGGGGTGTTATCACTAGTGGTTTTATCAGAGGTAGTAACCGATTTCTTTTTAATAATTGGACAGTCTTTACGTCTGTGACCTTCTCTTCGGCATAGAAAGCAAGCATTCAACCCACCAAGTATTTCAATAGGGCATGTTATCCTTTCGTCAGCTATATTCACATTTAGGGCTTCTGGTATATCAATTCCCGGTTTAATAGCTATGAGGATGCAGGCATCAAGATGGGGAACCAACCTCACAGTATCATCCATTCGGATGACTCTACCCAGGGGTTCCAAGAGCTGCGGAATAAATCTCCATAGGAAGGGGGGGATATGTTTAACCAAGACCCACCTAGGGGCGGAGAGGGCGATGATTTCTTCATGAATGGCTTCGGGTGACCACGCCAGAGCGCGGAAGGAGGTGAAACCAACATTCCAATATTGTTTTTTTAGAACTTCGGCCTGTGATTCCTATGAAACAAAAAAGATAACATACAGACCTCGCTGAATTTGTCTGCAAAACGATATGTGAAAACCTAGTTTCAAACTCCAGTAATTGTGAAGCCAGTCATCGAGGAATTTGCGAGGAGGACATTTATCTAACTCCACAACAGAGAAGAAAATTGCACAATTTCTAAGCCTATTCTTTTCGTTCAATATTTCAACTAACATTTCTGGATTAGGCATAATAGAGAATGGGTTATTAGAAACCCCAGGGCCCTTACCGGAGTTGGGCGCTCCATCAGGTGTCGAGGATATAAACTTAGCACTATCGTCAACCGCCACTCCAGCCTTCGACACTGCCTCTGCGAATGTTTCTGGTCTGTTAATGGAGGTATTATCAGGTTTTGGAGGGCTGGGCAGAGAGCCATTAATGCCATCCGATGGGCATTCATGGTTGCCCAGTGGTGAAATGGGTACGGGAGCGGGTGAGCCATCGAGGGGAGGACAGTTATTTAATGCCATTCTAATTAAAGGCGAAGTTGGAGTAAACACACCTGGCCTGACATCGCCAGAAACCGCCGTCGTCGTCCCACCATCGCCTGCCACCTTGTCGCCACGTAACGCACAGAACGAATAACAGTAGATGCAGAGAAACGTCGAAAACGCAGAGCAGCAAATATTTCAAACCATCAAAATCAATCGTTTTCTCTAATAATTTTATTATTAATTTTTATTTGCATTATGAATAAGTTGTTTTAATCAAACATAAGATTGATTGGAAATTTAAAATATATATTAAAATTTATTTGAATAAAATAAGCAAAAAAAATATGATAGACTAGATGAGAATTTTCTCTCTAAAGCAAATTATGCAATTCATGATGAGAATTATAGACACCCATTCTTTGAGTAAAAATCCTAGAACATCTATACAAATGTTGGGTAGCTTGAATTATATGATTTTCTCCAATAAATCACTATTAAATGCTTAAAGGACACAAATGAATTGAATTGATACACAACCCCTTAGAAATCTAATAGATTCTAATAGATATTAGCTCTTATTCTACAATAATGACTCATACACATGAAAAAAGTATTTTGTAATCTAGTGTCATTCTTCAAATTTGAATGTGAAACATTGATCTTTGATCGAAGTCAGAAGATCAATGGTGATTTTAAATTGTCTCTTTTTGTTAAAATATTTTTTCAAAATTATGATAAAGTGGAAGGGAATAACCAAATAAATATCAACATCTATAAAGGCTCTTTATAGATCAAGATAGTCTCACACTAACCTAGAATTTGATCGTCTATATGGCCACTTTTTCAATTTTTGATCGTATATGACAAGTTAAAAAATTATTAAAACATATGAATTAACATTTAATATTCTCATAAAACAGTATAAACACACACGTTGTGTGTGTGTGTGTGTGTGTGTGTTCAACAAATGTAATGTATGAAAATGGAACCAGGTAGGACTAAGACCAAGATCCACTTTCATACAACATTGGAATACGAAATCACCTAAAGGAGTGATCATATTTGACTAACTCTTGTAGAAGAGCATCAAATGACACTTTTAGGGTTTCCATTCCTTTTGCTTCTTTGGAAAGTGAATGAACTATGGAGATATGTTGAAGCAATGTGAATCTATGACTAAAGTGTGAAGTAAATGAGAACTTAGAATGTTGTAATTGACTGATAAACAAATAGAGATTCTATAGCAAACACATAAATGGAAACAAAATCTAATCATGCACTTGTATCTTCAATTTGAAGTTGAATCTATGGGACTGGGACACCCAAAACACCCTGGTCTTTTTCTCTATAGCTAGTTTCTAGAAATCTATTTTCTAAGATAGGGACAAAGCTTCCTACAAAATCTAGATGGAAACCTTGGGGACAAGGGTTCCCCAAGTACCTTGGTTTGGATAGGGGCACCCCAATTTCCCTAGTCCTTAAAAACTAGGTCCAATTTATAAGAAAGCATATGTATCAATCTGCTAAAGGTCTCCTAAACTTCATGTCTTTGTCAATGACCTATACTTACACACAAGTGGACATAAAGGGTGTTGTGGATAGGGGTTCGCCGACGTAAAACCCTGATTTTGTAATTAATCCTGATTGAAATAAAAATTGAACTTGAATTGAATTGGAAAGCTTGTCTTTTGAGGGCAATGCTAGATCTGAAATGGAAATGATTATACCTTTAATAGGTGATGCAATTCTCTTAGGATAAGTCCTCCACATTTTGATGCAATGATATGATAAATCACATAAAATGGAATCATGGCAAACCACATAAAAACCATCATGAAATCATAATTGAAACATATTATGAAGATGTCTTGATGTAGTTTGTTGCTCTTTGGATTAGATCTACTCTATGAATGTTGCTCTTGAATTGGAAGGATAATGCTAGCATTATATGATATTTTGAAAATGAATTGAGGATGATGCCTTATATAGAGATTTCATTTAATTAAAATCACCTTTAGTCAAACTTATATTTACTGTATTTTTGCATAGAGCTAGATTTGAATAGGGTAGGTTTGCCTAATTATCCTTCCAAAATTCAAGCCAAAAAGTGTAGGACCAAGAGGTGTGGGTCAACCTAGTTCCAACAACTTTTTCTAGATATATTTCTAATGCTAATTCTAGCTCAAGTTGAAATTTGGGTAGGATTAAGGATATATCAAGATAATAAAATATAAAGGGCACACCTAGATTTAAGGGCCCAAACAATGTGATGATGTAATAAAGTAGAATAAGACTCATAATATTGAACTAAATATTTATTAATTACAATAAAGGTCCTATAATGCATATGGGAATAGGAAATACTAAAATGAGTGCTAGGATAGTGTAAAATTGGACACACTAATAAATGTGTACAATTTATGATGCTACATTTAGCCCTCACTTTAGCGAAGCATCATCTTACAATCATACTCTCGGTAAAGTAGAAATGAAAGGGTCAAGCATCTAAGAGTAAAACAAGATAGATATAGGAGAACACTAACTTTAAGAAATGCACAAGCCCCAAGCGTAGGATCCTATCAATACATGCAATTAACCTTTGAATATACACAAAAGAAAACAACATTAGTACTAAAACACAAAGTTTCATGCCAACTAGTTGAAGAGACCTTGATAATCAAAATATTTCATCTATATCATTCGTAGCATATTATTGTAAGAGAAAAAGTAGACTTATAGAAAGAACAAGGACATACACTAATTGAAAGAAGAAGTGACCATGATCCAATGCTAGCAAAGTGTGTTATGATATGGGCTCATGGGAGATAGAGAAAGAGGGAACATGGATTTTACAGGCTAGCAAGTTGTAATATGTTAGGTGATCCATGGAAGCATGAATTCTTATGGGATAATAAGTTGTGCTATGTTGTGTGATTCGTGTAGTAAGGAAGAGTTGATTAGCAAGCTATGTTATGCTAGATCCACTCAACCTATAAAGAGAGAAAGATGAGTTGAAAGGTCTAGCAAGTTAAGTTATGATAGTCAACTCACCACAAGAAATTAAATAAGGAAAGTCTGAAACATGTTGTGAGTTGTGTTATACTATTCAACATCTCCAAAATTAATAGTTGAAAGGTCTAGAAAGTTGTGTTATGCTAGTCAACTCATCCTTATGTGATGTTGTCTAGTTTTAGGATTAAAGCACCTTGTCTAAGGCTTTGGTATATTTTCGAGCATACAACAACCTATATAAGGCACATGATACAAAATGACTAGATTTGGGAAGGCAACATGAGGATGCAACAACCTATCTAAAACAAATGGTGCATAAGGATGAAGCATGAGAATACAACAATCTCATTTATGATAGTTGATAATTGAAAATACAACAATAAGGTCGCATATATGCCCCACATTAAGATGTCATCATACTATAATGTTGATATCTAAAGGTAGACAAAAACAAGGATAAGCCCATTCAACATCAAAGAGATATCCTTTAGGTTATAATGTACATGCAATCCAAGCCAAAGCATATCTCTTTTGACGCAAGGAGGAGATAGTTGTAAAAGAGATATCTTACAACAAGTCTAAAGGGATCCTTTTGGGGGTTGCATGATTGACAAAGAAGGAAGAGATAGTTGCATAAAGATATCTACCTCCAAGAGTAGAGGATATCTTTAATAAAGATGACATCTTTGAAAGGAGACTGAGACTAAGAATACATATTTCTCCATTGCTTAGGAAAAAGTAGATTCTTAGTGAAGGATTGCACAATTTCACTAAGGAGAGATTATTCATAAAAGACAAACAATTCCAAGGAAGAATAGTTACTAAACAAGGAACACACATGTATTTGCATGAAGGATAATTCTATACAAAAAATGGCATAAAATTATGAAAACATGAAACTCAACAAAGGAAAAGTGCATCTTTAGAAAGAAAGGATGATTGGAAGTCTATTCTTGCCCCCCAAGGATGGAGACAAGAATATTAGTTCTATTATATTGCTACCTAAATATTGCTGCACCTGAAATTGCACCACCATGAATGACAATGAGCCCCCAATAGGTAAGCTAGCAATGTCACATAATGAGGAGCAACATAATAGGAACTTAAATGCTATGTGTAAGAATTAAGATGAGAGTCTGACTCATTGTCATCTAGTTTTTCAATGGTACTAGTTATAATAAGTTGCTGAATATTATATTTCAAGTCATAACATTCAATCATACAATGGCCATGGATTTGATGATACTTGCAAAAAGAAGCATAGTGTTGACTTTTCTTACGATTATTTCTTTGATTTTTCAAAGGGAGAGTAATCAAGTTGTCTTTAAGAAGATCATACAAAATACTATTTTGTTATGCTGATAAATTGTAATAAGATGCATTAGAAAATGGTGGAGGGGATGTCGACAAAGGAGAAGGTTGAAAAAAAAACCTTCTTTGGAAAAGTGTGATGTACATTTCTAATGACCGTCAAAACTTTGTTGCACACATCCTAATCATGTGCATTGCATCCATGTTTACAATCAAATAAAGGTGTTTAAATATATAGAGGAGAGGTTTCATTCTTAGTGTTAAGGTCTAAAGAGTTCCCATTATCATGAAGACAAGTGTTGGAAGGAGATATGGGAATTGATTTAGAATAAGCTTGGATAAATAGCACACAAGGCTTCTTCAAGGCTTCTTCAAGGCTTCATTCTTATATTGAGGGATCTTATACCCATTAAAGGAAGGTGTAAAGTCTAATATACCCTAATTATTTGCTAAAGAAACATCTTTGATAGGAGATTGTGTTGTTGAAGGAATCACGGTATTAAAGGAAGAAATGTATCCTACTTCTTCATGAAAAAATCATAAGGATTAGGATAAATCTTGATTTTGTGAATTGAATATTGTTATATATGAATTTTATTAGGTGATGAAGAGTAGAAAGGAATAATTTCATAGCATGGATCCATAGTCTACCTAGAAGAAGGTTATAAATAATATTGTTGGGAATGAAATGAATAGGAGTAGGTAAAGTCACATATCCTACTTTGACAGGTAATATGATTTGATACCAAGTGACTCTAAGAATATTATCAAAGTCATGAACACAAAGAGGATCGGATTGTAGAGGAGAATAATCCCAATTTATCTTTTCTAATAAGTCAACACGACAAATGTTAAGTGTTGACCCATTATAAATTAAATTACCTCTTATGTTTTGTTCATAAATTTGAGGAGAAAACACAAAGGGATTATCTCTATTGTCAATATTGACCATTCATTCTGGGCCCCTCTAATCTACAAATAGGAATCTCCTCCCTTCATAATTCATCCACATCATTTTATTGTCATGTTGTCAAGTCCAAAACCCATCAATCAGACCATCATTATGCCCAAATTTATCCACACTCAATCCATGGATATAATCCACCATATTGTTGTGTATCTTGGAGATAAATCTACATCCATCTACTCAAAGGAGAAAATCAGGTGGAGAAGGGGTGCATTCCACTTCAAGAGCTCAATAAGAGGGAGTAAGAAAGGTATAAGCTTAGTTGTCTTTCATTTTTTCTTTGATTTTATGAATTTACATGCTCAACTAACCTTGTCTCTTTTTTATTGCTTTCAATCCTTGCCTGCCTCTTCACCAAATGAGGAGGTTAGTTATCACCATCAAGGTCCTCGTCATCTTTAGAGGAAGGTTCATTTATCTGCTTTTGTTATTTTATTTTTCTTTGGCAACATGAGCTTCCATTGCAATTCTAGCAGATCTACAACCACCAAAAATACTAGAATTTTTAATTTTATCATCACTCTCCTCTATGTTGTCATCAGGATATACTTTGAACTATGATAAAGGATTAATTTTTCTAACAATAGGTTTGGACTAAAAATATGATGTCAATAAAAGATGGTGATGGTGTAATGATCAAGGATATCTAAATATTATAAAATATTTAGATGCACCAACGGAAAGGGAATGACAAAGGAAAGATAATGACAAAAAATATGTAATAGGAATATGGACAAAAATATTAGGCTTCTTTGCTTCATTCTTATGACTAGTCACATGTATCATGTTGATTAACCTTTGTAAAAGGCTTAGTTTAGGAGATATAGAGGATAACTCAATAGGTATAAAATCATCAAGAGATTCATCTAATATATCAAATATGCCACTACTAAATAGCTCATCGAAGGCATTAAAATCTTGTAAAAAAAGGATCCAAAATGATTAGATAAGTTACTTTCTCTAAGATGCGGGTTGATTTATTTTTTAAGGTTTTGGTTTTCTAATGTAAGAAATGAAAAAATTTCTCTATTTAATAATGTGTTTAAATGATATGATATAATGAAATAAAGCATTCAAAATACTTATGTAATTTTAAAAACGACCAAAAAAGACACAACAATGTATGTTAATCAAATTCTTTTCTTTTTAGAATCAAAAAGAATTTAAAAGATGTCAAGCTGACAAAAATGTTTGATATGGAAGAGAGATGGACAAATCTAGCTAGTAACTTAACCTAAGCCAAACCCTCTTCCATAAAACATTAGAATGTAAAACACAAGAGGGTATTATGCTTGACTAACACTAGTCAAAGTGAGTTAAGAAACCTAGGTTCTATCTCTTTGTTGCATGAAATATTGTTTGATTTTCTTAGATGTGAGCTAATTTGGCCTTAAGGAATTCATAAATGATCATATAAACTAATAAAATGTATTGATAAATATAGAGTTAAATCTATAGACAAGTACTAAAATTAAATTGAGATACAAAGGTACACCTGTGATAGGAATCTAAGCCTAAAATTATTAGACCATGGAGATGGGTGCCTTAGTCTAGTAGGTGTCCAAGTGTCAGAAACTACCAGATCTGGTATCAGATGACTCAGAACTACAAATCCTCCAAATATCAAGTCAAATTGGCAAGACTATGGTGCTAGGAGCCCTAGTACAGGTTTTTTTCTCCTAAATTGGTCATATCTAACTCAATTGTCTCAATCCTCAAGTGTACCTAAAAATTTAGGTCAAGCCCTATATCTGAAAATACAAAAGCATAGAAGGGAGGGGAAATGGTTACAGCTATATAAGGCTTTGCCTTATTCAAACCCCCATTTTGGTGTTCCACCTCCATGAATAGACAAGTTGGTTATGAGATAGAATTGTGTGGTTTGAACCTTGATTGTGTCTAAGATTGTGGCATTCAAATCAAATGCATAAGCATAAATCAAGAGCTCTACTCAAGTATGTTAGAAAAACACTAGATGACATTGTCAAAAGATGATGTATAAATCAAATAAGGAATAGATGAATCACAAAAATGATAATAAATATCAAATATAAAGCTAAAAATCATAAATGAAATAATGACATTAAATCATACCAAATATTTAAAGAGAGGTACAATATAATCATGAGTTAGTAATTCCATATCATCCTCAAACATTACTTGAAGCTTCCATCATTATGACTATTAAGTGATGGAGATTTATTGAATATTTGAGCTTGATAATTATTCTTCTTATTTTTAGACTCGTAGACTCATATTTGGGAAAGTTTTCTCATCATAAGGATAACATAATGTAGTACCCCTCCATGATTTTCTTTAGATACTTGTTACTGTAGAATCCTAAAATTGCACCCCTTTGCAATTTTGACCGCATTTGGGGCCCTCACCATAGTGTTTGCATCCCTATGCCTAATTAGGACCCATTTATGCTTGCATCATGCAATAATAGCATCAATATCACATTTTACCTTGTATGGACCCCTTGTCCTAGCCCTAAATTAGGGTAGGACTAGGGTGTGGTGCCTTTGTCCTCACTAGGACCATGGTGCCAAGCCATGGTCCTCCCCAATTGGGCCCTAATTTAAACCCTTGGCTCTATCTCAAATTTGAGTTGGAAAACTTTCTCTGTGTCGGCCTATGTCAAAAAATTAATATTTTTTGACAATGGGCAAGTATATAAGGAGGCTTTCCCCTCTTATTTGAGCATAAGATAGGTATAGGAGAATTATAGTCAAGAAATCAAGCATTCAAGCATTGAAGTACTCATCATCAAGCATTTATAGAGATCTTTCAGGCTACATATTCTTATTCTATCCATTGTGGACCAACATTACATCATTCATTTGCAAGCATGTGTGTGTGATTAGGGTTTTGTCATGTCCATGCCATTTCATACAACATATGTGATTACATTCAAGAAGCAAAACATCATTATCATTCGTTGCAGATCTGAGGTATATCCTTCCATCATTTTATTTCTTGGCTAATTCAAAAACTAGGGTTTGACCTAAGGCAAGCCCCTATTCCCAACCTATTTCCCTTTCTTTCTATGTGCAGGAAATAGGTGCGTAGTTGTAAGTTTCTTAGAATTAGCTTTAGACATAGAGACGAAACAACCCTTTTTGGTGTGCGAAAAATTCAGAGTTTCATGTTGCCACACTACAGTCCTTGCTTTTTCAGAACATTTTCGTAGGGCAGATCCAAATCAACTTATATTACTCAAATCCAGGTGCACAATAAAATCCTAAACTTGTAGCTCATTATATTCTTAATTTTGTCTCCAATTTCAGCACTTTACCCTAAATCAACATTTCAACTTACAAAAGAGGAAAACAAAATTAATTCAATCCATTTAATATTTGGTCCTTATTTGATTTGTGACTGAATCTAGTGGATTCCCTTCCCTCTTTTAAATGTAATGTTTCCCAAGTGAAAATTTATTTAGTGGTTTCTCCCTTCTATGTTGCAAATCACTAGATCAAATTTTCCACATTACATTTTGGTGAACCCGACTCCTTACACCTTTAATTCTAATTTATGTTCTCAGATATGAATGTGCATGCAATTTAAAATTAAATTTTTATTTACAAGTTTTATTTCCTTGCACATTTTAAAAATTTAGAGGTTAATTTCACTAAAACCTTAATTTTTAAATTCAAAACTAAGCTTGTAAATTGCTTAATTTGGAATAATTATTTCAGATCTGAGTACATTTTCAATTTCAAAATTCAAATTTTCATCTACAAGTCAAATTTCACAATTAAATTGTAAACTTAAGTGGTTAATTTCAAAAAACCCTAATTTTAAAAAATTAAAAAATTGAGCTTTTGGGTTGTTTAAATTTTGAATTTCACACTTCAAATTTTGTTGTTAATTATAATTCCAATTCAAATTTACAATCTTGGATAAAATTTCAATTTCAAATTTAAATTTAAAAATTAAGTGGTTAATTAAAAACCCCTAATTTTTAAATTTAAATTAACCTTGTGTATTTCCCAATTTTGCATTGATTATCTCAATTTCCAAATTTCAATCCTACATCTAATTTTAAATTTAAATTTTAAAATTAAGATGTTATTTTTACAAAGCCCTAATTTTCAATTTAAATTTCTTATGGACAATTTCAAATTTAAATTTTAAAATTAAGTGGTTAATTAAAAGAGCCCTAATTTTTAGATTTAAATTGATTATTTCAATTCCCAAATTTCAACATTTCAAATTTAAATTTTAAAATTAAGAGGTTATTTTTACAAGGCCCTAATTTTAAATTTTAAATCTCTTTTGGATAATTTTAAATTTAAATTAAGAGATTATTTTTGCATAATCCTAATTTTTACTTTTAAAATTCCTAGGAGGTTAAATTATTGCTCATTACTCTTTCAATCAATTTGCTTATATAATTGAATAATCACTTTTCTAAAATTTTGCATTATTCAATTATTTTGCAAGTTCCAAATTTCAAATTTCATTTCATATTTTTGAAAACTAAAAAAAAATATATACAAAAAAAAAAATTAAAAGAAAAAGAAAAATACAAAAAAAAATCTTGTTTTATGCATTTTGTATGTTTGCATGCTTTAGTTCATTTCATTGCAATAGTTAGCATTTCTTTTCAAAATGTCAAATTACTCTTTGCAAGATTATCATGCCTTTGACAATCCATTTGCTTATAATGATCATCCTTTTGAAGAAGTATATAGTGGAGAGGAACTTGAGGAGGCCCTTGATGGTTTCCTTTATCCTAAGCCTTCTAAACCATCCTTTTGCCAAAGGTTAATCAACATAATGTGTAAGCCATTTAGTATTAATGTGATGGATTAAACTCTTAATGACTTCATCCTTCCCTCTAAATCATCCTCTAAATGTCCAACAATTTGCAAGGATATTGTCATGCATGACAATTCTCTTTATGAACCTTTACCTTCTATCAATCCTATTTATGAAGAAGCTTTTGTGCTAAAATAAGTTGATGTAGTTCACAATCCCCTTTATCAAGCTTTACCTTTTAGAGATGATGCCCTAATGAACCATGATAATTCCTCTCCTAAATCTTATTTTGTTCATGAGGATAATTTGGTGAAAGAAAATATTATTAACACTCCTTTTACAACTCTTCCTCTTAAGGATGAAGTTTTTAAAATCTATGTTGATCTTTCTCCTAAAAAGTGTCTTTCGTATAAGAATACCTTAGAGCAAGAGAATGATATCATAAACACCTTCCTTGATGTCACTTTACCTTCCATACATCATATATCTCCTAGAGAAGAAGTGTTGATGGACATTGATTTACCTCCCAAATTTGTTCCTTCAAATGGGGGCACATTGGTGCAAGAAGAGGTTATGAGAACTTCTTTCAAAGATCTCCCTCCTAAAGATGAATCTTTGAAGAATGATGTTTATCCTAAAATGTAGCTCCCTCATGAGGATAATTTGGCCCATGAGGATGAAATCATTAGTCACTTCCTTAATGCTCTCCCTTATAAATATGTATCATTGGAGAACAAAAAGGTCAATCAATTCAATACCATTCATGTTTCTAGTTATGAGAAGCCTAAATCCAAGTAACCTCCCAATATCCTAAAAGTTGCAAAATACATATGTGAAAGAGATGTTATGGAAAGACAACTAGATTAAAAATATGGTTCTGAAATACATCAAACATTTAATGCTTGTGTCAAAAAGAAAGATCCTAATATTCTTCTCACTTCTCTTTCTTCCCCCTCTCACCCTAAGAAGGACATTGATAAGGATCTTGTTGAGAAACTCCATGGTATATTAGCAAAGATCTCCCTTTTGGACTTGATTCAAACTTCCCCTTCATATCATAGGTTGATCCAAGAAGCCTTTTATAAAGTGATTCCTCATCCTTCTTCTAAATGAAATGATATCACATTCTCATGAGATGAATTGCCTTCTATAGAGGTTAGAAATAGAGATGATCCCCCTTATGATTATTCCTCGTATTCATAATCAAAACATAAAAGGTACCTTAATTGATAGGTCAGCACTTAACATTTGTCATGTTGACTTATTAGATAAGATAATTTGGGATCATTCTTCTATTCAACCCGATCCTCGTTGTGTTTGAGGCTTTGATAATGTTCCTAGAGAAACACTTGGTATAGTCATATTACCTATCAAAGTATGACTTGTGACTTTACCTACTCCTCTTCATGTCATGCCCAACCACCTTAATTATAACCTTCTTCTATTGGTAAGAGACATTGCATTATTGTTCAGATGTTGTCATTAATGGAAACTTGAGCCAAATATCCAATCTGTAGTTCATAATTCATTTATACTGGAAGATTGAATGAGCTCTAATAAGGTACGGTGAAAAGAATAGGACATCTAGCAGAGTGTAGAGTGTTTTGATTGGCAATTTAGTTTTGTTGAGTATTTTCCATTATGAATCTCGGAGATGCATTGTGGACATATGATATGCCTTATTCTAGGTTTATGGCATCCGATGTTGAGTGTTGAGTGAGTTGGAGGATCTAGTAGACAGGTTTTTTAGTAGAACAGTGTTTATCAATAGGAACATGTGGAGATTCATTGTCTGGATTGTGCAAAGTGATTTTGGTAGTTGTTTGTGTGTTCAAGGTTAGTGAGCCGACATGTGGTAATCATGTGGATAATTTGTTCTATTCCACATGATTGTTTTGGATCGAATTAAGCCAACTTGAGTAACACATTTCATTTGTGCGCTATGCATTTTTGGGCCGACATGGTGAAGACCTAAATTGTTGATGCAGGTATATTAGTCCCAATTGATTTTATCTTTTTTTATATCAATGATTATATGTGATGTGTGTAAGGGTGATTGAGTGCAGTTTCACGTGTGCAAGTGAAATATTTGAGCTTCGGAATACAACAAAATATCAAGACAAAGCAGTGTTGCAGAACAGAGTATTTTGTGCTTAACTGGAACTATTTATGGAATTTGTAGATGTTGTTTATTAATTGAAACATTCCAATTATCATCTGTAATCATTTGTAAGGCAATGAGCCTTCAGGGGTTGTAGCCCTTATTGTAATTTGAGTATTGAGCTCTTGGTAGTGTGCTCGAATGCATGTGTCTACCCCTCATGTAATATTATTATACTTCTAACAAGGTATATAAATATTGTGGGTCTCAATCCCACCATGTTTTTTCCCTTAACCAGGTTTCCACGTAAAAATCCTAGTGTTATGGTGTTGTGATTATATGCTTTGTTTTTCTGCAGTTTACTTTTATTCATTTGCATTAAGTGGTTTAAAGAACAAATTAAGAATGTTTTAAATTACAGGAACACTAATTCACCCCCCTCCCCTCTCAAAGTTATTTGATTCCAACATCTTCTAGGTAGATTGTGGATTCATGCTATGAAAGTAGTCCCTTATACTCTTCATCACACAATCAAATTCATATATAACAATGAACTTCACCCAATAAAAGTTGATCCTAATCCTTATGATTTTGTTCTTGGTGAAGTAGGATGCATCTCTCCCTTTAATACTATAATTCCTTCAATAACACAATCTCCTATTAATGATTCTTGTTTAGCAAAGAATTGTGGTACATTAGACTTTATGCCTTCCATTAATGGGTATAAAATCCCTCAATCTAAGGAGGAAGCCTTGAAGGAGCCTTGTGTGCCATTTATCCAAACTTCTTATAAATCAAATCTCACCTCTCCTTCTAACACATGACTTGATGATGATGAGGGATCTTTAGATTTTGATACTAGGAATGAACCCTCTCCTCTAGACATTTCAACATTTATGCATAGAAACAATGGATATGGTTTAGAATGTGTGCAACAAAGTTTTGATGGTCATGAGAAATATACACCACACTTTTCCCAAGAAGATTTAGGTATCCAAAGTCCTCCTTTGTTGACATCCCCTCCTCCATTTTCTAATACATCTATGTCTTCTTACAACTTATCATGACAAAAAGAGAGTATCTTATATGAGCTTCTTAATGCCAACTTGATTACTATACCTTTAAAGAATCAAAGAAAGAATAGTAAGAAAAATCAACATGATTCTTCTTTTTGCAAGTATCATCAAATCCCTCGCCATGCCACTAATGAATGTCATGATTTAGTAGATTAAATTCAACAACTTATTGCAACTAGTACCACTAAAATACTAGATGCCAATGAATTGGACTCTCATATTTTTCCTTTCAAATTACATTTAAGTTCCTAATATGTTGCTCCTCATTATGTGACATTGGTAGCTTGCTTATTGGGGGCTCATTTTCATTCATGGTGGTACAACTTCAAGTGAAATCATACTTTGGTAGCAACATAATAGTATTTTATTCTTGTCTCCAAGCTTGGGGGGCAAGAATAGCTTTTCAATCATCCTTTCTCACTTTCTCTTTGTGAAGTAGGACCTTTATTAAGGATCTCTTATTGATTATGGAGGTGTATATACCTATTGAGGATCTTCTGTCTCTTATTGTAACAAGTTTCTCTAATGAGGATCTTAATCATGCCTTATAAGTGGGGTAAGTGCACAAAGATGGTGGTCAAAAAAGGGGGGTATAAGGGAGGCAAATTTTGAAAGTCATCCACTCAAGATATGAAGATAATCAAAGAACAAATATTGTAGTACTCTGAATCTAGTTTCCAAACTACTAAACTTTTTCAAAATTGTATAAGATTAAGGGGGTCAAATCTTTCACACACAAAAAAACTGACCCTAATTTTTTCTAAAAAAACATAAACATAGTGTTTGATGTGCACATCAAAAAAAGTCATAGTTAGATTTCGTATTTTTGACAAATCCTTTGCTAGAAATATAGTTGAGAAGTGAGCACTAGAAGATGTGTGTTTTTTTTGTAATTTTTTGTTGAGCATCTTTTTTTTTATGATTTATCCAATCGAGCACATCCTGAAAATTAGGTACATGTTCGTGCGTGAAGCATAAGTTGCACTAAACAAATCGAAAATACAAAAAAAAAAAAAAATTAAATTGTAAAGAATCAAGTGCACTACAATAATATATAAAGTTTTTTAAATTTGGATAAGTATAATCAAAAGTTATTCAAAAAAATGGTGCACCTATGTCTATGAGAACTATGGAGACACTGGTAAAAGAAATTCAATAATAATATGTTATTGTTGTTCAAATTGAAAAAAAAATTATATGGTTAGAAAGCTCAGAAGATGGGTGAAAATATGGTGGCAATTTTAGAAATACCCACTTTATGAAGTGTAAACCTGATGATGACAAAGTCGATAAACCAAGTTGATAAAATAAAACATGTCAAAAATGAGAGAAATGGAGGGAAATCAAACTTCCAAACTGTAGCTTTTGTCATCCAGGCCTATTTCCAAGCCTAAACAATCAAAAGTGCATATGGGGTACTTATGGTTTAAACAGCACATACGAGGTACCTATAGTGTAAGCAGTGCGTACGCGCTTGTTTCCCTATAAACAGCACGTACGCGCTATTGTATAATATGATATTCTATATATAAATATGTGTATATACATATAATATATGTAATATATAATATGTGTATAATATGATATTGTATATATAATATGTTTATATACATATAATATATGTATATATATATAATATATTAAACATATATATACACATGTAAGTGTATTGTCTCCCCCCTCTCAAACGCATACAAGGTGCCTCTCTCTCTCTCTCTCCCCTTCTCCCTTCCTCCATACCCCATCCCTCTTTCTCTTCTTCTCTCCCTCCCTCCCTCCATAGCCCACTGCAACTGTGTCTGCACTTCTATAGAAGTTAGTGAATTTATTTCTCTTATGCAACTTCCTCTTTGATTTTTATCATGTATCCTCTCCTAAAAAAAATTGACTGATGGATTTGTGTGTGTATATTGAATAGGAGAAATAGGGGTTTGAAATTGAACCATGGGTGTATTACCATGACAAACAAGGAAACCTATAGCAATATTCTTCTCGAATGTGTTTTTAATGAGCAGAGCAAATGTGGAAAATAGTGGACCAACAAAGCAACATGATGAGTCAGAGTACCCCCAATATCTTTTTCAGAAGGAAACAACAGGTAGGAAGAGAAAGAGGGAGAGTAACATAGATGATATCATGTA